>NC_142731.1:5005000-5630000 GCF_055471065.1 Atractosteus spatula | reverse complement strand
TGTAGTACACTGGACTATGGACTTTTCTCTAGAATGTGTACCATAGTACTTCATGGTATGCATGTTACCCATAGGTACCAACAGCAGATCTATGGTAAAACCACAGTAAAAGTATGTAAAGATTATAATAAAAGTCTTCAGGGTTCACTTTCACAACAGGTGACATTCCACTGTAAGCAGGATTCGCCCAGTGCAAGGCTGACCTGGCTCTTGTGGGTCATCCCTGGCTCACTGTGCCACAGCACCCCCTGCAGGTCTGGTATACTGACCGTCCTGTACTGTCAGCCAGAGGGATCACCACCAACACCGCCCTCCAGCTGATGCTGACCTGGCGGCCTGGGCACTGTGGGGTCGAAGGGCGAGAAAAGGCAAGTGACTGCATGAGTAATGGAGCCTCGAGTGACCTACCAATTCAAAAACATCATTAGTTCCCATATTTGAAAAAAAAAATAAGGAGGAGGGAAAAGGGAGTTATTTTTCCCCTTCCTTTTATAATGCAGCTGAAGGCTAGCCTCCGTGGTCAACTGAAGTGCTGCCTTTCAATTAAGACCTCTTATTCCTGTGCTGATTCTCTTACACAAATTACATTTTTTTTCCTTTCTTTCTCTCCTCAAACCTTGAAATTAAAAAGCAAATATCAGAAAGTGGGGTAGACAGATACCGACTTACCGCACGCACTTTATTACTTTTTTTTTATTAGATTTTAAAAATTAAATTTAGCCCAGTGTGATAGCACTGTAGGTGGCACGGTGGTTTTCAAGTAGTGAGATTTATCCCTGTACTGTCAGAGATCTTCGACTGACACATGTGGCTCTCTTACTTCAGTTACCTCCAGCCCCACCCAGGCCAACGTGCTGCCTGTCAGCGGCATCCCTGACTGCAGTTTTAAGGTGATATAACCCCATGCTTTTCCTCAACACCACAAACAACATCACCTCCTTAGGGGATAGGGGATGTGACTTTTTATTTTGGACAGGTGGACACTGTGCTGTTCTTCAGGTGACACTTTAATCCGAGATCCTGACTCCCTGGATGCTAAAACCTCTGTGGCACATCCTGGGAAGGAATAGTGGTGTTAACCCTGGTGTCCAGGATAAAGTCCACTGTGGACTTGTACTGTCTGCCTAAATTCCCCCCTCAGTCCAAAAGGGGAAACACCTTCTCAGTGTCCACCTGTCCTGCTGTGCAGTGGGGCTGCTGGTGCAGAATGCTTACCACAAGCCACCCAGGTGGGGTCTGCTCTTCAGTGTGGGTGTCCTTCATTGTGATATGCTTTGGGATGAAAAGCGTTATGTAAATGCAAAGAGCTATTTTTATTAATCATGCTTCTTCAGGCCATGCTGGCACTGCCTGCTTGAGACAGTTTGCTCTTTAGCTTTCGTGAGGGAAGGGTTCCTAATAATTGGGCCAGGGTGTGTGTTTTGAAAATGTCCTGCCAAAATCCGGACTCATGCTCTCTTCTGAAGCCCTCTGCTCTTACAGTATCAACACCCTCCTCCATAAAGTAAGATCTCTAGGAGTAGAACGTCTACACAGATGATCAGCTGCTATGCAGGTCCAACCTGCTCTTCTATGTGTTAGGAAAGCCTTGTCTCTCTCATTCCCACACCATTGCAGCCTGATTGTCCTGATCCATCCCACCCCACTCCCCACTGCTGGGTCCCACTGACAGAGCTCAGAAGTAGTGCAATAGCAGCACTGACTGGCTGACAGCTGGTGTGACTCACATGCCAGTGCTGAAGGCATTGTCTAATTCATGGCCCCTAAGCAGCATGCAAGTCTTCCAATCCATTTCACCTCGGTACTTTAATATTAATTGGCACCTGAATGATTATATTGATCTGCCCATCTGTCAATTAAATAATTAAGAGAGATGGAGCAAAATTCTGCCATGGAGTAGACTGAAAGAGCTATAGTGTGAGCACCTCTAATTGAGCTCCAGCTCGTTTTCTTGAGTACCTGCTTAAAGCTTTTATCAGAGGTTCTTTTTTTGCCTTAACGTTATCTCGTTCGGATTTACAGCACCATTATGTGGAGTTTGTGGGTCTGAATTAATGAGGCGCAGAAAATCGCTGGATCGTGACTATTTACACACATGGACACAGGCAGTAAAAGTTTGCAGTTCTGTGTGTGTGTGGATCAGCATTGCAGTTAGTTAAAAGTGCAGCTTCCCACAATTACCAGCCATAAGCAAGAATAGCTGGCCTCACTTTCGCCACTGAAAACAATCTTTTTCGGTTCAGCTGTGTCTAACCTGACCCCTGGCTTGAGTAAGATGGCCTGTAGGTTCAAGGGTGCAAGCATGCATGCATTTGCTTGAGTGTGGTGCATCTCCAAACATAGTCCTATCAGGTTCGTAGTATCCACCTCAATAAAACACACGGAATCAGAAATCCAGAACCAGGTTCCTTTACACAGGACTAACCTGTTAATGGCTTGTTAATTGCAAGATTGTATTTTTACTCCATTGCCGGTTGACACTTTGCCTTCATGACTCTTCCAATCACTGATTAACTACAAATGTCTCCTGACGAAAGAGAATTGTAGAAATTTTATAAGCTAATTTCTAAGTGGGTTGTTCGCTTGTCATTTTGTCCACCTCTCTATGCTAATATGATGAGTAATATTTGTTTTGATTACAAACAGCAGAGATTAAATTTTCACTGATGAACTGCAAGGTCTCCAAGCCGTGCAGCTGCTAATCAAATTTACTGTGTGGACACAAGTGACAGCATTTCATGGGCTCAGAAAATGAATATGATTTATCACTCTCTTATTATGAGTGCATAAATTGATGCAGATTAGACTACACAGCAAATAAACACGCTGCCCTGTTCAGCAAATAGCCTATTTGTAACACACAGAGGACGCAGACGGTTCAGAGTGTCAGAAGATACTTGCCAGTTGTCAGTCTCAACAGCTTTCTGCACTGCAGATGTGTTTAAACAGATAACATTTAGAGATCCACAAGCACATACCCTCTCTAAGTGTTCAAAGCCGTCACTGGGTGAGATCGACCCTCGGTCTCGCGCGGTCTTCCCACGCACACTCCCAAGATCCCCCAAACTGCATGGCCTGAATGAGCACCAAACCCACTAGGCGAAACCCCTGGTGTGGGAGATGAGCAAACCTTCACAGCCCAAAGGAGTGACACCAGCGTAACTCCATTATTCCGCACTATAAACCCTACCATGCCTGCCAGCCTGCAGATGTGAGTGAGTGCAGACATGCAGCTGGAGCCCAGTGTCGAATCTGCAGAGAAGCATGGCTCCAGCTTCGCTAGTAAGTGGCTCTACATCCTACAAGCTCCTTGCTTTCACAAGAACATGAAACACAAGAAAGGTTTCGAATAAGAGGATGCTAAGTGGAAGTGCTTGTACAGATTATTCTTTTCACATTTTTGAGGACAGAGTCAAAGTACCCTTTAAGGCAGTGACCCCCAAGCCTCTGGGTTTTTGTTCCAGATGAGCCCCCAGTGAAAAAATCAGACCCTTCATTGATTTAATAATAACAAGATTCATTTGAACTGTTTGATCCCGGCTCCTGAACATGTTGGAGCTTTAACCCTTGTATTTTGTAAGTGAAATAAAATCCCAAACTTGTGACTAGAAACAAGCAAATATTCCCATGAAGCACCTTCTCAGGTCAATGAAGGCTTCAATTACCTAATGCAGGTGGGAATGAAAACCAGCAGGTGTGTGTGGGTCACCAGTGCCAGGATTGGAAACCTCTGCACTAAAGGAAACTCTTTACCTAACATTCTGCTACCTGAAAATAGGCACCTTTTTTAATAAGACAGCTGCCTGCATTGTCAAATAATGATATAAAATAGCACAGCTCACACGATCTTGTGTTGTATTCAGAACAAGTCGCGCTGTGTTTAAGAGCGTGACTGCAGTTCAGAACTCTGCCTTTGCCTCACGAGCAGGAACTCTTTGATATTTTTATTCACTCGATCTGCATCAATAATATAAGAAACTGTCACCTCCGACTGAAAGAGCTCGTTTGAGGCGAAACTTTGACTGTTCTGCCTTCAAAAGGCAGAAAAGCGGGTTTATTTCTTTTTCTCCGTAATTTCTTCATCTAGTCTTTCGTTTCCTTGCAGCCAAGAAAGGCGTGTGTGAAAGGAAACTGAGAAGCGACAGGCTAATGACATCCCGAATTTCAATTTGTATCGGCATGACTCACAAATGCGTGCTGCCAAAGCAATAACAGTTAGCAAGACCTTTACCGACATTTACAACAAAATGAAAACGTGTTATTATTGGGAGAGGCTAGCTTGCCATCTCTCAGACACTTCCTTCGCTGCTGCCACCTCGATCGATCAATTAATCAATTAATCAAGCAACCAATGTTCTTCGATAACACCTTTCAATCAGAACACTTTCAGGGCTCTTTACATAAATTGTACATAACAGAAAAATGTATAGAAGTTGGAAAATAAAAATACTAAAAATGTCTAAATTATGAAATTAAAAGAAAGAATTGAGTGAGGTATTGAAGGCCATCATCTTGAGGTGAGAAGCCAAACAGGACCAAACAGCAGACGTATAAAGAGTTTTCAAAGTCATTATCATCGCCGCTGAACTATCAGCTACCACATCAGATTGAAGACCCTGGGCCAATTTCTTCGCCTGCGAGACAGTGCGACTGGAGCCTCTTCAAGCTCATTGTCCCCCTTTACTTGTTTCTGAAGGTCACCGTCCCACCGGGAGACACCCGAGAGCGGTTTGAAATTCTCTGAAGCTCTGCCAGATCTCCCAAAGGACTTGTCTTATAAAACAGTTCTTATTTTTCTCTTTCTTCTTTTCGTTCCTAAGTTCTCGCCAGGTTACGATTGGTAATTACAAATATGAATAAGAAGCCCTACGGAAACACACAGGAAAGCAAATTTAGCTGCTGGCAGAAGGAGAGCTTGGAGTGCTGAGCCTGGTGCATGGAGAGGATTAGTTTACATGGACGAGCTCTTCGGAGAAAATGCCCATGAAATTAACTTGTTTGAATTGCAGCGCCTCCCTTAACATGGGAACATCCATCTCAGGCCTTCACAGCTCAGACCCCGCTGAGGTGGCGGATGACGAGGTGGTACTGGAGAAGGCGGGAGTTCTTGTTTTTGAAAGAAAAGCTGTTGCATTTGGCTGTGGTTACAAAGCCCCCCCCCTTTCTCTTTGAAGAGAAAATGTTGTGATGATAAAAAACCTTGGCAACAGTGAAAAGAGTCGCAAGAGCTGTTTTTCAAAAAGTAGTTTTTTTTTGCTAGCCTCTAAATAATCTGTAAATGTACAGCATTGCTGTGAGTGTGCGCTTGGGGAGTTATGTGTACTGTGCAGGGAAGAGAGCTTGTTTGGAGCTGCGTGTCGGCATTATCTGACATTTGTGTCTGGAATTTTATGACTTTTTGGTCTTCACAGTCCCTAATTTCAGCATCATTTGGGATTTCAAATCTGCCTTCATTTACATTTTAACTTGCTTCCATTGAAATGACCCCTAAAGTAGCATTCAGCAAGCATTTTTCAAATACCAGCTGTATTAATGCTCTAGTTGTTTGTGTCTGAGGTACTTTTCCTGCGTTTGTTAACTGTGCAATTTCTTCTGCCTTCTCCAAAGTGCTCTGATCAGCAGTCAGAGTCAAGTGAGCGAACACATAATTAATTATTAGAATTAATATAATGATCATACTGGTTAAAGTGAAAGAGCAAATCATGTGGGCTCTTTAGTAAAGGGTGTTGATTTGAAACACAGTTTGAACTTTATCATCCAGACACTCGGCTACATCCTTAGTAGACTCAGCTACAGTATATCATCAGTTGGTTCAGCTCCATCTTTAGCTGACTCAGCGCTATAATGACTCCATCATTGGTTGATTCGGCGAAATCACAGGACGCCTCCGCGTCATCTCCAGCCAAAACGACTTCCCCGTTAGTTGGCTCATCTTAACAATCGGTTGACTGCAGCAGATTCTCCGAGCCGTTCAGTACTGCTGTGCCAGGCTTTGATGCCGTTTTGATGGAGCTGGTTGGGCTTGAGGTGGTGAACATGCCCTTGGCTTGCCACGCCACAGCGCCCCCTGTCTGCCTGTGCAAGACGCGTCATTCCTCTAGTCGACATTAGCTCTGGTGTTAAGGGAGTCGCACTATGAGCAAGGATATTTCTCCGAAGAATATTTTTCCGAAGGGACCTAGGAATTAGCTGAGCTGCTTATTAATTTGGTGACATTTTAAAACAATAAATCTCCCACTTTTGTGCCCCATCATGACTTATATGTTCAGGTGGTGATGCCAGATCTGTTTGCCAGTCTGCAGACGTGTGGGTTCAGGAGAGTTGTTATTCTGTGCAAGAGGGTTTAGGGGTGTGTGTGTCCTTTTTTTGAGGTTCAGGGGGAGAACGCTCAAAGTGACTGCCCGCCTGTGTTGCGGTCGGCCTGTTTTGGGGCGGCGTGCGTGTGATCAGTCAGCCGAAACACATCTGGTGGGCAGCATGAAGGCCCCTAAGGGAACAGGAGACACGTCTTAAACCCGAGGTTTTCGAATGAGTGAAAATTACGCAAAGGATGTGTGTTTGGATCAGTTCACTAATGATGGAGTCTGGTCAGCCCAAGAGCACAACAGAAACTGGAGTACAAGCATGTAATGACTTCACATGTGATTTGGCAGGCTAATCTAATTCAAAAAGATTAAAAAAATAAGGCAGAAAAATAAGAGAAACAGATCAGCTGCAAATACTTCCAACCTTTTGAATCAACCAAACTCTGTTTTCCAGGTAATGATTGTCACTCAAGTGTTGTGGGAATAGCAGTTTTGTGTTTTTTTCCAAGAGGAGCTTATATCATATTATTAGGAATAGCACTGTATCCTGAAACTACAGCTTAAACCTCACACTCCAAACAAAAAAAAACAAAATGTAACACAGAACATAGGTCTAAGCTCTTGTTGTCTTAAGTGTAACTACACTTGTTCCATTTTCTCTCTAGAAATAACCCGGGCAGTCAAGCTTTTTACTGGCGTCAAAACCAAAAGTCTCTTCCAAACTCTTTTCCAAAGAAAACTCACAATACATACCCACAGGCTCAAAGCTGTTTTTTTCCTTGTTCCCATCTCCCCTTGGTGTGGCACATTAGAGGCTCTGCTCTCTCCCTGTGCTGCAGAAATCTTAAATGCCTCTACTTCCTGCTTTTTAAAAGTCACCTGCCCAATTGTCCTCCTGGAAAAGACCGGTTCTCTACACTGTAGATTTTGGAGGGAGGTGACATCAGTCCTTTAACTGGTTACATGAAGGCGCTGATACTGGACTTTGATGTGCACGGACATACAGCAGTCCCACCAAACACGACACCTAAAAAAGTTAAGAACATGTGTACAAATTCAAATTAAAATCACAGATGTGTCCCCTGTAGCTAAAATTAGTGTATTGTATCGCATACGGCCGACATTACAGGTGGTGCGAGCCGGCTTGCCAGCGCGGTGACGTCACCGCCCTTCCCTGTGAATAGCAGGGACCTCAGCCTCCAGGCTGGGGGGAGATCTCCCTTTAGCTCAACTGGCTGGTTCCCTGGGCCCGGGTTCGAGCCCCAGCGGTGCACGGCCGACCTGAGGCAGGAGTGGTGAGGGCGCATACCCACGTGAACCCAAAAGCACTACAGTATGATCTATAAACCCCTACCCACGCAAAAACTAAAATCTCACATCTGCAAATGCGAATTAAAAAAGGAGCTGGTCGGTTGATATTTGGCAGCTGTGCCACGTTTGACTCCCCTCTCCCCCGGCCTCTGAGAGAAGCCCCCAGTTGTCTACTGTGCCTGCTTACTCACGTCAATTTCACAGCTCCCCTGCTCTTAATTTGAGTGATGCGCTGTGCGGACCCTGGCTTTCGAGCTCACTTCAGCTGATGTGCTGTCAGTCTCCGACTCCACGAAGAGAGAGAGAGCGCATGGAGTGGGTGGGGGGAGATCTTGAGACACAGACAAGCTGACACCCGCTGAGACCTGGAAGAAAAAGGGTTGGGCAAGGAGAAACAGAAATAAATAAGTCAAGGTTGGGGGGGCAGCCTTGAAGAGGAGAGAATGGCAACATGTCTTGTTGATGGCTGTACATTAATGAAGAAGGGCTGCAGACAGATCCAATTATAAAGGCCCGTCTCGCTGGAATCTCTGCTCTCCTGTTACTTTGGAGCACAAAATGTAGAGTATTGCCGACTCGCTCCAGAAATCAGCATGGTTTGTAAATAAACGCCAGTCCTGAGCAAGGAAGGTGCAGTCCTTAGCCTCTACAATGCTCGAATCAGCAATTAATTGCCTCTCTGGGGTTACCTAGGGCTGGATTCAGAAACAGCTGTCCACCATCATCTGTTTATGGTCCAGGTTTACAAATTTACTGACCTTTTTCTAAGTGCTGGTGCTTTAAAGATACCTAGACAGCTCGCACACTGGCCTTCCAGGAATGGAATTAGAGACCACTGGCCAATATCAACAATGGTTACAAGCAAAGCCTTATTCATAATCTATTTTTTGTTATTAGAAAAGACAGCACACTGAAGCTTTAAAGTGAAGCACACAGGTATTTTAGGATGCTAATTTATCAGTCCTTCCAGACATTTTGCATGTTTTTGAAGAAGGAGTTTTTCCTTTTTAACAAAATACATGTACAGTACTTAGCCATGCTGAAAATTCACTCTTAGTATGGTCCTTCACCTGGTGTATACCAGGAGCCAGTACTGGAGCAACTGGTTTACCCCACAGGTTCGGAGATTGCAAGTATGGTGGGCTTTGACCGAAAAGCACAAAATATAATTTGATCACACCCTCCCAGAGGCCTGAGACCTCAGAGAAAGGGAGAAGAAGAAATGATTAATTATTATTATGAGCTGCATTGTAGTATAGTATAAAAATGATGTTGAACAGTGGATATTCATGTCGTTGACTGTGCTGGAAAAGAAGAGCGCAGATCTAGTGAAAGAAGTGGGCTGGGGATGCTGTGCTGGACAGGGGGCACTCCAGAAAGAGTGGATGAGCCCTACATCTAACTGATCCTGACCGATGGATTGCTCTGGGGGAGAATCTATCACAGCAGCCCCCTCGCTACAGAGTCTGACGGACAGCCCAGAACAAAATGGCCAGACTTTCTTATTTTCTGTTCTATTTCTGTTGTGGTATGTTGTGTGTGTTCCATCTATAACCACACAAATTGGGGGTTTAGTCTAACGGGAGAGAAAGGACAAAGAATAAGTTGAAACATCTGTGAGTGGGCACATCCGCACTGAAAGCATTGGGAGAATTTTTAGAAATCCTTCTCGATGTCACACAGAAAGATTCCTTGCTTTCCGTCAACAACAGCGAAGGCCCCAGAGCGATTGTTTTTCCTGCTTCGGGTGTGCCGGCGTGTTATTTGAAAATAGAAGTCCTTTCTGGCTGACAAACACGGACGACTGAGGTTAGTGTGTGTGGGCTGGGGGGTTAAACAGCGGGGTGAAAAAAATGATTTTTCTCAATCAGGCCCACATGCTCTCTGTTCTTCACGCCAGCCTCTCCTGTCTGTCCAACTGACTGCAGAGCAAAACTCTTCACAAACAGCGCAAGAGTTAATGACCGGAGTGAGTTTTATCCTAATTATTACCGTTATGGAAAAATAAAATGTGTGAGTTAATAAATAGCTAATAAAATACGTTTAATAACTTTTAACAAACTCATAAGGGTATTTCTTATTTAAGACGTTTTTTTGCATCATTTAAAAGGATGCCAGACTTCAGCAAGGAATGCCTGCAGGTTTATCCAACTACCTTTTCAATTTGCAAGCCACCGAGCACCACAGACTAATTGGCATCAGGCAGTAAATAAGCACATGGTTTCCAAAGGAATGATTTCATTGCCTTTTCTTTTAAAGGACTTGAGCTTTTTTAGCAGTGATGCTGTCAAGGTCGTATACTGTTGTTTTGCTACCTTTTGTTTGAAAAGCAGTTTTGAAGGGCTCTGGCTGTGGAAGGCTCTGTATTAGTTTTCAGGATGGTTTGAGCTCACTGAGTAGTGAGCTTTCCCTGTGGCGCCGACACAGCTTTCCATCAGCACGTTGAAGAGCAGGAGCGGTCAAGCCCTGGTCCTGGAGAGCCGCAGCCCAGGAACCCACCCTGATATCATCACCTTGTAAAGACTTGAAACCCACATAATTTTACACCATGTTAATTGGTTTCCAGTCTGGAACGGCCAACTGGTTTCTTGATAAGTAAAGGGTGTTGGTGAAATTCATTTCAAATGATCTCTAAAGTACTTCATAGAAATACGAAATTGTTCCAAGTGTTTGGAAAATGATGATTTAAAAGAGATCTAAAAGTCTGCTGGACTTTAGCTCTCCAGGACCAGGGCTGTCCACCTCTGTATGAGAGGGATAAAGCCAGCTGTGGTGCAGAAACTCTCTAATCAGGAATTAAGACAATAGGGTCTAATCGGGGGGAAAAAATTATAAAACCGCATGAAAAAATGGGACTAAGCACTGCAATTTTGGAATTGCAGAATGGCACAGCAACAAGCTGTCGTGATCACATAGACTGCCTCTTGAGAGAGGGGGTGGCCGATTTCACCTTCATACTCCCACTATTCCCTCCGTTTTGACCCATCCCTATTGACATCCTCCTCCACGAAAGCATAGCCCCTATGCATTGTGGGTGAGACCATGACTCACTCCTCAATTTGTTTATGAATGAACGACTATGTTTTTCTATCGATCTGTTGATATCATTTTCCTACTCAAAACAATGTGGAGATGCAATACAACAGGCAAACAAAATGTTAAGGTTTATAGTTAGAAGAGCAGATTTGAAATCACGGGATGTTCAAGTTGTAAAATGCACCAGAAAGACTTCATAGTTGTGAACAATTCTGGTCCTGCCCTGAACCCCTGTGGGGTGATACAATACAATAAAAGACCTTAACTCACCAGGATAGCTCTGTCCCCATAGTGAACCCTTTCTGACAACTGGGAAAGACCCAGCCTATACCTGCACGACAAACTTTGTTCTTGGGTGGTAAGTAGTTGCTGCATTTTAAAATTAATTTTGTATTCAATGGATTTCTTTAGATTCTAGCATCTAGCACTTACACTGTCCTTTTTTTAACTGTTTATTAATTTTAGCACTGTGGGGCAGATGGCAATTCAATATAGGCACCTAATATCTTATAATAATAATAGGAAGGCCAAAATGAATAATGTGGTGCCAAATATATTTAAAATGCTAAGCACTTTTTCGCAGCTCGGTCTTTTGCTTTCTGTTCTGGGACTGATGAGTTTGACAAAGAAACATGCTCTTTGAGGAATTACTCCCCCCTGCTGGACTAAAGTGTCCCTTCTATATCATCCCCTTGCTTACTTCAGTACCCACCACAAATCCTGTTGTGTGTGTCCAACAAGGTTGGCTGTGGCTTGCTATATATTAGCCATGCAAAATACTATTACAGACAGAGAAAAAAGGGGAGAAATTCCTCAAGCAAGACCGTGCAGGTTAAATGGTGGGGAAAGAAATTAGTGCTGCACTGTAAACTGAAGCCCTGCATTCTGGCTACAATGGCAAAAACAACAGTTAAAACGTGATCATCAAAGACGATCCAAGCAGCAGATGCCCAGCACAACATGAAGCAGGTGAGCAGCAACATTTTCTAAACTGTGCTTTTCACACGGCTATACTCTTCGCGGTTTTCTGCAGACAATTTGGCGCTCTAATGCTGTCAAGCTGCAAAGTAATGACAGAGAAATTTCCACAGCCATGCTCTTATTTTCGACAGCAGGGTCAGATGGTTAAAATCAAGCTCGATGTGTTCTGTTGGATTCTGTGCAGCGCTTACGTTACTGCCTACAAAGTTCTGACGCGCGGTTTGATATACAAATCACATCCCCCAGATGAAAAGTCTTGCTGCTTGTCTGAAATGAGCATCATGTTTTAATCCCAACACCCATCTTTCAGCTGCGTGGCAGGGATGATAAAAATGAGGAGCCCATCCTGTGGCCTGAGTCTCTTTCAGTTTCCAAAGACGCCACCCACATCACCCTACTTAACCTCCCCCGAAACCTGTCAAGCATTTGATAGGGAGAGCATAGGAGAAATTACTGATGCTAGAGTTTCTTTTTTTAATTATTGTGTATTAATCCTTTTTGTCAGCGTTTTATCAAAAGCCGCAGTTTTTCACTGGCAGAAAATGTGGAGCAGACAGAGAGGAGGGAGGAGGGGGGAATCACAGCTTGCTCAGTGAAAAACAAGCCCGCATGCACAGGCCTGGCGCTGGGGGAGGCATGCTCTAGGGATGCAGTGGGCACAAGGTGGCACAGGTGGCAAGATAAATGATGAGCCTCAGGGTGGTTTTGTTTCTTTCTTTCGAAGGCTCTCCTTTAGTTGAGTGAATGGGCACAGCTCCCTACAGTCATTCGTGCTGAATTTGAATCTCTTGGCTCTGCTCTGTCCGTGGCTGTGATGCAGATCCCATCCTTCTGCATGGGTCTCAGTGCTAGGTCTTGGATTTGCTACCTGCTAATGTTGTGTTTGTGCCTGCTCCATTTCATGCTTGGTGTTGTGTCTTGTGCATATGATATGGACCCGAACTGTGTTTTACTCTTGTTTTGGCAGGGAGCACACTATGAGTCTATGAGGCATATGGGCACACTGATGGACCAGTCTACAGTTTCCCCTTTGTGAGTCTGCACACAGTTTACCATCTCACATGTAGGGGGGGTTGGCCCATACACTAGCATTTATTTTGTGGGTGTTTAGAAGAGGAAAGATATTATGGAGGCCTGTAACTACTGTTCGTAGTTCTAAGTTGATGTCTTTATCCAGCAAAAGAACCTGCAAAGACGCAGGTTTCACCTTACATTATATTTGTGCTAAGAGTCAAGCCAGTGTCCAGTATTACCCCCCCCCCCCCCCTTCAAATGGAACAAAGTTAGATAGGCATGAATGGGAGGAGACAGAATCCTAAATGAATCCGTTTCTGGCTTAATGTCCATCACTGAGGAAGTCAGATGGCCCCGAGGATTAAATTAAGGGATTAGCAATGACATAGAACAGTTTTCCTCTAGGAAATAAAAAATAGGACAAGTAATCTCCACTCAGCCACTCCCTCAAAACAACAGCCATTCGTCTCAGCCCATACTGTCGCATCTCCCTCCTTCCACATGCTAAAAGACTAGAGCTCATTTAATCAGATCCACATCAGAGCTTTGTGAAATGATTATTTGATAATTCAGACTGGTGCAGAAAGACATTGACTGACATGATTAACACTTAGAAATTGGAGACAGAGCTGTGAAACCAGTATTGATTAATCAGCATCAAATTTAAAAAAACTGACTCACCACACAAAAGAGGAAAAGGGATTCTTCATAGAAGCAAGGCTCAATTTGTTGTCCCAATCATATGTATAAACGGAACATTAACAACTCAGGGACTTTCACTTGATTGCGCAGTTAACATACTGTACAAGAAAAACAGTGCCTAGCCTCTCTCCTAATCAATCAACTTAAACCTCTCATGGTGAACTAAATCTGAATAATCAAATGAACATCTCAGGTAGTTACACTCATCGTTATACCAGCTAAAGCTTTGGAGTTTCAAATAGCAGGGAAAAATTACAAAGGAAAATGTTATGAAAGTCCAATCCTATGAACAGCCCTACCCAACAGACACTGAGACACAGGACAAGCAACCACAACTGAATCACAACCCATGATTTTCAGGAAAGAAAGTTCAGTTTGCATCATTTTAGCAGAACATTTCAGTATTGCATTTTAGCAGAGAAATCTCTACAGATTCAGAACACCATTTAAAAAAAAGTACTCCTCACCTAGCAAATTGTTTCAAACTTCTGACAAAACTTTACAGCTACTAGTCTAGAGACCATCCTTCTGTCTGGGTCTCTGTGCCAAATCTTGGGTTAGCTACAGTACCAGATAGTGCTGTGTCTGTGCCTGCTCTGTTTTATGCTGTTGGCCAACGGCAACAAAAGAAGCAGGCGCTTCTTGACTGTCTCACTCCCAATTGGACTACAGTCCACTTGAGAACACAAAAGACTTTGCTCATGCCAGAGGAAGAAGGAGAGCAGCCGAGAGCCTTGTCTTCCTAGCACAGCTCCGCAGGACCAAGCAGAGGTCATCCTTTCAACTTCAAAGGGTGACGAAGAAAAAAAAAGTCCTGTAAAGAAAAGTAATTAAGAAAACTTGTTAAAAGTTAATCTGTTTCATTCAGATTAGGTTTCTAATCTGCTTTGAGGTCTCAATAGTCCACTTTGAGAATCATAATAAAAAAGAACAGGGTCTATAGTGGAACAAAGCCAGGCGTCTATCGGGGAGAAACCACATTTTCTTTTATCAGGATGATATTAGAGCATGAAATAGCCTTTTAAATTCGTTAACTCCCCCCCTCTGTAGTTACAGCACTCTAGCACAGTCGGGCAGCGATAATTCTAGTTAGCTTAAAAGAACGGAGATCTGTATTAAAAGCCCTTTTTAATGCTTCCACAGAGCACAAACGCTTTGAAAAATTGTCACTCTAAATCCTGTGTTCCCTCTCTACTGCACAGCTACAGCAGGAAAAGCCACTGCACTGTTACTGTACCGAGACCACTGTGCCAGCTAAAAAAAAAATGTGATCACCAGGTAGGTTCATTTTTATAAGGTGCCAGTTTGGGATTGCCAGCTGTTAATGAGTTTGGTCTACAATTACAACTGTCCAACCAGTGTGGGAGAGCTTACAGCTGTCCCTGCTTCCTGACTACACATGGGCCTATCTGAGCCATCCTCTGCCTCAACTTCTGTACTGAAAGTAACACAAGCTTTTGGAACACCAGGGTACCATATGGTATAGCCAAGCAGAAATTTGAGATTATGAACTAATCTAACATTCCTGCATGTTTAGGACAATACAATGGCACAGCATTCTACATGGTTTTGTCTCATTCCATGCATGTGCTCTGTTTTGCAACTGTTTTCCCACTATTAGATTTATGCTTTACCTACACTTTCTGTTCTCTGCTATTCATTTACCAGGACTTCAGTCATTAACTACATTTATGCTCCTTTTACCATGATATTCCACAAAGTCAAAATTCTAACTCTATTAAGTCTAAAAAAATGTGCTTCTGATCAGCTGGTGCCTTACCCAGTTTTCTTAGTCTCTATAAATCATCAGCAACTGAAGACCAATGCACAGAGTTAAATCAGTCAGGTTGAGCTAATTAACTGAGCTTGACTGGTAAACACAGACACTGTGTTTTTCCGAAATGTGTTCTGGGCAGAGCAGAAGTCAAGTCTGGGTGGCCGATCTCTCTCAGGAACATTTGCACCTTTATAATTGAAACCCAAAAAGCAAAGGTTTGCTCAGCAGAGAAAAAGGTTATGAAAATAGACTGGGATGTAAGATGCATTTATTATTTTGTACACAGCTAACCACCAGACCACCCAGTATTTTGTGTTCTAGTTGCCATTAGTCCAAAAAAAATAAATTGTGCACAAACTGTTCAGCAAATTGGAACACGTCTAAACTACAAAATACTTCAGATGTTTGCCTCATGTTTCATGTTGATTGATCGGGCATAATGAGAGTTTATAAAATTAGATGCAATGCTTAGATAAACGTTCCAAACTTCAGTCATTTGATGCTCTACAATTCTGAAACTACAAAAAATTCACTTTTTGACCATTGCTGATTATCTCAAATATAATAACTTAAATAATGCATTTAGAATCCTAAGTGCTCACAATTCAACAGTGAAGTCTTGAGTTCTTGAGAGTAAAATCTCAAGCAGCAGGAGATCTTACAGCGAGGGTCCTGAGTGGATGGTGTTTATATAAAATCTTAGTCTTGGACAAGAGTAATCAGGACAGTTATCACACAACAGAATCACTCTGAGGACCCTGAACAGGGAGAATACCCCAGTCAGTGCATGTAGACTTAGGATACCATCACTGATGTGAGTGTGCAGATGCAATGTGGACTCCCTAACTGCTTCCCTGCAGATACTATCAACTCAAGCAACGTGACTGGGGTCAAAATGTGTGGATCACCATCAATCTCTGTGGGCACTCTCAGTTCTGCTTCCTGTGATTTCTATGTACAGTACATCACAGCCAGGCTGGACTGCAAGCACATCCTGCAGTAATTTGGACAAAAGAGCTAATTGCACTTAATACGCAGAAAATTAGCTGAAGCCTCTCGTGTAGCAAAATTAATTACTGACATGATTAGGGAATCGAGTAACTGTCAGCAATCTTCATGTTAATGTACCTTAACTGTTTGTGATGGCGCGTGGTGAGAAGACATGTCAGACACCACCAAAAATCTGCCACACTTGGGGGGGAGGAAAACTCGAGCTGGCTGATTTGAGGTCATGCTGTAGAATTGCCTTGCAGGTGGTGGCTCCCTCGCTGCACTGAAATATATCTAAATCTATTGTGGTGATGTTCACTCCCAGTCATGAGCTGCTGTCCAGCAGGTTACATAGCTAAATTTTTATCCTCAGTGAGTAAGTAGCAATTTATACCAATTAAGTGAACACTTAATTCCAATAAGCCAGCAGCCGTGTCACCCTGCAACTCACAACTGGCAGCCCACTGAAGTTCAGCAGGTGTGAGCCTGGTCAGTACCTGGATGGGAGACCTCCTGGGAAAAACTCAGGTTGCTGCTGGAAGAGGTGTTAGTGGGGCCAGCAGGGGGTGCTCACCCTGCAGTCTGTGTGGGTCCTAATGCCCCAGTATAGTATTGGGGACACTATACTGTAAACAGGCACCGTCCTTCGGATGAAACGTAAAACCGAGGCTCAACCGAGGTAAAAATCTGTGGTCATTAAAAATCCCAGGGCATTTCAAAGTAAGGGTGTAACCCCAGCGTACTGACCAAATTTCCCATTGGCCCTTACCAATCATGGCCCCATACTCCCCATCTCTGAACTGGCTTCATCACTCTGCTCTCCTCCCCACTGAGAGTTGGGGGGAGTGTACTGGTGCACTACGGCTGCTGTTGTATCATCCAGGTGAGGCTGCACACTGGTGGTGATGGAGGGGAGTCCCCAATACCTGTAAAGCGCTATATAAGTGTTTATTAAGGATTATTAATTAGAATTATTAATACAATCATTAGATGTCCAGGATGGGTTGAAAAGCAGGAGAGACAGAGCCTGCCCAAAACCAGCAGAGACTGAAAGCAAGCTGTTCATTTGACTGGACCAAATGTCATACTCTGGGCAGTGAGCAGTTTCTGTTGGTATTTATGAATTTGAAAAACAATTCCTACAGAGGTTTAATAAACCTGCTATAGAACATTAAATTAGGATTTAAGGAAGCTGAATATCTATAAAACCTCAACAGTGGTCACTCAGAATAAAGCGTATCCAAATTAAGATAGCAAAAAAGTTATAACTGTTTATTTTAGGAGCTCTGATTAACATTTTTAAGAGGTTAGAAGGTTTGTTAAGAACCATACAAATAATTGCCAGAAAAGGTTAGTTTCTACCAATGTAGTGTCACTTTATTAACGCTGTTGATAAATGGGATTTCCAGCCTCTAATCCAGTGTTACCAGAAAAAGTTAAACTCAGAGGGCTATGAATATTGTAGTTTTCAAGAGATGACTGAAAAGCTATGAACTACCATCGGAGAGAGGCATGCATTTGGACACATTCAATTTTCAAGGCATTAATGTAGTGAAAATTAATTGTTCCACAGAAAGTTGGGGGTAAACTTTGTTAGCTTTGAAGTAAATTTATAAAGAAAAAAAATCTGACATATCCCTTCTCCTACCAAAAGTGAACAATAAAACTTAAGAGCATAATTATCTCTGCATGTCCCCTATTAAGAGCTGCATTCAAAGTATGTTAACATCTACACAGTAGAGTCTCCCAAAGACTCTGTGTTGCACAGACGGCTTTCTACAGCAGTAAGAGTCTGTCTTTCAATGTGTTGTCAGCTGCTACCTCCTTAACTGCAAATTAAAACTGGTTAACACTTACTGTTTAAGCAGTTCAGAATATTTAGCTCAGCTCTCACTGCATTTATTAGGTTTGTCTACTTTGAACTTAAAGATTTTTTCAGACACACAAAATACCCTAATAAAACACCAACCCTTATTTCCAAAGGCGTTATGTTAATCTGCTTATTTTAACATGTTTAATGATCTGAAACATGAGCATTTAGCATTTCCAAAATGCGTCCTTTGCCTTTTAAAACACATAACGCAGTCACTTCGCATTGACTTGCAAAATATTTTCAGATAATGTGAATGCCTTATGATCCTTCCACCCCTGTTTTTGCAAAGGCTAGAAAAAGCCTATGAATAAATTAAGAGATACATTGCAGTAATGTTCACACTAATAAAGAAAAAATAAAAAAAACTAATTAATTGATTAAACGAGATGCAGACCAAGAAAGTAACTAGCAAGTATAGAAGTCATCTTAAAAAACATTTAAATAACTAGGTTTAAAATTTCTTATTATGGTATGTTGTGCACATCAAAAAGCAGAAACATTAAAAATATGAAAGCCTGCTTATTATCATATCTTCAATAAGTCTACAGCTACAATATTAATATCAGCTTATGCATAATCATCTGCATCACACCATGCATCAGGCTCGGGGCCAAGTGACCAGCTGCTGTGGTGTTTGTGTCTGCTCCACTTTGTGCTTGGTGTTCTGTAGCATTATCTCTCTTCAAGCTGCTCAGTATTAAAAATCAGTCAGTAAAGTCAGTTTTAAATACTGTCAATGCCACTATTGTTTTTCTAAATTAAAGTGCAAAACACACTTAGGACCACCGACAACAAAACTGAATATCAAGTGCTGCAATTTGAGTCTTTTTAATTTGAAACAAACCTGCTTCAGAGCTGACATTCACTATATAGCTCATCCAGCTCAGTGATAGAGCTGCATAGAAGCTGATAGGAGTTTTTCTTGAGTGAGACATCGTTGTAAGCCACTAGTTTAAGGTATCTCTTCACAGTTCAAAAACGTGCAGTAGGAGACTTGGATGTGATCTAGGTTCAGGGACGAATGCAGCTCTGCTTCCTTCAGGATTGGGGAAGGCAGTGTCCTGCAACAAGAGTTTTTGACTCTACCTTGCGTTGAAAGAGGTGATGTCACCTTCTGTATCAGGCTCAGTGCCCATGAGCCCTAGTACACACCCATGTGCTAATCAGTCCCTGTGCTGGTCAAGGTGTGTGTCTACTGTAAGTGAGTGTGTGTAAAGGGAGGATTACAGGAAGAACAGGATCTTGACGGATCGCCAAACAAGATCTAATGCCTGAGTTCGCAGTCAGCAGGAGTGTCCATAAACCGCAAAAGCAAGGCCACCACTAGTGTTTGTTCTGTGTTTCACGAGGGTTTAGAAACGCAACCTTGCTGTGATCTGAGGACGCCTTGGGGTGTTCACAAACATTGCCTATGCATGGTTTTTGAATGCGTGTCAGTTCTTTGCCTGTCGTGCCTGAGGTGACAGATTACGAGAGACATGTTGCACAGATCTCACCCTTCAGAAGAGCCTGGAGGTGGCAGGGGATCTGAGAGGCAGGGTGCATAATTACAGTCAGTGTACTGGGTCACAGAATCCCTGAGGCTCAGAATACAGGAATCTAGATGGCCAGAGAGACACACACTGGTGTGGAGACCAGGGGAGCATGCTGTTGAGGGAACTGAAGGGTGTGCAGCTTCAGACTCCTCATAGAGAACAAAACTCTTCTGCACAGAAGACTAAAACGGATACCTTGCTTTGTTGAGTGAGGAAAAATGAATTCCAGCTTTCTCTAGTTACTGTTTAATTAGTAACCTCTCTACTTGCTTTATGTGAAGTACATCAACCAAATGAGCCAAAGTCAGTGGCTCCCACACGATCTTCAATGTAAAGGAATCTGAACAACTGTCTCGCGTTTCAGATGAAACTCACCAGGACACATTGTACCACTGTGCCACTGCTCAGCCTTGGCCGGTAATCAATACTGATTATCCCATGTAAAGACAGGACGGATAGGAGTAGCTGACAGCTGACATAGCTATTACATCCTGGCGTGCCAAACACAGAGTTTAATATCATTCGTGAGATAGGGATAAAATCTCTCAATTCACTTAACACAGAGTTCACACTAAAAAAAAAGAAGCATGGGGAAATGCTTAAGGTAGGCCAAAAGTTCTACAGAGAACAGCCCCACTGCAGGGAACATTCGCAAGACAGATAAGACTTCCATTCCAAGGAGCTGCACATGTGAAGCAGAATAAAGAAGTTTCTGCTTCATGGTGGCAACAGTCAGCTCTTTTGCTTCGGCACAAGCTAGTCTGTGGATGTTAAGAGTCAGAGCCAAATAGTTCAACAGAGGTCCACACTGACAACAGCTCCGACTATGTGGCTTAATTTGAGGAATGCCGCAAGGTAGCCCAGAGATAATATCCCTCGGTGGCACAGCTCGTTAATTAATTAAGAATGGGCTTTCATGTCATCATGTCATTTGGCCACCTGCAGGCCTTTTTCTGCCACAGCCCCACTCACTGCAACACTGACTGAGTAGAAGTTCAGAGGGCCTGTTAGTGCGAGCCCGGGACTGGGCTTGATGCAGCCTGACAAACGAGCAACGTCCACGAGCTCTTCAGCAATCTGGTCCATTTCTTTCCAGATCCAGCCAAGTTGTTCTTCTATTATTAAAGACGGTGCTGCCTTATTGCTCCTTGTCATAAGGAAAATCTGGATTGCATTTCAGCTAGCAGTCCTGTGACAACCCCGTGAGACTGGCAGACCTGAGTGCACAGTCCACTGACTAATCAGATGAGCACTGAAAGCCCACGGAATAACTGAACAACTTTGCTGAAGTGCACATTTTATTCCCCTTTTTCAAAGTCCTGCTGCAATTGCTACATGCAATACATGTATGTAGAGGCACACTCTGTAAGTAATAAGAAAGGTTAATTACTTATTTAATTCTAACTGTAAGAATAATTACAAACAAGACGAGGCCATTTGGTCCATCAAGCTCGTTTGCTTGCCATTAATTGATCCAAGGATCTCCTCCTGCTGAGACATGAAAGAAGCCAGGGTATCAGTTTCCACATTAGGGCTGGGCAGCTTGTTCCATTCTCCCACAACCCTTTGTGTAAAGAAGTGCCAACCATTCTCAGTTCTAAATGCAATTCAAATTCTGAGAGCAGGCAGGAAAGGCGTGGAATTTGACAGAAGCCGACAAGTGAATGAATGAAGTGATGTCAAACCGATCCGACCCTGCTGAAGGAAGTGGAAGTGCTTTGGTTAGTAGTTATAAATAAAGCATAAAAATTGCGTCAAGAGTGTCACTCAGGCTGCGGGTGCGTTATACTCGCCAAGCCAAGTGAACACACGAACGAGTTAAACAGGCATCACGGCAAAGCTCAAACAATTCCCTTAAAAGACCCCAGACGAGCTCGTTAGCGCGGCTCCTTCATTATTAATTGCGGTACAGCTGTTCCTTTGGCGCGCTCGAAAGCCGGGGCCCGTCTTAAGAGCGCTCGTTGAATCTGTGGCTTGACAAACACTGACTCTGCGCCACAGAGAGAAGACAAAGTGGTGGTTTCAGGCTGATTAATAACAGCACGCAATGAAAGACCAAATGAAATCTCAATCACGGAGCGACGCCTGAACACAAAAAAAAAACCCCAACAGAAATGTACAGCACGTTCTTGATTATAATTAATTTTTGCAGATGGGCAAATTAAGTGTCGCGAGAATAGCTTCAAAAACAAACAAAACATGCAAATGTTCGTGACGAGACTCCTGCGACGTTAACACATTACAGCGCCGGTACATACTGTGTGTTCCGAGCAGGATTACTATACTGTGCGACAGATATTTTGCAATTGTTCAACAAAGTGAAAAGCCAGCTTCAGTCAAACCGCTGATTAAAATCTTCCTACAACAGCATAAATAACAGGAAAAAGAAACAACTGAAAAAGGGCATACATAGCGACAGGAGGAGGACAGATCAGAGGCCTACTGAGCACCTACAACTGCCCTTGAAGGGGGGACAGCAGTTAACCCCCCGTGTTAAATATCAGCTTCAATCTGAAACGCTTAACTGACAGCTGAAACCACAGTTCCGAGGTCAGACCACTCCTTCAGCCGCATGGTTACCATAATACACCTCTTTCTCTTCCTCATCTGCGGTTTGGCATACTAGCGGAGTCAGGGCCAAGCCTTGGTCTGAGGGTGTCTTCAAAGCTTCTAGAACATTCTAGAAGCTTCTCAGACTGTGTACTATTTCCCTGCACTGCATTACCAAATGTCTCCAACCACCACTCAACCCTTCTGAATACTGAGAGGGGGGAACTGACTTCGGCCTGCAGTCACCTCGATCTATAGCAGTGGTGCTTCAGCACCACAGATCACGGTCCAGAAACTCCATTTTTGTTGTTTGTCATCTTCGTGCATCAGGGCCGATCGATCTGGTGTTCTCTCCTTACTCCAGAGTTGACAGTGAAGCAGTGAGGCCTGTCCAGGATCTACCGCAGCTCAGGCGAGAAAGTGTTTGTGCTGCTGTTATAGAAGCCAGGCTCTCAAAGAGCAGAAGTCCACCACCACATGGGTCAACATGAAAAGCATGAAGGGTCAGCATAAGCCCATTTGATGCTACATCTTCATCAGTCTGGCCTTAAAGTCCTTTTTCTGTCCTCCCCTGGCCCACTGACCATGACTAGTTCGAGAAACAAGGCAGACTTGTTTTTGGGAGTTGGACCCAGGACATCAATTCTTTTTGCATGTTTCACCCAGTACAACGCAGGATCCTGCCATTATAACCTTGAGCTCTCCTGGGAATGAGGTACACTATTTCAGTCTTTTGGCCTGTGTATTAGTTCACTCAGTTCTGACTAACTAGTCCTCTCCATAACAGCCTATCAATACCCACAGAAAACAACTCTTTTGATTATGTTTAATGAGACAAAAAAACTTTATTCAGTTCTCTATAAGGAATAAACAATTTAAAACATATATATGAACCAGACATCTGAAAAAAAAAACAAAATACAGAATAAAACACGGAATTAGCTTCCCTTTTGGTCACTCCAGTTACACTAAACAACACTGCCATCTAGAGGTCAAATGAGTCAACTAAGTACCTGATGTAATTCAGTACAAGAGTTTGCATCTCTCTAAAGGGAAATTAAAGTGCATATGTGAGCAGCAGTGCTTTAGTAACCATGTTCAACATACGTTTCCTAGAACAGTACAGAGATGACAGGAATGTTGAATTAAAAAAACTATGCATTACCTAAAACCTGCACTGATTTGTGCGTGCAGCAGACATTGTGACTGAAAGGATCACCTTCAACACGAATCCATGTGCTGCTTTTAAAGAACTGCTGACTAAATCC
The DNA here is from genome assembly GCF_055471065.1 of Atractosteus spatula. NCBI lineage: Eukaryota > Metazoa > Chordata > Actinopteri > Semionotiformes > Lepisosteidae > Atractosteus > Atractosteus spatula. The sequence goes on along the minus strand of NC_142731.1, from coordinate 5,606,658 downwards.
TGGAACACAGACGCCTTTGAGCTAAAAAAGCTTAGCAGGCAGGATTGTGGCCTTAGGAAGACAACAACAGAGACCTTGGGCACAAACAATGCAGGTGCACTAACCTGACCAAGGCCATTGGTATGTGTAATACAATATCGAATGCTGATGATACACAACTGCTCATCTTCATCAAGTCTATACCATTGTCAACAGCTTATCTGGTTTACACTTTCTCACTATTGCAACACACAGAGGACTGCTTTGGCAGCAGATCTTGAAAAACAACTGACACACAAGACCTCCAGGATCTCAGAGTCCCTGCAGTGCAGAAAGTCGTTTACCCAAGAAATATTGTGTGCTGAAAAGGCAACAGTAAAAAAAAAAGCCAGTTTTCACTGAAAAGGAAATGACACTCTGCGGTTACAAATTACACACTACCGTCTTAAGAGAAGATGAGCAAAAAAAAGTGTCGCACATACGATCCCCTGTCATCCATTATTATAGGCCCTCTTTTGAGAACGTTTTCTGTTCTGCTCGGTAATGGCCCTGCCTGCAAATCGGTGGTTTTTCAAAACAGGCCCTCCCTCCATGTGCAACTTGAATTAAAAAAAAGACTGGGAGCTCTAAAGTCAAAATAAAAAAAAAAACAAGACAGATTGAGTCTGGTCTGCACCGGGTCACTTATCATTTGAAAGGAACTGCCAGGCTGTGATTAAGACATGTCAGTTCATTTCTTTAGCTCTGCCTTGTCTGTCTCAATAATTACGTTCAGTAATTTTCTAGAAAAATAAGTACATTGGTGACAGCCAAATTAAAGCGTTTCTTCAGAGACTTGAATACCGGGAAAGAGGAGAAGAGAGGACTGGAAAGGCACTTTCTGAAAGGGCAACTGTAATTAATGCCAGTTTTCAAACTGTGAGCCTCAGGGATGCTTCTTTATCCACGAGCCAGTATTCAGCACTCCACCGAACACGTGGAGCTGTGCAGTTCATTAAAATAATCGGCTGGAAAATTTCATGGGATAGTCCCACCACCCTAGCAAGAGCAGAGATAAAACCTGGTTCAAGGGGCACTGAAGGAGTCTGCAGTATTTCATTGACCCTACATCTGGCAAGCAGGACATCCACAAAGCCTCGCACTCAAAAATGGACAGAATTCAAGCCCAAGCACTTTCTCTATATGTAAAAATAGAAAGGCATCTCTGTCGCACATGTGTAAAACATAATCCATGGTGTGAACAATTTAAAAGGATTAAAATCTGAGGGGCTTTGTGAATGGTGTTAGGGCAAGTCACCCAGGGAGTCGGAGAACTTTCTCTCGCAGTACTCGACGTAGTCAAACTCGTCCATGCTGAAGGGGGCGTCTTTCCACTGCTTCTTGGAGAAGCGACCGTCGGGGGTCTCCAGGACGAAGTTTTTGATGGACAGATTGGGCAGAATCACTCCCTTAAAGATCATCTCCATGCCCCACTCCTGCGCGGCGAGAAATAAGCACACACTTAGATCACGGGACTGTTTTGGGAAGCACACACCACATTCACGCATGTGTGGATGAGATCAGCCATTCTGCCCGGCCTATCAGAAAGGCTGTAGTGGAGAAATGATTTTCCCTTCCGAGTTTCTTGGGAACTCACAGGGCTCGGGAGTGCACTTCTGTGGGAGCTCTTCGGAAATGGCTTGATGGAATTCCTCAGACCGCTCCTGACAACCATGGCCCAGAAGGACGAGTCAGTGCACAGGTCTCTACAGCTGATGGGGCAGATGACTGCAGGGGGGTGAGGAGGGAGGCCTTGCAGGGGCTTTAAACTTGACTTAGCTGAGGGCAATACAGTTCCACGTTTCACGCTACTGTCAGCATTTTCAGTACAAGTGCACAAAAGAGTGTCCACCCGCATACTGTACCTCTGCAACACTTGAATCCCTTTTCTTGGATAATTGAGATACAAGCAATCAACTCAGCAACTGCCCAAGCACTGGGGGATATCCAGTCTCAGCCCAGGCCAGCTCCCTCAGTGTGTGGGTATGAGGTGGGCACAGGCACTGCCCAGTCCCAGCCCAGGCCAGCTCCCCCAGTGTGTGGGTAGGAGGTGGGCACAGTCACTGCCCAGTCTCAGCCCAGGCCAGCTCCCCCAGTGTGTGGGTATGAGGTAGGCACAGTCACTGCCCAGTCTCAGCCCAGGCCAGCTCCCCCAGTGTGAGGGTATGAGGTGGGCACAGGCACTGCCCAGTCCCAGCCCAGGCCAGCTCCCCCAGTGTGTGGGTATGAGGTGGGCACAGTCACTGCCCAGTCTCAGCCCAGGCCAGCTCCCCCAGCGTGTGGGTATGAGGTGGGCACAGCTGTACTTACCTGGCCACACCCAGCGCAGCTTATTGTACAGCCCGGCTCCCAGTCTTCAAACGTCCGTGGAAGGATGACCCTTCCGCCCTTTTGGTAGTAGTACCTGAAAAGCCAGCAGGGAAAAAAAATGACAGTTTTAACAGTGACAGAGCCATCGCCGCGTCTGCTGGGCCCAGCCATATCGAAACGAGCACCCCAGAACTGTCCCTTTCGTAACACAAACATCAGGGTGTTTGACCAGGTCCTGCCTGACCCACAAAGTACAAGCAGATGCCTCTGTCTGAAGGCTGGTCGCTATATAGAGCGCATATAGCGTTTCAGCGCCACTGGTGAAAAACCAGAGGCAACAACAGAACGGAAACACGCATCAGAGATTAGGGAGTAAGGGGATGCTGGAGATTCAGGCAGAGGTAAACAAACAGAGAATCTTCGCTCACTCGAACAGGGGGTTGACCACGACGCGGTGGTTGTTCTCGATGACCTGCAGGTCGTTGCCGTGGCAAACCGCGGTGTTGCAGCGGCGGCAGTGCAGGCGCACGTCGGCCGGCCCGTAGCGGCTCCTCTTGCCCTCCGCCTTCTCCTTCGCCAGGTGGCGAGCGATGACCGCCTCCTTCTGCAGCTCCCGGATCTGAAACGGCCAAACCGGTCAGCGGAGGTCAGCGCAACCGTGGGATCGTGCTCCTGAGATCGCCAACGATCCCGCTCAAAATGAGTTACTCCACTAATACGGAACCCGAAACAAATGCAGAATTCCTTAACCCTGTGGTCGAAAACTTAGAAAATACTGTCATGGACGAGTGATCTCTAGCAAAACTTTGAAGTAACTTTATGAGTTCTGTATGCTTAGCCAATGGAATAGTAATGGGAAATGATTAAGCTTAAAAAACTCTTCTATCACCTTTATAGTCAATGCAATCATATTCAATGTCTTGACTGAACAGTGGGGACTAGAAAGTGACGTGTCTCTCATTACTGCGCCCTCCTGACTTGCCAGGTCAGGGTTCAGGACTCGGAACCAGAAAGGCTGCGGGTTCAAATCCCAGGTGTGACACTGCTGTCGTACCGCTTGACCGACTTCACCCAAATTGTCACAGACTGTATAAACGGTTGAAAATAAAGTGTAGGCCAAATAAGTCAGTATTTACAGTAAGAGTAATTAAAAAAACTCCTCTTGTGCTGGAGGCCTTACAAGCACCATACTTGAGGAAGTAGTGGCAGCAGGAGGAGAAGCATTAGAAGATCAGTCATCTAGCAGGTTAATGTGGGGTAACTCTGAGGACTGGAGCCGCGACAGGAGGTCAGGGCGCCTGGCATGAAGCCAGTGGAGTGGTCAGGCTGCAGAGACGGACCTTCAGCATGTACTCGCGGGGGGACATGCGCTGCACCTCGTCGATGGCTCTCTCCATCAGCCCCTCCAGGTACTCGTTGGTCTTCTCCCTCCTCAGCTCCCGCCCGCCCTGTGGTGCCACCACCGAGTACACGCTGGCCTCTGCCCGGGCACGCCCACTGGCCTGGGAACACCGGAGAGAGGGAGCGTGACCAAAACTGGGAACCTGGGGTGAACATGCATACTCCACGCAGAAGGTGCCCCGGTGCCACAGCCCAAAAGCTGTGAAAAAGCAGCACTAACTGCCACTCCATGACTGCACCTTATGTGCATATAATAATAGGGCCTCCTAAGTGGCTCAGTTTGTAACGCCACACAAACCTTACAGTTTATGCAGTTTAGGTTGAGCTCTATGAGTCTGGATCCTGTGCAACTGGGACTGATGTGCAACTAGCTGAGTGAGATTTGTCAGTCAAGGCTCTCTCGGCTCTTAGCGACACAGCAAGTATGTAATGTCCCTCCTGCTTGCAGTGTGTATGTTCTCCCTGGTGGTTTCCTCCAGGTGCTCTGGTTTCCTCCCACAGTCCAAACATAGTGATAAGTTAATTATAATTGCTCACACTTATATAGCGCTTTTCTGGACACTCCACTCAAAGCGCATTACAGGTCATGGGGATCCCCTCCACCACCACCAGTGTGCAGCCCCACCTGGATAATGCGACAGCAGCCATAGTGCACCAGTACTCTCACCACACACCAGCTCTCAGTGGGTTAATTGGCTTCTGTGAAAACTGGCCCTGGTGTGAGTGTGTGTGTCTGTATCTGTGTGTGCCCTGCGATGGACTGGCGTCCCACCCAGGGTGGACCCTGCCTTGCACCCGTTGCTTGCTGGGATAGACTTCATCTCCCCTGCGACCCTGAATTAGATGAAGCAGTTACAAAACGGATGGAAAACCAGCTCATCGAGCCACAGCTCCTTTTCGCTCTGCTCTCTTGTGCCAAGATGCGCATGAGGTGCCCAGCCCCTGTGGTGTGCCCACCTGTTTCATGGCGATCTCATTGGTGATGAGGCCATAGCGGACCACCAGGTTACACTCGGGGATGTCCAGGCCCTCCTCAGCCACGCTGGTGGAAATCAGCAAGTTCAGCTCGCCGTCCCGGAACCGCTGGATAGTCTCCTGTTGCTTCCGCTGCGAAGAGCACAGGCGGACCCAAGTTATAACCCGCTAAAGTCAAGCCATGCGCTGACCGAAGGAAAACGTTTTAGTGTGGAACAGAGAAATAGGATGGGAAGCTGAAGTGTTCCAAACCCTCGGGTCCAAAACATTTCGGCTACGTCCGGCTGAAGCACATCTTCGGGATCGGCAAAGAAGCAAACCAGAGGACACAAATGGAGAGTCTGGGAAAGTGCATCGAAAACGGGGAACAGAAAGCACTACTTTACGCAAAGAGTGGTGAGGGTCTGGAACAAGCTACCATGCTGAACTGAACGCTGAGCCTCACACTCCTGGTTTCCATTAAGAAACAGTTGCATGAGATCCTCAGATCAAATAGCCACCAGCCATCAAATGAGGTACCGCCTGCCTTTTAACAAAGTGCACTTCCTGGCTATCGAGAAAGCTGTGGAGGGTGGCCCAGTTCACTGAAGACAAGAGGTGTCGTCGGTTCCAGAGGATGACGAGACCTCTGTGTCTGTTGCAATCGCGGCGATGCCAGCCCGGGGGGGGCTCCAGCTGGCAGCTCGGGTGGGGTACCTGCGTCATGTGGCCCGCCTGGTTGCTGACCCCAGCCCCGGTGAGGACGGCGGCCCGGATGCCGGCCTGCTGCAGTTGCGGATTGGAGGAGACCCAGCTGTCCAGGCAGCGGGTGCTGGTGCGGGTCTTGGAGAAGAGGATCCCGCGCGACTCCCCCTGAGCCCCGAACTGGTCCAGCAGGGTCCGCTCCAGCACAGCCAGGCGCGGGTTCTCAAAACGCTTCTGGGCTGCCAGGCGCTGCAGCTCCGTCTCATTATCTGGGCATGAAAACACAACCGGGCACATGGCAATCATGCACACAGCAGCACAAGAGAACCCAGGTGCCTGGCTGTCAGACTCCTCGGACTGGATGAGCGCATACGAGGCACGTTTATTGAAGGTGAAGCTGAACAGCAGCTCATCTGTAACTACGAGCAATACCTTCACAGCTTTTCTAAATCAATATTTTTTGCATGGAAATAGGAGTTCTTATTTCCAGAGCCTGCTACCAGCAAGCTGTTTTTAACCAGACCACAGATTTTCATCATTTCATGTTGCCCCCAACAGTTCAGCTTCTCAGTTTGTTCACTCCGATCTGTAAAAAGGATGTGTTTTTGTACCGTCTGACTCCAAAAATGCCAAGTGAGCAAAAGCTTGTGGTGTTTTGGCGGAAGGGTACAAAGTCGGGGGGCAGTGAAGGCTACAGAGGGACTCACTCTGGAAGAGTGCGAACAGGAAGCGGTCGGTGTGGTCCAGGCCAGTGCGGGTGGCCCTCTGCACGCTGTAGAAGTCCTCCAGCACGGTCAAGGCGTCGACCATGCGCACGGTGTCGTTGATCAGCAGCGAGTCATTGTACTTGCGCAGGTGCAGGGCGCACTGACTCATCTGCCTGTTCCCCTCTTCCGCGCCTGGAGGGAGACAAAGTCATGGCAACTGTCCCCTGCTCCAGCGCCTAAGTCCCGCCGCACCGCCTGAAACTGCTCCAGCCTGCTCCGCCGCTGTCCTTTCTCTGTTCTGACATCAGTACTGACCAGCCCCAGTGCCTAAAGAGCCATCTACGAGTCATACAGGACACGGCTTCCCCAGCCCCTGCAGGGCACTGCTTGACCAGCCCCTGCGGGACACGGCTTCCCCAGCCCCTGCGGGACACGGCTTGACCAGCCCCTGCGGGACACGGCTTGACCAGCCCCTGCAGGGCACGGCTTCCCCAGCCCCTGCAGGGCACGGCTTGACCAGCCCCTGCGGGACACGGCTTCCCCAGCCCCTGCGGGACACGGCTGCAGGTTCCCAGTCCTGGTCCTAGAGGCCCGCACATCTGCTGGTTTTTATTCCAGCCCTGCTTAATTACCTTAATGAAACCTTAACTAACAAGGCGCTGGAGGGGATCATTTGCAAGTTTCTTTTTCTACTGGAAAAAATTGTTTACGAAATACCATAGTTAAAAGGTAAACTGCAACAAGTTTAAGAACTGAAATCAATCCTGACTCAAACTGAGCTTATTTTCAATTTTTCTTGCCCGGTTTTAATATAATATTCTGGGGATGGTTCCTTAGGGGACCTGGCAACACCCTCTCTGCCCCATCCTTGTTCCATTTAACCGGATTCACTGTCAGAGAACACTTGTGGAAACTGGAGTTCTCAGCTGAAACTTTCTGAAAGAAATGTCTCGAGTGCAGCTGCAGAAAGAAACGGTTGAGATGCGCCCCCTGCTCACCTCTCTTCTCCAGCAGCACCACCTCCTGCTCGTACTCCTGAGTGCCAAACGTCCGGCTGATCCCTTCAGCATCCATGTAGTTGTGAATCTGCCTCATCATCTCCTTCAGCTTGTCCCCAAAGGGGTCCTAGGATAACCAAAGAGGTCAGCCCTCACTGACTGACACTGTCCCATCAGCCACAGCTAGAGGTAGATCACAAATGGCTGGAGACAACCGTTAAAAATAAAAATAACAGCCATTTCTATTAAAATGTGGCGAGCACGTCACATGGGCAGCACGTGGCGCAGTGCTCAGCATCCCTGCCTCACACTGCTGGGGCCCTGGGTTCAATTCTGGAGCTTAGGGCACTGTCTATGTGGAGTTTGCATGTTCTCCCTGCGTTTCCTCCCACAGTTTAAAGACATACTGGTAGGCTTGTTGGCTTCTGGGAAAAGTGGCTGTGGTGTGAGCTTGTTTGAGCCTGCTGTGGACTGGCGTCCTGTTTAGGTGTGTATCCTGCTTTGTGCCAGCTGCTTGTGGGGACAGTCTCTGACTCCCCTGTAACCCTGCATTAGATTAAGTGGTTAAAAAAATGGATGGATGGAGCAAGCACATCACACGTCCTTTAGCAATTAGTCACTATTCCCAGTGCAAACTGTAGGAAGCTGGGGCCGCTCTCAGAAGCACAGATGGGAGGAAAGTGAAGCCTCAGTAGAAGTCCACACAAATAGAGACCATATGAACTCCACATAGACAGACACCCAAGTCTTGAACTGAGCCTAAGTATCCTGAAGCCGTGGGGTAGCAAGGGTTTCATGATCTGTCAGTAGTACACTTAGGTACAGGTGTGATTCTCATGGGAAGCTCTTCACCCTCAGCTCACGGGAAACAGTAGAGTCACCCACCAGCAGTCGCGGATTGACGATGTCGTACTGCTTTCTCGGCTTGGGGACTTTCGCTTGCAGCTCTTTGTGGTGCACTTTCGTGGAGACGATGGCCGCTGCGTCAAGGTTCGCACAGATCTGCCGATGCAAACAGCACATCAGAGAGACGGCAATCACAGAGTCACAACACCTCACATGGTACTGAAGAGACACGGATCGCTGTTTCCCCTCCAAAATGCCTCCTATTTTGTGCGCAAAACCAGATTATTTGGTTTCAGTTTACTGGGGGGTGAAAATGTTCAACTTAGGGGAGACTGCATTCACTGACTTGAGGCTATGCAATCATTTGCACAACCTTTTTAAATTAACTGGAAAGAAAAACTGAAGATGTGCTCATAGTGTACTGTGTACTGTAAACTGTAAAAAGAATTCCTTTCCACTGACTGCAGCGCTAATGAGAACATAAAAACAAACAAGGAGCCTAATGAACTGGAGATCTTGTCCCGCTGTCTCCTAAAGAGACAAACATAGCTGGGCAATTTGCTCCAGATGTGTACAGACCCATGTCTTCTGGGCCGATGTTTCCTGCTTCTGAATCTGCCCTACTAGCTGCACAGCTCGGTGTGTGATGCACACACAACAGGTACGACGCATCTGTCTGGGGCCAATGTCCGTGTGTGTGCTTGTGCACGAGGATTCCCATGTGCATCGCACTTCGAATTTGGGAGCTTCTCTTTCTGTCGGTGCGATTCAGGGCACGTGCACTCCGGCAAGCCTGTGTTCAGGAGAGGGTCCAGGTGTCGGGAGAGGCACAGACCTGCAGCACGTGCTCCTTGGCTCCTTCAAAGGTCTTGGCCCCTCCGGTCCCTGGGGAGGCAGTGAGACCGAGCACCTGAGGCAAGTCCCCCTGCCTCTTCAGTTTCATGGCGAGGAAGCACTCCATGATCTTATTGTACACTGCATCCTTGTGGGTGTGGTGGCACTCGTCGAAGATGAGGAGCGTGAAGTCTGCCGCAGGGAAGAGGGCAAGGTTAGGGAGGCTCATGGTACTCTGGGTCTCTCAGAGGAGCCAGGCAGGTCACTGCACACTAGAAATCACAGGAATTGACATGTTCTTCTAGGTATACACTATACTGGGAAAGCTAAGGTTGCTGCTGGAAGAGGTGTTAGTGGGGTCAGTAGGGGGTGTTCACTCTGCGGTCTGTGTGGATCCTACTGTTCCAGTATAGTGATGGGGACACTATTGTAAAAAGGCACCCTTACTTCTGATGAGGCATAGAACTGAGGTCCTGACTCTCTGTGGTCATTAAAAATCCCAGGGTGTTCCTTGAAAAGAGTAGGGGTGTAACCCCGGTGTCCTGGCCAACTTTCCCATTGGCTGCTACCAAACATGGCCTCCTAATAATCCCCATCTATGAACTGGCTCCATCACTCTGTTCTCCTCCCCACTGAGAGCTGGTGTGTGGTGACAGTACTGGTGCAGTCTGGATTCTGTTACATCATGCAGGTGGGGCTGCACATTACCCCTGTAAAGCGTGTTGAGTGTCCAGAAAGGTCCTCAACACATTAAGTATAATCCTAGATTACCCTGATGTTTACAGATTAACCTCTAAAACATGTTCCTGGGAAATATTATAAGATTCTGCGATAAGACGCATCACTGCTACCCCTATTGTGCTAGTTCCTCTTTTATTGAGCTGCATGCTGCTGCACTGGTTCAAGACAAAAATTTAACTATTCGGAAAACTTTTGTTGGGAAACACCTTTCTAGGTGCAGACTTTATTTGGCAGGTCTGTCTGCCACCTTGTTTAAGATGCTGAACACTGATAAAATAAAGATCAGCTACTGTTTCTGGGCACCTGAGGACATTTCAACTACCTGCTGCCGAGCTAAACGCTGTACCTGTGAGCTTCACATGCTTCTCCTCTTCCGTGTTCTTCAGGGCGTTCTCCAGGATCTGGGCTGTGCAGATGATGATGTCATTGTCCTGCACCACTTTGGCAAAGAAATCCTTCTGGTCGGAGTCTCCGCTGATGTGCGCGATGGCGTAGGAATTCCCCAGGAAAGGCCGGAATTCCTTGTTGTAATGCTGGTCCACCAGGTGCACCTGCACCAAAGGGAAAGATGTGGGATTTGGGATGGGGTCCGTTTCCCTGGCATTGAAAGAGCACAGCTGACAAGTTCTCTTTGACTGTTTCTGTTTCAGTCTTGTGTTAACAATGGACCTTACAATCATGAGAACTCCAGAGGCTGCTAACAAAGCATTTGTTGTCCACGTACAGTACAGTATTTTACTCTTCCTAAAATAAATCTGAGCACTAATTATCCCAGTGACATGCAGAAAAAACAGTATTAAATTCAGATGATTGTCCATTTAATCCAAATAATCACACATTTTTTCCAACGAAACAAAGTCGTATTCACATTACAACAACCAGGCTGAAAACACTTTAGTTTAAATCAGTTCTACTGCTGTAGATCTGTGCTGCATTTTAAACACTTCCCCTCTTTCCAGAACAGACTTCTGATTTATACCTCTAAGTGCTTAAACTAGCTTCCATGATAATCTATTTTATATCACATCCATGCTTCTTTCAAGTCAAAGTTACCGACTGCAGGTAAGGTTAACAGAGCTTCACTGACAACGCTGCTCAGCGCAGCACGCCTGTCTGTTCAGCTGGATCCATGGTTCTCAAACATGGCAGATCGGGGCCTTACCTTGTTGACCAGGACAGCCACCTTTGCCCTGGGCTTTGTCTCCAGGTGTCTCTTGGTCACATACACCGCCGCCCTGGTCTTCCCCCCTCCAGTGGGGAGCCATATGATAATGTTCTTTCCTTCCAGAGCCAGCTGGACCACCTCCTCCTGATAGCTGTACAGGTTCATCGCCACCAAGCTGAAGAGCTTGAAGACAAGACAGATACTTCTCTTCATCAGTGATGCTCAGCTCACGCAGCAATGGGGTCAAGAAAGCTGGTAGTGTTTCTTCTGTCTCTCATCTTCCTCGATTCCTCCTTTTGTCTTTTTATGCTGTGATTCTCTCTTCTGATGTACCACAAAGTTTAAATTATCCAGAGTAACATAACCCAAAATCCCCTTGATCATCTGTGTTTAACCACCTGTAAGCTCACCTACAGCTATGCAAGCTTATTTTCAATATTATGACCCACTCAGCAAGAACTGGTACTTCCTGTTATGCCCCTTACTTCAAAAGCACATGATCCATTGAGACCACAGAGACATTTGACAAAGAACATAAAGCCACTGCACCAAAAAGAAAAAGACATGCAAATGCGGGTGGAGAATTTTGTTTTTCACTCACCAAGAACTGGAACCTCTCTTCCTTGCCACACAGAACTCGTCTCTGAAGCAGCTGTCGCAGTGCCCGAGCTCAGCAATGTGATCCGCCTCCTCTTACCTTTAAATACTCAGCTCTCGGAGTCGAGAGCAGAAATCGAAACTGAAGCAAGACTCCAAACAAGGGCCTCCCTGAGGGAGTATGTGGAAGGACAGCACGAGGCCTACTCTGGAAATGACAGCCAGGAAAGCCAGGATATAGACAAGCAGTCTAAAAGCACTGAATCCACTCACACAGCTTTGAAAGTACTGCACTCAAGTTGGCTCCTTTTTTTCCCCCATTAACACTGGTCTCTAAATTCAGTTAGAATTTTCTTTCTGTTCAGATAATGGCATCGTTTCTTATTCCACAGGACAGACACAGTTCAGAAGGCAAAACTGTATTTACAGGGTTGCAGTCTGGGCACCCCCCTCAGAGGAGCCCTGCTCAATGAGGTAACGAAAAGGAAACCGATGGCCCAGGCCTGCAGCAGAAGTCCCCAGCGTCTCACTAAGAGCAACTCCTCAGCAACACAAAACAACAGCCGCAGTAGCTGATGGAAAAGAAACCGAAAGGGAGAAGATATGGACCTGGAGGTCCCAGCACACACTTTAAACAAATCTCAAACTAGCCTTTTCTCCCTTTTGTTTACCCCACTGACAGGAAACTGAGAAACATTTATAGGAAGCACAGTGAATATTATTATTACCTCACTAAGGTACGATCACCGGAAACAGTCTCCTGTCTGCACCTAGTGCTCCATGAATCACTTACAAATATAAATAATCAAATATCTGGATAAAAACCAACTTAATTACTCAAAGGCAAGTTAAACCATTTTCTAGAATGTTTTTGGCACCCAGTAGAACACAAGTGCCAAACACCAGATGCGCTTTCCATTTCGAAGTACTCTGCAATTTTAAGTACTTAACACAAGTAATTCCATGTATTAATTAAAATAATTAAATAAAACAATCACCGTAGCCACAAATTAACTTTAAGTTGCATAACTGTAATCATAGCTTTTTAAAATTCATTTTTAGCAACAATAAAACGGCACGTCCCTTCATGGCATCACCTTAATTATTCATAATCCAAACCTGCAATTTCTGCATTACTTTTCACAGCAGTGTGCACCTCAAACTGTTCATCTGTTGGGCTTTTCCACAGTGTGATGGCTCGGTTTGAAGTCAGCAGTGATTTGTTTTAATTCAGCTGCACTTGCACAAAGAGCAAATCCTGTGCCTGCATCCGTATCCAAAGGAACAGGAAATAAAATCTCAACTTTTCGAACTTTAATTTCAATTTTGCCATTCATTATTCAATTCTTTCAAGTAATCATTTTGCGTTATTTGTGCAGATACGAAGCAAAGCAAAAGCAAACTCTGGTGTTCTTACAAAAAATTTTATTAGCATGAACAGTTTACAGACTGTGCTCACAATTTGCAAGCAGCTTAAAAACACATTTTGAAAAGCCTTACTGGTTTCCCGTTGAGAAAGCTACACTAGGCTGGTGAAACAACTCAGGGACTGGGAGAAGAGATAAAACCATGAAAACGAAAAGCAGTATCTGCTATAGAGGGGGGAAAAGGGATGACACCATGAGGTTATTCAGGTTTTCAGCAAACGTCACCTCTGTTCAAGTACAATTACACATTGCTAAGAAACAGGAGATAATATGGTGGACAGGAAAAAAACAGATTGGTAGCCTGTTCGGCAGAATGCAAATGAGTCACCTAATTTTCTCTCACGACCAACTAGTACAGGGTTGATCCATCCTGGATCAGAAAGTAGCCTGTTCCTGATGAGAGTCATGACAATCTATTGGCCACCCTACATCCTGGAGGGGGTGCCAGAGATGCCTAGAATGCTGCTTTACTACTGCTGTGGGAGCTCTGGGTTGCACACCTGATGGAGCCTCTGCTCCACCTGTCAATCAGCTGGGTGCTGTGATGACGCCATCTGGCTGGAGATCGATTCCACCTGTGCGAAATTAATCCATCATTTACGTTTAACCAGCAAGGCATTTGCGACCAACCTTGACAGTGCCTCCCCGCGCAGTCATAGAGTTTGGTCTCTTGTCTCAGTGTTCCTTTCTCTGGTGCTTGACTGACAGGTAGAGTACAGGCTTGACTGACTGCCGCAGACCAGCACAAACCAGCACTCCCCACAGTAGCAGGCACGGCCGCTTGGAGATCTGCAAATAGGCAGGTTGTCTAAATACGCAAAAGAAAATCTTAGTACCAGAGCACCACACAATATGATTTTGATCGATCATATCTCATGATCTGTGCCCTGGTTTTGACCTTCCTCTCCCCTGCTTTGTGCATTTCCCTCTCATTTTAAAATGAGGACCCTTTACCGTTCAATGTGATACCTGAGCGACGTTGCACCCAGTACTAAAGGCATTGAACTCCAAGTCAGCAGCATCTGGGATCTTGGCCGAGTGCATCTCGCTAAACTTCTACGCAGAGTGCCGATTAGTTCTATGACAAGTGCACAAATGCAGCATGAGACAAGGGATAATTCCATTATGAAAGAGAAGCTTTTCAATCGGTAAATGGCAGTGCTTGGTACCGTTGTTTGGCATCTCTAACCGATAGCAGCACTGTATGACCTGCAGGTCAGGCACCTTATTACAGGTGAGGTCTCCAGTATACACAGAGGCACAAGGAGTTTGTGCTGCATTAACATTCCACATTACACTACCTAAAAACAGATCTACACTTGCAGTATTCCCTGGAAAACCCGCATGGAAGCCCACCCCATAGTAAACCCAAACAATATTCCCGGCACTTTCCCATGATTAGACATCACCTTGTCCACCGCTCGTATCCCTGCACCTCTTGTTCAAGGATTTCAGCATAAACCTCACTTAGCTTTCAAGACTTCACTCATGTTTACTTGTACTGCAGAAAACATGGCAGCAATGTTCTTCACTAAATTACAAGTTTGAATCCCATTTACTCTCCATATCTCATAACATTAAGTCAACATAAACCAGGAAACAATAAACTGATAATGATAGCTCAGCCAGGATATAGACAGTGGTTAATTAATGAACACCATTATGGCTATGAAGGTTTTCCGGATTTATATTTAGAACTTTAAATGGTAACTCAGGCTGAGCCCCAGGTTATTAAATGATGCATTCACACACAATTCATACTAACTGGAAAGGTTTTTTTATTGTGATGAGACTGTTGGATTGCCTTTCTGGCAGTGAGAAATCTAGGTCGGCCAGAACTGCATCACCTGCAGGTTAGTTTACTTCCAGAATTCATTTAAACCAAGACCTCGTTTCTCTCTGGAGGGTCCTCTCTGTGAACACAACACCGACAAGATAGCAGGGGGGCATGTACTTCAATTCAGAATGGTCTCGTACACGCTGCAATTGAACCGAGACGGAACATTTTCAGATTCCATCCAAAACTGTATTGTTTTTTTTTTAAAAAACGCCCCATTGAGGAACTTATGCAAAGCTACAGGTATGTACAGGAAGGACTGTATAATTTTTTAAAGTTAAAACACCTTATAAAATCTGTACACCCTATACCCACCAGGCCTCCTGTCCGGTTCTCGGTTTAGTGACTCTGACATCTGTCGATTGTTGAAAGAGTCTTTCCGTGTCTTTCTGGCTCTTGAAGTACCAGTGTGGGGTGGGGGAGGCACAGAGGGAACGAAACCCACAAAATACAACATTAATGGCAACAGACGTGTGGAAACTGTGCAGACCGGCACGCATCGTCAGGTGTGCAGAAACCAGCTGGAGAGAGAGGAACGCAGTCGGTCCTCCCGGGCTCCGGCGACTGGGTGCTGTACAATGAACCGCAGTATCAAAAACGTCATTGCTGATTCAAGCTTCCAGGGCAACACGGACATTAATCGAGACCTCTCTCGCTCGGCTCCCTTTTCAAGTCAAGGCGTCTCGAAACACAAGACGCCATTTCTGGGTCTGCAGTTTTCCAGGATGCAGGCACAAACCCCCCAAGCCTGGTGAGGAGGCAGTCTGGCGGGGTGCCTCCCCCACCCTCCATGAGAGAGATCTCCCTTCCTAGAACAAGCGACGCCCCATCAAGAAAGCTGCCATTAAAACATACAGGACCACCGTGAGGTGATGCACAAGTGCCCACTGAGACAAACCATTTCATGAAAAAAGTCCCCCCCCACCCCCCCATCGACTTCCCCTGGAAAAAAAAAAAAAGGGAATTCTTCAAGGATGCGTTCACTTCAGAAACACGAGGGACTGGGCAGGTGTCTTCTTCTTGAACAACAAGATCCAGGTTTTAAGTAGCCGGGGTCTCACGCCGTCGGCGGACGTCTGACAGGCGTTTCCACCATCTCCTCACCGAATCGTTTGCAAACGTAAGATTTTTAGGGTTCGTCTTTTCCCGCGCGCCCGCCGGGTACCTCATTTGTCAATCAGCCCGCCCTCTTTGAGCTTGAAGTAGAAGAACTTCTCCAGCGTGTTGGCGCACTTGCAGTACTCGCTGTCGGGCGGGTTGTAGTCCCGGCAGTTGGAGATGATGCGCTGCAGGTCCGCGATGAACAGCTTCTTGGTCACGTAGTACCGGTTCTTCAGGCGCTCCGTCATAGTCTTTAGATCTGGGAAGAGCAAAGCGCAGGCTGTGGGACACCTGCACTGATCCACCCGCTGAATCTGACACACAAGGCCAGAGATTCTCCCATCCGGCAACCATATTACCCTGCAACCCACAGCTGGCAGCCCACTGAAGCTCAGCAGGTGTGAGCCTGGCCAGTACCTGCATGGGAGACCTCCTGGGAAAGCACAGGTTGCTGCTGGAAGAAGTGTTAGTGGGGCCAGTAGTGGGCGCTCACCCTGCAGTCTATGTGGGTCCTAATGCCCCAATGTAGTGCCAGGGACATTATACCGTCATTAAAAATCCCAGGGCATTAACCCGGCTTCCTGGTCGAATTTCCCCCTTTTCACAAGGCGGGATTAAAGATCATTTACACAACTTAAACTGGCAGGCTAACAGTTAAAGTGGTAACGTCAGACAGTTTACAAATGAAGTGGGGCATTTCTGCCCAATTCGCACTTTAGGCTGCTGAAGAAAATAACCAGGGATGACATCAAGCAATAACTGAGCCCATCGACCTTGCTTGTGAAGTAAGACAGGCTGAGAGAATGATTGGAAAATCTCATGCTATTTCAAAAAAACACAGATTTTTTTTTTAAAAAGGCCACTCAGGAACAGAAACGACCTTTCTACTTACCGATTGGAAAGCGAATGAACTCGTAATAATCTGGGGCCTCTGTCTTCTTCACTGGTTCCATGAAAGGCCAGGCGTCTGGGTGAGTCTACAGGCACAACAAGAGATCTGCATGAGCAGGGGACTCCCTCCTCTACCGTCTAAACAAACACTGTCAACAGTGCCCACTCAATGGAAAGGGAAGAAAGAGACAATGACATACAAGCATACAAGGTTTTTAAAGTGAAACAGAAGAGATATGGGACCTAGACAACACGTGGTCCTTCTGTTAACACAGCCTTACCTTAATCTGTGCCAGCAAATTCTTCAGCATGTTATACAGCAGGTCTGGATCTTTGAGCTCTTTGCTGCAACAGTAGATGAATAGAAAAAGGTTTTCCATATTGAATTAAAACAGGAACATACAACCTTAAGAATCAAGAGTGCTCTAAGAAAAAGCTTCCTGTCAGTCTGGGCATTTCCAAAGTCACTCCAAAGATGGCAGCAGATTTCCTTTTGGCATGATCCATACAGATCCCCACTTTTACACAAGCACACATCCCTGCTGGGGAAAAGAGCAGCTGCTGCTGAATTTTCACCACTGTTCCACACTTGTGAGCTCTTGAACAGGGTAACGGGAGAAATAAAAACGCAGGCTGATCCCACGCTGCCAACACGTTCACAGTAAGGAAGCGGCCTTCGGGATGTCATCAGGTGTTGTGTCTTCTCTGCCACTACAACCTGAAGGCTCCGTCAACGCTCTTTCACAGTGCAGTTCAAGATGGTGACGTGTTATAGAATGACACAGGAGTAGCCCCCTACCTTTTGTCCTTGGTGCTGGGCTTCCAGCCAGTCTCTCCTGCAAGGCAAATGAAAGGCGTGATGCACAGAGTGAGAAGCAAGAATTAAAATAACCAAAAGAACAGCCCTCGACAATTAACACAGAGAGGAGTCCCGGCGGCCTGCGGCAGGGGGGGTCCGTCTGGGGGAAATGAGCCGGTGGTTACTTACGGATGCCGGGAATGCTCTCCACGGGAATCTGCCGCACTCCCTCCTTGAAGCACGTGAGTCCCGGGTACACCTTGCGGATCTGGCTCTGCTTCCTTTCGATCAGCTTCTTTATGATCTGCAACGAGAGCGAAGCTGAAAATCAGCCCTCTCCACTGCACGTCTCCGTGAGAAAAGGGAGCTGAAAACTTCCTTCCTACAGCTCCGGACATATAGACAGGATTATGAAAAGGACTAAGAGTGTCCAAGATGGAATAACGGGCGTAAGAATGAAACTATTAAAGCTATGTTGCCTTTGGCGTATCATGGAATAACATACTGCAGGCTCCCAGACAAAGTCACATCAAACTGACAGGTGTGCACAAGCCCTTTAATGTCACTGGAAAGTCATGATAAGAGAGGAGTGAGGAGCACGCAGCTGTACCTCCTTCTGCTTCTTGATGATGTGCGAGAGTTCTGTGTATGGAATTCTGGGATTGAGTTCGCATTCCATCAGCGTGGCCCCCTCGTAGTCCTTAATGTAGCCCAGGTACCGGCTCTTCGGAACCTTAATGTCTTTGGAGAAACCCTGCATCAAAGATAGGCAGAAAACGAACACCGTTATTTGGGGAAGATTACCTGCTGCTTAACCGTGAAACAGCTTTTCTAGCTTTTCCTTACTAAAATAAGGAAATTTTGTCAAAATCTGCAACTAATAATTCCAGCCACATGGGAGTGCCCGATTTCATTTTTACACAGAATACTCAGGGCATATGTCAAATGTGCTGAAAACCTTCAAGGATCTGCTAAAGTTCACATGATCTCAGTATGCTGCCCAACTGATACTTCCACCAGTCTAACAGTCTGAATTATAGACATGACAGCAGCTACACAACCGTCATTCATGACACGTAGGTACAAAAAAATCTGGTCACTGTACAAGAAAAAGGATTGAGTGACTTTCACTGGTTCTTCAAATGACAATCAAAAAGGCATCACAAAACTTGTTTCCAGGTGGAATCGCTATTACAGAACTACCTATAATATCTAAATATTTCTCCACAGTGCAGACTGATCAAGAGTTTCTGCAACGCTCTCCAGAAGCTTTAACCCATCTACCAGAACATCAAACAGAGGGCCTGGACAGGATAAGGCTGCCAAGTTTGGGGGCAGTACCTGCTTTTTGAAGTAGCCGATGGCGTACTCATCCGCGTACGTGAGGAAGTAGAGGATGTTGTGCTTGATGTGATACTCCTTCAGGTGGTTCATGAGGTGCGTGCCGTACCCCTGGAACAGAGATCAGCAC
Organism: Atractosteus spatula; assembly: GCF_055471065.1. Classification (NCBI taxonomy): domain Eukaryota; kingdom Metazoa; phylum Chordata; class Actinopteri; order Semionotiformes; family Lepisosteidae; genus Atractosteus; species Atractosteus spatula. The sequence goes on along the minus strand of NC_142731.1, from coordinate 5,587,856 downwards.
TGGTCACCACGCGAGTGACACCGGAGAGCGTGCCAAGGGCCGTGTGCTGCCTTTGGTTTCATGGAAGTTTAAAACCGCAGCTCTCTGGATTACTAGAGATCTAGTTTACAACCAAAACTGGATGGGGCAGGAACATACTGCTGTGGTTTCCTGCATAAAGACTACTGATGGATGCTTTTAGAGCATCATGCATTAAGAATACAAAGGTAAGATTTGTCACAGAAGAGGTCAAAATGTGCTAAGCCTGGGGTTATGGTCATTATGGACGCTTACATACCTGGTCATACAGGACCTTGAATGGTAGTGTAATGGCGTTCTGTAGGCACTGTGAATGGTATGCTGCCCATCAGAAAGATCAGTGGGGCGCACGATAAGCTTGTGGCGTAAAACGTGACGAGCCGTGCTCTCGTACCTTGACCTGCTCGTTTGACGTCACGGCGCAGAAGACAATCTCGGTGAAGCCCTGCGTGGGGAACATTCGGAAGCAGATGCCGCCGATCACCCGCCCGTCTTTAATCAATGCCAGGGTCTTGTGCTTCCTGCGGGGAGAAGCAAGTGAGACCCAGGACGGCGCGAGAAAAACAGCTTCCATTTTAAACTTAACGCAACATGGCTTAGGCGCCACGCGGCCAATAGGAACCATCTCACACTCTCCAGCTGCCACTTCTTTACCCACACCAGGGCAGACACGCGGAGGGCGGAGTGGTGGCACTGTAGCTTAGGATCTGCACCTGTGGCTGTTCGAATCCTGCAGCCGGCAGAGGAATCCTACTCCATTGGGCCCCTGAGCAAGGCCCTTAACCCCAACTGCTCCAGGGGCGCCGTATAAATGGCTGACCCTGTGCTCTGACCCCAAGCTTCTCTCTCCCTGCCTGTGTGTCTCATGGAGAGCTGGGGTGTGCAAAAAGACAAATTCCTAATGCAAGAAATTGTATATGACCAATAAAGTGATCTTATCTAGCTTTTGAGCAGCAAAGCCAAGGGAATGACTGAAGAAAACCACTCAGCTCAGGGGAGACACATAAAAACAACTGCACAAAATCAGACAGAATTAAACAAAATGAAGAAAATTACTGAAAGACTCCAGAAATTCAGAGCTCAGGTCCTGTAGGCACACACACACACACCTGCTGATTGTCATTCCTTACACATCTTGCTTTATAACTCAACCGAAGTCTTATCTGAACTAATGAGGTGCTTGCTTTTTTTTGGAAGTCTGTGTTTCTCCTGACATGCCGCGATTAAAAGGCAAACTGCAACATGTGTTAAGAGCTGAAAACAGCCGCATGGCTCGAATCCATCCTGGTGTGAAGGGTTCGGCTGCGGAGCCTGGCTGGAATAAAGACCGACAGGTGTGCTGGCCTCCGGGACCGGGACCGGGAGCTCCCGTCCCGGGACGCTGACTTACGGGTCGAACACCAGCCGGGTGATGTACTCCTTGGGCATGCGGGGCAGCTGATGCGAGAAGACGTTCTGCAGGCCCACCAGCCACATCAGAATCTTCTTGTTGGACTTCTGGGACAGCGAGTTGCCGATGACGTGAAACTCGATGATCCCTCGGCGCTCCTCCAGCCTCGCCGTCTCGTCCCGGGCCGCGTTGGCCGACAGCAGGCTTGGCTTCGGCAAGGAGGAAGAGGAATACCGATTCAGGGTGCGGAACAAGGCGGCTTTTGCAATTTTGATAGCTTTTTTGCAAAAACTATCGGCCAATTTCAGCAAAAGGCAGGGGGGGCCTGAAGTCTGCTTCTCAGATGTTTTCGTAAATACTTGAAATTTCAGACCCAATGCCAACTCCCTAAAGAGAGATAACTAGAGCCTGCTATTAACACATTTAGAGAAGCATTCCTAAAAATCTTCATGCCACTTGAAGTACACAACTTACTACTGCTATATAAAGAAAAACAACGGGATTTTGCTAGCATCACTTGCCTAATACTCTAAGCCACCATGATGACAAAGACAATGCCTGAGTCTTGCTGCACAGCTGGGCTCTGATGTGTGTTGTGCCACATTTGCACTTGCAACACACTGTAAAAAAAACTGAACGACTGTTTTATAATGTGACAGAACCGTCTGGTGGGGGCAGTGTTACATAGGTAAAAAGTCTCTAGACTCATAACTGGTGGGATGTGGGTTTGAGTCTCTGCTGCAGGTACTGCTGTTGCACCTTGAGTGAGGTAATAATAATCCTTACACTTATATAGCGCTTTTCTGGACACTCCACTCAAAGTGCTTTACAAGTGATGGGGACTCCTCTCCACCACCACCAGTGTGCAGCCCCACCTGGATGATGCGACGCCAGCCAGAGTGCACCAGTACGCTCCCCACACACCAGCTCTCAGTGGGGAGGAGAGCAGGGTGATGAAGCTGAAGCCAGTTCGGAGATGGGGATTATTATTAGGAGGCCACAATTGGGAAAGGCCAATGGGAAATTTGGCCTGGACACCAGGGTGACCACAGGGAGTCAGGACCTCGGTTTTACGTGTCATCCAAAGGACGGCGCCTTTTTACAGTACAGTGTCCCCATCACGATACCGGGGCATTAGAACCCACACAGACCGTGGGGTGAGCGCCTCCTGCTGGCCCCACTGACACTTCTTCCAGCAACAATCTTATTTTTTCCCAGGAGGTCACCGATCCAGGTACTGGCCAGGCTCACACCTGCTTGGTGGGCTGCCAGCTGTGAGTTACAGGGTGTTGGGAATTAAGGTACTGCAATCCACCCAGCTGAGAAAGGGGAACCAGCACTGCTGGCTGTAGGCCCTGTGGCAGACTGGAGTCCCATCCAGGTGAGAGGCATGTGCTCCCCGATGGCTTTGCACCTATAAACCACGAGTAGCTCTGGACTCATAACGTACTGCATGTGAAATGAATGGAATTACCAACCCAGGATTTCTCGACCGCCAGCCGATACTGAAATACGCACCGTCACACTTCAACAAAGCGCACAGCTAATGACAGGTCCTTGTGAAGACGGTGCGAATTTATTTCCCAGTAAGGAGGCGGAGATGTAGAGAACCTGCCAATATCTGGTTGGCAAACCTATCGCCGAGTGCGCGGCCAGCAGCGGGCAGTGCTCTGACCTCTGGTCCCAGCATGGCGGCCGGGTCAGTGATGGTCATCATGACCTCGTTCACTAGCTCCATCGGAATGTCGCCCATCACCCGGATCCTCTTGGCGTCCTCCAACGTCAGCGTCTCTGAGAGCTTCCTCTTCTCTCCTGGGCAGCAAGAAAAATCCCATTTACAAGTTTCTCTCCCTGTGGGAATCTGTTAATACACCCACAGGTGTTAAATAGCTAAATAGCTTATTTTATTGCCGGAACTGCAACACACTAGTGATATAACATTATTTATTCCCATGGCTTAACTTGGATAAATTGATTGGATATTTTACTTTATTATATATATTCTTCTTTGTCATCATACATGTTCTGTGGGCTCAAGAATTATTGGCACCCTTGATAAATTTGAACAAAAAAAGCTGTATAAAATAAAAGGCACAGAGAACGAGCTATTAGTCCCCCCAAAAAAGTTTTTATTATTTCAAAAAATGTTTTTGAATGACTAATACTAATGTTTTTCTCAAAAACATCAAAAGAAAGACCCTCCAGGAACTGGGTTTGAGTCCCTTACTATAGATGCAGTTAGATAATGAGTTTTAACACTGGTTAAGTCTGTGGGGCTGTGTGGTTTCCTGTCATTTTAGTCGGGAGCATATTTTGTGGCCCAATAATTTGGAAGAGTTCTGATTCCCGGACAGGTCTGTATTCTGAAGTGAGAGCTGACCCAGATGTAACACAGGCTGACAGGAACCAGATCTCACCTGGCAGAGGTTCTGACGCTCCTGTATCTAAATTCATCGAGCACAGGGAGGTGCTGCTGTTGATGCTCTTGGGGAAGGGAGGCACGCTGGGCACTGCCACCGGGCTGATCACTGCTGTGGACACATCACACGATGGATTACACACCAATCACTACTACAGACACACCACACGACGGTGTCCGCACACCGATCACTACTACAGACACGCCACACGACGGTGTCCGCACACCGATCACTACTACAGACACGCCACACGACGGTGTCAGCTGAGATCTCACTTGCATGATTGATGTGAAAACTTCAAATCAAGGGACAGCATGTTAAAACTGTACAATGCACTAGTAAAGCCTCATTTAGAAAACTGCATCTGGATGTCGCATTTCATAAGGGATGTTGTTGCTCTGCTGTCAGCCAGAGAAGAGCAACCAGATGCATTCTGGGACAGGAATGACTTAAACGGCCTTTTTAGTCTTAAATGGAAACAAATGAGGGATGAACAACTCCAATCACCTCACCCATTAGTTTAACCCAGCCTGTTGGGCTTCATAAGGGGTGAAGGAATTAGGTTTTGAGGTGTAATGAAAAGAAGACCTTGTGTCCTTCACATGGGACTTTTCTAGCCTGAGTGCAGAATGACAGGAATTCATAGAAAACACAGCTCTGTCCTCAGGAGGTTTTCCAGATCTCTCTATACCTTCACTAACTGCAGAACCAGCACAAAAGTCAAAATGATTTAATTAGCAGATAAACAGTTGGATTATTTCAGAGCAAAGGTAGGAGGAGCAAAAGACAGATGTGACAGCAAGCTGCCAGGGCCTCACAATGGTGCCATACCAGGACGAGATGGTGCTCAGCCTGTCTGTTCAGATTGTGTTTGTTTTCTGGTTGTTTTTTGTGTTTTGTTTTCTACAGTATGTGCTTGCAGTTTGATCATGCTGTTTGTCCGCTTCATGTATAAGAGGCTTCAACTGCTGCAGATTCAGGACAATACTTTTTGTAAGTGTAATAGGTATTGTTTTTGTCATCTGGGATGCCCGTGGGAAAACTCCAATCAGCTCTGTTGCCATGGCAATAAAGGACTCAATCTCCAAGGTTACCCTGCTGCCCGCCCAGCTGTGACCCCTCTGTGGCGGGCATGGTGAAGTCAGCCTCCCAGATCGGAGAGTTCTCACCATAGATCTCCTCTTCCAGCATGGACAGAAACCTGAAACGCACACAGTTTCCTCCCAAATCAGCAGGCAATGCAAAACAAGCAGGCTTCTTTTAAACATCTAACAGCATCTTAATATTGAAGCCTTACCAATAAAATGACACAGCTCCATTTTATTTTTAGGTCTCATCATTTTTTGAGATTCTTAAATGCTTGAATCCGGTCCCCCCAGATTTCTCTATTTCAGACTAAAAAGGTTCCATCCATTCATTAAGCCGATCAGTAGAGGAGATTCCTTGGAGCCCACGAACATATGTGATTGTCCCTCATTTGACTTATTAAGAAAAGAAAACATGCATTTTCTGTGACTAAATTTATGTATAAAGGGTCATTTCTTGTAGTGTAAAAAAATGTGAAGGGCAAGCCTTTCAGTCCAGGAATGAACTAATTAAGTCAAATTATCAGTTTAAGTGTTAATCGGTGGCTAATTACAAGTACTACTAAAACCTGCAGGAATCCAACCTCCAGCATCAAGGACTAGAACGGTCGACCCCTGCTGTACAGTGTCCAAAACAGCTGGTACCTCTCCACCCCCCCATTTTCTAATCGCTTCATCCAATCCAGGGTCGCGGGGGAGCTGGAGCCTATCCTGGCAAGCAGCGGGCGCGAGACAGGATACGAACACAGACACACACACGCTCACGCCAGCATCAATTCTCCCAGCAGCCAACTAACACCTTTGGACTGAGGGAGGAAACCCACACGAACACAGGGAGAACATGCAAACTCCACACAGACAGCATCACAGGTCTGGAAGCGAACCAAGGGACCCCAGCGCCGCGAGGCAGCAATGCCGACCTCCGCACCTCGGTGCTGCCCTGCTTGACACTAGTTTCTCTATGATCAGGACAAGGATGAAGGAGCTCAGACCCCTCTGATCCCGCCTGGAAAGGGGCGTGGGAGTGTGGAACAAGCCTCCCGCCAGGAGACTGAAGCCGACGCCCCGGATTCGGATGAGACCCCCATCCAGACGGGCTGGGTGGGCCCCCCCCCCGCGCTGCCGAGCCTCACTTGGGGAAGTGCGTGAGGATCAGCGTGCGCTTCTCCGGGAGCAGCTTGTCCTTCTCCACCCGGAACTTCTCCAACAGCTGGCGGCGCGTCACGGTGAAGATGGACTTGAGCAGGCTGCGGCCGAACACCTGCGTGGTCTCGCAGCGCGGCAGGCTGTCGCAGCTCTGGGGCACGTGGCAGTAGCACAGCCACCTGCGGGAACAGCCGGGACAGGCACGCCGCTCAGAACCGGGCCAGCGCCGACGCCCCCGCCTGCAGCCGGAAACCCTCCCCCTTCTTAATCAAACACAGTGAACAGTGATCAATAAAGTATCTATACTGAAAGAAGGCACTGTCCTTCAGATGAGACATAAAACCGAGGTCCTGACTCTCTGTGGTCATTTAAAAATCCAGAGCATTTCTCGAAAAGAGTTGGGGTGTTCTGATGTTCTGGCCAAATTTCCTTCTGGCCTTCTGCAGTCATGACCTCGTAATAATCCCCATCTCTGAACTGGCTTCATCACTCTGTTCTCCTCCTCACTGATAGCTGGTGTGTGGAGAGTATACTGGAGCACTATGGCTGCTGTTGCATCTTCCAGGTGGGGCTACACATTGGAGGTGGAGGAGAGTCCCCATAACTTATAAAGCGCTTTCAGTGGAGTGCTCAGAAAAGCGCTATACATGTGGAAGGATTATTCTTGTTATTCAGATGATGCTACAGGGCTAACATGGCTGCATGCTGTACCTGGTATAATCCACTTTGTAGGCTGAGCCATCATCGTTCTGCGCTCGCTGGCGATACTGAGATGGTGTTTCCAGCTTCCAGTAGTTGAGACACAGAAGGAACATCTTCGACAGCTCAAACATCGTCTGCCTCTCCTTTGGGGGGAGGTGGCTGAACTTGTACTGCACGAAATTGAGCACGCCCTAGGAAGCACAATGACAGTGAGCTCCAAATAACCAAAGCGTCCAATAACATTCCACCTGGAAAGACAATCCTGCAAGAAACAGGACATATCAGACAAATAATGTTAATTTACTTCCAAATTCAGGCTTTGCATCCGTCATCTGACGACTTCAGCTTAGACATTAATGCCCAGAACTACGTCACGGTGTGTAAAAAAGGAATTGAGGGACACCAGCAGCTGGTGTCTTTTGCCCAAGATAAAATTTCCTAAAACAGGGGCTCCCATTCCCCTCCCCTTCCATTAAAAGAGAAAGAGAGCAGAGCCTCTCCAACTGTACAGAGGGAGAAGAGAGAGAGGAAGTGACTGAGGTGCCTGCAGACATACTTTTTGTGACTTATAGAGCCTGAATTTTGAGAAAGACCTTGATTTTGAGGCTGGTAAGCAGCTTATCATAGTTCATAGAGAAGATACAAGAAGACGTTTAGTTGAAGTCGAAGACTTCACGGTTCAAGGACTAGAAGCAGCTCAGGAAGTAGATGCAGGAAAACCAAAGCTCGTCTCGATCTGCAATCAATTACCACTCGTTAAACAAAATAGCACTCACAGTGGCCAAACAAACGCGACGTGATTTTCTACTGTGGACACACCATCCATCCAATTAATTTAATAAGGAGCATACAGCTTGCCCACAATGGAAAATCAGAACCACACGCTCACAGGCAGCAGTCCAGATGTATTAACTTTGAAGATTTCAGTCATGCCCATCGCCATGCAAAGCACATTATAATATAATACACATATATATTGCATATAAATGCATTACACTATACAGTCATCCCTCACTTTTCATGGGTGAAAGGTTCCAAGACCTCCCGCGAAAAGTGAAAATCCGCAAATAACTGACCACCCTCTCCAAAACAACCCTGGTCCCAAAAAAAACAACATTTTAGTACTCGTTTTCTAACCCAGGGTAATTAAGAGGACATTCTAGGGCGTATTGCTTGACTTTCACATTTTTTGACACGTGGAAAAGGAGAAGACAAAGGAAAGGCATGAAAGTCTCGGTAACAAATGAATAACCAACTTTTCTGCCCAATAAATGACTTTATTCGTATTTTTAAGCGTTTTTTTAGGTTTCTTTGCTATTAAATCCCTTTAAGTCATTCCACAAATATAATGAAAATGAAAAGCATTTTGTTTTTCACTCACTTTTAAGGTCATTTTGCGACCGGCTCACTTTCGCTGGCTGGATTTTCTTTTCTTTGCAGAAACACTGCGATGGGGAGCTGCCTCTTGCTTTCCTTCAACTCCTTGAACTTCATGTGGCACGGCTCGAAGACCTGTTCCAGGTGCCGAACAATTTTAACACGCCTATCCACTGAAGGGTCCGAGTGCAGTATTCTGTCCTCCAGTCTTCGGAGGTCCTGGAATAGAGCTGCAAAAGGCCCGGGGGTCCACTGCCGTTCTTGCTCTTCCTCTTATCTTCCCCGGCGCTCTTGAGAAGCTCGTCAAGCTCCTCCTCTGTGAACTCATCTTCGGCCTCCTCCAGCAGCTCTTCCACCTCCCCAGGGTCCGTGTCAGAGAACAGTTAACGGACGCGAGAGGCTCAGAAGCAGACTAATACACCAGCCACGCGGCCTTGCGGTAACGCCGGCACCTGCCCGGTACCTCCCCAAATTCTTTTTTTTCTTTTTGACCCGCGAGTAAACGAAACCGTGAAGTATGAACCCACGAAAAGCGAGGGATGATGGTATAATGCAAAGCACATTATACAACAACACTGTTGCAAACCACCGCAATCTCTGAAGCGCTCAGCTCACCGGGAGCTGGCTACGGACCTCACCTGCTCTATGTTGGGCTTCTCGAAGGGAGGGCAGCCCAGAGAGCCCTCGACCACTGGCCGGCTCATCTGCAGGATGGATTTCCTGAGCAGCTGGGAAGACATGGGGAGAACGCAAGCACATGAGTACCCATTGAGAAGACTGGCACACGCCTCGCAGCTCGCCCTGGACATCTGCATGGGATCCAAAAAGGAAGACACGGCCACAAGGAACACATTTCCAAATCAAGATAAGACCAGATCACTTTATTGGCCATGTGCAATTTCCTGCATTAGGAATTTGTCTTTTCGCATACCCCAGCTTGCTCTCCATGAGAGACACAGACACACAGACAGGGAGAGAAGCTTGGGGTCAGAGCGCAGGGTCAGCGCAGCGCAGGCCCCTGGACCAGTTGGGGTAAAGGGCCTAGCCCAGGGGCCCAACGGAGTAGGATTCCTCTGCCGGCCGCGGGATTTGAACCGGCAACCTTCCAGCCACAGGCGCAGATCCTGAGCCACAGTGCCACCGCTCCGCCCCAGGGCTAGTGGCTGCTGCGCAGGCTGTGCCACCCAGCTCCAATTACCTGTATCGTTTCAGAGGTCTCCTTGAGTCACCGGCAGCTCAAGGCCTTTGGAAGGGGCTGAAATGAAATGGCCAATGTCCAGATGGCCGGGCCAGTTCAGCTACAGGGCTAAAAAACCTGCTCCGCTCCCCGGGCTGGAGGCCTGGACCCCAGGGGGCGCTAGAAGACGCGAGAGCAGCAGGGCTCGTACCTTGAAGAGGTAAAAGTACACCTGCTTGGTGTCCGTGTCCTCCTCCTTGTGCACGGACATGAAGAGGTTCTCCACGTCCACCACCATGCCCAGAAGGCGGTTGATCTCGTCCTCGGAGACGTTCTCCAGGTGGGAAACGTGATCCGCTGTCCCAAGCAGGGAAGGAGAGAAGAGCAGGATTCTGGCGTTACCCTACGAGGTTTTCACCCCCGGTGGACGAAACACTACACGTGTTATTTCGCGAGTTGGCAATTTCCTCCCTGAGACATTCATATGTGACAAAAACAATTTACACGCAACTTAGATGTTAACCAGTGCAGCCAGTGATCTCATTTTCTCTATTCTTTCATTTGAAGTCCTAATCTTACAGCCAACGCCTTGTTATGCGCACAGGAAACCAACACTCCAAGATCTAGCAGCGTATATGAAGATACCTTGTTAAGAGAATCAGTATGCCATATTCAGAAAACACTAAGGTATCAAAGTCGGGCCAGTGCCGGCAGCAGGCAGCAGGCAGCATGCAGACGCCGGCAGTGGATCTGCAGGAGAGGGCGGCGGAGAGGCGATACCTAAAGCGTGTCCACAGCTACGGCAGGGATCACTGAGACAGGCTGCCTGCTGCTGGAGATCCATCCTCTGGGCAGTGGGAGGGTTAGGGTTTTTCCAGCCATTGCATTTACAGGAGTCATTGGCCTTCAAAGACAAGACAGTCACATACGAGATCATATCTCCTGCGTTTCTCCGCAGCGCGAAAATCGGTCTCCGTTAATCTTCCATTATGAGGGCACGACCAAGCGGTCCTATAGAAATATCAGTCATTGCACTCGATGCACAACAATGTACCGATCGATACTGATTCAATGTTACTGCGGAACCACACTTCAGTAGGTCGACTGCGTCTAATTTGCGATCTGCATTTTAATGTTCTGCCTACTGTCAGCTTGAAAATGTCAATTAATAAAATGCTAATAATTAAATGTTTAATTATTCTCTCCCAGCCAATTTTCAGTTTCAGACAAAAACAAAATGCTCTGAACTGTTGCGAGTTCTGGCGATTTCAACGAGCCTGGGATTTAAACAGACGATTTGGACTGGAATCACAGTAACAACATCATAGCCGGATATCATCGCTGCTTAACTTGTTATCCGGGGTTAAGACGACACCAGGCAAATATAAACGAAGTTAGTTAAGCATGGCAGGGACGTTGTAATGCCAAAACTCCACAAAAACGTAATCTGGACCAGTTTGCATTGCACGCTGTGTGCTGGGAAGCGGGCCAGGAGGTGCAGCGCCGAACGCCCCGCTCTGGATCAGCTGAAGAGCGATCCCATTCATTGATCACTTCACGGCCCTCGACACACACACACACACACACCTACAGGTCGCTTGCAGGGGCCAGAGGGACAGCCCGCCCAGCGGGCACCCGGCCCGGGTCTCCCGCCCCTGCCCCCCCCGTGCACTCATCCCACCGTCCGCCGCCGACTTACCTTGCAGGCGGAGAAGACCCCGAGTTTCTCCAGCTTCTTCGCCCGCGGGAAAGCTCGGACCTGCGCTTTCTTCTGGCTGGCCCGCTGCTGTTGACTCAGACCCGGCCGGGCTGGGTCGCTGCTGCCGGATCCGGAGCCCGAACTCGTGTTCGACGCTCCCGCACCGCCGGGCTGAGCCTGCTGCTGCAGCCGGGGTTGCGCGGAGGCCTGCGCCGCCGGGTCCGCCATAGCAATAGCCGCAGTCAATTGTCTCTCCTGCCGTTGTGTTTGTGAACAATAAAGTTTTGTTGATGGCGGCTTGGCTCCACACTGAGCATGCGTCACCGAAAGGCGTTCTGGGAATTGTCGTTTGTTTTTACATTTGCCTCGATGGATTGTTTTAAATTACGAAATTGCTTCAGATACAGGGTCTTTTTAATAAATAAGGTAACGAGCTCTCATTGTGGAATATCGATTACGTCGGAGGACTTGAATGAACAACGCGCAGGACAATGACCAATGTATATTTGGTCATTATCATGAATGTTTAATTTAACGTTATTGATTTGTGCCAGCTGGATGTGCTTATCCTCCTAACCACTAGGCAGTGATACTCTGTTGCTGCTGACGCGGATTTTATTATATATTATTGCTGGAGTAGGTGGGAAGTAATAAAAAAGCTAGTAGCAGGAGAATTAAAATTCGCTGTGTTATTAGGTAGAAAGGTGTAGCATCTAACATGTCACCAGGTTAAAAAACAAGGATAGTGCTGTCACTTGATTTCAATTCTTGGGCACATTAACAACTGGAAAAAAAATAACAGCAGGAAAACAACGCTAATAAACACTTTCATATTCTGGGACGCATCTACGGACGGCTGTCCGCGTTCCTCGCAGGACCAGTTTGCAGCTTTTGATCAAACCAAATCTTTCTGGACTTGGACACTAACAGCAGAGTACCAGCACCGAGGCCGCATGACTGATTAAAAGCAAAATTGGAATTCGTAAGATAGAATATAAAGCCGGAAAAAAAAGGTTATGGCTCGGCTTGTATCCCGGGCTGAAACTTGCACACGAAATGTTGATCAGAAAGTAAATTATTGAGACAGTATTAGTGACCGTTAATGTCAAATGGGAGGCCTCATAAATTTGCCCGTTAATGATTGGGTAATAAACCACACAATAGAGGAAAAACTATTAATCAATTAAAACTATTACAGATGAAACCCTGACAGCTCCCTGAGGTTATCACTCCTGATCCAGAAGATCCGGAGGTCTGTCCGGGATTTCCTTTCGACTCAGCCTTGAATCGCAGTTCGAAGTGAAGCCTGTATTCGATTATCTAGACTTGTTTCTGAGTAAAGTATCTCCCCAGTTTAAAGTAATTTCCAATACAAATAGATCAACATATATAACTTTATGCAGTCTCTTCCCAGCTTTTTCTAAGAATTTGTTCAATCATTTCCGATTAAAAAAATTCTATTTATGAGCAAGAGGTGGGAATGATAACGTATATAACACTCCGGAAGTGACTTATTTCCCCTAAATCGGATTAGCTGCATTTCCACTGACGCCTGAATGAGAGGAATTCTCAAACCTTGCGATTGGCACAGAGCTACCCAAAAACACAACTTTATAAGAACTGAAATTAAATAGAATGCACATGTAAATAAACTAATTTTGCTTGCAGTTAATCAGCTTGGTACAAAAACCAAAAGACATTGTGGTCTCACCAGACCAGGATACCACAGCTACCACAACTACCAACAACTATCACAGCAGGTGATATTTATATACTTCTATTCTGTGACTTCTGAACCACCTCTAAACATTTTGCCTGCAGCAAAAACCCAAAGTTCGATTCTGAGGCATCAGCAAGTTACATTAAATGGGGAGACTGAGGTGGACCAAAATCCTTGGACACCTAAAACTGGGGCAAGATTTTAAAGTTGGTCTGGGATTGGGAAAATATATTATGTTTCATCTTTTCAATAACGCTTCTATTAATCTGAGTTTATATACTATACACAGCATAGACTATAGTAATATATAGAAAATGACCTTGTGCCTATGTGTAACAATTTATAGGATGTTAATCAATAATCCATCATTAATTTGCACTTTCTCTGATCGATGAAGCAGGCTGTTTACTTGAATGACAGCAGGACCAGAGACCATCTAATCAACTGACACTCGAAAAAAAAAAGATTTTGCACAGTTTCACTGTAATTAGGTGTCATTGTTCAATTGTCGTATTTGCTTTGGTTTAAGGGCAAATTTAACAACGACATCTCTCAAGTGTGCGAGTGAACAGCGTCGGACTCCTGTGGTATTGACTCTTTGTTGGTCATTGTTTTTAATCCGTGCGTGCAAGTGAAATTCAGTGGACAACACTTCTTAGACATGTCCCCCTCCATGTTTATTGGTAGAATTACAGAATGAGCCTCCCCATACTTGAAAACAGGACTCCTCCACACATGAGCTGAGCCACACAGTGACAGCACACTCCAGCTGACAGGACAGCTTTGTTCTGTTGTGCCAGTCATTAATGTCATTTAGTGACAACACAGCACGATTCCAAAGGACTCCAAAAACAAAGACAAGATGTTATCTGCAAAGTCTCTACCTGATCGACGGCACCAGTGCATGTTACAACAGAAACCCCAATTTAAAAAAAAAAACAGGACCAGTTAAAAAAAGAAAACTCATGCTTTCCAACACAAAAATAAAGATGACAAAAAATACATTTATATATTGGGAAGGTACTGTATTGACCATTAAGTACTGATTGGTTACATATTGAAGAAAAAAATATACAATACAAATACAGCAAAATAATCTCCAATACTCGTAAGTGTGATTTTGGTCAGAAAAAAAATCTGGCTTTTTTTTCCATTTTTATAACTTCAACAGATTTCAAAAATTGTTACATTAATGCTAAAAATGACTTACTGGTATAATAATGACTGTTAATGCACTATGCATATAGTTGTGATTCTTATACATAAATGATCAAAAACCATGTTAGGTCTATCCTATTCATTATATCCTGTTTTGCTTGTGCCAGAATAGTAATAATATCAATAATAATCTACAAGATGGTTAATTTGGAAAGAGATGCAACTCCCCCAATTCCTCCCACCCTCCCGTGTCTTTGTGCTGGGGAGGGGCGAAAGACCAGGGTGGAAGGTGGGAGAGGGGCAAAAATAAAAAAAGAATTCGCTACATGCACCCACCACCAGAGAAGAAGGTAAGAGCAGAAGCCAGTATAATACATTTGTTTTTAAAAAGTGACTTAAGACACCACTGAATTAGTATTTGTACAGAAAGATGAGAGAGAGGCTGATGGAATGGATTCTCTCCAGCTTATGATTTAAAAGAAGGAAAAAAAAAAATCAAAGCAGCAAAACCAAGGTGGGGAGGGAGGAGAAAAAACCCACAAAGCTGCACGCTCCGTTAAGTGCGATCGGGAAGAATGGGCTCGGGTGGATCTGCGCGACGTCGTCGGGTGGTTCTGTTCGGTCCGCTGCCTCTCGGCGGGTCAATTACTGCAGCACTGACTGCGGTTCTGAGGGCTGCTCTCCTGCAGGTCCACCCCTCTGGTCCTGCCCGCTGTGCCCGTTGCGCTCTGAGGCTCGTTCTTCGGCAGCTTCTTGGCTACAAGATAACAGACACGGCAAGATCAGGCGGCGCTGCTTTGCTGGAGGGGTCACGACCCTCACTAACCCATAGCGCAGGTTTTCAAACTGGCACCCAGGCAGCATGAGTCCTCTCGAACCTGGGCCCACCTGACTGCAGAGGCCTGCCCGTTTTCAGTCTTGCTCTTCATTAACGGAGCCCTCCGTTCAAGTCATTTTCTGCTTTAGAACTAGATTTCTCATCTCCTACACTGAGGTTACGTTCCAGTAACCTTAATTCAATCTTCACTTTTAGGAGCCAAGAGAACCAACATATATTTAATCCAGCAAAGCACTAACCGAGAGTTGAGCTGGAATGACAATTCAGCAGATACTGATTAGGATCGGGATTCCTGGATGGCAATCCAGACACCATCAATGTCTCCCCCCCCCGCCCCCAATATTAATTTGTGTGCAAGAGTAACACGCACCAGATGTCATCAGTACTTCCCCACTGACGGACCTACTTTGAAAACAAACAGCTTTGCTTGAAAAGAGGGAACCCCCTGCAGGTCTTTGCTTGAAAAAGGGGGTACCCCAGCCAGGGAAGTCCAAATATACATTCTTTACTTAAGGTGACATAGAAATGAATACATTTCTCTAACTTGAAACTGTACATGTAGGACCTGACAGACACTTATGCACAAAGCTGCTATTTGTACCATGAGCATAGTGGTGCTGTGGGCAGGGCAAATTTTTCACAAGTGTGATGGTGGGGGTTCACTTGAATGAGACTGATTTCTGCATTTTGCAAGACAATAATCCAGGCTAGGTGCCCCCAACCCTCCGCAGGGGCAAATACTGTACCTATGGCCATGAAGATTTCATTCACGTTCATTGCCGTCTTGGCGGATGTCTCCATGAACAGCAGGCTGTTGTCGTCAGCGTAAGCTTGCGCTTCCTGGAAAGACCGACGAGACACGTTTGTGGCGATGAGTCTACGGAGCTCGTACCCGAGTCGCCCCCCCCCGCCAGCGTGTTTCAGCCCACTGACCACCCCAGACATCGTCAAAGCTGTATTCCGCACACGAACGCAAGGTCTGCTGTAAAGGGGACGTGTCGACTGATGGCGACAGAGAAAACGGCGTACAGTGTTGTGTAGCTCGAGGACCTTTTCCGTCAGGATTGCGTTTAAGGTGGTTTTCCTGCACATGCCAGGAAACAAGCTCACCTGGAAGTCCACAGCTCTTTTGTTGGCCAGGTCGGCCTTGTTGCCCGCCAAGGCGATGACGATGTTGGGGCTGGCTTGTCGCTGCAACTCCTTCACCCAGTTCTTAGCTCGTGCAAATGTGTCCTATTGAGAAGCAGAAAAATGTACAAGTGCTATTCCCTTGGAAATCATTAAAAACATTACGACTTTTTGGAGATGCAGTTAACCCAATAAAAAAAAATCCTGTATCTGCTAAGCAAGCCATGCACTGCATCGTGGTAACTCCAAACACTTTTAAGGCCCAACTGTCGTCACTGTCAGTCTACAGAATGTACTTCTACAGCTCCTACTTCTAGAACAGAAAAACATTAACAATTACATCTTCACTAAATCAAAAAATAGGGGCTTCCCACACCTCAACCCGCAAGTACTTGAAACATATAAAACTGATTTCCAATTACCAAAATATGTGAAGTATCAATATAGAGGTGATTCAGATTATTTTGCTGTAGATATGGAACTCATTTTCTAAGACGAAGAAAGATTACATGTGAGCTATATAAGGGGTGACCACAATTTTAATTATGAAGAGATGGTAGGTTTTTGCAAACGTGGTGTTTAAAAGGGGAACTGCTATTTTGATATACCAGGGGTATAAAAGAATCAGCATTAATGAGTGCAGTTCAAACCACAATAAACGTAAAACGTACACAGTGACTTGTAAAACCATGACGATACATCGCAAAACGGACAAAATTTCCAGGTATGCGCTGCACCGTGCTCTGCGATTCAGAACGAGGCAACAAAACATCCAGAGACGTGATGCGGCTCTATTACACTGTAAAGAAGCAGGCTTGTGTACACATCCTCTTTTAATCCAACAGAAATACTGCTCTAGACTTCAAGATGATCTACTTGTTAACTCTGCATGCAGATCAAAGTGGAACATTTCTGCGGTGAAAAGGCTGCTGCACAACCTGTACTAATTCTCGTACATCGCATTACATCAGTCATTACAGGGACTAGCGAGCAGGAAGGGCCCTTTTGCGTCACAGTTCTTGCAAACTCTCACTCTCGCCCATGGCGAGATCAGGGGTTTGTGACAACATGGCGACTTACAGTACTTTCACAAAGTTCATTATTGTGTGCTGAATTTGAAATTTGTCAAATTTGTCTATACGGTCAATGAATGTATTTTGTTACAGAGATTTAATAACCAGTCTGAGAAACTGGGACTGCAGTTTCCCTTTAATGATCCCACTAAAAAAAGAAACAAGCTTTTCACAGTCTTCCCTTATCCACCTGGTAAAATGAATGCGAACAATCCTGATCCCTCCCTGAACCCTGCTCACAGGCACAGAGAGCCCAGGCTGCTCCAGTATCCTCTGCGTACCGTGTTAGTGATGTCATACACCACAATGGCCGCCTGCGCTCCTCTGTAGTACATGGGCGCCAGGCTGTGATATCTTTCCTGGCCGGCTGTGTCCCAGATCTCAAACTTTACCGTCGTGTCGTCCAAGCAGACCGTCTGTGTGAGGAAGGCAGCTGGAGAAAGAAGAGCAAGAGCAAAGTCACTGCCGGTCAAAAGGGCCATTGTTCTCTTTCCCACAATCCCCCTCTCCCTCCTGTCAGAGCCGCCACGCCGCGCCCATCGGCCTGGAACCTTCACCTGCAAGGATTTCACTTGCAAAAACAGAGGTCCAAACACCTCCATCTCCTCCATCTCTGCCTCTGGGTGGGGGGGCATTAGATTTGTTCCTCTCTGAATGCCCCCCACCCAGCCATTCCTGCTGCAGAATGCCTGAATGGATATGAAACAAATGCAAGAATATTACTCAGAATGGGAGTTTTTTTTTTTAATGTGGTGCTTAATCAGTCTGAATGTCACTAAAATGCTAACACCACAAAATATTTTCCTCACCCCAAAAGCACAAAGCAAAATGTTGCTTTAATCCCAATGCCACAAAAATGGCCTGATCCGTTTCCTCTAAGCCCAGAGGCAACTAGGAGCTGAACTTTCAGTTGCAGTTCCCTTGCTTTTCGATCACAGTTCTTACTGTGGATTTAAGCCGCCTATTCGGAAATTTCACTTCCTAGCAGAGACACAAAGACTCCGGGCTCTGCGCTCAAACAAAGGGAAGTTCTGATAATTAACGTGGGATCTAAAGCAGCACATGGGCACAGACTCCAGCAGACACAGGGGCCAAACAAAACAGGAAAGACTGCATAACAAATAACCCAATAAAAAAAAATCAGAGGCAAACTTGAAGACACATACATGATCACCTTAAGATTTAAATACAATCCACCTGAATTCACTGAAGGTTTTATGATGAGTTCCACAGACGGTTCATACACAGTAACAAAAGGTCCAAAATCCACATAATGCCATTCAAAGAGGAAGCTTCTCAACCCGTTTTTCCCCATAGAACTTTATCTCCCTACATTTCAGTATTGCCACCCTTGACATGACAGGGGCTGTGTCATGTCCATTATAACAATTTCCAAATGAAAACAGGCCATTTCACCCATCTAGATCTGTGTGGTTGTAAGTAGCAAGGTGTTTCAAGGATCCTGTCCATTAGTGCCTTTGACAACGAAGCTGGGCAGCTTACTCCACACTTCTATGTAAAACAAGCATCTTATAAAAGCACTTCATAGCTTCCACTTGTGTCCTCTTCTTCATGCTTCTGAAGAAGTCCACAAAGCCCCCTATTCACCCACAATGGGGTACCAGGCGTTAACCCTTTACTTGGCTAAACAAGGCCTCACTGGTTCTCTGCAGAAAGAGAAAGAGCTGAGCTCTAGACCTCATCTGGGAAACAATTCAAAGGGGAAATGTTTCTTGGCACGATCCAATACCAGAATATGAAAGTGCTTTCAACAAACAGGCTAGATGTGACACGGCCTCTTCTCATTATTAACCCGTCTTAAGTTCTTGCAATTCAGGTGCCTATTATACCAACATTGAATACTGCAATACATACCTGCACCTCTACACAGTAAAGACCTTTGATTAAGAGAAACAATTCAGGTACTTAAGTAGTTTCTGAAAACAGCTGAGTATTGGGAACTAAAAAAAAAAATCAATCAGCTCTCTGCCCTGATGGCCTCAGTGCTTTATGCATGGGCTGGTGTG
Organism: Atractosteus spatula; assembly: GCF_055471065.1. Taxonomy (NCBI): domain Eukaryota; kingdom Metazoa; phylum Chordata; class Actinopteri; order Semionotiformes; family Lepisosteidae; genus Atractosteus; species Atractosteus spatula. The sequence goes on along the minus strand of NC_142731.1, from coordinate 5,568,898 downwards.
TTTTACGTAAGAGGATGCTGTTTTGTATGTGGCACTACAACAAGCCCAATCTTCCTGTTTTTGGCACCCGTTTTATTGCTAGTATGATTCAATTTCAGTCCTAAAACTCAGCAGCTTTGCACAGCAAATGCAGAAGTGCACATCAGGGATGATATTTTGAGAGAGAAACATCTAGCTGCTTTGTACCACAGCTGCTCTCAATAATGCCTTTTCGAAAAAGCTTGACGTCATGGGTCATAAGGTAGAGCAGAAACATCTCGTGAAAATTAGATAAAATCTCTTGCTGTTTCTATTAGTTTCAGCTCATACACTTTAATACCATATAGGACTCAAACTACAATATCAAATTCCTACCTCTCTGCAGGTGGATCAGCTGCTTTTTTGTCCCACTCAGTGCTGCTTAATCAATAGTCTTACAGCAGTTTCCTCATTTGTAAATTCAAGTTCATTCTAGTCCATTTATCCAAATGAGGGCCAGTTAACACATCATGCAGCTTCAATTATATTACAAAGCATAGCCGACCCTATCCGTGATGGGACTGAAGAATTGAATACACACAAAACAAATTCTGCATCATTCAGGGGAAAAGAGCTGGTTACAATTTCTTTAGGAGCCAGGGAAGGTTTGACATAAGTACACCGCTACGCCACTAGGAGGAAGAAAAAAAAAAAGCTGAGCCCACAGACCTAACAGTTCTTACAACTTGGCCTGCCTTGCGAAGGCAGTCACATGCAGAAGCTGGAAACGCGGTTCTGGTGGAAAGTTCAACCCCTGCTACTTCTGGAGTGTTCACGACCTTCGACCGGCACGCCAAGCAGGAAAAAAAAAACACGCAAGCGGGGAAAAGTGCTGACAGCGTTCCTCTTCCTGCAGCGGCCAGAGTCGTCAGGGCATCCTCTCGCCGCTGGCTGGGGCTCTGCGCTCCTGATGCAGGCCCCCTGCCCCAGTGCTGAGATTCCCCTCACACTGCGTTATCTCCCAGCTCGTCCCACACAGCACTGCCTCCCAGGCAGGAAATTCCCCTCTGCCCGTGTCCCGACTGCTCTTCCTCAACACGTGGTTATCTCTCATCACTCCCGTCCTCCCACTGTTCCAGGCCCCAGGATTCAGTGCACAGCAGTGCAAGGCCACTGAAGTTACGTTTCGCTCAGAGAGAACTCTTTAAAAAAAGAAGTCAACTCAAGACCTGCACTGCTGGCACTTTTGGAATGGCATTCAAAATCGCGTGATAAAGTTAGTAGTGGCTCACCCACCTGAAACTGAGAAGGGGCACTGACTGACCCGAATTGCAATGACACGTCATTTTAAGGCATTTTAAGACACAAGACAAGGTTGCTTGTAGTTACTATGATACTATTATATTGTGATCTGTAGGCATTTAGCATAAGAGCTTTAAAGAGCGCAAAAGCTCTCTAGGATCTCTGCAGGTTTTCATTCCAGGGCAGCTCTTAACTGTCCGGATTCCAGGAATTTACTGGCATGCTTGCCGTGATTTAACAGGTCTTCCTAGGTTTTAAGGAGACCCAGAGAACCTGCTGGACTGCGGCTCTCCAGGACCGCTGCTTGCCATCAGGAGTCTCAGCTCCTCCTGATCCAGTGCTGTGGGACTCACCTCCGATGGTGCTCTCCTGATACTCATGAAACTGCCCCTTGACGAAGCGCAGAACCAGACTGGACTTGCCCACTGCAGACTCTCCCAGCAGCACCAGCTTGAACTGGCAGATCTTGTTGCCTGCTGCCGGGCCGTTGGATCGTGCCGGTCCTCCCCGACCAGCCATCGCCAAAGTGCAAAGCAGAGACTACCCTGGGAGAGAAGGCTGGAGACTGCTGGGCAGGGCAGGCCGAGAGGGACACCACTCCTGTGGGGCACAAAAAACATCCCGTTACCAGCGATCGCTTTTGTTTTGGGTGTGCACAGCAAGCTATTCTTTGGAAAAAATCATAAAAAAGAACCAATGTTTTTTACAAGATGGCAATTCTCGTGTAATATGATTATGAGGAGACAAACATTCTAAGAATAATTCCACAGGAGACGCACTAACGCATGCAACTGAAGAACAAAACAAAATGTGTTAGAAATGCTATCATGGCAACATTTCAGAGACACAGTCTTGGCAGCCTTAGAAAACTGTATGAAAAAGGCTTCAATGTACATCTTCACTGAAAATGTCCACCATGACTTATCAATATTGATCAGGTTTTAAGCCTGTATGGGTCACCCATCTAATTCTCTTGGCAAAAAAGCTTAACTGAGGGCAGCTTCTCTGGAGACAAGACAAGATCATTTTAAGACTTGTGTGTCTGGCTGGGATGAGCTCTGAGTTACAGGAAGAGAGCTCACACAGCGGACAGGAAGCTCTGTGTATTCATGACCACAGCTATTCGCGTCACCCCACACACACACCCAGCTAATACCACAGCCCTGTCGCCTTCTCTGAAGAAGGGCCTGCAGTATGCTGAAGAAGGGAAACACACTGAAGCTTTTATTTGTCAAACGGCCAGATCGATCCCAAGCCATCATCAGTACCCCACATTACACCTCCATCTACTGCCCAGGCCATTCCAGGCCCACCTCAGCAGAGGAAGAACTGGCCTTTGTTTCACACACACACACTGGTGGACAAACATGACGGAAGTGCTCTTAAATCTGAGAACAGGACACTCTTCTTCACTCACACACTCACACACTCTTGTCGGAGTGTGGAACAGGCGACCCCATCATGTTAAAGGCAAAAACCCTCACCACTTTCAAGACAGAGCTAGATAAAGATCCTCTGATCAATTCACTACTCTCCTGTTCTCGTCCGCAACCTTTCTCACCTTCTCCATCACCCAGCAAACCATGTTTTGTAAGTAAACATCAAACTGAAAGTTTCTGAAAGTCTTGGAACAATTTAATGGTGATAGATCAAGCAAGAACTCTGAGTAATTTGGAAATCCTTTGAATTGAACCTCTGAAAGTTCTTGATCTTAATTGTTTATGATCTTTAGTGACACATAGGTTAACCTCAGTGCAGTGGCAGCACGAGCACATCTTATTTGGGAACTATATCAAGCCCCAAGGGCTACAGAGAAACAGCCACAAGAGGCTTCAAGAAGAAAGGCTCTCAGAGTAACTGATCAGACGACAGGGGTTCCAGTTAATCACCAACTTCCTACTGATCATGTTTTTTCTTAAATGACTCGCTCAGTGAAGGTTTGGAACAGCAGTCTCTGCTTCCGTCTCGCCTCGACACAAGAATGGGGCTGTCTGCATACCACTGGCTTCTCAACTCTCGAGCTCTGCCTCAGAGAAAAATAACACACAAAACCTTAACTGACGAACTGGCACATCCTTAGCCTTAAGAGGAGAAAACATGCCTGTTTTTCAAAACAAGTTCCTTTAACCGAAATAAAAAAAACAAGGCAGGGCAACAGCTTAACTAGAATTAATTGGCTAACAAATGTCCGAATGGAGACACGCATGCAGAGACACCATGTACCTGAAACGAAGTTATTTGCTTCAGTGTTAAAACGTACCACTTGTTAATTAAAATTATCCATCAGCGTCTTTCTTAAGATCAACAAGCCACACTTGGACATTTTAAAGAATGAAACCATTTAAGACACAGCAATAGCGTCCACTCACATCTGGATTAGTTTGCTATTCAGAATGCAGAAGTCAGTTTCAAGTCGAGAAAAAAATGTTTCAATGACGTGCTAATTCAATTCCTTTGTCTAAAATAACTTCAATGGATTAAAGGTGTAAAAACCTATTGTCTCTAAAATCTCTACAAACATGATGGGACTTTCCCCTCATTTTGGCTGGTGATCTGCCTGCATTCCGCTTAAAAGAAAACCCCGTTCTCAGGTCTTGGAATAAACCGATTTCACTGTCCTCCTCGACCACGCCTCCCAGCTCTGAACAGGATCACAGGTGGTCAGCTTGCAGGACGCAGTGCGGGCTGTGCGGATGGCGCTGTCCCTGCCCTCCCTTGCCATTCTGTGGCACCACTGAGGCTGGGGTCTTGTCCACGTCACAGAAACCGCACGGAGGCAGTGACAACGGGTCCTGCCCCGCCCCCCCCCAAAAAAAATCGTCTTAACCTGGTTTTAGTTCCCAAAAACTGAGCTTCTTCCTCTTACAAAGCCAGATTTCTCTAACGCCTCAGCCCCACATTCCAGACAGTGAAGGTAAGAGAACAGGCACTGAACGGCTCCAGGCTACAGTGAGGTAAAGTTAGCCTGTCTTGCTCGGCGAGAACAGTCCCAGAGCATGTTCGTGGGGAGCACACCTGTCTATCCTTTTTATGCAAAATGTGCGCTTTAAGTACTTCATAGCATGATTATTCAGACCTGAACAACTTTCCAGTTCCTGTTTAGATGAACTGTGAACAGTTAAAAAGTTAGTTAAACTAACAGAGGCCCGGTCACGTGGAGCAGTGGGCAGGTCTCTGGACTTATAACTGATAGGTTGTGCCAGCTGTTTTAGCCATGATCAAGGCATTTCACTGGGCTGCTTTCCAAAGAGAATCCAGGTGTATAAATGGGTACACATATAAGTCGCTTTAGATTACGACAATAGCCTTGTGATCTAAAGCACACTATTTCTAAGCCCTTCGAAACGAAACTTCAGTTTCTGATCCCTGTCTGCCCACAGCTACCTATCCTGAAAAAAAAAAGCTGAGTATTGTTTTTTACAGCAATTTCTGCATTTAAAAAAAACAGGTGAAAAAAAAAATAAAGTTTCTTCTTGGTTATTTCGATACGGCAGGAGCTAAAACAGAGGGAAAAAAACAAGCCCAACTTCTGAATTTCCCTTCGAAACGACCATATTCTGTCTGAGCCACACCGTTCGAATTGCCTGCGATGAAACGACTGGGCTTCACAGCTGCAGCCTGTGCTGAAGGAGGAGGGAGGAACGAGGACGGGCCAAGCCTCCTCTGAAACGCGTACCCGTTAGTCCGTCGGGGCTCCCCCATGTTGCAAGCTCTGCTGTGCTTAAACGGGGGCTCATGTAGGAGGGCTGAGTCTCGTTGTGGATCTGTTGGGCGGCACAAGCCCACCCAACTTCTGCAGCCCCCAGCCAATTCTGCACGGCCACCTGGGGAACCCCAAATCACAGCAGCACTGGGACTATAGGGCACGGATACTGGCTGAGCCGACGCCCACCTGATGGGTCTGTCACTTTCTTCCAGAAAAACAGAAGTGACTGACATTCAGAAATAGAGAAGAACAGAGTGTAAAAGAGGAGGATAGGACCTGCTGAACTTTGAACAGCCTTTGAAGTCTTTTTCTCATCGGTAACGTTCACCAGGGGGGTCTGTCCCTTTGCTGGTATGGTGGGAGCTTAAAACAAGCAGGTTTCGCCCCCTTTTTCTTGACTTGGAGGTGAAAAGACAGGGCTGTGGCTTCCTGCCACCTGCCCGACACCCACCAGCTCTCATGCTCAGAAGGCAAGATCTGTGCCCGGAGCACAGCAGATCGGACTTTCCTGTAGGAGTTGGGTATTAACAAGCTCAGCCCAAAAGCTAGAAAAAAGGGCAGGAAGGAGAAAACAGCAGCACTTATCTTGTACTCTTCACACCGATCTCCTCTGCCCAGGAGCTTATTAATGACGATGTGACGTTGGTCACACAGAACTTCGTTTGAAACAAACAGGTTTTGGTCCAGTTATGGCAAGACTGCCCGGTAATGACGGGACCCCAGAACTCAGCCTTCATCCCAGATGCAAAGCTAAACTACTGAACCAGCAACAGGCATTTTTACACACAGCATTCATGGATCCACATTCTAGTAAGGCCACAAGCTTAAGTACTAAATGCTCTGACTGTATGTGCCAGACTCCAGTACTGGAGGGTCACATTCTTTCATGTCTCTTCAAATCAGCAGCACCTGAAGTGTTGGCAAAATCCATTACACTGATCCCCCCCCCCCCCCCAAAAATCAACATAATTAGTTCAGCGACATCGCCAAGAGCTGTGCTGGAATGCAAACCTGCAGAACTGCTCCCCTTCAGGATAAAGTCTGGGACCCCCTGCCTCACCACTTACACAATGCCCATGGCTGGTAAGAGATGGAGTTTCAACTAGCTAGAGAGCCCTAAACACTAGTTTTAACATGCTGGTAGGACCACTTCTGCCTCAACTGCGCTTAATCTTCAGTTAGGGCTGAAACGACACCAAAAATAAATACATATTTTGAAGCAAGAGGATGTAATAATGTGTACCCAGTGCATCACAGCCAAATGCAAGAATCAACTTTTCATAAGAATCTTTATTCTTATCTTTATCCCAAGCTTTATTATTAATAATCTTGAATTTTATGCAGCACTGTTCATGATAGATCTTTCAGAAAATTAAAATTTTAAAGTGTCAAAAGCAAATGAGCGCAGGTAACAAGGGTACATGGCGTACCCTGGTATGTATTGGGGATGTGCTCTAGAAAGGTGCACCATACAGGAACCTCTGGATATCAAGTTAGTATTCCACAATAAAGATTAAAGTAGCCTTTGCCCCTGCTGCTTGTTCTTGACCACATACTAGGTACGGCCGTTACAAATTGGATGGATTAAAGTAAAAGAGGTTCTCAGAAATTCAATTTACATTTTCACAAGAGAAGTATTTTGGTCCATTTTCTGGGGTACAGTAATGCTACTCAAAATAAAAGAACATGGTTCTATTAAAATATATATATATACATTCGGTAAAAGAAACCTTTTCTGCTGGTGTGTCTCAAAAAATATTTAACTAAGTATTAAAAAGGAATACTACCTGATTGCACTTCTGATGATGGACTGCATGAATATGGCATGTTAATATTGGAACAGTGCATCAGAGTAATAAAGAAATGCAAAACATTTACAGCATGACATACAATAAGTCCATGTTATACAATGTTATTATAAAATATACCGTTATTATACAGTAAGTCCATGAGCTATATAAGTTATCACCCATGCATGATGAACAAGGTCGCTGTGTAATTCTATAATATTCTGATAGGAAAGCATTTTAATAAAGCTGCTTTGTCACTGCCCATTTTTATCATTGTTTGCTACTTCACTTCTTTGTGCCCTGTGATGGGCTGGCATCCCATCCAGTGTGCATCCTGCCTTGCGCCCAGTGCTTCCTGGGACAGGACCTGGGCCACTGTGACTCCAAACTGGATTATTGAAAGTGAAGCAGTTATCCGAAATGATACGACGACGTGATGCTGCTAAGCTTTCTCCATTCAATTTGACTTTTAGTCACTCAGATCTAATTTAGTGGACAAGAACTGAAGTAATAAAATGATTCAACCCTCACGTCATCACTGCAAACCTAATTACCATACTCTGGTAATCCGGGCTACGTGCAACTCTGACAACCTGAACTATTACTCAGGCACCCGTTTACTAGAATGATGCTTTCTAGGAGAAAGACACTGATCAGGGTAATTGACAGTTAAGCCACGGCGATGATCGATACAGAGGCCCATACCAACGACGGCTCCGGGGAAGAAGGAAATATGGAACTTGGCAACAGAGAGAGAACACAAATTTCCTGGGTAGTTTTTGCAGGTTCAGTAGCAGCAGAGCAGCTCTTCATACGCAGGAGCTGCTGTGAAGTGGGTCAGTGCAGTGAGAGTGGCAGAAGGGGCTGAAATATTAATGCCAGGCGTCTGGGTGCAGGAGCACTGCGCTGGCTCCCTTTACATAGAGTCGCAACAGGAGCGGCGCCGATCGACTGGTGTCCAGGGCATTGATTTAAACAGAAGAACACCAGTCTAGGGCAGCACGGTGATGCACCAGCTGGCATTGCTGCCTCGCAGTGTCAGGGCACTTGGCTCAGTTGCCGACCTGAGGGGTGCCATCTGTGTGGAGTTTGCATGTTCTTCCCATGTTCATGGGTTTTCTCTAGATGCTCTGGTTCCCTCCCAGTCCAAAGACATTCTGGTAAGTTAACAAGCTTCTGGGAAAACTGGCCCTGGTGTGAGCGTGTGCATGTCTGGGTCTGCCCAGCTATGCACTGGCGCCCTGTCCAAGATATACCCTGCCTTGCTCCCGCTGCTTGCTGGGATAGGCTCTGGCTCTCGCACGACCGTCTCCTGCATAAAGCAATTAGAAGATGGACAGTAGGATGGAATAAGACACTAAGCCAGTCTCCAGGTCAGGAACCCCTTGGGGTGCTCGCAGACTACCTCCAGAAACAAAGGAAATCTTTTCACCCCACTTCCCCAGTCTAGCAAGGAGTAAAACCAAAACGCACACAGTCTGCTCCGACATCACTGGCGTAGGTTTGGTGACCTACCGTTGTGGTGCAAACTCGGAAATTGACTATTTCTAACAACGAGAGATTTCTGATTGACTCTTCAAATCTGGGGGCTTGAGACCGAGAGAAGTTTAAATTGGAAGTAACTTCCTGTCACAGAAGAACCCAAGCCCTTGTAGATCTATTATTTACCGTTTAATTACTGAACGGTCCAAAATTCAGGTTGCAGAAGTGTATTTGTGTGCGTGTGCGGGGGGGGTGATCTACCGTAGGATTCCAGCGCCTGCATTGTCTTCGCTGACCTAGGGATGATTCGTTTCCAGAGCACAAGGGACAGCTTTTAAAAACAGTGCTGTCTGCCTCACTGTCCACTACACTACTGGGGGTGTGATCTGCTGACACTTAGGAGGATCTGCTGACGTCTGGAAGAGGGCGTTTATGATCTGCTGACGCCTGGGGATCTCCCTACACTGAGGTTTGCACAGCTCCCCCTGCCAGACACCAGAGACCCACCCCAAACCAAAGAGCGAGTCAGCAGCTGATAAATAAATGAGAGCAAGAAGCCCAAGATTCTGAGACCACAAATTGCAGCAAAAATAAAGAAAAAAGCTACAGCTATCCCCAGTTCCAGCACAGCGATAGCGCGGGGCGTAGCACCAAAAACATTCTTCTAGAGCTCCGGCCAGTCACAAACCCCAGAGTAATGATTAGCCAACACCTCCTTATTCTAACTATAGGCTTGTTCTAGGTGCAGACACCTGGGTGGATGTGAAATCCCCTCCACGAGATGCTGCAGATAACTGTACAACCATTCAGACAAATTTAAGAGGGAAATTCCGACACCTACGGTCCTGCGAACTGCTTATTGAGAAAATATAATAAGTATGTTTCGGTGGCAAAGAATAAAGTGGTCACCCATTGATGCCTGCTGCGCTTCTCAATGACACATCAGCAGCACGGTGGAGGGAAGGACTGGTAACCATAACAACACAAGGAAAAACAGCAGTAATCTGACAAATTGCTGCCTTACAAATGACAAAAGAGCATCAAAAGGTCTTCATAGCTTTGCCTGCTTGTAATGGGGGTTAGTTAGGAAGAAAGCGTAGAAATGAGAGCTCAGTCAGCCCATCAACCCTGTTAGCACCTTAGGATTCCCAGGATCTCACCCAGGCCTTTGCTGAAAGAAGCCAGGGTATCGACTTCAACAACCTGGCTGGGTAGCTTGCTCCAGACCACCCCTAGAAGTTATGAGGTGGCAGCCAGATTTCAACCAGGTGTCTCAAATGGTTAACCCCTGTGCAATACCCCCACCTGTTTGTGGTAGCTGGCATGCTGCGAGCTATTTGCGTTAATTCGCAGCTTTCTAATGGCAAAGCGAGAGGGAGACTGCAGGATACCCGGGAAAAACTGTAACAAGAAGTCTGGGCACCTGTGCTGGTTAGATCACTGGCAGGATCTGCCACAGCCCATGCCCGTTTTGGTCTCTCCTTTCTGTTGGAGAATGTCCGTGCCCAGCTGCTGATCCTCGCCAATATCAGGATTATGACAGCTGCTTTTACTGGAATCACCGGCTTGATAAGCACACACAGAGGCTCTGTGGAATGTGTCCAGGTGATGTCTGATGTTCAGCCTCAAGCTCCTCCCCTTCAGCAAGGGCTTTAGCAATATCCGATTGCTCCGATATCAAAGAACAAGTGCAGATCCTGGGCTAATGAAGTCACATACCACATGTGCACTCCAGGGGTTTTTAATGCAGCCGGAGAGGAAGAGCACGGACAGCAGTGAAAAAAAGAGAATCCAAGCAAGAATTCCCACATTTCCAGGGAAAAGCTGCCCCATGCTAGAACTCTGCCGTGATTTGTTGGAATGATCTTAACTGGACTCCTCTCTGTACAAAGAGTAAAATAAACAACAGGATTCCCCACAGGTGGGATCCTCATAGCCTTGAGGTCACCCCTCAGGAAATACCAGCTGCCATTTAGACAGCAGCCTGCCCCATCACAAGGGTACAGCAGAGTGCACATACTGCAGGCCAACCCACACGCCAACACCAGGGCTCTCCAGTCCTGATTTTGGGGCCCCACACAACTGCTGGTGCAAATTACAAAAGTTCAACCCAAGCAAACTGTTGTTTAACTGAGGCTGCACTTATGTAAAGAGCTTAGCTGCAATGGAAAGCAGCAGGAGTGTGGGTTACCAGAAGCAGGGCTGGGAACAGCAGGCCTGTGCATCTCCTCGCCTCAGAATTCTCCTCAAGAGCTGATCTCGGCGTCACTCAGACAGCCTCCTGGCTTCCGCCTCATTTGCATTGTCGAGAAAATACCAAAAACTGTTTTAGATTCTATTTTTAACCAGCTTCCTTAAAAAAAAAGAGTCAGACTGGAAAAAAAATAAAAGTGTGCAATTCTTTGCATCGATATCATAATGGAGTATGAGTTCTTAGTGCTCAAAATTAGTTATATTTACTGTACTTTTAAATAAACCGTAAATAACACCCAAAATGCACAAACAGCAAGAACAAACTTTTGCCCATTTACCGTGCAGGGTGTTATTGTGCACCAACCATTCTATGAGTCAGAATACAGGCCCTTTAAATCCACACTTCAGAGAATCCATCTCAAACTCAGACACTCCTGCACTATTATCAGCCTTTCCAGATACAGTTCAGGTGGTTAGCCGTGTCAGCACGCATAGGCTGCAAAGGAACAAGTAATAGGTTTATTCCCTGCTGAAAAGAGAAGCAAGAAAACGACGTTTTGGCTGTGGAGCCTTCATCGGGTGTGTGTTACTTGTTCCTTTCCAGAAACAGGGGAACATAATCTGCTTTCTTTCAAGTCTTAATGAGAACTAGAGTCCGGCAAGGCAAATTACCCCATTTCATAAAGCAAGGCCCCGGCATGAGCCAGTAACCTACTGTGCGGAAAATATAAAGCATGGCTCATCTCTCACAGGAGACTGTATATCTAAGAAATTAAAAAAAGAGTAAACAGGGAACTCACTAATACTGGAGCCAAGACTCTCCATCGGGTTACTCCGAGAGCAGTTCAGGATTAGATGGAGTGACCGTTAACTGCTTACTGATTACCCCCTTAGAAGGCATCACGGGGGCTCCGACAGTGGGGTGCTGGGAGCTGTAGTGACTAGATTACAGTTTCCCCGAGTTTCCCAGGTATACCAAACAAATGCTCTCCTATGTAAGGAACAAAGCCAAAGAGGAACTCTGGGAATAGCTCCTAGGCATCACGCCACTCTAAAAAGAGAAGTACCCACATACCCAGCGAAAACAGCAGCCACGTCAACACGGTTGGGCGATTCTAAGAAAGAACTGTGGTGTTGTTAAAGATCTTTATTGTCAATTTATCGACAAAAGACGGCTGTTGCTCGTTTCTACCAGCTCCCCCACGAGCTGCAGGAAAGCAGCTGAAAGGCTGGCACCTGCCTCGTTCCTTTCCTCCTGTGGAGGGATCTGTACCGACTGCCAAAACACCAGGCTGGGCAAGACCATCGCTCTCCCTGCGGGGAGAGAATCGCCCCACACTGACCCCAGACTGTGAAGATCAGGAGGAACCGAGTAACAAGATAAAAACTGTTCCATTCAAATGGCGCAGAACGCCAGGCCTCCAGTTCTCATTTGGCCAGTCGTTCACCTGAGGCACAGCAGCACAACGCGCCAGGGGACGACACTTTTACAAACTAGCCCTCATAGTGTTGGTCTCACCCACTGCCTTTGCAGCACTTACCGCAAAAGCAACGGCATTTACTTATTTCAACGTGGGACAACCAAGTTCAGATTAAACTTACGGGCTGTCACCGTTACACCTGTGCAAAATCTATAAAATGCGAAACCCCATGTGTCAACTACGTGAAAACGAATCAATGAGTGGTAATGGCAGCACATCTGGTTTCCAGAAGGTCGTTCTGAAGTCAGGAGAGCTTTCATCTGGCCTGGCTTTGCAGCTCCCTTATCCAATACCCCGCAATGGCAGGGACACCGGTTGGCAGGTCTTGCTCAGAGCGCTCTGCTGGGGAGGCGGCAGACCTGACACATGCAGAACAAGAGGGGGGCCCGGAACATGTGAATACAAGCAAACCAGCCAAAGACCATCTGCAAGACCAAGATCTTCGTACTTTGTTTCAATATTCTCACATCGCAGGTCCGTACAGTACGCTTCTCCGATCGGAGGAGACGGCTCATCGGCACAAACTGTTGGATCTCACTGTTGCGACCCCCACTCTCACAAGCTGGCCTCTGATCTACAGATCACCCTGCGATATTCTGATAGAATAGAAGCCAAAGCTGCTTGACAAACTCCGCAAATTCCCCCCCAGCTGCCAGGTTCTCTTCCTCGGATCACTGCACAAAAAAAACTCACTCATGGGCCAGCACGGAAAAACCAGCAAAGAATCCGCCATTAGCAAAGAATCACATTTGAAGGCAGCAGCCTGAGCGAACACAGGTCTGTGATGAAGGGGATAAGATGCAGCAGCACAGTAAAAAAAGCTCTATTGCTTCTAAAATGCAAAAGCCTTCCCCCTCCTCTTGAAGGTTGAAGCCAATATAAAGGCACAGGGGACAGAAAAGTCACACAGCGCCTCTGGCAACAAAGGACAGGCAAAGGTCACATGTGAAAGCAGATCTTCGGAAGAAACACCATAGATTGGCTGTTCCAACAACACCATTGCTCCACAGCAGCAGGGCTGACTGCAATAGGCAGGGGAGACTTGTGGCTATGACAATGCAAAGTCTGCAAGCTTTGTGAACAAAGGACTGGCACAAGGTCCATTCAGCTCATCCAGCTCATTTGGGAGTTAGTAATTAATTACTCCAAGGATCTCATCCAGCTGTTTCCTGAAGGAGGCCAGGGGATCGGCTTCAGCAACACAGCTGGGTAGCGCGCTCCAGACCCCCACCACCCTTTGCGTAAAGAAGTGCCTCCTTCTCAGTTGTATACACACTTCTACACAGTTACCACTTGGTTCATGTTTCACTGTTCATTCTGAAGGAGTGCACTAGGTAGACTTTTATAAGGTTGCCTGTAGAAGTCTTTTCTGTTAAAAAAAATAAGATCCACTTCCTTTGGCCTGTCAGTGTAGGGCATTCCTTTAAGCCTTGAAATGAATCCCACTGATTCCAGAGCACCAACCTCTTTCCTGTATTGCAGTGAACAAGACTGCACACAAGATACGAAATGAGGCCTTACTGACATGTTATATCATTTTAATATAAAATCCCCCCACTTTTAACTATTTATCCTCACTTTGCCTTAAACATCCAAGTCTTGCTCACATTTAGCCTTTCCAATTTTGTATTTATAGTTTATGGTTTAGCTACCTGCATGTAAAGCCCTGCTCTTGTCTACATTAAACAAAACTTAATGCTCATGCGTCACCAGACTAGAAAAAAAAACCTCACAGGCACGTTAAAAGGAAACAGTTCACAAATATGGAATAATCTGATGAATGTCAAGACTTTAGTTCCCAAATCCAGGAGGCTTCCCAGCAATCACACAACAAGTCAAAAATCCGGTTTCTACAACGGACTTGCAAGTGCAGCAAATTCCTAGGAGGCATCTCTACACCAGTTAAAACCTGAGTCAGGCCCTGCACAGGGGAATTCAGAAGCAGATCTGCGCCAATTCCTTTAGAAACCGACATATTAGCTACACGTAAAGGAAGTCTTTTATTCTGCGTCACGAGTGACTCAACAACCTCAGCCATTCCTTCAGATCTAACAGCCAACCAGTTGATCCAAATATAGTGGTTTGGGCCTGTCACACTGTTAGACACACAGTCGAGATAAGCTGGCTCTCAGTTGTGGTATATAAGGACAAGCCAAGGAGCCTTGATGTTTTTCCTAATGCAGAAGGCAGCCTCGAGATCATAACCCCCTGTCATTTTAAATCATATTAAATAACTTCACACTAGGCAAAATGTCTGCATTGCTTAGTTGGACTAGTTCTACTTTGCTCTTAACATCTTTATCGTCCCCAAGCCTTGCATCTCCCTTATTTGTCAAAGTCATAATCTTTGCTGAAATTCCTGAATTAATGAATTATCCAGGATGATTTCAAGTGCTGCTGGTAGAAAAGATAAAAAGGACAGGGGCCCTGGAACCCGTTTCAGATGCCCGGATCTGATGCAGCATGATGTTTTCCTAATCCAGCCTGGAACGTCTGCGTTTGCCAGAGACAATTAGCAACACAGCCCAGCAGGACTGTGAGAAACAGGTTATTTCACACTCAGTCACTTCCGATTACATTAAACCACATTCACACTGTGGTATAAAACGACAAACATCTATATTAAAGATCAGGTTGAAATGATCAAAATAAACTATTAAAAACATATGCAAGGGTCCACTCCAACTGACACCTGGATGGATCAGTCCAACTGATCAGCTCTTTGTTGCCACTTTTTTTCTATGCATTATCATAGATCTTTCTAAAAGGCTTCAGAATCAGCTGAGTCTCTATTTAGGGTCTTGAGGTCACATTCTATGATGCAGCCGGTCGTGTCAGAAAGAAAACTGGCCTTCTCGAATGGCAGACATGGCTGCTTTTGCACTTGTTTTAAAAATGTTAAACCACAACACAAACTGTGGGGAAATGATCAAATCATTGGTCATCCTGACAAAAGGCATTTCATCTTGTAACAATAGGCAGCTTCACAAAACAGCTCGAGTGGGCAATGCCTGCAGCCAGGAGAAGAGAGACCATGAACATAACGGAGTCCGCCCAAACCTTTCTCACTCTGAACCCGCTCATTGCAAACCAGCTCCTTAGAAGAACAGACCACTCTACACTGAAAGAGCTGGCTGCTCAGACTCTTGTGCTGGAATGGATCTAGCAGTTCAAAAGCATTTAAACTACACCTGAACGAACGCAGGTTCTTACAGGAACAGACCACATGCACATTCTGGGGGGGACACTAATCATGCTTGTGGGTGTCAAGCAGCAGTAAAATATTGTGCAAGGATGTGATAACTGCTGGCAAATGATGCTGACAATGTTATGTGATAACATTCCATTGTCATATCATTGCAACTAGCCTCATCTGCACCCTTGACATTAACGAGATTGTCCATGATTCTTCAGAATACACCATGAGCTCATTTCTGGTCCATAAATATCACAAAGTGAGAGGAGGGGCATCTATTTAACCCTTTCCTCTTTGCCCACGAGGTCTGCTTCTGCGGTACAACGTCAGCTGCTGTGTAATTCTGAAAGGCTCCCTTTGGCAAACCATACGAAGAGCACCATAGCAGACAAAGATTCATTGATTCAAATGAGAGGAGGGCATTAGTAGTTAGTGGGTAACTGATCCAAGGGTGTCATCTACCCATTTCTTGAAAGAAACCAGGGTACAGACTTCAACAACATGTCTGGGTAGCTTGTTCCACACTCCCACAACACTTTGGTTAAAGACATGCCTCCTGTTCTCCATTTTAAATGCACTTTCATGTAGTTTTCACTTGTGCTTCTGGCTTGTGTCACTGCTGTAGAAAACAGTGCTGGGTCGAATCTGTGTTAGCAATTCTCGTTTCGGACAAACGCTCGCTGTGCATGTGTGTTCCAAACTCTTCTACACCCAGTGCTTTTTAAGGTCTCCATTACAGCACTTATAAGAAAGCAGAGCAGGAATAATCCGTCCTCCTGGAGGAGAAACGTCTTGGAAATGTGGCACTAAAGCTTTGATCAAGTCACACTGTAGGGCTTGTGGACCTGACAAATTTTAATTTTCTAAACTTGTAGCAAGAGGCCCTGTCTCCTAGTGACAATACAGCTATAAGCGCCGAGAAAAGAAACAGGTTCTGGGAATAGAACTCGTGCACAGGTTTCGTAAGCCAATGAATCATAAAGCAAAAGTTCAGCAACTTTCTCATATGATCCCGAGTTATTGATTTACATCGCTGTTTGTGCGCACTCAACATGCCGGGACCACGGGGAACCAGCAACTCCCAGGGAATAAAAGGTCACTTTCTGTTTATTAATTAATTCGTTCTTGTCTGCCTGAAAAAAAAATGATTCGCAGCATTGGGGGGTAACACCTAAAAATTAAATTTAAACCTCTTCCGAGACATTTGAAGACAGCAAGCGTAGTTATTGTACCAGCTACCGTGTACGGAGCGAAACACGGGAGAATATTTTGGTTTTAGTTTTTAAATGAGGAACTATGAGCTACTAACCTCTGCGGCTGTACAATGACCGTATGACTCCTATTACACGTCAGGAACAATCGAGGGGTTTAATACGTTTTCTAGATATTATTTTGCCCCTGTACAGATTTAACATGGGCACATTTGTTTTTTAAAGAGATGAGAATAGCGGTATGTAGATAATTCCCTAATACAAGAAGTAGAAATTTCGGCCCCAGAACTGTCTTCAATGGGTTTTAGCAATAGCTCTGAACGTTATTTAGCGATATTATCTCACAAGACAACCCCCCCCCCCCCCCCCAACCCACTCACTCCTACCAGCCTGCCGAGAGGGAGACAGCAGTGTCACCGCGAAACGGACATGTGAAACGAAAAAAGAAAATAAAACGATTCTTCTTCAAGCATATTTCATGACACAACACAGTCTTATCACAGACCAGCCGATAAATCTGCAACAGATCCCAGACGGGCAGCTGAATACTGGGGACAGCTCGGCTTGAAACGGCAAACGCGAGAGACGCAACAAGGTGTAACTCACGATTTTAGACAGCACCCGAGCGCAAGACCCTCTTAGGTTTTCCGTACTCCGGTTCTTCGATCGGAATAAATTTTTTAACCTATTAATTCTCTTCTCTGTTTCAATTTCGCAGCTCTGCTCTGCGATTCTTCATCACAGGCTCCGGCCTTCACTTCCGCCTTGCGAACCCCACTTCCAGGATCCACCTACTTCCTGATGGGAGGGAGGGGGGACTGAAAGACAAAATGACCAATGAGCGTGTGCGTTCCAGAACAGGCCTAGGACCGGGGATTACATCATCGTCTTGCTGGCGCGATGCCGCTGGGAAATGTAGTTCGGAAGAGCTTAAAGGGCGGTTTTGGTGTGGACGTAAGCTTTTATTGCGACAAAGGCGTTTTAAACTTTTTCTGGTTTCGAACAACCTTTTTCAACACAACCATTTAATAAATAACCTCTTTTTAAGTCTACAGTCAAGCTGAAGTCGACGTTATATCATTATTTACCCATTTATAATTTCCTGCGTTGCAAAACGCTTAACGTAGGAGGGTGCTCACTTTATTCACTGTTGAAGAGCAGCTCCCACCTACGTGAAGCGCGGCAGCCCCTCTGCGCAGCAGATCAGGTGGGGGAGTGAGAAAATGCTGCAGTAATTGAATTAAGAAACAACATCAAGCAGGCCTGCTCAAGATAAGAGTGCAATTTTCATAGAGTAGGTGGAGCTCCACCTACTGGTCCGCGAACGACACCTGCAGCAGCAGCAGCCTGGATTTCCTCTCTCTGCTTCGACTCCAGGATCTGACAAAGCCAGACCACAAGGTGGTACTACAACCGCCGGCAAGGTAAAATAGGAATTTTTACTATCACAATCACAAAGTGGAACTGGCAGGCCAGTAGACCAAGAGCCTTTTTGATGATGGTGGTGGTCTTTTTCAGAGTCACTTAAAAGTACCTCTTTGGTACCTCTGTGAAACTCTGTTTTTAGGTCTAACTAAAGATGTCAGTTGCTCCCTTAAAAAAAAAACCAAAACGTAACATGAATCTAATGAAATTCTGGGATTTCAGAATGTTAAAATTTTGAAACAGGACTGGGATCGTCAACAAAAAAAAACACATGTTAAGACTGTGTTGGTTTCAGTAAAATCTAAAGCTGTGAGGCTGGAGCAGGCTTGTCATGGTCTGGCTTCTTGCCAGACTCCCGAATAATGATACTGTAGAAGATCTCAGTGTTGGCAAATACTTTCACACAAAACATGTAGTAATAATAATAATAATAATAATAATTACTTACACTTATATAGCGCTTTTCTGGACACTCCACTCAGAGCTCTTTACACGTAATGGGGATCCCCTGCACCACCACCAGTGTGCAGTGAGAGTTTTGGGAGTGAAGCAGCCCTCCTCCTTGCAGAATTTTTTTGAAAAAGGATTAAGATAAGATCACTTTATTAGCCACATACGATTTCTTGCAGTAGGAATTAATCTTTTTCACAGACCCCAGCTTGCTCTCCATGAGACACACAGACAGAGAGAGAAGCTGGGGGTCAGAGCGCAGGGTCAGCCATTTATACAGCACCCTTGGAGCAGTTGGGGTTCAGGGCCTTGCTCAGGGGCCCAACAGAGTAGGATTCCTCTGCCAGCTATGGGATTTGAACTGGCAACCTTTCAGCCACAGGCGCAGATCCTTAGCCACAGAGCCACCGCTCCGCCCATAAACAGGTGGATAAAAAAATAAATTGGATCCTTTTTCACATTCTTAATTCTGAATATCAGCTTCTTCCCTCTGGCAAATGTAGATCGAATAGATACAAATATTCATTTTTTCCCTTATCTATTAGACAGTAAGTATAAACCGATTAGGCTGTAACAGACTTCAGTATCTACAATACGTCATGACTATGCTGTAATAGTTTGTGTAATGTTAGATGTAAATCGACATGATGTGTAATTTTTTGTGATGTATTCAGACGTAAGCACTGCGTGTCCCCAAAAAGTCACCCCTAGGGGACAATACATTTAATCTGATCAACGGTTAATACGTCCCGGCTTGGTAACATCACACCAGATGTCTCTGCAAGGCTGTGTTCCCCTTATTGAACAGCAGAGGGCGTGCTACCATTACTAACCTCAGTCGATTGAGGCCTTACAATTACCCATTTTCAAAAACCGTTTTTGTACATTTTTACTAAAGCTGAACGATAGGAAGAAACTGGGAAGAGAAAATTCATTTAACAAAAGATAGTATTGTGTGTCAACAGTTGAAGCAATTAGTACCAGTTAAAGTGCAAAATTAGTACCAGTTAAAGTGTTTCAATTGTGCAGTAATTTTGCAGAAGGCTTTTCAAGAACCAAGGTCGCTGACCCCTCTTGATCTGAGGAGTATAAGACCACATGTAAATGCTGCATGAGTCTGTACAATCAGGGACATTTTCAGAGGGTTTCTAGGCATGAAAAGGTAGCAAACATGACACTACCTACCCTCCCAGCTCGGCGTGTGAAGGGCCATGCGGGTGAGGAAGATTACAATGTTATTGTGTGTGTAGCTGGACAAAGATGAGTGTAGATTCTGCCAGACCTTCATACTGCAAAAATTCAACAGCGAAAAATTAAAACAAATACCATGAGCCGGGCCCACCATGACACATCAGCAAAGAAATTCTATGCCTGCATTAAAAAATATCGCATGTGTGTTTAAATCCTTTAGAGGCAGTTAATGCATTCATCAGAATGGGGCAGAAAGGCTGTGGTCTCAGCTGAGGCCTGAGTTATGTGGCAGTGGTGCATTAGAGGGCAGTGTTCACCTAGGGACTGTGCCTCATGTTCTGCACAGATTGTCAGCCAGGGAATCGTTAAGGGCAGCTCCAGGATATGCCGGATGGTGTTGAGCAGCCCATTTATCACGGCCAGTGTGTGCAAGAGAAAGCTAACCTGCTCCACGATTTACTGCACACCTGCTAATACAACATTATGTTCTTTTGTAATCTGGGCTTTAGCCAGTAAGCACATGCCAACAGAGTGTCCTGTTCACCTCAAGCATGCAAATTCTGTCCGCAGCATCTCAGAATCTCAGAAAGCAGCTCCTTTTCTTAAATGAGCTTAAAATGAAAAAAATCTCTCCACGTCGTTGTAATGATTTTAAGAATTGATCATAAACAACTGCATCCCAGCAATTGTTCCTGTTGATTTGTTTCTGTGCAGCTTGTAGCATATGGACACACAGGGGTGTCAGTGTGGCTAATTGTGCTATATCGTCTGCTTTGGTGTAGAGTTTAGGTGAATACAAGTACTACACAGCCCCCATCATTTCCTGTGTTGTTTGTTGCAGCCCTATTAAACTGGACCCTATTACTGTCAGTCTGGCAGATGGTTCGAGTAACAGAGCAAAACGTCATTGCTCTCATGGCCATTCATCCATTTATGCAAAAAAAAGATTTCCATAATGAGCTCCAGAGTTCTATGTAACACAAATCTCCACTCATCTCACTTTTGAGAATTAGCACGCACAAAACTGTGTTAACAATGTGATACAACCAAGGCAGATTTGCTTGGTAATTCTGCACCTGTACACTTACCTCTATTTTCCTTTACATGTTTTTTACGACAAAACATAAATTCATTACAAATACTGCAATTCGCCAAAGGTGGTCACTGTGTGTGAATGTGTATTATCGCAAGTCATAGTGTTGTCGTAGTCCAGCATAGCCAAAAAAAAAACTTTAAGATGGGTGTAAGCAAACCTGGAGAAGAACAGTGAGCTCAACACACCAGCGCTTATCATTTGCCTGTACAGTGTGTTATTCAACTGCCACATTAAGCTCAATTTTCAAAGATCCCTGCATATCCACCTCCTCAACCTGGTTTGTCTAATCTGTTCCATGCATTGCTAATTTGCTGTGTAACAAAAAACATTTTTTACCATTACTGCAGAATTGGGCTTCTCAAATGTTTTGAGGTATGATCTTCTCTTCTGCCTCTCGGGATGAGATGTGGGAGAGATTGATTACAAAACTGCTTCAGTTTATGTGTTTTTTTTTTTTTTTGGTGCTTCATAAGGTATCATACCAGACAGACCAGGTTCCGTGGTTTTACTGCAGGCCAGAGGTGTCCCTCATCTAAAGCATTGCAGGCCTGCAAGTGGCCAGTAGCCTGCAGGGGGCGCTGTGATACTGAGAGCTCTGGCCAACTATGCCCACCCTACTCTTGGTGGTGCTCAGTCAATAATACGCCAGTGACATGACCCAGGCTTGAACGCATGATCAGAGAGTTCAACCCGCGCTTCTGGTGAGTGCCTTTAAGAGCTGAGCCACTGGGGAGGCCTCCCTAAATCTCTGGTCTACTGAGACCTCACTTACTCCGTCTCTTCTTTTCTGGCTCTTCTGGTTATTCGCAATCTCAGTCCCATCGGTCCCTGCTGTGGCGAGGTCATGCTACATGCGAGTCTGTGCTGTGGCAGCAAGGCCCCCAGAGGGTAGCCTGTGCCTGTGAGTGTGGTGGTGGTGTCGTCATGTGCTCAGGTGCTCCCTTGTTGGCTAATTGGCCATGTCAGACTGGTGCGGCGCAGGGGGTGGGAACAGAGGCGGGGGGCTGACACTTCGCTGGAAGACTGAGCTTCATTAGCCACATGGACTCCCTCAAGACTCTGCTCAACACCCATCTAAGGAAAGCAAAACACAAGCACAATGCACAGCACACAGCATTTTAGAGTGGTGTCTCCTCCATTGCAGGAGTTCAAGGGGAAATGATGAGACTTTTGGAGCCGAGATGCATGTAAGGGAGGGTGGGACAGGCAGAGATCGTCCAAGCTGACCTCCTTCTCACTGATCCCCTTTACTGTTGGTAGGTGAGGTTCTAAAGGATGCACTGTACCTGAGCAAAATCAGAAGACGCATCAGCCTGGAGTGTTTGTTCCTTTAGAGATCTTAGCATGTCACTGTAATTATATCCTAATTATAAGCCAAAGTCAAACCCTACAGTTCTGTTAGTATATGAAGTATACCTAAGACATGTAATTTATCAGTCAGGTAACAAAACACAATCTGCAAGTCTTAACTACGCACACTAATTTGAACTCTTTAGACAAATCGCACCCAGATAATTTTATAAGACAGAACATCTGAGATCCTGCAGTGCCAAAAATAAAATTTTGCAACAGCAGCAGGAAACCAAAGAAAGGCAGGTGATTGTGTGAGCACAGCGCTCACCTGCCCACACTCTGCTCCTCCACTTCCAATCAGAGCATGCCTGCCCTGGGGGACTGCAGAGATCGGCCGAAATGGATGATCTGTGTCATCTGCAGCTAAAAACACAGCCCCCAGGGGACGTGCGCAGCAGGATGCTTCCGTTTATAAACTGCTGCTGCAAAAGGTAGAAAAATGTTACGCAACTGCAGGGTTTTAGAAATGCAGTACAGAAGCTGCCTGCCATTGTGGTGCTACTTTTAATGCACCTTGCAGAATTAATTTAGGCATAGTTTCCTTACGTTAAGAAAGGTAGTATACCTGTTGTCTGAATCATGCAGTGACAAGTTTAGCTGACTGAAAGGGTTTGACATTTTTGGACATCTGGGCATCAGAATAAGCATTCTGGGTGGGGGTTTAAAACCTTCCTATATCATAGTATAGCCTCTTGCTTTCTGTTGTGTTTAAATGTACAGTAGGTTATGTCTTAGACGTGACATTTATGCCAACAGAAAAGGTTCAGTGGAGCTGTATTTGGATTATAAAAAGCCCTTGAAAATAACCATTTCAGAGCAGACAATTGAGTTTGTTCTGCTCTCTCGACGGCCAGCCAACTAACTTCTGCAGTGCACTGAACTGCACTGCGACATCCTACATCCCAGCACACTGCTCACATAGTCATTTAGAAAGCTTTCTCTCCCACTGCTCTACACATAATAGGATGAAAGACATTATGACAACACATGACAGCATCCAGACTGAAAGAATTAAATAATTGTAGACCCAGAACGATGATCCTGCATAACGGACCCCCATTTCGTTTTTAAAGACACACACAGCTGTCCAGGTAGACACACCTGCAGGAATCCCCCCAGCCCAGGAGCAACAGACTAACAAGACAGCGGCTCCACAGACATTACAGTAAATACAGCAAGGTCCCATTTTCCTTCTGGCTCAACCTCTGTATGTCACAGAGCTCTGCGACCTTTTCACAGGCTAAAATCAATCATCTTTTTTTCCGGAGCACAATTTTTCTTTTTACAGGAGGACCACTGGGACTGGTGTCAGAATAGTTCCCAGGGGTGGAGAGTAATATAGCCAGAGGACGCTGTCATTCTTCTGTCTGTTGTGTGTGACAGTACAGAGAAAGGGTTTTGTGTGAATTATTTCTGTAGCACGGAGCAACTGGCGATGACAGTCCTACTGTTACACAGATTGTTTATGTGCTGCAGTACGTCAGGTCAGCTTTACTGGAGATGTAATGAGCCCAGTGAGAGACTTGCTGGACATCGGGAACCAAGAAGACTATGTGGGTTTATCCCGAATCATTCTGATGCCCTTAGAGAACAACTCTGGAGGGTCAGCAAAGTTCGGCCTCATCAAAACCCACAGTAGATCCATGAATGTAACATGCTGAAGCTGACTTTTGGCCACCAGGTATTTCAGCAGTACTGCTGCAGTGCCCAAGATCGCTCCATTGCCACACTGAAGTCTGAAGCACTCTTATTTAACAGAGGGAGAGAAAATCTGCAAAGCAATGGAAACAGCTGATGCTTCTTAGTGTAAATTACAGGGAGCAGATGTTCACCCCCCCCCCCCCCCCAACTCTGCGGCTATGTAATTAAATCTGACATTCTCTCTCATTTTACCAAGGAGGCAGAAATTATAGATATGGAAATACTTTGCAGTTTGTACCGCTTGAGACCGATTGATGACAAATTGAGAACGGAGGTGTAGAGGGGGACTTCGGCAAACAATGGCTTGATCGGCAAGGGTCTCCCACCATTCCCAGTTCATGCTCCTCTGCTGTGGGGATTCGTGTATTAGACTTGTGCGCAAGAAGGGCAATTCCAGGCATCATGGTGTTGGAGTAGGCTGTGCTGTTACCTCCTGGCACTTTGTCTGGGCAGAGGTGTGAGTGTGGGGCTGGACTGCAGGCAGGGGGCATGGGGCAGAGGTGTGAGTGTGGGGCTGGACTGCAGGCAGGGGGCATGGGGCAGAGGTGTGAGTGTGGGGCTGGACTGCAGGCAGGGGGCATGGGGCAGAGGTGTGAGTGTGGAGCTGGGCTGCAGGCAGGAGGCTTAGGGCAGAGGTGTGAGTGTGGGGCTGGACTGCAGGCAGGGGGCTTAGGGCAGAGGTGTGAGTGTGGGGCTGGACTGCAGGCAGGAGGCTTAGGGCAGAGGTGTGAGTGTGGGGCTGGACTGCAGGCAGGAGGCTTAGGGCAGAGGTGTGAGTGTGGGGCTGGACTGCAGGCAGGGGGCATGGGGCAGAGGTGTGAGTGTGGGGCTGGACTGCAGGCAGGAGGCTTAGGGCAGAGGTGTGAGTGTGGGGCTGGACTGCAGGCAGGAGGCTTAGGGCAGAGGTGTGAGTGTGGGGCTGGACTGCAGGCAGGAGGCTTAGGGCAGAGGTGTGAGTGTGGGGCTGGACTGCAGGCAGGAGGCTTAGGGCAGAGGTGTGAGTGTGGGGCTGGACTGCAGGCAGGAGGCTTAGGGCAGAGGTGTGAGTGTGGGGCTGGACTGCAGGCAGGGGGCATGGGGCAGAGGTGTGAGTGTGGGGCTGGACTGCAGGCAGGAGGCTTAGGGCAGAGGTGTGAGTGTGGGGCTGGACTGCAGGCAGGAGGCTTAGGGCAGACGTGTGAGTGTGGGGCTGGACTGCAGGCAGGAGGCTTAGGGCAGAGGTGTGAGTGTGGGGCTGGACTGCAGGCAGGAGGCTTAGGGCAGAGGTGTGAGTGTGGGGCTGGACTGCAGGCAGGGGGCATGGGGCAGAGGTGTGAGTGTGGGGCTGGACTGCAGGCAGGAGGCTTAGGGCAGAGGTGTGAGTGTGGGGCTGGACTGCAGGCAGGAGGCTTAGGGCAGAGGTGTGAGTGTGGGGCTGGACTGCAGGCAGGAGGCTTAGGGCAGAGGTGTGAGTGTGGGGCTGGACTGCAGGCAGGGGGCATGGGGCAGAGGTGTGAGTGTGGGGCTGGACTGCAGGCAGGAGGCTTTGGACAGCAGTTTGAGTGTGGGGCTGGACTGCAGGCAGGAGGTTTTGGACAGCAGTTTGAGTGTGGGGCTGGACTGCTGGCAGGGGGCTTAGGGCAGAGGTACAAGTGTGGGGTTTGCCGAGGAAAAGAGAAACAAAATGGCTGACAGTTAAAATACGAGAGAGAGGGCTGGGACAGGCAGGGAAGAAAGCCAGGGGAAAAGTGTAGGCAGGACAGGGCTCAGACAGGTTCTCAGTCTTCAGATCTCAGGTTCCAAGTCACAGGACAGAGGTTTCTAGTCAATCCGGTTCGCTGGTAACTTGTCGGGACTGAGTCTAGCAGGAGCTCGGATGACAAAGCACCTTCCTTGTGGCGTTTCAGGAATTAAATAGCGAATCTGGACTTAACTAATTAGAGGACCGGGTGCTGGCTGGGCAGGGGGAAGAGGTGGCGGAATCAGAGCCCTGGGAGTAACCTGCTCACTGGTGGGAATGCCGCAGGGTCCTGTGGCAGCTGTGGGCTGCCAGCTGCTGTCCGTCTGGGTATGACGGAGCACAGACCATCAGCCCTGGGAAAAGGCTTGCCGACACTCCTCACGGGTCAGGCACGCGAGGCGCAACAGAGCAGCGTTGCAGGGGGACATGACGCTCGAGCAGCGGCACTGAAGGAGCTGCAGCCATCGGCCTGGAGGCGAGAGTATCGGGTCACATGGTGGGGGGAAAAAGCAACAGGCAGCAAGCAAGGTGGTGCTCAGGTGGCATTGTGATGGCACTGCCCACATCCACGCAACTTCCTGCGTCTTCCCAGGTTCCACAGACGGCTGGAAAAACCGACAGGGCTCTCTGTCCACTCTCTGCACTGCACTGTCCAGTCACAAAAACAGAGAAGCTCAGCTGACTAGATCCACTTGCGTAACACTATAGTCTCCACCATGTGGTACCAAACCCCAGGCTGCAGTCACAAAACTATGGTGCACCAGGCTACGCATTGCTAATTTTAAACCAAGGTCTTTGTTTTTAAAGGACGAAAAGCATTACAGAACATTCATACCTCCCACAGGGATTCCTGAATCAGCAGCCTGAAAGATTAATGTGATGCTTTAATACATAGGTGTCTTCAGTTACCCCTTTAAAGTATGAGTCAGGAGTTCCGCATGCATTTTAACGTGCACTTAACGTGTAACACGCGACATCAAAGTTACAAGTACCTGAAAATGATGAATTGTAATTAGAGGTTTTCATCTTCGAAGTTTACTTTGAAACAAATGAATTGTCTGGAAATTGGAAGGGATAACGAATCCTGTTTTTCCTTGATTGTGGCAGAAAAATTAGTGAGAGACAAATGTAAGTAACAAAGCAGAGTGTTTTTTTTTATTCAGACAGTTTGCTTACAAATTCATCAAATGACAATAAGGAAACAGTGGCCGTTGTATTTTCATGCTAATTGATCTTAAACCAATTTTCATTGTCGAAGTGCTGCTATTCAGCGCTGCCTGGAAATAGCTACCCTGCTGAAAAGAGATGATAAATTACCCCTAGACATTCTGGAGAAGCATCTATCCCAGCTGTAATATCTGCTTTGATTTGAACCAGGAAGAAAAGCTTTAATAGTCTGAAAATTTAAAGGGTTGTTGTTTCCCAACCCATCCAGAGATGACGCTGCTTGTATTCATGTGCAGTCAGATTCGTGACCATTCTGAATGGAGCCTCCATCTTTCACCCAATGGAAGTCTCTATGGAGCTGACAAATGGATCAGAAATACAAGCAAGCAACTGGAAAGCAGTCACAGTAGGTATCACAGTTGCATTCAGCAGGAAATACAAAATAACCACATATAGAAACAATCTTGCTATAAAAGTGCTTGTAGAAATGTGCCACCAAAAGAATACATTTAGGACAAAGCCTAAACCTGTTTCATCAAGGCTATAGGTTTGATTTTATGTTTGATGAATGTACTTTGGGGTGTACTTTAGGAACTTGTAGAATTCAGTAGCTACAGAAATGTACAGGAACTGATTAAGTATAGGTAAGCAACAAACCCAATTTCTTCAAAACAAAGAAGACGGGGCTGCTGTCTCCGTTCCTGACTTACACTGTTTTGGAAGAGGGGAGGAGGTGTGAACATTATATTTCTATGTCCATCCAAATCTCTTAGTACCTTTGCCAGAACCAACTTTGTGTCAGTTTTGAAAAGCACCTTGCATTGCACAAACCCTGTGTTTGTTCAGCATGGTTCATGGCCTGCAGAGCTGCCTTGTACACAAATTACAAAGTGTACGCTCTCCAAATTTCAATTAACTGTTAATTAACAAATGGGCCATTTGTAACCTTTCTTATGGTCCTATGTACTGTGCTGGGCTTCTTCATCCTGAAGTCGTCCAGGTTCTTTAGCAGTGTTCGTTGGGAAATAAAACATGTCTGTAGGGGTGAAAGCTCTGCCTATATTCAGATAGAAACAGACTGACTGAGCCATTATAAAGTGCTTTTCAATAAAGTCCAGGCTGTTTTCATTAATTCACTGCACGGTGGACAGTGTATCATTGTAGGTCAGCATGTCCCAGGATGACCACATGTCCTACTGTAGCACCACTCACGAGACGATGACCGCTGTGGAAGAGGTGGTGGATGGGAAAGTGACTAGCTCCTTTAACTCATGTGGTTTTAGGCATCTCTGAATTCAGAGTGACGCCTGTTTGTATTATAGACAAGAAAATCTCTTCCACTCATCTCTTCAATGAGGCTCCAATGGTGACATCACTGGTACCCACATGGTTAGAGCCTGTTCATACCATCATTGAGTGTTCACTCAACATTGCCTTCATATTTAGAAAGTTGAACATCAAAAATGGCCTAGATGACCAACAACCTAACTTGAGGTGAGCCAAATGACTTCTGGTTTGTAACCATCTTAAGTTCTTATGTAATGCAATCTGGAGTCCCTGAAGGAACAGGAGCCTTATCAGGCCAAACTTCTGGGTAGGCTCCAAATGCCTGGATGATAGCCAGCATCCACTGACTTTCAGAATGCAGCCATTACAAAGTGCATGTAAAAAACAGACAGGTATGCACCATTCCTTAATAGATGATTACAATTACACATAAATCAAATTACATACATTCCAGTATTTTCTATCCTATTGACCAGTTTCCCTGCCCAGTGAATTACAATTCACTGAATCTCAAATCCATGGTCATTCAAACGCTGAAATGATCCCTGTGTCTGCCTGTTGGAGTGTCTGCGCTAAGGAGCCCTGGATATTGGAAAATATTGTTTCTGACAACCTAAGGAAAATGTTCAATTGGGATTTTAATTTTTTCTGAGGCAAAAAACGTTTTAGAAAAATTGTATCTTTTTTCATCAATTGCAGTTTCAAATACAAAATTAAGCAACTGTATGCAAGTATTATATGGGCTTTGTATTTTAGTAATGTAATGGTGGCTTCTACTACATTAAAGCTATATATAGTTTGACAGGGTTACTCTATTGCCCTCTATTAAGAATGTAAATGTTTTTTTAAGTACTGTAAATGTTCAAGACAGCAGATATGAGTGTCGTTTTAAAATCATGTCCCGATAAACACAGGATTTTAAAACATCAGTTCTTCAACACACTGTATGTAATAATACGTGCTGTGCACTGACTAGACTTGCCCAGGGGAGAACAAAGCTTTGGGTCATTCTTGCTCCTAAACAATAAAAATGTTAATACTTTTCTACAGGAGATTAAAAAAGATAGGTATTCCGAGACACCTTGTGAGCTTGTTAAAATGAATGGGCTGACAGCTGAGCCCTGCAGATGTTATTAAGGAGTAGATTTTACATCTCTTAAAGCGAGAGAGACTCTTCTAATAAAGCCTAGACACTGCTCCATGAAATATCATCAGCACCCTTCAATTCTGTATATATTGAATTATTACACAATGTATACATAGCAATATGGGCTATTTAAAACCAAATACACCTACTGGCTGTTTCAGACAGATAAATTGGTTCAGCTTAAGGAGTAACTTACAAGCTAATAATTACTTGAAGGAGGTCACAGGTCAAAGACTTATCCTAGTTCAGTAACAGAAATAAGTTTGCATGCTACCATGCATAAACCTCACATGACCTTCTGCTTGCAGTATAAACTAGTCTGCAGAGATTCTTATCCTAAATCTTAAGTCATTCACAAGCATTAGTCAAAAGTATCTAATCCATTAATTCCCTAGCAATATAATCTAAAATAGAACAATGGCTTTTTACTTTGGGAATAGCTTGCAAGTATTTGTGGTTCAGGGATTTTTTTTGCAGGGTTGCGATAACCAAAAGAATGATTTAAAACATTTATCTTGTAGCAGCAAAACACATTCAAACAAATCCAAGCCGAAACGGACAGAATATAGCAAAAGCTGTATATTAGAAATAAACAGCAGCAAAACTGGGGAAAAGCGTGGTGCCTCAATATGGAATGACAAAGGATAACACAAACACTACAAAAAGCGGATTTGAAATTGTTCAAATCACAAAAAAGGAATGCTTGCAGATTACACAGCGTGCACCAAAATTACCTAAAAGTTATTAAATTGACTTACAGAAGCAATCTTCAAAGACTTATTTTGCAACCAGCTGTATATTTGACATTTGAGGCTACCATATCCCATATGGTTAACTGGCAACAAAACCTTGTCCCCAGTTTGCCTGCAAAGATGGTACAAACACATGCCAAGAAACATCTATTCAATAAAAAAAATGGTTATATCCCGAACATTCAGTGCATTGTTCGCGCTTCATAGAAAAGGTGTTTGATATATATTGGTTTAAAAAGATTGAAAAGGCATATCAGTTCTTTACAATACAGATAAAACTGGAGTTTCCAGTGCAGTTCCAAATATTCACTTATCATGCGTGTTGGTAAAACTCTTTAAACTATTACAGTGCCTTCAAGACATGTGCTTTCTTCGCAGGGCTGTGTTCAAATGTAAAATCATTTTAGTGTGCTGCCTTTTCCTTAGGAAAAATAATCAAAGTTCTTTACCACAAGTGAAGGTATGCCAGTATTAAACCTAAGCCTGCTCTAGCCTTTTCCTAAATCCAGAAAGCTATAGAATTCTAAAAGTTTTTGGAAACCTTCTCCTCTATTCCTTGTTTTGACACCTCTTGACACCAGGTTCATTAACCACAAAGACTGTGATCCGACCTTCCTTTACTTAGTACTGTAACTGCTTGTCTGTCAGGGTCATAGCAAATGTAATCAATGCAGCTACAGTATGTACTGTACATTTATACACTTGCAAAGACCTGGAGCATTACTACTTGGGTACATAGAAAACCCTGGAAGAGATCCATTTAGATGATCAGGAATACCTTCTTAGATGTTTCCTATTTCTTTAGTCTTTAGAGCTGGTTGTGTATGTCTGCTGTAGAAGAAAGACTCAGTGTGGATTTCATGCCCTTGCATAGAAAACTGCAATTCCATTAATCAAGGAATTGAGGTTATAATTTAATCAATACAGATGAGCGTAACAAGGAATGTGAACAACACAAATCCATCGGGAGAAAGCAAATTTCAGTGATCAGCCAGGATGGGGAAGCATCTTCGCACTCCCTCTTTCACTTTCTGGTCAGGTCCTCTACATTCCAGCCATGCTCCTTTCAAAGAACACGTGGCTTAGTCGGACATCTCTAAGCTCCAGAAGACTTCATTGTCCTGAGTCTGTGTTCCTATGCTGGATCTCCTGGATTCTGAGGCTTCCATGTCTATTCCTTCAGTGGCCCCTGACTTAGTGGACAGACATTCTAAACCAATGTGATCTGCACTCCCTGTGTCACAGAGGGGATGGCCAGAGTCTGAGGTCTCGGCCCCGGATACGTTCGAATCCTGAGAGCCCAAAGACGGTTTCCTGGAATTTTGGGAAGGTGCTGAGGCAGATGGGATGGGACCCCGTATTTCCATAGAGCCGACTTCAAGGACATGCAAGGGGCTGGAGCCAACCAGGTCGTTCTGCCTGGGACTAAGGGAGAGACACGCAAATTGTTCGTGCTTGGGGCCCGAGCTGGAATGCAGGTGGCTGGGGGACCCCGAGGTGTAATGATGAGTGTAACTGGGGGTAATCAGTGCCGAATGGACTGGAGTCGGGGTGTTGGACTTGGAGTAATTGTATTCAGGGTTGGGGGGCGCTGGCTGGCACAGGGTCGGGTGTGACTGGCTGAGATTCACCGAGGACCGCAGCTGTTGTCCGCTATGAGGTGAGGCACCACTGTAGCCAGCTTGGGGAGCTGTAGCAAATCCTGGAAAAACGGCACTAGGGTTCAGCAACGAAGGGCAGTTCTGGGGTTGTTGTGGAGCCGTGGTGCTTCCAGAGGCTTGGCACAAGTTCTGCTTGCCCTCTGCCCCTGGGTTCATAGTTCTGCCTGCATCTGCACAGCACCCCCCATGAAAACAGGCGGCCCGGGGACTGGAAGGAGGATGGAAGTGATCAACCAAGGGGAGGTAGTTCTCCATCTCCACCTGCTGCCCGCCCATGGTGGAACCGCGGCCGCCAGGGGCTCCACTGTAACTCCAAGGTTTGCCGTGGCTCAAGGGCTCCATGTTCACAGGCTCGTGATGCATGTGCATCCCCGCGGCCAGGCTGTACGGGACTCGGGGCTGCCACTCGCTGACTCCGATGCTGCTGCTGGAAGGAGGATTGGGGACCATTTGCACGCCGTAAGGGTACGAGGAGAGGGCTGAGGTGTAGTGCTGCACAGCCATGTGGGCCTGCAGGAAGTGCATCATGTGGTGGAGCTCCTTGGTGAGCTGGGAAACCTCCTGGTTGAGGTGGCTCATCTGCAAGGCATGGTCAAAAAAAGGTAAAGCATCAGGAATTATGAAACTAAGCAGGTGTGAGCCTGGCTAGTACCTGGAGGGGAGACCTCCTGGGACAGCTAAGGTTGCTGCCGGAAGAGGTGTTAAGGAGACCAGTAGTGAGCTTCACCTTGCAGTCTGTGTGGGTCCTAATGCCCCAGTATGGTGATGGGGACATTCTTTGGATCAGATTTTAAAACCAAGGTCCTGGCTCCCCATGGTCATTAAAAATCCCAGGGTGTTTCTTGAAAAGAGTAGGGTTGTTACCCCGGCATCCTGGACAAATTTCCCCCCAGGCCTTTACCAGTCATGGCCTCCTAATAATCACTCTGTTCTCCTCCCCACTGAGAGCTGATATGAGGTGAGCGGACTGGCAGATTGGTGGTGGAGGGGAGTCCCCAATACCTGTAAAGAGCGTGTGAGTGAAATGCCCAGCAGAGTTCTATATAAAGAATTATCTATCTGAGAAAGGGCCGTCTATTGACTTTTCCTTAAGGTGCCTCTGATGATAAATTCCAATCAATCTGCAATCCCCCCCCCCCCCATTCAAAGGTTGGAAACCGAGTCCAAAAAGCTCCCAGTCCAACTCTTCCCCATCCCCCTCTCCCCCAGGCTGGTGAAACACACCTCCTCTGTGCTGATTCTTAATTGCAGCAGCAGAGTCAGGTGTGCAAAGCCCTGCTGTCACACGGATTACAAATTACACAGAGCCTGTCCCATCTCTCCGCAGCTACAGACGTGGTCTCTTATTTTAGGCACACAGAACTCCCCAGAGGGAAACGGAAATACACTGGAACATAAATTCAAAAGGAATGAGGGGGATAGAGAGAGGAAAAAATAGCACTTATTTCACATTCCCTGATTCAGCAGATCACCTGGCTTGGCTGCTGTGCATTTGCATTGCAAGATGTTTTCATTCTCCCCATCCTAACAGAAAGTTTTGTCTCAGTTTAATTTTCTCTGCCCTAGTTTTTCATCTCCCCTCCAGTTCTGCTCCTGCATGCTCAGCATCCTCTTGGAAAACAGTTCCATTAGCAACCAAACCCAAGTGGTTTTCAAGTTTACAATAACGTTTCTTTGCATCATTCAGAACTAGAAGTCAGGAAAATACTGTGTGCATCCATCCATCCATTTTCTAACCACTTTATCCAACACAGGATCATGGGGGAGCCGGAGACTATCCCTTCAAGCAACAGGCAGAAGGCAGGAGACACCCTGCATTCTCACACTTACACCAGGACCAGTTTTCCCAGAAGCCAATTAACCTGCCATTATGTGTTTGGACTGTGGGAGAAAACTGCAGCACCTAGAGGAAGTATCATGCAAACACGGGGAGAACATACCAACTCCAGGCAGACAGCATCCCAGGTAGACCTGGGCCCCAGCGCTGCAAGGCAGCAATGCTAACCACTGCACCACTGTGTTGCCCTTGTGCATTCCTGCAACCCTTTCATTTTC
The DNA here is from genome assembly GCF_055471065.1 of Atractosteus spatula. NCBI lineage: Eukaryota > Metazoa > Chordata > Actinopteri > Semionotiformes > Lepisosteidae > Atractosteus > Atractosteus spatula. Next base: position 5,535,574 of record NC_142731.1, on the reverse strand, counting down.
AATGGGAATAAAAGCACTGAGGATGGAAAGGTGAAGAGGAGGTGTTAGCTTTTTCCCCATGGCTGTAGTGCTGCAGGACTGACTGGCTAAAGCCCAGCCTCCCCCCTCCCACACACACACACAGCTCTCTCTCGCTGCTCCTCACCTCCTGGTTGAGCCGGCTGATGCTCTGTCTCACCTCCTCCGTCTCCAGCAGCAGGGTGGCGCTCACGGGGCTGGCTTCTGCACAGTGGGAAGCAGACACGCAAGACGGTGAGAGGACGACACTGAGAAGGAACCTCTTCTCAGGGTCTGCTTGTCAGTGGGGAAAATCTGCTCCTCTCGCTTGCCAACGCATTGCACCCTTCCCACTGCCAGTTACAGGAACAGACTCCGTCACTGGCTGTCTGGTGTGAGGAGCACGAGACAGGCTCCGGAGCCACCTCCGGTTAACACTACGCCTGAGGTCTGCAATGGCCCGATATGATATTCAGCAGGGGCTACCCTACGTTTCAGCCATGCTGTGCGATATGATCATGGAAACTATTGGTGAGGCCCTGGAAAGGACAGGAGGACAAGTGCATTGGCATGAAACACTTTCCAGTGCCTTCATAGACTTGGATCATCACTAATAATTGACAACAATGTTAATTTTCTCCTGATTACCTGTACTGGTAGACTTGATTGCCATAGTGTTTTTAAAAAGCCACCCTTTTCAGTGATCTACGTAGTCTGTGTGCACTTACTGGTTAAATACATTACCTCTTAAAAGCGCTTTTCCCCAGAATCTTATTCATTTTCAAAAGTAATCCCTTACACGAGTACCTTGTATCTTTAATGGATTACTTTTTAAAAGTAGCTTTGCCCAATACTGAGGAGATCAGCACAGTGATTAGAGTTAAGGAATGCCTGTTTTCTCTTTCTACATTCTTTTTTCCACAAGAAAGCAATCAAGGAGGTTTTGTCCCTGAGAGAGAAGAATCTCAGCAGTTAGAGGAATGTCTTGCAGGTTCCCGCTGTCGATGGTTCTGGGCAGGGTCTGGGATCTTAAGGTCCAGATGGATTGAGCAGTTTTGTTGCCACAGTACTGCACATTTTGTTTCCTTCTTGGCCAGAAGGTTGTGTGATAAAGCGCTGCCAGAGAGAGTCACTGGCTGTCTGAAGCGACGAACCACGCCCACACACCCAGACCGCGGTTGGTCCCGAATTCAGATGGCCACGATCTGAAATTCTCTGGGCCCCAGGTACAGTATGGTGGAAGCAGAGGCTGCCCACGCCCACGTCCACCTCCACTATACCTTTAACAAAACTTTCCTCGCTGGCCTTTGCCTCGCTGTGCTGAACGTTAAAGTGAAACGTGTGTGCCTCTGACGTCCGTCCATTATCCTCAATTCCGTCGACGACTCTGAAAAGAAGATCAGGGACATCATAATTGAAGGAGAGCGTGCACAATTGAGGAGCCGTTATCTGATTCACCTGGCACGGACTTCAGGAAGGATGTGGGATCAGGAATTTGATTGAGTCTGCTGTTACATTATCGCTGCTATGAAATGGAAGTACTTCTTTTCTTACTTGTTGAAAATTGCAATTTGTGCTTAATTCACTGATATTGTATGCCCTCAAGCACTGCCAGTCTAGGCAAGCCTATTATCAAGACGTTGCACACTATAAAAGGTGCACAATTTTGCTTTCTGTAGGGGCTGTTAACTCTTCAGTGAGCTACATGCTCTATGTCAGCTTACTGCATTAACAAATGGAAGAATTGAAAAATAGTTTTATATGTCTCTTTTACAACAGATCACCATAGGACCAAACCACCTTTCAGAGAAATGGATTCATCAAGCTTATTCTGAGCTACTGCCCAGCAGACAGTATGTTTGGAAATGCGTCAGATCAGATCAGCTGAAGTTTGTTGAGAGCTGATGAGAGCTGAGAGCTTGTTTGTTGGAGTGCATTCAATTAGATGAAAATTATGGCATGTTTTCTGGAGAGAACAGTTTCTGGAGGTCTGTATGATTCCCTGGCCTCTTTGGTTTTGGTGGGGACCCCTCTCACCTGGGGCTGAGGTCAGGGGGGCCAAAGCAATTGAGCGAGGGGATGAGGAGCTTGGCAGGCTTGCGGCTGGCACAGGCCTCAGCGCTGGGGGCGGCGCACTGGGGCTCCTCTCTCTGGTGCTGTGGGGAGGGGCTCCTGCCCCGGCTGCCCCTAACCGGGGACCGGCAGCGCCGCAGGGCCGAAAACTGCCGCAGCTCGTCCCCCAGCAGGTTCCCCAGGGAGCCGCGGCGCACCGGGCTGCTCAGGCTGGGCAGCATGAGCTTCTTGCGGGACTTGGTGGCGGGCGAGAGGTGGAAATACTCCTCGGGCTCATCCTCATCCTCCACGATCAACGGCAGCTTGTGGTCAGAGGTAGAGACATTCTCCAGGCGGTTCTGGGAAAGAAAACAGCCCCATCAGACTCAAGCCCTGGCCACTGTGCAAACACAGGCATGGAAATATTGGTATGAAGGTAAACTAGATACAATGGGGACACCTGGCTAGTGTCAAGATTTCCAGCTTCATAGCAAGGCGATGTGTACTGAGAATTATTGGCTCTTCCATTTCATCTATCTATTCAAGCCCTACCTCCAATCGTGCCAAGACAATCATCCCAGACCCCTCTCATAAGGTGGGAGTTATGATTATTCATTTTACTTATTGCTTTATCCACTTGGATACATTTCCTGATTTTTGCTGTTTCCATAACCCCCAATTTGTAACGATATTGTTCTAAAAGAGCATCTTTAATTTCAGAAAGTGGTATTATTAAAAAGCAATTAACTACAGAACTGCCTTCTGTGATGGGAGAAAAAGGGTTGTTTTTGCAGAAGCAATAACTTCTTCAGTCCGTTTCCACACTTCACCTTCATGTAGGTGAGAAAGCACAGATAAGACTGCAGTGCATAGCACAGTAGTAGCATGTAGGACAAACGTGCAGCATGTATAACCCCTGAGGACAAAGAGTCTGGTATTAAGAGTGAGGAAAAAAAATCAGGAAGCACAAATTGTTACTGAGAACGTAAAGTAAGCACTGATAATTTCTTAGGCTCCTGAAGATTTGTTCGACAAGGCCTACGACCATATCTTCTCTCAAGTGGGACGGCGTTTTGAGCTCAATACAAAAAAAGAAAACCCAGTAAAGATGTTCTAGCTGTACAGCTCCTTTTCTCTTGATTTGGCACTTAATGGACTGTAATCCCCCACATCAATGGCCCACTCTTGTGAGACACTTCTTGTTATTGGCATAAGCCGGAAGGTAAAGTGCAGCACTTAGCTCCATTACTGCTATAAAGACATTCTTTGTAGGCTGAGTAATCTGATGCAAAGGCCCTTTCAGCCTGGAAACCCCCTGTGCTGGTGTGCTGACTGAAATAACTCCTGGTTAATTCTTTGTCATATGTTGGACTTGAGGTCCATTAGGCAACCTTTATAGGAAGAAAATCTGTACAGTCTGTTCTTAGTGTGTTCTGTCACAGGAGAGGAACCTTCAGCTTGGTGTCCATATGCAACTCAGCTTTAAAAATAAAAAGGCTGCGAAATGCTTCCTTTTGAAAGCAATGGCCCAGTCTGTCCACTTAGAAATCTCTGTGGTGCTATTTAAATAACTCCTATACCATAAAGTGTATGAGTGGTACTGTATATATAGATAAGAGAGAGGAAAGCATAACAAAGAACAAAGAAGCCATTGCATAAATGTCATAATGCAGAGAGGTATGTTAACACATGCTAAGGCCCATGACAAAGCATGGCACACCCACAGGTAAACTGCAAAATTACAGTACAGAGTTACTATGGCAAATTCTCATTAGATTGAATTCCAAAGGTAAAACCTTCCAATAAAAAACACCTGAAATTTTAAAATGATGCTTCAAGAGAAAAGAAAGCATCACCTGTACCGCAAGATTTTCCTGTCAGGTCTCTTTTCACTAGGTTAAAGTTTGAGCAAATATGTCACAAAATGTTTTGGAACTCATCTTGCAACCGTAAGTTGCAGTTGTCTTAGAGTAACAGTGAGGTGAGAATTGGGATTGGGCGTAGAGAAGCTGGGTTATTCCAAGGCACTTAATGCTTTTGAGCTTCTATTTTTTTTAAATGCAAGAATGAATATACCCAAGCTGAGAGACCTGAGATTACTTCACAACATGAAGATATGGGCTATCGAGTGGCACAAAAATGGTCTGAAGACAGGAGGGATTTGGGGACATGGTAATTTAATAATTTGTGTGTCTCCCAGCACTTATGGAAGCAGCTGTACTGACCGCATGTTGCAGAAGACAAGCCTACCAGCACTAGAAAGGAAAAAAATAATTGTGAAGTCTAAACTGGAATTTAATTGAAAAAAATTATTTAAAAAAACAGTACCTGAGAGAGTCTTGGAGATCGGGCAAATCTTGAGAGACCCTGAAAAACAAAAAAGTACCAGAAATAAAGGTCACATTGTGAATGTCTCAGGCATTAGTTATAAAAGATTGGTAAAACAAACAAGCAGTTGCACAAAATAAGGCAAAGGGGGGGCAGTTAAAAGGCCATTTTTCAACTACACAGCAATTACCGACATCATCAACTCTGGTACCTTGCTGTTGAGGTCCCATATATAAAACACTGAGCTCATCTTTCTTAAGTCCATTAAAGAACATTACCTGCATGGATGTAACCATCGTATGAAGTAATTATAGTTCTCAGAGCTGAGAAAGCTCGCTCAATTTTACATTTAGAAAAATAATTCTAAAATCAGCTGTTTTTAGCTCATTAAAAAATGAACTTGCATCACCCTTAAGGAAATGCAACTTTACAATAGTAACTGAGACAAAAACAATAAAAAATTGATGGATCTGTCATTCTCACAAGGAGAACATGATTTATTCAAGTAGGTAGTTGCTTAGATTGCAAAGGAACAGGTAAAGGCTTATTCCATGCTGAAAAGAAAAGAGACCCAACATTTCTCTTCAGACACACCTGAAGAAGGCTCCACAGCTGAAACGTTGCGTCTTTTTTCCTTTAGCTTTCAGCATGGAATAAACCTTTACCTGTTCCCATGATTTATTCAAGTATTCATAGGAACCGGGAGTTAAAATGCTAGATATTACCACATATTAATAATCAGGATAGGTGGAGGCTTGAATCGTTTCATTGCTTTATACAATGTCACACACTGATCTCTGCCAAATGAACACCCCAATGCAATGTGATTTCAGTGCACATTGCACTTGCTCTGTTCAGGATCCGACAGGAGGCAGGAGTGCTGTCTGAGAGGTGAATCACCCCTCCCCTCCCCACCCCACGGGCTGGGGGCCAGCACCCCTGGCATTGCACCTGGTCCTGAACTAGAGCCCAGTACCCACAATTAAAAGACCAGATTCCAGAGCCTAAAGATTGCACTTCTTAGCACTTTCAAAACCATTTAATTCATCTTGCGAGACAAGTTCAGTGCCTTTTCAGCTACCCATGCTTTCTCAAGTCCAAACACTGGGGGGTTATTGTGTACCTGTATGCTATAGAAAGTGAAAAATGATATAATCCACTCTTTGGATAAGGCTTATACTGTATATGAATGTTATTTGCACAAGCTGTCAGGTTGTGAACTATAAAATAATCATCAATCCGACAATCATCGTCAATTCATGGGAACACTTTCATAGTCAGACGAACATCTGGCAGATTAGCCACTTTGTAACCCTCTGTTGCAGCCATTTTCTCAGGAGACATGGGCTATTTATTCAAAACTTACTGAATGAAATAAATCAATTACAAGCACTCTCGATTTTTCATAAAGTTCTGCCCCTTCTGCAAAAAACAAGGCTTTTACGTACTTCCAACCCCCACACGGAAAGTAATATGTACTTTATCTGTGTCAGCCTATATAAAAGTGCTGTAAAGTCTGCCCAGCAGGTAGCACCATTGTGCTGCGATCTTTGAAACAGAATTTAGCTTACAAATTTCTATTGCAGTTTAGTAATGTCTTTACATTCTCTCCTGATTGGACGATTTTCTTTTTTGCTTCCCAGCCGCATCGCCTGCTGTCTTTCCCATATGCAGCTCTCCTCCAGGCAGGGTGTGCGTCACCGGGCGCGACCCAGCCCAGCGATTCAGCCCTCTGGTTTGCCCTCAGGAGACCCTCGGAGGGCGAGACTGGGGAAAACTCCCAAGAGTGCTCATTGACTTAATTTAAAGGAGTTAAAGGAACTTCATTATGGAGCTTCATCCAGCTCCCTCAGAAAACCCTTCAAACCCTGATGCATCACCTGTACCTTCAAACCCTGATGGATGAATGAATGGATTGATGGTTTGGGGAATGGATGGACAAACAGCATGATGAATGGATGAATAAATGGACAGATGACATGTTGAATAGATGGACAGACAGCATGATGAATGGATTAATAAATGGACAGATGACATGTTGAATGGATGGACAGACAGCATGATAAATGGATGGACAGATGTCTTGATGACTGACATGATCAGTTGACTAGATGGACAGATGGCTTGGGGAATGGATGGAGAAATGGATTGATGGATGTGTGGATCTCAGCCATGTGCAACAGGTCGAAGGAAGGCTCACCTCTGCCTTGCTGCCCTCCCGCAGGTTGTAGGTGAGGTTGTGGTGAATGTCGGCGGTGAACTTGCTGGCGTACTCTGGGTAGAGCTCCAGGACTTCACGCAGAGCCCGCAGGCTGATGTACTGCAGGTCGCAGTAGGTCAGTGCTTTCACATCTGCATTGGTCTTGATCACTTGCTCCTGGCCAGGCAGGTCTGCCCCAATCAAGTCACCTTTCCCTGTGGGGGGGGGGGAGCAGAACACAGGAGCTATAGCACACCCAAAACCAATAAGGTGTGCATTCCTTTTCATTGTGTCACCTAGTCTATATCACGTTTACCTGTAGTTTGATTTCTTAATGGACACAATTTCTGTTAATTCTGCATCGCCTCAATAGCAATTGCACAGTACAACATGCAAGGACATTAATCTGCTGGGACCTTCACATTCAGCTAAAATGGGAACAATACAACAAGTCATCATTTAAGATTGACGCTGGCTTTTAATTAAGTGGGAGAAGCATGGCGGGGTGCTTTTATCTGAAGGGTAAGTAATTAATATAAGTGTTATGTTATGCGTAGGGCCTAAGTGTTTAAGGTGCAGAATTAACTTAAGGTACTGCATTTGAAAAAACAAAACACAAACATGTTTCTTAATATGACTGGTTAAGTAACTGCATCAGACAAAAAAAAACGTGTAATTTTATGCTTATTGTATACTTTTGTTATTTTGGATTCCGCTTATAAAAATAACAGAAACTGACGCGATACAGCGATAATGTTATGCTCTTTAAAGCAACATAACACAACATAAGGAGTAGTGTTCTGTTTATTTCCACACACAACCAAAATGTAATCTTCCGAGTTCACAAATATTAAAACTCTTGCTGCTAGTGCTGAGCGATGACAGATGATAGCATCTGAAGTTCCCTGACAGTGGGGGCGTTTAACAACACAGTCATGTGCTCGGTGCATTGGAGGAAGCGACATGATCCTACCACCAGGTGGCACTACAGGACATTGGAAAAAAGAGGGAAGTGGTGCTTCAGCAGCCAGTCTGCTGTGTCCACATGACAGCCTTCCTGTCTTTGGTCCTAAACCTTTCAGGACCAACTCACCGAGGATGGCCAGGACCATGTTGTCCTTGAGCACCTCCAGAGAGCCGGAGCACACGAAGTAGTTGGCCTGCAGCGCGTCGCCGTGGCGGATGAGGTACTCCCCCGGGGCGCAGAAGGAGGTCTTGATGTGCAGGGAGAGCGAGCGCAGGCAGCCGCGGCTGGCGCTCTCGAACAGCGGCAGCTGCAGGATGTCCTTGTTCAGGTGCATGGCAATGTCGGCCCGCAGCTCGTCCGGGAAGTCGTGCAGAAGCTGGACACGGCCGGCCGGAGGGACAGGGGAGCAGAGGGGAGGGAGGAATAAAATGATAGTGTGTTCATGCACGACGGCTACCCCTCAGTCTCTAGTATCCCTGCAGTGTAGATTGTCCAAGTCAGGGGGTCTTTTAATTATTAGACCCACATTCTTGAGGAAGTGCCAGTGGGGTTGTTTGTCCCACACCCAATCTGCTGATTCCTTCACCCTCTGTCACCATGTTTTTGATATTGTCCAATTTTGTTCTTGCAGAGCGCAATAGTATGTGACCAAGCTGTTGGTTTTAGCACCTTACTGTTATAAACAAACACCAAAGTTGCTATGACATGATCAGAAGCTATTCGGCAGGGCTATACTGTCTATGACTGACTTGCTAAATACTCCAGTTCCATTTCCATATTCTGGCATACGTACATGCAAACACACAAACCAAGGACTTTCAAACCAACTACAGCAGATTGAATTATGCGTGACTCTCATCTTTGTTTCAGAAAACCTTTTCTGACTTTGCAAACTCCAGCCACAATCAAACGGGCCACAATGGCTATCAGTCCACACTCAAGGCTCTAGTCAGGGGATATATTATATACTACAGAAATGAAGCTGTATTGACCTTGGTGAGAATGAGTGTCAGTTGAAATAGGGTTTTATTGCTCATGTAATAAACAAATGTGATAAGTACCGCAGGGTGCTCAGTTAAAGCCGGGAGTTATGGAAGGAAGAGAGTGAGAGAATAGGCCTGTTTTGAGGTACTATTATGCATCATGTGGAATCAGAGAATCCATGGGGAGCCCCCTGATTGGTAGCGTAGGGGGAAAAGACGTCCCCCGCTTTCCCGTACCTCGTTGGCGTCGATGCCGTTGTTGACAGACCACGTGGTCTGGAAGTACTCCAGCATGCGCTGCTTGAGCTGCTGCGGCAGCCGGTGCACGCGGATGAAGTCCTTCAGGTCCTTCATGCGGGTGTGGTAGAGCGAGCGCCGCGAGTACATGCGCTGGATGATCGCCGTCACGTTGCCGAAGACCACCGCGTGCATCAGAGCTGGGGGTCAGAGGTCAGAGTTCAAGGAGGAGTTCGACGTCGGCTACTCATCTCAAATTTGTTCACATACAGCAGAAACGTTTACTCTTTTCCCTGTTACGCATATTTTTGCTTCTACAAAATCCATCACTTGTGTGCGATAGACGTCCTTGTTTCAGCCACCATATATTGCTTAACATAATTTGGAAATGATATAATAATAGGATTTTCTAATTGCTTTATCCAATACAGAGCCTATACAGGAGCTGGAGCCTATCCTGGCAAGCAACAGGCGAAAGGCAGGATACACCCTGGCCAGGATGTCAGTCCATCGCTGTGCACACACTCACACCAGGGCCAGTTTGTCTAGAAGCCAGTTAATCTACCAGTATACGTTTGGACTTTCGGAGGAAAAGCATGTGAACGCAGGGAGAACAGACAAACTCCACAGAGATAGCGATCAAGGGCCGTGACGCCCACCACTGCGCCACTGTGCCGCCCTGGAGTTTTTTTCATGCACGTCTCGATCAGCCAGGGGCAGTCCCTGTAACGCACCTCCGATGAGCATGGTGCAGATGGAGAAGATCTTCTCGGCGTCGGTGTTGGCGCAGACGTTTCCGAAGCCCACGCTGGTCAGGCTGCTCAGGGTGAAGTACAGCGAGGCGATGTAGGCGCTCCGAATGGACGGGCCTCCCAGGGTGCTGTTGATATAGGGAGTTTCCAGGCGCTTTCCCAATTCATGGAGCCATCCTAGAAAACATGTGTTAGCAGAGGCCAAGTCAGCGGGCGGTACCTTCGGCACTCTTGCCACTAATGGCACCCAAAGGGATTTTTAACGGGACGTGCAATAAGAGGCTGATAAGCCACAATGATATGGATTTAAAAACCATAAAAACTATACCCGTTTTGGATTTCTCTGCAGCACGCTAAATGAAAACTCTTTCATATGGGAAAAAAAGACTCACTTGGTTTATTCACTGCTTTGTTTTTTGCGGGGCAAGTGTATTGTTTTCATAGGCCAGCTTGCAATGCGGGCCGCCGGTTTCGCATTTCATACTGAAGTGTGAACTCGAACTTGGTGGACAAGACGGTGGTGGAAAGTTAGAAGGTTTGCTCATTTCAGCCCTTGTGGAGACCTGAATATGGAGTTGCTCAACATTACGTCCACTCTGTTTGTGCTCCGAGTGTGAGGATATAAATGATGTACTGCGATTAGCCACTCCTGTGAGATGGTGTGACTCAGAAGGAATTCGAGTAGCGCTGTGCAGCCTAAAACCCATGCATGGAAAAATTATACAGGAAGATATAGCTAAGGTGCCTATTAATTCCTCTTTTCTGAAAATGATTGACATCAAGAAAATATTGTCTGTGATAAACTGATGGTGCCCCTGATATTGTCAGAAAACAGAAGAGATTTGTAAAGATCATTGCAGAGCACACGGTGGATCCATGCCACATGGTAAAGTTTCATTGGATTATTCATCCGGAAAAGCTCTGTGCCAAGATTTTGAATTATGATCTTAACAATGTGATGACTACAGTGGTGAAAACAGTGAATTTTCTTGCTGCTTGATCTGCCTTAACACACAGGCAGTTTCAAACTCTGCCATGAGCCAGAGGTTAGAGCTAGCTAGCAAAAGGGAGAATGAGGGCGAGGATAAAAATAAATAGTAACATATTACTTTATTAATTTTGGATATTATTATATTTAATATTAAATTTTTATTAAATCAAAATGAACATACGACTATTTACAACATTAAAAAAGCAGAAATGGCACTCCAATCTGTAAAAACAAAGTGCATGAACTCATTCTCGGAACGCCCCTTCTGAAAGGTTGCTGACCCTTTGTCTAAATATGGGCCAGCTCAAAGAAAGTAAACTGTAATTACACTGTCTGACCACCAGGTGACAATATATGATATTAGAAAAAAGAGCTATGGCAAAGCAAAAGGAAAAGATGAGGTTATACTTTTAATTTGGGCAAATCAAGGATGTACCCTTCACAGCCAACAACCAGCGATGCGTGCACTGTAAGAGATCCACTCCACACGCTTGTTTTTTTAAATAATGTATTTTAACATTCAGATGCTGAGAGTGACTCATGGTTGTCAAACGCGCCCTTTAAGGAAGCTATCTGGCATTTTTTACGAGCCAAGATGGTAATGTAAATGCCAACATTTTTGTTTTTTTGCAGGGAAAAAAAATGTAGCATTTTTGTAGCAGATTGGGCTAAATCTTCAGCAAACGGCAAAGAAGGTAAGATGTGAGTAGCTGTTCAGCTGGTGTTTGAGATCACTTCTCATTAGACAGTTTGTTTAAGAGCCACACTGGCACATTGCCTTGCACATCTTTGCCAGAGTGTCAATGGATAAACCCAGCTGGGTACAGGTATAATTAAGCCCTTCTTAACGATGGATAAACATCCAGTGGGTTTAATTATTCTGTCTGACCTACATACCGATTGGAAAACAATACAAGATATCTGACAAGGCCCCCAGCACTTTGTATCTGAGTATGAGGAGATTACTTGTAATTGCAGAGTGCTGATGGTATGTAACAAGACTGTACAATTAGCAACTCTTTAGACTCGTGCAACAGCAAAGGTTAAGTCAATCACAGCTGGAGGAAAAGGGTACAACTCTCTTAACCTGCACTGAACTTCAAGAACCATGTGCAGTTATGCCATTGAATGAAAACTGACAACCCACACATTTAAATTTATAAACCCTGTAGGGCTGTGAAGAATTTACCAGTATCTTTCTGCCAGACAAAATCCGGATGCCCACCTTTTTGCTTGTCTTTTTCAAAAATAAATTCTTAAAATTGAAATGAAAAAACCAACACAAAGCACTATGAGACATTTCAATGTAATGCAATTCTATACGAGACATTTTGTTAGGATTAACGTAAGATCAGCGTAGTGAAGACATCTGCAAAAATTTCTCTTTAAGACAGCCAGAAATTGGTCACACTATTTATTAATGTCCAGAACAAAAAGAAATCAGAAAATATATCAACATCACTGTAAAAAGCACAAGTTAAATAAATATTGTCAATGTCCTCCGTGAGTGAAATTCATAGCATAATTGTCTCAAATGCAATAAGTCTCAGTGAGACTATAAATTTACTACCTTACCAGAAGTTGAGCTGTTTTGAACTGCAGAACTGAATGACTGCCTAGAAATGGGAGACACTGTCTATAGATAACATGCAGTATTTCGAAAATAATTATTAAATAAAATAATTACAATGATAAGGGCTCAGCTAGTAAAAGAGTCCTGCTCATCCTCATTCTCCCCATGCAGGGCAGAAGACGTAAAGATATTCAATGGAGGGAGATTCTGCCACTTTTGGGATATCTGACTCTGAAACAAAACTCTTAAAGAAATGAAAAAGACCAGCAAGGAATTGAGTGCCAGTGAGGGAAGTCTACTCACCGATGTCCCAGGTCGTGGGGTCGTGGTGCTCCATCTCCTTGCGACCAATCACGTACCAGATACAGGCCATCCAGTGGGCCAGCAGGGCGAACATGGACATGAGCAGCGTGAGCACCATGGCGCTGTACTGGGAATAGCGATCCAGCTTCTGCAGTAGCCGCAGCAAGCGCAGGAGCCGCACCGTCTTCAGCAGGTGGACCAGGGAAGTCTAGCAGGCAAGAGAGGAGCACACAGGACGCAGGTGGTGGGGGAACCATAATCCTCCTTACTCATATATGACACTCCACTCAAAGCGTTTTACTGGTAATGGAGACTCCCCTCCACCACCACCAGTGTGTACCACCCCACCTGCAAAATATGATGGCAGCCAGAGTGCACCAGTATGCTCACCAGGGGGTAGCACCCCTACGCCTGGGTAACACCCCTACTCTTTTCGAGAAACGCCCCAGGATTTTTAACAACCAAAGAGAGGCAGGACCTCGGTTTTACGTCTCATCCACAGGACTGCACCCTTTTCTACAGCACAGTATCCCCCTATACTGGGGCATTAGGACCACAGGGTGAGCGCCCCCTACTGGTCCAATTAACACCTCGTCTCCCATCCAGATACTGCCCACGCTCACACCTGCTGAGCTTCATTTCAGCAAGCGGATGTAGCGGTTTAGAGGCAAATATATAGCGAGAGGAAAAGCATGTATGGAAGTCCAAATCCATGTGTTTAAACAACTCTGGGTTTAAAATAGCGGGGGGGGGGGCATCTAAAGTTGGAAAAGGTGAAGAGCTGGAGAAAGAACACTTTAAAAGTACTTTTGCAAATCTGTGAATTCATGTGTCGCATAAATAGCAAAAAAATAAATCTCAGTACTAAAGGAAACTTTGATCCTTAAAGATATACAGAAAAACACGTCAGCAACAGTAAGCTGAGATTCAGATGGCGTTGACTTTTAACATGAAAAGAAACTGCTGAAATGCTAACTCTCCAATTTATAAAGGAAAGAGTCTGGATCTGCTGGAGCTCTTGAGAAATCTAACCATTCTCTGCGGCGAGTTACATCTCGAAAATGTGACAGCTTCAGTATCAGCGGCAGACAGACTACTCTTCCTTGAGTGTCTGGTTTGTCAATGTCTTCTATGGCATTGGTTTTAAAAAAGCTGCTGTGCAGGCTTTAACCCGAACCGTGCAAGACAAACTGAAGAGGAGACGAAGAGAACGACTAGACCGAGAGGAAGGGAAAGACTGACAAGAAGATGGTGGAGGACGCGTGCAGTTCTAGCTTGGCGAATACCTACCACAGTGATGTTAAAAGCGTACAGGAGGTCAAAGGGCAGGGCGGCGATGAGGTCCACAAAGAACCATGTGGCTGCGTAATGGATGCAGATGGATCGAGCATCATAGACCACCTGTCCAGACTGGCTCACGTAGGTAGTCCGGAAGTTCAGGATGATGTCTGCAGGAGAAAGGAACGATGATGATCGAAATTCCATCGCTTGCAGCTGAAGTCTTTGCCACATAACAGATAATGCTAGAAGTACAGTATATGTTTTTCCAGTTTGTCTGGAGTTCCTATTTCCTATTGCATCTACACAGTTGCCTTTTCTGCAGCAGCGAGATCCAAGACAAGGAAGGCTGGACCTGCCCTGAGCCTCAATCCACAGAATTTACTCTTTATTGTTTAGCTTTGTTAGCACAGCTGGCAGCTTGAAGTTCTTGAATTATATTTGTTGTAAGAAAGCAAGTCAGAGGGGCTGCACTTCTGTCACCTTGTCTGTTTCGATCAGGGGGTGAAACAAGCACATGGCTTGCAGTCACACTGTTACTGGCCTGACGGATACGAGCAGGTAGAGGAGTTAGCTCAGACAAGGTGGGTCAGACAAGTAGTTCAGAAATGGGGTGTCTGTGCTTGGCTGAGAAACCAATGGTGTGGAGCGGCCATCTTTGGGATTAACACTGCATCCCACCAAAAGTGTATGGGTTCAGTGCTGGTTGTGTCAGTTTTTGGGAAAGGAAGGTGTTGCAAAGGTGCAGCCCTCCAGTCACCCAGTCTCGCCGAGTTCGCCCTTCCTGTCTGGTCTCCAGCGCAGCGGAAACGGTCGCCGCTCACCCAGGATGAAGAGCATCTCCACGACGATGTCGCTGACGATGGTGCTGCGGGAGGCGGAGTCGGAGTCGTCGTAGGCGGTGAAGCACACGTTGTAGGGCACCGTGACGGCTACGTAGAACGTGGCCAGGAGGATCATCCAGTCCCACAGCGCCTTGAACATGCTGTAGTGGAGCAGGATGAAGCGCGACTTCTGGACTGTGGCCACCTTGTACTCTGGGACTGACGGCTTGTTCTCGAACACATTCTGGAGAAACACAGGGAGGAAGTGTGAGTGTAAGTGAAAATACAGGTCTGCATCTGACCTGTATCTGAGATATCCGGGAAGATCAATATGAGTCGAGCACACTGTGACCTGCCAGATCAAGATGGGGGATGCTGGGTAATCCCAAATTGGAATTTACTGGAACAAGGACATACCCCTACTCCTAACGCCCTGTACTCCAGGAGCTTTGGTGACCAAGATATTCAGACCTCTTTAATGTCTCATCTGAAGGACAGCACCTTTTCGAGTACAGTGGACCCAGTCCACATACGGAGACATTTTTCTGGAAGTTCTGGAGCTTCCGAAATCTAACCAGATCAGGTTACAGGGTGGTAATCCTCTCTGGCATGTATTAAACAAACCCCCAAAAAATCCTAGTTCTACAGGAATGACGATTAAAGTGGCACATTGCAGCTTAAAAAGACACCTCTTTACTGTCAGACTGAATTGTTGCATTCAACTAGCTTGGCAGGCTGGTGCAGTCAAGTGGGAGCTCTGTGTGTATTAAGGAGAACAAACAGGACGTCAGGTAATTTCACAGCACGCGAAGACTTGCATGGTGAGGAAGGAGAATGTTCACTAGAACCATGGTGAGAGCTCACTAGAAAAGGCTGTAATTACACAGTTGCTGGGAAGCAAAATACAGCACCATCTCAAGCTGAACCAAGGTGACAATTTATCTATGCAAGTACTTAGATTTACTACTAATAAGAAGCACCGAAAGATGAATGAAGGATAAATAGCCAGGTATTAATCATTGCATTTACTGGGTGATGCGTGGTGGCCCTTTTGCACCAGCTGTACCACTAGACAGTAGACCATGTAGAAATGGCTCCACCAACAATTAAAAGGGAACCTTATGTAAAACAGACTGCGCAAGAGCACGGCAGAATTTGCTAGGTCTCTGGGGTTAACAACCCTACTTGGAAAATTTTGATCCAGAGGGAAAAGCGCCACCTATTGGTTCACCAGGACCACTAACAGCGGCTGTCTGGTTTTCCCTAGAGGTCTTCCACCCCAGTGCTGATCAAGCCTAGCTCCGCTGAGCCTCCGTGACCTTACGAGATTGGGTACAAGGTGATATCATAGGTTACCCTCTATATCTTATCTCTTTCATTTCTTGTACCAGCTGTCCTCTTTCCTGCTGGGAGTCAGAAGACCACGATTAGACGGTTGCACTGGCCTTTTTTTTTTTTAGAGACATCAGCCGAGGGAGATAACCACCTACAGTACATAAAAAGAGCAGCAGGGTAGTTCGTTCCTATGAATCTGGGTTCAGAATGGCAGAAAATATCAGTTTCCTAGCTTTTAAAGCCTACGAGTTGATTAGCTTGCTGGCTCGGTGCAGCGTCGTTGTGGAAGAGAATTTGAACAATAATCCCGGACGCCTCCCCCAGAACAAACAGCCCGAGTAACAGAGTAATAGCCCAGTGAAAGTGAATTTTCATCCTATCCCACATCGTTTTCGCTGCTGATGTTGTTGTTAATGATCCTGCAAAGCCTGGGGGGAGTAATGCCTGCTCTCAAGCACACTCGAGGGACTTAAAACCTAGAACATGAGAAAAGTGGCACACACCGACAATCTCATGTGCTTCTGTCGCAATCCATATCCCTGACCTGCACCCCAGCCCTTAGCTGCTGTTCTGATGTGGATAAGGCTGATGGGGTTGACTGATCCCGAGATCTGGTACATTCCTTTCCCAAACCCAAGTCTTAGCATTATGCAATGCCCATATACAGAGAATGATCCCAGACCAGCACGGCTGCTCTTCTGCAACATTTCAGAGGGGTTAGTTAGACGGTTAGAAAAAGCCGGTTTTAAATTGGACCACGGCGCATTTAACGCGGGCAGCTAACCTGTGCCCTCCTGGCGACACTCTTCAAAGATGGAAAAAAAAGCCAGACTTGATCTTGTTCCCTCGTTAGGCTCCTCTCCGAATGCTGCAGCCCTGCTATACTGGGAGAGTTCAAACACCCGCTCTCTTGCTGTCCTGTAAGGTGCCAGACAGAAGCAGGCACCTTCTGAAAAGAGGTTACGGTCAGACAGAAGGCCAAGGGCTTCACACCACACGTTAACCAAGAATCACCGAGGAGTGAAATGACCTGTTTTTTTGGGCACTGTCAGGACTGCTCAGACATCTTACCTCCACACTTGTTGGCACTTTGACAGGTTGTGTGAAAGCACCAAGCTATTTTCCTGTGATATTTTCATGAGGAGCCCATCTCAGAGGGCACTGCGAGCAGTAATGTTGTAATAGCGTTAAGCAGAACATAATGAAATACAGCACAATTAAATATAGATAACCAATCAGTAAACTGCTAGTCCCAGAAATTAGTACATGAACTAATAAACTAAAAATAACTCATCACCAAGCATTGAAGCTTATGACTGCACTATATACGAAAATCTTCAGTAAGTCCAAAACACTATTATGTTACTTGTAACACATTATGGTTGCTAAGAAAAGTCAGTGAGTCAGTCAGAATGAATACTCCTGGCCTTAAGATGCAGCATGTCCAAGACAAAGTATGGTTGGGACTATTTGTGATCTTTCTCAACAAAAGTATTTGATACTGTTAACTTGCCATTGGCCACAGGTTATCTTTAATGAGCATTGTCTGATTTACGCATTCCTGGGCAGTACTCCCAAGTCAGCTCCAACTTTCTCAAATCTTCTCTCGGACCTGCACACAGTCATAGTTCACAATTACCTATTTTAGCCCTAGATTTGTAATTGATTGGTTTAGGCTGGGGGTGACTTTCCAGTTCTTGACCGGACTGGACAGATGTCACACCTAGGATCACACCTCCTCTGTCAGCCAGCTCTCCATAAGAACATGTGGAGCCTCACTTCTCTTTAACTGATGAGCTTCTTCAGCCTGCAGAAAATAACAGACTGGTGGACTCTAAAAAATCTAGTGTTCTTTTAGAATGACGTCATATTTCAGGCAGAAATGCGCTTATCTTTTAAACACCAAGCCTGACCCCTCCAGCCTTTCTGGTTATTAACTTGCCATGGTCTTTAATTGAGAAACATCTGTTTGGATGTGTACCATTGCAATTCTCGCTACTTGGCTTAGACTAGCATGGCCATATGGTCCCAGGAGCACTGAAACACTTAAAGACAAGGAGATTGTCCTTTGAACACAACTACAGATGAATGTTGGTCTAAGCTAAATACGCTCATTCCATTATCAAGCTGAGCAGGAAAACCCACTCAATGAAAAACAAAGTATTTTGTCTGTGTACCTGTTTATTAAAATTGATAGTTAACACCTGTTAATTAACAGCAATTCGCTCACGTCCACCTGTCCGCTCAGTCTGATCAACAGCTGGAATATAACATGTGCAATTCAGGAGAACAGTATCAACGTATCAAAGGTGTAAGTATGAACAAAGTATTTTGGTGAAGACATATTGGCCCGAAGTGGTCAATGATGGTTCTTTCGGATTACTTTTGACCCACATTCAGACATGCAATCTCTCAATACTTAACATTCTTCTGTCTTCCTTCCTCTGTTGTGTCACTGACCTTAATGAAGCACACTGAATAACGGTCCACCTGGGATTCATCCCAACCTCGGATTACAGCCCGGATCTCTTTCTCACCCCCCTTCCCACCTCTCTGAGGTGTATCACCCCCTCCTCTGAAATAAACAGGTGAATGAATTGTGCACATGTGAATTGTGCCCAGTTTTCTGGCAACGTGCAATTAGCATTCATATCAGCGAGCGTGCAATTTTGACTTAATCAGTGCCTGCCCTTGCAAAGCACTCCCTTATTGACTGTGCACCCCTCGTGAAGCCGGGCTGGGGGAGAGAAAGCTCTCCCAGCTCTTGCACGACACTGACAGAAGTGGAGGCTTGGCAATCATCCCAGCCTACTTCAGGATGCGGTGCAATTATGCTTTAAAAAATCCGTGCAATGAGACAATTACATCCAAACATTGCCTTTCATTATAATCTGAAGTAAATCAATTATGTAGAAGCACTAATTGCTAAAGACTGATTTGCTGGATTCAATTTCTTTGCGGCACAGTGGGAGAAAAAAAAGTAATTTACCCCGCTCCTCTGTCACGCACACGTGATAAGACACACAGACGAGAGACCCACAGTGAGGTGCTAATACCTTTAAATGGAGATCCCTGCCCGAAAAGCAAGCTAAAAGAGCTATTATGTTTTATTTAGAGACCGACTGAGAAACAGGGGAAAAATAACTTGCCATTTCGTGAGGTGTAATTTACTCCGTTCACAATTAGGCACTACTGAAAAGTAAACTGCTTAAAAATGCTGAATGTAAGTCCAGATGCACAGGTATCATTCACCCGACAGACAAGATAAATGCTTTCCTTTTCATCCACTGAACAGCACTGGATGACTGGCAAGGCCTACCTGCAGTATTAGAAAACATTCTAAATATATCTATGACCAATATTAATTTTTGCCCTTCCATTACATCACATTTGAAATTGATGGTGCAAACTGTGATGGCTTTACTGTGTCATCTTCACTATCACCTCCGATATTTCCACAGAGTTTAACTCCAGAACAGGCTGCTTGTGATTTTAGCTGGTGCTCAGTAATATAGCACTTCAAGCCCTGCTATGTTAAAATTACTCTCCAAACACACTAGACAAACAGTGGAATTATAGAGTTGACTGGGGACTGCCTTTGCTCACAGCAGAAACCTCCAGAACTACTGCACGGCAACCTCTGAAAGCCTGGCCAAGTGGAGCCCACCCTACCCTGACTGTGACCCAGAATCCCAGTCACAGTCAGCTAGTGACACAGCCCAGCCTCGAACTGGTAAAGTCTGTACTCCAGGGCTCAGGTTGTGCTATCCAAAAGCTGCTTTCATGGTTGGGCCATGCAGAAGGACCTAGATCTGTCTTTGAATTCAATTAATTCAGCACATGGATCTCTCCAAAATCACAAACTGGACCAGACTAGCGATCACAGCCCTGTAGGTTTTAATTCCTTCCCTTGCACATCGATGCACGGTGGACACACTTTTGCAACAATAACAATCTCAGGGTGCAGAACATTTCCCACAACAGGAGAAATGGTTTAATAGAAAATGGTTCATTCCTCATTGCAATTCACCAAAGCTTTCATCTTGAACATGTCATTAAAAAAAAGATTAAAGACCTGTCACAATGTGAGGTTTGCTTTTTAGAAAACTGTGTCATCTGAAGCCTCTGTTCTGTCGTTTCCTAAATGGAATTGAAAAGATGGGGAGGGGTGTGCGTGCTGTCAGGTTGGGGAATGTAGGTCACAACTTTGAAACCCGACTGAGGTGCTGTTGTTTGTTAATATGTACATGTACAAATTGGCATGACCATTTCATTTAACTGCCTACGATTTGCAGTTCAACAGCTGCAGCAGTGCTGAATGAGAAAGCACTCCCACAGCTTTGAACCCATAGGCTTCGCACAACGGTTACACAAATTATTTAATCTGATGTCAAATGTTTTTATGTCTGTCTTTCTCACTGAAATATGAGGCAGTCCTGGAAGTCACAATCAATCTGCGTCTAAGGTCTCGGGCCAAAGCTTTGACAAATCTACTTCTAAGCTATCTGTATGAATATATGTGTTTACTGTACAGTGTGTGTGTGTTATCAGACATGGAAGAAATGTAGCATGTCATAAAATAGCACTTGCATTCACCAGCTAAATGCTTGGATGATAGAATGGACTTTTCCAATAACTGGGAATCTATCTGAAGAGTTATATGAAGAAAAGTGTTCTTTTCTGGAATTAGGTCTATATCGGTTCAGGCTGTGTAGCAGTGATCCACAACAGAGCCCTCTCGATTTTGCTGCTCAAATAGTCCATTCATACATTTTCTAACGGCTTCATCCAGTACAGGGCTGCAGGAGACCCAGAGTCTATCCCAGCAAGCAATGGACTCAAGGCAGGTTCCACCCTGGCCGGGGAGTCAGTCCATCACAAGGCAGACAGACACAAACACGCCACTACGACTCTGGGCTTAGGAAACCCATGTGAACAGAGGGAAAACATACAGACAGATAGCACCTCAGGAACTGAACCCAGTTCCCCATCTCTGAGAAGCAGTAATGCTAACCACTGAGTCAATGTGCTGTCCCCTGCACTAGGAATGAATTAATTTAATCAATTATTGACATCATTGGTCCGGTTGACCATTTGCAGCTCCCCGTCTTTAGTCAATAAGAGGTACAAATTCTGCTGGGCTATGACTCTCCAGTAACAGGAGTGAAGATCTGTGTCTAGAAAGAGATCTGATTATAATAAATACAGTATATTATATCACAATAATACAGAACAGCGTTCGTAAAACCATGAGCTTCAGAGCCACAGAGACTTGTCTCAATCAATGCAATGATTTCCAGACCTCTCCTCTCACCCAGAGCCTCTGTCATTAGAGCATATTGCCTTGATTTGAATGGTAAGAAAGAGCAGTGAGGCTGACTTTATCCACTCAGAGCATCAATACTATAGATGCATTCATACAGTTAAATGCCTTATACACTCACAGTTAAATCAATCCCTGTGTCACTGAGCCGCCTATGTGGTTGCTTTCTTAATGCTGTGCTTACATTTGGTTTAACCCCTAGTGGTAGCTGACTCCGCTGTCTTTTCTCCTCAAAGCCCCAGCCATCTCCTTCCAGCTCTATTAGTGTTGTATTGTTCATCATGCACGCCAAACATCCCGTGTTGTTCATCATTGTACGTCTCTACAGGCCAGACCCAAACTTCATATGCCTAACGGGACTAGAACATTACTGCACACGCTGAGCAGTTCAATCTGGAATCTGGTTTTCTTGTTTTACAATCAATGCGTCATGATGTTTCTTTAACACTTACTCTAAAACCCTCTATAATGTGGTTTTGCAGGAATAATTACTGAATATTAGCATTATTAGCATATAAAATATTTTAGATATTTAAAAAAATGTATTCTTGACCTTAATAAGTCTTTTTAACTGTATGTATTTTCTGTATGTAGTTGCATAATAGCAGTCTCTCGTCATTGCAGAATACTCTGCAGTCTCGTTGGAGGCAGAAACGAAATCCTGAACCTAGATTCGTTTTTGGACTTGGCAGATCTCTAGCTGTAGGTGATCCTGCCATCTGTCCCATGGCGAGGAGGGTGTTGAGGGAAAGCAGACGGAGGAGGTGAAACTAAGTGAAATCCGGAGAAAGACAGGTGTCCTGGACCAAAATTCAGCCAAGCCTTATTGACAGAAGGGTCTCCTAAAAATAACCAATGAAATAGTACAAAATCAAAGCCCAAGGAAAAGGCATCATAACTCAGCTACTGAATCGTAACTCAGCTACTGAATGGCAGAAATGGATAAAATCAGAACAGATCAGGTCCAGTCGTGCACAGTCAGCAGAATTGCGTTCCTGTCGAGAAGGGATTCCTCTGCGTCTTACCCAGCCTTGGCAGCTGGGGCCAGTGGAAGTCTGCCCTAACCTTGGCAATTTATCACACTCATTCACACTTAATAGAGGCAGCAGGCTCCATTCCATCAGCTCCCTATGGATCCGAATTGCTGGCTTGCATAACTGGGGATAAAACGGAGGCTTGATTTGTGAAATGCATTTCTAAGGCTTTTGATTTTTTTTCCCCCCACAAACTTACAATGGCGAATTTGGGAAAAAGAGGTGAGACTTATTGATCTGAAGTACTCCTAGCTCATGTGGAGTGAAGGCATTTAAACTAAACTAAAGACTTGCCAGGAATAATTCTTTAGCAAGTGACACATTTTGCACGTCTAATGTGTTCCCAAAATGTAACGAGAAAAGAATTCCACATCTTGCATTTCTAAAACAAACATGAAGCGATGGATAAACTAATTCACATTAAAAACAACTGCGTAGGAATAGCCCCCACGTATGCTCTCTGTATGCTGTGTTGAATGAGTCCATCATCAAAATCAGTAGCACACATACGTATACAAACTCAGCACGCAGGCAAGATAATATATATGCAGTATTGATGAAACCTGGGGAAATGAAAATGCAGCAAAATGCAGCAGTTTGTGCATAGTATTTGCTGTTGAGGACAAATTTATAGAAGGGAAAATGAAGACTAGCTTTCAAAATGTGATCTGTTGCTTGAATGTGGCACCAGAGGATTCTCTGCTGCTGAACGCACAGCCAAGGGTGAGATCACCAGAGCCTGGTTCAAGAACACAACCCACACAGGGTCTTCTGTGTTCTTAATATGCTTCAGCAATATTCAGTGCTTTTTTTACTGTAGACTGTGGATGATTATATCTGACTAGATAAGTATGGTGGGTCCTCCATACCTGGTAGCACGGCATGGTAGGACCCACACACGTGACCTCTTTATTATACTGTAGGACACCTCCCTCCTATTTAGTGCAATCTGATCGATACACCAGTGGAGAACAAGGAAACCGGGCCTAAAGATGGACCAATCCTGGAGAAAAAAAAACTTCCCAACCAGACTGGGTTCAGAACCTGCTTTTCCCTAAATTTAGTACGGGAGAGATGGACTGCACCCCTCTATCCTCACCCTACATGCAACCTTTTAACCATTAACCATCAAGGTGATAAGCGATAAAAAAAAACTAATCCTCTTTTCCCTTATAACCTGCAGGAGAGCAAACCTGCTTCTTCCTGCAGCCCAATAGCAAATTCGAACCCAGTTTCCTGGTCTAACTGTAACTCTGGAACCCGAGTGACTCTACAACTAGCCCGTCTGGCTGTTTTTAGCTAGAAAAGACTGGACACAGAGATCTTTCCTGCCTTGAGCGATTGCCTGCGCTGCTTCTATTAGGGTCTCTGAGCTGCAAACCTGCAGCGCACAGACCAAGACACACGGCCACTCTGTTCCAGGACTGAAGGCAGGGCTGAATCTGCGTCTGTGCAGAAGATCTGTCTCGTAATAGGGCCCTGTGTGCTGGAGAGCCCTTCACCATGACCCTTCCTGCATTGTGCTTGTTATTTATATAAGCAGGCTAGTCTAGGGACTGGGTAATTATCCCTCTGTGTATCCCCCCCCTTCCCCTCACTCATCTACACCCTTGTACTCACTAAGACCCTTTAGGCTCTGTTGTAAGTGGGCGTTCCAGCTCCAATCTGCGATCGGCATCACACTCCAGTTAATGAAAAAGGTTATTCTAGTGAGTCATGTTCCAATTCAAGGGGGAATGGTGGGCCATGAGCCCTCTTGCTTGGCCTCAGCCTCTAAACCATTCAGAACCAAAAAAACACCCCACCAAAAATAATCATTGGGACAGATTTCCTGTGCCTTGATTTTCAAAAACAGGTAAAAGACTGACAAGAAAAAACAGTTTGAGTAAGCTTACCCCTTTTGCACTCGTCCAACTTATAAAAAGCCTTAACTTATTTAAAGATGATCTATTTTTGAAATACTGCTAAAAATGTTGCGTCTATGCCCTTTTAGTCCTTTCTTCAAAAGATGATGAATTTTGATTTCCGTTTTTAACTTTGATGTTCGCAGCCATTAGCAAAGCTCTCATCTGTGCTATTCTTGCCAAGATTGAGAAAGGTCCTTGATGTTCTGTACTTTTGATTCTTTAACTCAGACCATACTGATGGCAGATTTTTTTCTCTTGGAACAAAGACGGTGACTAGGACACTCTGCAAAGAAGCCTGCTGGAAATACATTGTTCTCTGCAATACGATCACCTAACAATATCATGCCTGATTCTGAAAGGGCTGAGTGTGGATCTGGGGAGAAAGACAATCTAATTCCTCCCAGACTTCCACGAGCTACATTCCACTGCCCTGCGCCTTAGCAACTGCCTCAGGTCTCATAGCAACAGCCAACTTTTCACTCTCACATCTCACAGGCCCAGAAGCTTGGTGCTTTGTCAAAAGTGTGGAGCGTGTGTGTGTGTATTGTGACACGTTGGAGGGGCTGGTCAAAACCGCCTGGCTCTTTTAGCCCAGTGGTGCTAGACAGGAAGTGAGACAACAGACCCAGGAAAGGTTTTTGGAGCTGTGGTTAAGGTGCTTTTATTTATAAAATCAAAGGAGTCCACAGACTAAAGAAAGTAAAACATGAAAACAAGACCTTCCTGACCTACTGACACTGTAAGAAAGACTCTCTTGTCTAAAGAACTGGATTGCCAATTAATTTACCTAGAATACTTAGGCAACTGTTTAACTTTTCTTTTTTCCAAGTTTATCTTCAACAATAAACTTTTCCAAGTTTATCTTCAACAAAGTTTTACGGCATAACTACAGTTTCAGCACGTTGCACCAACTCAAACTGCAGGTATGGTCTAAAATGTCCAGATATGCACAGCAACATATTGCTGTCATTGTCAGTGATTCAGAACAAGGCAACAAAACATGTGGTGAGGTGAAGCAGCCCTCTTACATTGTAAACATTGTTACATTGAGCTGGCTTGTGAATACGTCAATTCTAACCCAATGGAAATATTGCTCTCGACTTTGAGACAGTCTTGCCAACAGATACTACTTACCTGTTCACTCTGCAAGCAGATCACGTTGGAACATTTCTGCGGTGAAATATCTGCTGCACAACCCGTACTTATTCACTCGTACATCACAATACATGAGCCATTACAGGAACTATTGAGCAGGAAGGGCCCCACCATGTTGCAATTCTCGCTCTCACCCGTGGCGACACCAGGGGTGTGTGACAACATACAGTACTTTCACAAAGTTCCTGATTGTGTGATTAATTCGGAATTTGTGAAATTCTTCTAACCGGTCAGTGAATTTATGTCGTTTTCGAGATTTAATATCCAGTCTGTGAAACTGGGTCTGCAGCTGCCCTTTAAATCAAACTTCCACAGCTCGGGGCCCCTCACGGGCGCAGGGCTGGGAGTTACGGCACGTCTCCAGGGGCAGAGCAGTCTGAACACCCCCAGCCTCTACTCACATTGTTCAGCGTCACCTCACTCTTGCTCTTCTTGGAGAACTGGCTGGTCAGGTGAAACAGCACGGCGTGACCTCGCTTCCTGGCGGCCGTGAAGTGCGAGCTGCCACTTTTCTTATTCCTGCGCTTCTCCTCTGCAACAGCAACAAAGAACAGCAGGTCACCGCGCACGCCACGCTGCCGCGCTCATGGTGCCCGTCGCTGAAGACGGAAACGAGCTGACTGAGCCCGTTTGCAAAGGGTGATGGGTGAACGATGCACCGCCCGGGTCTCCTTGGTAGAGACCCATCCCAAAACCCACACTGCTATAACAACAGTAACTGCCAGGCCTTGGCACTGGGAGGGGAATAAATACCTATGCAATCAACGTTTTTTTTTAATTTCACCCATAAAAGCATTTCCATTCACGCATTCATGTTTCGAATAAAAAAATATTAACTTTGGAAAAAAACGTGCATGCATCATTTTTAATTCCACAGCTTGGGACATGACCGGAAGGCAATGTAGCACATTGCAAAGTAATCTACCGGTCATAACAGCACTGTCCACAAGGCTGCGGGAGTACAGTTTCTCAGCTGTTGGCCCAAGTGATTCAGTTCTAGCTGATGACTTCAGGATTGTACTGATTATGCCCCCTACAATGCAATCTGTGTGTTAAGCAATACAGACCCCAAGGAAAGACACCTGTGACCAATGAGCTGTCCCTGCAGCTCAAGTGCCCTGTTGTTTGCAATTCCTGGACGGTACCTTCTTTCCTGCCACTGTGGTGACCCTTCCCCCGAGTCTCCGTGATGTCTTTAAAGGAGAAGAGGAAAAGCACCACCTCCCCCTTCTCGTTCTTAATAGGCACGATGTCCAGCTGGCACCAGAAGGGGGTACCTGTAAAAAAATAGAGATGAAAAAAAAGCCCTTAAAAATCCAGGGGATTATTTTAATACAGAATCTCTTGCATACCTGGCTTTGTTCTTTTTCCTCATTGAAAAACATGATCTTGACGTGCTAAAAAGGCCTTTCTATTCCAGGCTTCAACCACCACTGTGATGCTCCCTTTGACTGCGCCACTGCAAGGGCTTCATTAACGTCTGCTCAGAACATGAGCCGTCGTGCCAGAAGCACAGTTTGAGGGGGCAGGTAAACCTTACGCCTCAAGGCACTGGGCTGAAATCCTGCCAGTTTATTTAAAGCTCTTCAGATGAGCTTTAGTCTTCTGCCACATACTTCCCAATTTAGAAGCAATGCAGCACATGATCAGCACCTTAGCACATCTGGATACATCTCAAAAACAGTCACTAGACTAAAGCTTCAGTAACAACTTCCTGTTACATCAAGCAGGGAAGCTCAACTGTTAGAGCATGAGACTCTTTAGCGCACGAGAAAGAGAACCTACTGTATCCTGAAGAAAACAAAAATAGATATAACACTTATCAACAAGGCTCTCAGGGCTTCTGGGAGATTGGCCCTGGTGTGAGTGTGTTCGTGTCTGTGCATGCCCTGTGATGGACTAGCATCCTGTTTAGGGTATACCACCCTATGCCTGCTGCTTGCTGGGATACGCTCCAGCTCCCTTGCAATCCTGAATTTGATTTGAATTGGATGGAAAATGGATGGATGGAGTTGTTTGATCCCATGAGCACACAGTAGGGAATGGAACAAAGATCTCAAGGGGTCAGGGGTCAGGGGTCTGGAGTCAAAGGTCAGGGGTCGGCCAAGGCGTGGCTGTTGGAGCGTGCAGGAGTCTCACCGTTCTTCTTGTAGAAGCGCACCTCGACCTGGTACTCCTGCCGGCTCTCCAGCGCCTTCTCCATCTGCTGGGACACGTGCTCGCTGGTCTCCGCCCCATGCAGGAAGCGGCAGCTGCAGGTCTTCTGCATGACCTCGGTCCGTGCGAAGCCCGTGAGCTCGCAGAAGCCGTCCGAGCAGTAAACGATCGGGAAGCCCCGGTGCACCTGGGCGTTCCCCAGCAAGAAGTTACTGTCTGTGAGCCGGAGAGGGAGGGACAGAGAGGGAAAAAGTATGGGATGAAAAAGAGGAAAACCATCGGTCACAAGGCAAGCATGCAGCTGGAGTCCGTGCTAGTCAGAGAGAGAGCCAGTAGTGACAAATGGGCTATATGCATATACTGAGAGTCTGCAAAGGTCTAGCAGTCAGGCTTTCTGAAGTCTGCCTAAAGAGCAAAGACATAAGGGAGAGTGGTGTAGAAAACTGAACATTTGGAAATTGAAAAATGCTTCCCACTGCTACACTGAACAGCCCCTGGCTGTTGGCTTTTATTGATTACAGTCATTGTTTTCTATGCAGTTGTGCAGGCAGTATAACCGCTTAGAATGCATGGGGTTGTACAGTATGATGGAGTGACCTATTAATACACCGTGTTACACAATACAGGGCAGGCAGCAGCATGGTGCTCCTGTACCGGGCTCAGCCTGAATTCGAGCTGCTGGATGATGCCAGCGCCGGGGCAAAGGGGCAGACCCACTGCCCCACTACCCACTACCCCACTACCCACTACCCCACTACCCCACTACCCCACTACCCACTGCCCCGAAAAAAAGCATGTGATTCCCTCCTCAGAGCAAAACATATGCCAAGGAACCCAGAATCACAACTCTTATCAGGTCCCATATAATCAGATTGTGAAAAGTAATGTGTGGAATAAGATAACATGAACAGGGCAGGGCTGCTTATTTCATTATTGGCTTGCTGAGCGTTAGAAGAGAACCAGATTTCACTGAGGAGAAGGGAGAAGGACTGTGCACCCCATTTAAAAACCACAGGGTACAATACTGGAAGCTTCAATATAAGGTCATTCAGGCCCCAAACACCACTTTTATTGCATTTTAGAACACACTAACTAATGAAGAAACATTAACAGTAGAGGGCCTGCAGCATTTATTTTGCTTGAATTGGGCATTTAATTTCAAAATCTGGTCCCCAAAGCTTTAAATAGCCCCTTCTGTTTTGAAAACAACAACAACAACAACAACAACCCCTTTCCCGTTTCTTAAAAAGAGACTCTGCCTCTTGTTTTCAAAATGTCAGACGGGGTTTGCAACTTCAAACGCCCAGCTTTCCCAATATGAATGAATATTGGATGCTGGCGGCCCTCCTCGTTAAGATGGGAGTAATTGTTTACTACAGCCCCGCACTTGGGGGAGCAATTAGCATCGCGCTCGCGAAGGGAGCGCTTGGTAGTGTCAGCACCTTTGAGAGAAACAGATTGAAGAAAACTCGGATTTCAGGCGCTTTCTGCCTTGTGTTTTCGGTGGTTTATTTTTAATTCAATAATCCCGAGGAAAGGAGGAGGAGGAGGGAAGGGGGGATTGTAGCGAGTTAAGAGAAGCGACTGTGAGCGGTTGCCAGCTCACAGTGCGAGGCGTTAATTAAACGTTTCTGCAAAGGAAGGGTGTTTGCGAATATGCCCTTAGACCTCTCCAGCGCTCTCATCTTCCGCTGCTGGTGCACCGATGACTCCTTTACCGCCACTCCTGTTACATAACCGTACCTCAGATTTGCTAGCATGTAATTAGTACCATTCTGCTTAAAAATCCTCTCCCCTCTCCCTGTTTCCGAGTGTGAACACTGTTTGGGCTGCATCTCGCTCTCTTGTCATCCCAGCCCTCGGCGATGCAAGATCCGCCCCTCTCAGCGTGCACAGGAGAAGGGTGTAGGCGGGACTCAGAATGGTCCCAGGACGCATCGAGAGTCATTACCCAAGCTACCCTCTTGCTCGAAGCCTGTGTTGAGCCGGTCTCCTGGGTGCGTAATGAAAGCCTCAAAAAATCTCTTGTCAGCAGTCACAAAACTGCTAATTGCCCAGAGCCTGCGAGGAGATGTCGTCGTTTGCCAGCAAAGTCAGACGCGGGGCGAAAGGCCTCATTTTTCGCATTGGGCTTCTAATATCAACTTTTCCTTGCATTAGGTTATCAGTGTTATTTTAAGAGAGAGGCTTCCAAAGCCAGTCCACTTTCTGTAAATTACTGATCAGACTGATCTTGCGCCCCCTGATTACAGTATCACCTGACCAATCACCATCTTGGAATCAGGTCAGGTGACTGAGGACAGCCCCTCATCCTCAACAGCATTCTGGGGAATGTGGTTCAGAAGAACCTCTTTCATATCATCCCATATGGGTTCATAGATGGCCGACACTAGTCCAAGATGTAAAGGAACAGTTCACAGTTCCAAACTGGGTTGTTAGCAAAACACTATGGGAAAGGCATTGCATGCATACAACCTGCCTTATACAGCCTACCACAACAGGACCAATCAGGTGAAGTTTAATTGTTAATTCGTGCCCTGTTTTTGAAGGTGCTCTGACGCTATCAGATAGGTTGGGTGATGAGGGAATTTTGCCGTCATCCCGTCTGTAAAATCAAAAGGAAGCTAACTAAGCAGAAACAGGACAGACAGCCAGAAGTGTGACTTGTCAGTCTGTTTCTGAAAAGGTTCTCTGAATAACCCCCATCCCAACACAAGCTGCACAGCGTTTCCAGAAAATGTGCCAAGGTATATGAATAATAGCTAAATTAGCTAAATATAGACCTCCCCAGCGCACAGGGCCACGATGGCTGTCAAATACGAGTTACAGGGGTTTTAACAGTGAGAAGAGCTGTCAGATGGGTTCTTAACCACAAAACTGTTCACTACTTAAACATAATGAACTGTCAGCTTTATTTTTTTATTTCTCCATTTAAAACAAAATACTTTATCGCATGCCAGTGTTAATGACACAGCAGGGAGTACCCTTTGGCCTGTGTCACAGGAATACCTGCCTTCCCAGTTTCATCGGGCTGACAGTGGTTTATTGATCTTGCAGCCAAACTAGGACAGTTTCTAATTGGCTGGCTGGGGCCACTGCCTGCCCTCACCTATAACCCCAAAAGATGAGTCAAACAGTCATTAATTCAGTGAGTCCCTGAGAGTAATTTGCACAACTTTTGGCTTCTGTCATTATTTCTCTCCCCTTTCAGCTTCATTCCTATCCCTGTTGGAGGTTTAATGCAGTGGTACTGGGCTTATGCAGAATATATATTTTTATAAATTACATACTGTATATACTGTAGCACTTTTCATCGTGAAGGAGGCCCATGTGTCTTTTTGTATAGGCGAGAACCAACAGTAATTCATCCTGTACTGAAATGCTCCAACCACATGTGTGATCCCAGCAGTCCCACTACACATGAGAGCAGGCAGGGAAGTAAGAAGTGGCTTCACCGATTGAATTAAGAGGCAATATTTTTTAGGTAGGCCAGTATATGCAAGACCATGGTGCAGATTAGCTAGGACTCTCTCAGCCTTAGCCTTACAAACAGTGCCAAGTGATCTTTAATAACTAGAAAGAGAGAACCTCACTTTAGTGCCTCATGTGAAGGACAGCAGCTCCTATAGTACAGTGTGCCTGGGTCATCATTTAGTCTCTGGGTTTTGCAAATTGCCACCCAGACAGAAGAGCACCACCTACTGGTCCCACAACACCAACAACAGGGGCAACCTGCATTTTATTCAGAGGTCTCCTAACTATCCACTAGTTAATGCCCAGGCACTGCCTTGCTTCACTTCAAAGAAAGAGGGAATTCTGCTGTCACATTCTGCTGAAATCTCTCCAAAACAAGTTCACGTTTTCCAGATATACACTAGTGCTGGGCTACTTACGTTTAGTACAACCTAATTGCTATACTGATCCCGATAATCATCAAATAATTAAAGAGTCAGTTGTAAAATAATTCAAAAAATGGATTGTCAGAGTCTGTAGCTGAATAGTTCCCCTCTAGATATTCATGGTGTCAGCTGAATTCTGATTGCTTGTATGGGTGCCGTAAATACAGTATAATACACAGGTCTTCATTGTAATCATCTTAGTAAATGCAAATCAGTAAATGCTGAAAGAGACATAGTAATTATTATGTGTGCAATTATTAGTAAACGCAAGGCACACATAATCCTAGTGTAAAAAAACGGCAAAAGCTGTACTGCATAGCAAGATAATCCCAAATTAAACAGCCAAGATGGTGCCAGGGAATATTGTTCTTGGAGAGGAGTTAATGAATAAACCTGCAACTCTTCTCTATCTCTACAGGCAAATAAAAATGACTCGATCGGGGGGTATTAAGAGGACCAGATGGACTATTAAGTTAGTCCCTGCTTAGGGCTCTAAAATTCCTGAATGGGGAAGGAAAATAAATGAGAGAGAATTGTCCATAAGCCTTAAGCCAACAGCCTCCCCAAACTCCTTCCTGCTTCTAAATAATTGCCTCAACTGGGGTGGCAGTGGACCCAGATTGCCCGAGTGGCAGTGGCTCACAGATTCACGCTTTGGGAAGGTACGGAAAAAACAAAAAGAGGAAAAGAAGATAGGATGCCCAAAAAAGTTGAGTAGCATAACTACCAGTGACAAATGCCAGCTCTGGAGGCTGAATGTGTAAGGCAGCCTGATGCAATACAATAGTCCACGGCATTACCTTGACAACAGCTGCTCTCCTCACCTCACACGCTGCAAGCCTGTGCCATCGTGCATGAATACGTGGTGAGAAAGTAGGCCTCCAGGACCAGAATTTATTTATTCATTTGTTTTGAATTAATATAAGTTGTAGTAGTTTCCTGTTGGGTACTCACAAAAGGGCTTGTCTTCATTTTCCCATTTGAGTTTTTGTTAGATAAATATAAATGGTCACACAGAGTATAGAAATGATCAGAGAACAAAAAAAGGGTGCGATATGGAAAGGGGCATGTACTGTATTTGCACGGGATTTAATTTGTAAAAATCCTGGAAAGGGGGTGGGATACATGCAGAGCACTGGAACAAAGAATCAGAAAGCACAAATTCTCCATTCCGGGAAACAGCAGCCAAATGTGAACATCATGTCCTACACATATATGATGCAGTCTTATAATTTACTCTTAAAACGCACATGCCAGTCAAGCAGCGTTCAATTCAGCTGTTAACATTTCTAATTTACTGCGTCCGTAAAACCACTGTAAAAAGTGATTTTCCTCACAGCAAAGTGAGGGAACGGACAACGTTAGCAGCCATTAAAAATGGTGACATAAGAAGAAATAACATTGAATTACCAGTACATAAATACAATTGAAGGTGCAGGGGAAGTAAGAACTGTGATAAAAAAATCCAAGTGATAAAAACTGTCCCCTTTGTGGTTCAGAAAAGCCAGATTTAGCAATCTCACAGCTGATTTCTATCCCATATTAATTTTTCTAAATATAAAGTGTTACATAACTTTTGGGGGACTGAGTTAAAACTCCAATTAAAGTTTCAGTCTCATGCCCTTTCCTTTTTCGTCAGTTTCATCATGTGCTCTAGGACTGATGAAGACGGACTCGAGGTGCTGAGCTGGCCTTTCACTCTGGAGCGGTGCAGCCGGGTGTCAGTCACATGTCACTATGTAAGCAAGCAGGACAGCCCTGGAGTGACCACACTGTACAAACAGACATGTGAGGAATTCATGGCTCTTAAGCCTCAGGGTTCATCTATCATTGAGCACAGAGGACAAGATGAGAAGATGACTAGAAAATTAAATTCGGAATTGTAGGATGACACAACAGTGATTCACGTTTGGGTATAACTAAAACACAGAAGTAAGACTTCTTTGTACAGAACAGGGAAGCCACCCCAATCCTAACCTTCTCATAATTCAGAAATGATATTTTCATAATCCTGGTTAGCATGCCTTCAAGGCTGTACCAGGGGTTGCAATTTTAATCCAGCGTCTTGCTCTCAAGGGTATGCTTTCAATCAAACCCTAAAAAGTGGCATTATGGGGGTCCATTTCAAGATAACCTTTTCTCCCTTCTTCCCAAGATGCAATAGCTACACAACACAGGCTTCACCCATGATGCTCACGACTAATTAATTAAGCACTAATTAACCAGATTATGAGTCCCTAAATGGGCTCGGTTAAGGAATGAGCAACTCAGCTGCAATGGAACCCAGAAGATACTGAGGTCACCCAGACCAAGATTGGGAAGTTCTGCTTAACTGGTTGAGACACTTAAGAATCCCCTGTTGTTGAACTGCTAATAAAAACCGGAATGGACTCCAAGGCTTCAGAGGTATCCAACCTGACTGCAAAGAACCACACTAGACACATCCAGCCGTGCTCCTTGCCTGTTGTGGCCAGGACATCTCAATGACAGAATGGTTCCCCATGAGATATATTTATCCCTCAGAAAACTGTCCTCCTAATCTAGTTTTTATGAGCTACTCTTTGAAAACCTGTCCCACTGGACTCATTTTCCCCATTTTCAAATTCCCCCCCTTGGCCTTTACTGTGGCCTCCAAATCGTCCACATCTACAGTATGATGGGCCTGCACTTGCCCTGCGATGGACTGGTGCCCTGTCCAGGGTGTACCCTGCCTTGCACTCGCTGCTTGCTGGGTATGCTCGGTTTCCCACAACACCGTATGGTATAAAGTGGTTTGGTAAATGACATGACAATGTATGCGTTTTCGCTTGGCAAATTAATTTTTTTCATTGTTACATTGCTGTGCTCTTTATTACATGCAGTATAGCAATGTCATTTTCCCTTGACTACGCTACTAATTGGTAACTTGGCACTGCATGCAGAAGAGCAGATATTTTTCCTGTGTTGATGTTATCCAATATACAGTACAAAGACAAAAAAGAGATGGCAACATTAAGAGATGGCAATGAAATAAATTATTAAAGGGGTATGTGAAAGGATGAAAATGTGACCCAAACGGATCAAATTTCAGTCGAACTCAATTAGTGCTGTCTGTTCATTTAATGAGCACTCATTTCTGGTATAGACCAGCTTAAGCTTCTTTTTAACTGAACTAAAAAGCCACTCTAATGACCGTGTCTCTCTCATCTGCAGAACCTTCAGCACAGAGAAAAGGTTGCCTTATGGAATGGGAAAGACTGTCAGGTGTGACCTGGATGCTGTTTAACCCTGCTTCTTCTGGAGATACACTACTGAAAAGGTGAGTGATCAGCAGACTACACTGACAGCCTGACTGACAAGAGGCTCCTCATTATTCCAGTTTCCTTGTGGAGTTCCATGTTTCAGAGATTCAAAGCTTGCAACAGCTACAATAAATGAGAGCACATCTGACAGAGAAAGTCAGAGTGCTTGTAAAATCAGGTTTTTAATCATTGCTTATAAAACTTTAAAATACAAACATGTTTTGACAAAAAACAGATTTTTTCTAACACTATGTGATTGAGGGGTGGCACTGTGGCACAGTTGTTAACATTGCGGCTGTGTAGTGCTGGGGCTCTGGGTTCAATTCCGGACCTGCTATCTGTATGGAGTTTGTACAGTATGTTGTGTGGGTTTCCTCTGTTTTTTTCTCCACAGCAAAAAAAAAATACCATGAGGCTAATTGGCTTCTGGGGAAAACTGGCCCTGGAGTGAATGTGCATCTGTCTGTCTAGCGATGGACTGGTGTCCTGTCCAGGGTGTACCCTGCCTTGTGCCCATTGCTTGCTGGGATAAGCTCCAGCTCCCCCTGTAACCCTGAATCAGAAGAAGCAATTTGAAAATGGATGGATGGATATACGAGTTTTTCTTTGATTTAACCTGAAATAAACACGCTGTGAATCTACCAAGGAGGCTTCCAATAAGGGGCCCGCCGACCACGACAGTCTAACGAAGCAAACGCAGGATGGTGCCCTTGTCCAGCCTGCTGTCAATTGAAAAGGCATCGCCTTTAAGATCACCTGCCAGAGATGGTGGCTTTTCTTCCTTCCTCCTGCTGGGAGAGCGGTTGTAGCGAGAGGTCACAACTGCGGCGATTCACGCCTCCTCCCACCACCTGCTCTCCCTCTAAATAACACGGAGCAGCCCGACTTCACAGCCAGCCCATATGGGCAAGGCTGCGCCACACGCCACAAACCGCACACCAGCCTCAGGAAGGACATCCATCTCGGCGCAAAGGCAAGATGTTCTGAGCTCGTCCGAAACCCAGGAGATCAGAGCTCTCCTGCGGTCAGTCCTGGGTGCTCCAGCACACAGGTGTTTTCTGTAGCACAGGGCACTACCAGCCTTTTGTGGTTCAACCACTTTCAGTAAGGATCCAAACTGTTTCTGATTGTTGGTGTGAGTGCCTTCAAAGGGACTGTCTCTATTCTGCATTCCAGGGAACAAACACATGCTGTAGCTACTTATTCAAATTCAGGCTGAAGAGGCATCGTTAGTAATCTTCAAATGCAGCATTTAATCGCATGACATGATAATCAAATGTTGTGGAAAAAATTAACCCTGTCTTTCTTTCGCAGGCAACTGTCAGCCTGTGAGGCAAGAGACATGTTCCTGTCTAGGGGTCTTCTGCCGTAGGACTGACTGGGTACTAATGGGTAAATAACAGGCTTGTAAATTTGAGAATTTTACAGGAACACAAAGTAAGCTGATTTAATATTGAATGTATATTCAGTGCTCAAATACATCCATTCTGCACGGTTTTTCTTATGAAAAATACTTTCTATATAAAATCTTTTTCCTCTTCCACTGTTTATTGGTATATTTCAACTGAAAATGCATCTCTTTCGGTTTGCGTGTCAGTCCTGGTGTGAAATTCTACAGGGTCAGGGTTCATTTAGATGTCCTCTATCTACTGCAAACTGTCAGTCCAGCCACACTCTGGCAGTTTCTTACAAGAAGTCACACAAAAACCAGAACAACAATATAAAAAATATCCAGGGAGATGTTCTCCTGGAGCAGCTGTAAAGACTGCATATATTCCATAACTTATGAAAATACATGAACAAGGATTTTAAAATAGTAAGTCATATCATAAAAAGAGGATAGGCCAAATCTTTCAGGACTTAGAGGTACATTCAATCAGAGGTTAAATAAATCACATCAATCTTGATCAATAACTAGTTCAATAAAATAAAACGTTTCAATGGAAACCAGAGTTGCAGAGCACCAGTATACAAAGTATTCATAACTCAGACATCCGAGACACACAGCTTGAAAGTGTGCATGTCTACTTACAAGTGGCCAGAATATCCTTGAAAGAGCAGAGTTAGTTTTCTCCAGACAGGTGTATAACATACTGTATGATGTACATGGTTTGTCGCTAAGGTGCTCAATCACATCGTTATAGGCAGCCAAACGGGTGTGTTCAAAATCAAGACAGGATCTGGTGGAAAATAAGTGTGGTTTGTTCAATTGATTTTTTTTTATTTTTGTGAATGTATCTGAAAGTAAACTGCCTTTAAGCTGGAGTTATTCCGCATGATTGTTTTTCAGTTTTTGTTTTTAATGGTCTGGCTTTTTGAAAGCTGAGGGTTATAATGATCTTTCGGTAACCTCTCTGTTTAAAATAACTGCTCCAGCACCACCAGTCAAACTGCTTTTAACATGTCGCTATGGAAACACAATGAACAGGAAATCAAATCTTAATTTCTCTATGTAGAAATGATCAATGCTGTCGTGTTAACAATAGGACTTATGGGTTTGTCATTTTATTTTTTTAGAATTTTCCCCCTCTGCGGCTTCTTAATTTCAGAGCTCAGGAAAGGATTACCTCCTTAGCATGTACAAACCTGACATGATTAGGGTTTGGTTGCTGTCTGTAGTAGGATGTCTGCTTTCAGTAACTCCAGATCACGTCTGACAAACCTAAATAAATGTCCAAGCTGCCCTCTCATCAGTTTTGGTTTGCCCTGGACATGATGCTTTGTGGATTTTCCAACAAGATATGCTTTACATTTAGTGGCTGTGGGCAACATTATTCTTTATATATTATTCTTTAATATGGCCAGATAGGCTATATTACTACACAAAACTACAGTATACTGTGTTTCCTGCATACTTGCTTTCACCTCTCAATAACTGACCTCTGCTACTATCATGTTACTCCAATCCTAACCTCTTTTTGACTAATGTTCTCCTTAGTTTTTCTTAAAGTTATGAGCTTAGCAAGAAAATATGTTCTGTCTTTATTTCCATCTTTAACTCCTTATTAGTTATAATAAGGAACCATAATGAAACATTCTATTATCTCTTCCTTAACGTAAAGTCTGAGCTGAATTGTGATTCAGTATTGCCTTTAGCATGTGTACATTTAATAAATTTCTAATTACAGCAGTCTGAAATGTTCAAGTTCACCCAGTCCAGTTAAGGCAGACATTGAACAGAGACTCCTTAGTATTGTTATATATCAAGTTACAACAATGGAGGAGAATTCAGATAACTTCTAATTTTGTGAGAATTGTTGTGCTCAGACCCCCTTACGTATGTTTATAAAAACAGTATTTAGTCTGGGGCAGGTATAAGCTCTTCAAAAATGGGAATACAAGAATAGGGTATTTTCCCATGTGCTTTAAAAATAAACCTATTCCAGCTGAGCTATATAAGGATGATGAAGGCAAACAAGACAATGACAATAATTGACCGTCTCAGTTTCCCCTCAGCCTTATGAACTGAAGAAAGAGCTGAAGAGATCAGACCAGCCTCAGTATGGACTCCTAACACTGGGTAAGAAACAGGCTCCAGCACCAAACCTGATAATGACAAAGATTTGAATGGTGGACAAAATTCTTTGCAAAAAGCAAATATTTAACGCCAGGTTTAAAACATTTTTTGGATGGCCTAATAATTATCAAAAATAAGTAGGCAGTGCTTGAATACACACTAAGTGAAGGGTGCCGAATGCAGATCTAATTTGGAGAGGTAATTAGCACCTTTTTACATATGCAAAATGTTATTTCAGCATTTGGAGGTGATAAACAGGTGCTCATATAACACATTCATCATCTTTGTAGGTTCTTCGAAAGAGCAGGTAAAAATTCTTCATATAAAGAACCACAGTAAAAATCCTGTATCTATCTTTGCTTAGGGTACTCTTTTTTACTTCCTGCTCCGTCCCTAAGCAGTCTTACCTGTGTGTGTGGTTGTGCGTCATTTTAATCTCTCTTAGCATATTGCAGGAAAAGACTGGAGAACCAGAAGATTTTTTTTTCCAAAAGCTACAAAGGTCCGAGGATGTGACCTTTTTTATTCCACATTTGCAATGGTCTCATCATTTGCATTGCAAACATCCCTAAAACCTCGAAATCACGCCCACGTTTGTGATTAAAGTGAAGCATGTTGTTGAGCTTTAGTAGCTAGAATTCATACATTAGCACCACATCCTCCAGGCAGGCGTAGAATCAGCATTTTTGACAATCAAATGCATACGCATCATAATGTGTTCTAATCCCACCAAGTTTCCTTCAAAAACAAAATTGAGCGCTAAACTTGTCATAGCAATTGAAACTGCTAACCACATTCATAATGCAATAGGCTGTGAATGCCTACATGCTCAAAACCGGCAGTCTGATGCGACACTAACAGAATTACGTTAAGTAACATAACAAGCTTAATTTATTTGTGTGATTTCTGCCGGCGTATACAGTACGTGCAAGGACCGCTGCTAATTTCTATCACTGTTTGAATATCTCTGGAGATCCGGTTGCCCGGGCAACCAGGAAAACTATTTTCAGCCTTTACAGAGTTCACCCCGCCTGCTCCTATTGTATGTTGCTCGCACAAAATTGAACAGCAACACTTAAAAATTGTCAAGGGCCATGCTAGTGCAGAGCTGGACCAACATCCCCAGCTCCTACAAGACCCCCTTCTGCAGCGCAATTATGCAACAGTAAGTGCTGTGAATTTGAACATCAGAACTGCTGTGACCTCAGTTTGTAATTACACACAGAAGGTCTCCTTTCTGATCCCCAGGGAAACATTATTACAAGAGAGTGCATGCAAGGTTTAAGAGTTTTGTGTTGGTTAAGTAAAGCTGCTTGAGATGCACAAAAAGAAACACATGATATATGAGAAAATACTGTATGCTCATGTCCACAAAAGAGAGTGAGTGGGGTGGGAGATGGTTTCAGCCTCTTTTCAGTTTGTTTTATGATCTGTTCTTGCACAACAGATTCAGCTTTGACAAATTCCCTCATTCCTCACCTAAAACTGCAACGTCCTTATTGTCTTAGTAACCCAAGTCTCTTTCTCAGCAGCTTTTTGTAGCCAGATCTGTAAGAGAATCCCAGTCTATTCAGGTTTTTGAAATCGTGCCATGTCATTTGAACATCACCTTACAGTGCCAAAAAAATGGGCTTTGCAAATAAAATTTCTCAAGGTATTATTACTGCTATGTTCACAGACATATTTACAATCAAACAGTCTAAAGCACCTTTGTTGGGTACAAGATGAAAAACTGGAATCTATCATTTGAATGGACAGGAAAAGTTTATTTTTTATATACACTCTAGCCTGTGTAACAGACCTATTGCAAGATGCAATAGCAAGATGATTCTTTCAGAAGCTTTGAGCTTTGATGGTCTTTAGAGGTTATACAGTCTGTCCTGAGCAGAAACCTGCATGTTTCTCTCTTCAAAGAGTGACTACAGGTGAAGTTCTTTAAACATGTAGCCTTTCAGTAATTTGACAAATTTACGGTTTTACAAATTGAGGAGTTTGTCCCTTTCAGTATCACTGAATCAGTTTATCCGTCATAAGACTTAATTCATGGCTTAAAAGATATTATTCTGTGATCATGATCAAAACTGTTCAAAAAGGGATTTGGGGGAAAAGAGAAGAAAAAAAAACCCTAAAGCTGGTCTTGACTATAAAAACCATTTACTGTATGTAAGAAATTACAGAAATGTGTCTCGTCTCCTTAGCAAAAAAAGGTGAATGAAATTTAACCTACAATATGAGGTCAGGCGCAGAGTCCTGAAGCAAAGACTGCAAATTCTAATTGGATACTTCCAGTATTTCAGCATCAAGTAAAATCACACTGAAGGTCAGGATTGCGATGTATAACAAATAAAGACAAATTATTTTTGGTTCCATTTTGCATGCAGTGTGAAAGATTCCCTCTTCCATCATTTTTTAAAAAAAGTTTTTGTTTTTTTACTTCATTCAAAAAGTGTTAGCTCTGCCTTTAGAGTCACATTTTTTTCACCCAGCCCTCCACAACATTTAGCATCTGTCTTCCCTAATCCTATTAACTGTCTAGCTTGAGACATTCAAATCCAATCCAAAATCACCCCCCCACCCCCCCAAAAAAAAATACACTATTGTTTCACAGTCCCACAAGCCTTCTACCCTCTTTTGGTCTGGGCAACAGAAAAGCACTTTACTCCTCATGATTCACACCGCTATTTTTATCAGTACAATATAACACCAATCTGGTTGCTTGGTAGCATACAGATTTTAATAAACTACAGTTGCAAAAATTAATTTAGCTTTTAATGTTCAAGGCACCGCTAGTCTTGTATAACTCACATCTTAGAAAAATAAAAGCAAAAAGATTACTAAACTTATCTGGACTCAGTGCATTTTGTTAAAAAATAAACATTGTAATGTAAAATAAAGCAGCATGAACTTCAGCTTGAATAGTGTCTGACCATTAGGCTACCAGCTGGCCCAATAATCAATTAAATACTTTTGAGACAGAATGGGTCTTTAAACTGTAGTGCTTCTTACTAACTGTGTGCAGAGTAACATTACAGAAGGATTTTCATGAATCCAATCATTTTAGTTTATTTGCAGTTGCCAGTATTGCAATATTGCATTATATCTCATCAATAAATGAATCTCTCAGAGCAAACCAGTAAAACTGACAGGCTCTCCAGTAAGTCTCAATGGTGGTAGGAATGGTGGCTGGTACCTGGTGGCTAGTAGGAATTAAGCAACAACATTCGTTTACAAAGCGTGGCAATTATCAAATAGAGCGGTCACCATACTTGTCACACATGATCTTTTTTACTAGACTAATGACTTTCTAATGACTAATGTCTTGACTGGAATCCTGTGGCACACAGGTCACTTTGTTTTGCAAAGCCTTGTTTCACCAATGTAAGGTCTTCCAGGGGAATTTCGAGGTCAAAGGTAATTCTGTGGCATTGATTAGATGGGAATCCTCCATCAGAGTCAGGAGAGGCACTCTGGGAGACTTCCAAAGAGAGAGCCACAGACAAAGTTGCAAGCCATGCTAAATTGCACCAAAATCATCAAGGAAATCATGCGACTATTTCACATTGGGTAGAACAATTAAGAAAATGCATGATGTGGGTCAATCTTCAAACTACTGGTTGGAGCCTTGAATTAGGATCCCAACATCAGACTGAAGACCAAAACGGAATGACTTTTACTACTGAGCCAGTAATACCAGATTTACTCTGTCATTTACTACAATCCATAGAACTTTCCTCTGCATGAGTCTTTGCATGCTATGTTTAAGCATAGCATGAGAAGATACAGTTGCATGACTGAATGAATTAACGATTTCCACTAAAATGGACCAGAAAAGATTTACATCAAAGGCACAAGCAGAACAGAAATGGCCCCAGTAAGGTATCCAAGGTCAATAGCTTCCTGGCATTTTAACGAGGAAGAGGAAGAGCACATTGCACATTGGCAATCACTCCACAATGCTGACACATACCCTTACGGTGTGGATTAGTGGAGTGTTTGATGTCACCGAACGCCAGCAGGTACTTGGCTTTGATGGCACCGGACGCTACCCTTCGGCTGAAAGCCAAGAGAGGGTTCATCCCAACTCTAACCCGAGTGCTGCTCAGACAACTATAGGCCACCACACACAGCTGCACTTTGATACCACCAGACCTTTGACCAAAACAAGGACCTGCGACATTTGTGTATCCTCTTTTCCCTAGAGTCCATCATGCATCTGCTGGATTCAAGACACGTGATGTTGGATCTGGGTGACCGGAGAACAATGAGCTGTGTTACTGATATCCCCTTTTACTGTTTTATCAGTTGTACTTGCGTTGCAAATCCCAGCTGGTGGATATAAGCGGTACATGCACATCTAGGAATGATGACAAGCACACCATGACTTTTACTATTGATGACACTGGACCAGGTTTGAAGAGGTTGGAACAGCAGTCAGATAAAACAGATACTTCTAGTGCTCCTAAGTTGTTCAGTGACCACCCAGTTG
Organism: Atractosteus spatula; assembly: GCF_055471065.1. Taxonomy (NCBI): domain Eukaryota; kingdom Metazoa; phylum Chordata; class Actinopteri; order Semionotiformes; family Lepisosteidae; genus Atractosteus; species Atractosteus spatula. The sequence goes on along the minus strand of NC_142731.1, from coordinate 5,492,995 downwards.
AGTCTGGGCTACAGTGATAGTCAGAGATGGAAAGGGAGAACCATGGGGTTTAGAGACAGATTGCTGGATGGGCTTGAGCTGCTTAAGAGGTCCTCAACACAGCTGCAAATTCATCTCCTGCCAGGATACCTTCCAGCTTGCAGGGCAGCCAGTGAGAAGAACATCATTCTTCCGGTCAACACTGCAGCTCCTATGGAGGTACGGAGGACTTTGTGAATGGAGAGATGGTGTGGGACAGCGAGAAACAAGCCCATTTAGGAGGAAAGCAGGGTTGTACTAGGACACTAGGTATCAGCAATTCCAGACTGGGGCGATTTAAGATAAAAGCAATGAACGATTCCAAATTTGAAAAAAAATCATTATTCTCTCCGAGAGAAATACAACAATTAGAATTCTTTATATAGACTATGCTCATTTTTGTGTTCTACTAGATCCCAGTGCAGATACCCCTCAGCCCCCCCATCTCTCACTTCCCACCTCCCAGTGGTTGTGAGGGTAACTCGAAGCAGGGGGGGCCATGCAGTCTTTAAACCCACAAGGCTGTTAGCTGTCCCCCAGTGTTTTAAACTGTATTATAGAGGCTGCAGTAGGTACCATAAAACCTGGTCATGATGCTCTGTCATTATTAGCACAAACGCCAGGAAATTAATTCAATTACAGAGCAATTGTGTTCATTCTGAACTAAAAGCTGTTCCTCTCCCCCCGGAGAAACAATGGTCCTTTACGATTGCCAGAGAAAAAACAGAACCCTTTGTGGGTTTTGTACGTCTGCTTTATTAGAGAACTAATGGTCCTGTCAAGCAGTTTGCCTCATTTGTGGGGGCAAGGTATTTTTAGATGTGAAGCTGAGATTGCATTACTAATCTGTTTTTTTTTTCATAAACAAAGGCATGGGATTAAGTTCAAGTGTTCAACCTGTTTGGGATTTGGAACTTTTTCTTAGGCTAAAATGCAAATAGTAAGAATAGTGTGAAGATAAACTTGATCTTCCCAGTTTTAAGGGCTCTTTTGCTTTGCCTACTGGGTTTTCTTCAGGAAGTACTGTAGTTTTCTTCTGCACGCTAACCCCCTACTTCATATTCCTGCATATTAGACAGGCAATAGATACTGCAATGACTGATCTTTCTGTAACAAAGCTACTCTGCAAATCTATGCCCACATTTAGAAAAGACAACATCAGCTCAAGATACAGAAGTATTGCTTGTGCATTTTGAGAGATAAAGTAAAATTCATATCTAAGCAAACAAGCAAATGAAAGTGCTTTGCTTATCTACATGTAACAAACCACTGATAGACTTCAAAACCCAAAGCGCACATTTTGTCTGCATGTGAAAGCTTGGTTTATAGAGATACTGTACTTAGTCTTGTTTTTAATCCAGCTCTTCTGAAGAATAGCTTGTCACATCTGAACGCCTAGAAAATCTTTGTAGGTTAATAGGTCTAATCATGTAGCACACAAATCCTTTCTAGCACAGAATGAAAGTAAAAATAAAACCTGTGAATTACAAATCAGATGGAAATTCCACACAAATATATAAGCCCAGAAACTGAAAGATAGTTTCTTACTTTTTTGCCCAAGATGCATTGTCATGAGCAGAAATAGCTTTGCCAATTTAATTAGTTTTTACAGCATTTTACAAGTAAGCAGAGAACAAATAGAAAAAGGAATTAAACAAAAGCATTTAAAGCCTAATAACGAGGAGGTGCAGAACCGCAGAATTAAAGCCATTTGCACCATTACCGATTGTGCGACTTGTGCTCAACATTAGATTCACTTCACAATCATTGTCTTCTAATCAGGTCATTAGATACGCTTGTTTTCACTCACATACATACTGTACTCATAGGCAAGTTACCACATTACCTCATTTTCAATCGTATCACCACCAAACCCGAAGAACAAAACTAGGTAACATTTTCTCAGAACCCGTAGTTTTGAAAATATAGGTTAAAAATAATTCAGTGGTACTGAAGAGAAACCAAACTGTTTAAGGTTTTAGTCAACACAGGAAGGCAGAATCTTCATATCCCAGGGAATCTAATTGGCAATTCTGTCTTGACATCCCAGGAGGTCACTTACAGGTTCAAAACAAGAGACGACTCCCAGCACAGCCCTGCAAACTGTTCAGTTTTGTTCCTCAGATTTGAAAATGGTGCTCTCAAACGTACAAGAACCTCCTGTATTTCCTGTTCTTCACAAGGCTCAGCTTGTGTTTCTTATTTTAGCAAATATTCCTAGGCTACTTTAGACTGAATTCAAGTTTTGTATAGATTGACAAAAGTCGGCTAATTACATTTCAGTGTACAGTATAAATTGCTTGTATAGCAAAAAAAAAAGATGCTTCTTACTATAATAAAAGGGTGCTTGGAGAATCGAGAAACTGAAATTCTAGATGGTACTAAACCTCTTCTGCAAAAGAATTATTCTACTATTGAAATTGAAACAAAGTGTACAAAATGTAGTGGAACTTTCTTTCCCATGCTGCAAAGATTAAATATACTGCAGTCTTATTTCTGGCTACTGTACTGGGAACATGCCACATTCTGACTGCCGGTCACTGTCAGCAGATTAAAAACCAAGTGGAAACTGTGAAAAATTAAAATCGAAAAAGTCCAAAAAAAGACAGATGATCAAAACTATGCAGAATTTAGCACAGTATTACAAAATATTAATCCCTGGGGTATTAGTCTGTCTGAACAGATGACTAGCTTTTGGGAAATCGTCATGAAGAGTTTGGTTTCACGTGAATATTTGACATTTTTCAGATAAAAGTAGCACAACACCTTGGGCCCTTGCGAAGTCATAAAGAGGAAAGGTACTTACGGGTTCCATCAAACCTGGTTGCTATGGTATCCAGAAAGGTGTTCTGAGGTGCCAATAGCCCCTTCATTACAGGCATGTTTCCCCTTGGTGAGAACAGCAGGTGAACGCCGCAGAATTACTCCATCCGAACAGCGGGCAACTCGGACCAGGGACTGCTGGGTTCGGGGGGAAGTGCGCGGCAGCACGCGGAAGGTGGCACATCACCTTCCAGCGCCACACACACGCACCTCACCTCATTCTCCTCACTCTTTCCCTTTCAGGGGGAACAGGAGGTTCCCGGGCTGTTTCATCAGAGTCCGGCTCAGGGGGGGCTGTGCAGCATCTTTCAGCGGAGTCTTGTCAACTTGGGCAGGGGAACCCTCTGTCTCCATGCTGCTTCATTCCTCAGGCATGGCTCTACTCCTTACTCTCTCTCTCGCTCATTGGGAAGCTGCTACAAAGAGCAAGTGCATTTTCTCAAGCTTTCCCTTTCTGCCTCTCTCTCTCTACTACACTCCCACTTTCATCCACTCATAATCCTATAGTTTTCCACCAATGAGGCAGGCTCAAACAGACACACACACACTTCTCTATAGAAACCTACCCCCAATAGGGTACAGCCAGGAGAATAAGAACTCTTGCATTTTAAACAACAATTATAAGAGCCAATGGTATATTATTGCAACTAGAATTTGTTAGCAGAGGATTTGCATGGAAAAGATTCTGACAGAATTACCTTGCATTTTCTCTTGGGACTGCAATTTTACAGTACCTACCAGAGAACCACTGTTCAGTGACAGTGAAGAGTTTCCAGAATTCAACAGTGAGTAATTTAGTGGCGTTTAGAATTTCCACAGCAAGATTTGCATCCAACCACAGACTTAGTCAACCAATGCTCCAGCAAAAGATTGTTTCGTACCTGTAACAAGTTTTTTTTACTATTATTAACCAAAAAAAGTCATTAAAGAGAACAACAACAAAAGCAAAACAAATATATAACAATTTAAATTCTCTAAACCCCCTAGTGCTAATCCCTCTAATCCCGAATTTTGGTAATCGGGCAAGAAAAACACGGATCAGAGTCGTGTTTTCTACTTGTGATTCTTCAGAAACAAGACAACCTTGAAAAAACGGTGGGTCACCTTACGTTGCGTCCGGGCGGTTTAGAAATAAAAACAAGATGCCAGATAAGCGCAAAAAAACAAACGAACAACGTTGTAATTATTCTCCGGAATTTATCAGAAGAAAAGGTTCGGTCGTCTCAATGGATCCCTGCTAGTGCAGGTCCTTATTTCTAACTACTCTATACTGTACCGGTGCCCTATCCCGTGTACCCCCGTGAGAATCTGTATCCCCCCCCGCACAGACACGCATGCCGGGGGGCTGGAGTGCGACAGTTTGAGCTGCAGTCTCACCGGGACCGAGCTGAGATACTGCGATAGAGAAAGAGAGGCACGGGGCGCGCTGGCGACTGATTCACGAACACTAGCCGGCACGGGCAGGGGACGCGGAGCCCCTTTCCCCCTGGAGCCGCTTTTCAGCAAAAGATCCCTCTGACTCTCCTACAGGCAGTTCCGTTTAATTAATTTTTAATCGGCCTCTTTGTACTGCCTCCTTGTATCGCTTTGTATAGTTTGTCAGCAGTGAGGGAAAATTCATAATACATAGCCCTCCTCCACCCGCATCCCCCAGACCCCCAGCTGAGTAATGACGGCTTTCTCTGTGCACAGGAGCTCAGGTGCGGGGTTAACTGAGGTTACTCTGTGCATCAGCGGGGTTGCTGCAGGTTTTCGACTAGTACTGTATATCGCAGGACACAAGAGCAACAAACTCCTTAAAACAAAACAGAGTTATCACTTGCGTCACACTAATTCATTTATCATCAGTGTTTCAGAGACAGGTCAGGAATAGACAGCCTTGGATCTTTCATTCCAGGTCCCTTACAGGACTTTTTTCCTTCTAAATGGAATAAATCCCGAATCCTTCCGAAACTTTTATTCGCAAAGTACAAGATATACAAGGAATTTCTCTTGCCACAGGCGTCGACATAAGTTCCGATAAGGTAAAACTAACAAAAAAGAAATCTACACATAAAAAACAATCTCAGTGATATGTACGATTTAAAAGTCTATACAGCTGAGTAATAAAATGTACAGTGGATATTGTGTATATTTACAGAAAATAATCGGTAGGGTGTGGCCGGTGAGAAGTGTCAGAGCGCCCTCTGGAGAGGTGGTGGAAACCACTCCTGGAATGGCGAGCCAGAGGTCGGCTCTGCACGACCTGCTCAGCGATCCAGCGGTCAAGGTCGAGGGGCCTGTGCTCCCCGAGCGATTCCAAGCCCTCCTTCAGCTCGGCACGCCGGCGCTGGCAAGAGTGACGCCCAGTCTTCGGCCGTGGCACGCGTTCCCAAGAGGATCTCTGGGTGGTGGGGGGGGGTTAGGGGTGCCAGTCTTTTTCCAGCAGCTGACGGACCTCCCAGGAGGTCCTTGGGGAGATCCTGTGTGCGTCCTACGCACACGGCCGAGGCGCCTCCGTCTCCGGCGAGCGAGGACGCAGCGCAGACGGCGGAGATGGAATTCTCTTGATATTCCAGATCCCAGAAGGGACAGGGGGAGAATCAGGGATTCTTCCATTGAGTCATCAATGGGGATTCTCTCCAAGAACAGAAACTCTGAGGTGGGGGGATAACGGGACAAAGCAGCCCAAGGCCTGGGAACCACCTTGTGCAGCTTAGCTGGAGAACTTCAGGAGGGAACAGATCCCGAAACATCACATTCAAGCTCTGTGTGGTGGGAACAGAACCAGGGGGCATAACAGGAAGCCAGCTGGAGGAAGATAACGTGGGCACCTCCTCACACATCAACAGATCAAAGTACAAAGTAATGATGACGATGGGGGCTTTGTTAGGATATGTCAAGGGTAGGTTTAATGAAGTTAAATAAAGTTTAAACAAACTTTTGTTTTAATTTCTGTGGTTTCAAAGATGTTATCACATACTTTTCAAAGGCTCCCCAGCGGTTGTCATTCGATTTCCACAAAAATGTCATTTAACATTTCCTGTTGAGCAATCGAGACCGTCATCGCAGGGACAATTAACAGACGACAGTCTGACTTGAGTTGTCCCGCACATTAAATTTTCCATCCTTTTAAATCCCCAGGGTCAACCAAGATGCACCAGTCAAGATACCCATTCTTTTTACACAAAATAAAAAAATGGCCATTTTGCTGGTGCATTACTCCTGAGGCATGCACATCTATCATAGCCAAGGACTGATTCACACCCCAGGAGCCCCACGCTGCCTTACAGGAGTTAGCAGTGATGTGAGGAGTGATGCATCTCTCCCTGACTCAATTGCAAGTTCACAGGGGCATAGTAAGTTCTGAGGAGCTGCTGCTAAAAGACAAGCTGGCATCACTCTGGCTGCCTCAAACACATCCAAATCCATTGCAGCTTAGCCAATGGTACACCAGAACGTCGCCACAGGCAACTCAAAGATGTCATACTTATAACTCAGAACATGCTACTGCTCTGCAGTTTTCTGTAGCCAAGCTCTTAATCAGCTAACACAGTAATTGATCTTAAATTGGACAGATGACTATGGTTACATGGAATCTAAAAATGAGTGAACTAGAGAACTCTGTACCATCTGAAGGGCTGTGTGCTTCAGGAATAGGGTGCACCAATCCCCTGTCTAAACTACGGACAGAACAGGACATTTTCCCCATCGTGAAACTGAGCAATCATCTGCCCGCGAGGAAAAACTCATCAAGTGACTTTCTCATCCTTCCATCAAATTACATCCTCCCACGGGGAAGCTTGGGAAACGATGCCGAGCTAAGACCTCCTGTGAGAGCCAGAATATCAGCTACTCATCTCTCTTCCCTGTTATCTCGGGGATGGTTAAGAAGATTCCATAAAGACTTTTTGGCACGCTGCTGACACATGCAACAGATGTACTGCCATTATGCAGCACTGATTACATCGCTAAATGCCAGAACACGGAACCTTGCAGAAGTATTCACTCTTATTTTATTACACCCTCCACCGCCCCCCACCTCAGGTTACACAAGACTCAGCATGTGGCAGTTTGACCAGAAAAGCTTCCAGAGATCCCAAAATAAAACCTTTTAAATTTACAGACATTTTACATTAGATGTGTAAGTAGCCAGTAGTGTGGTAGGTTGCTTCTGCGGAGAAAATGCAAGAAGCAAACGTACTGCTGTCAACTCCAGCTTTCAGTAGGGCTCCGTTATACACTTCAATTTGTGCTTTCTCACTGCAACACGAGAAAGACCCATAGCATGGTGATTTTTACCTTATTTACTGAACACTACAGTGCAGGGTACTGAAGAGTACAGTATTCATTAGTCAGGCTCTGATGTTTTACAGTCTGTATATATTCTAAATACACAGTAGCATATACTTAATGACCCAAAAAAGGGTTTTTTAACTAAGCAAAATGTTTATTTATAAATAAATGGTAAATTCCTCCTGTAAAACTCAGGTTCTGTAAGGACAGGCAGAACACAACCTCTATGAAAGTTGAGGAATGGCTGTACACTTTTTTTTTAAGTGAATTTTTTTAATTAAAACGTGAATGCTCAAACTAAACCCTTTAAATCGGTGAATTAAGTTAAATGTCAGCCAAACAAAGTCCACATTTTACAGCCAACACATTATAAAGTGGGCTTGAAATGTTTCCCAAATTCTTAATCTGAATTGAGCTTGAATCTCCTGCTTTGGGGAAAGCATTGCTGTACATCCATAATAACAGGATAACTCAAACAATGAAGAACAAAGATCTTTTTCTCTTATGTCTGCTTCCTCTTTGAAACCTCGATTTGACACAAAATTCTGCCCCCCCCCCCCCTTGTATACAAATCAACACTGAGGGGGAAAAAGAAGCTTTCTTCTCTCCGTTCTTTAGACCTGTCCTCTAAGCAATAATGTAAAAAAACATTTGCCACTCAGCAGAAATAAGGATGTCAGACATGTGCCCTGAGCCCTGGCAACACAAGCCAGCCAGAAGAGTGGCAGGCAGGGAGGCTGGCAAGACACAGCTCTGTTAGCAGCTACAACCCAAGGGGAAAGAGGAAAACTGCTAACCTAGGAACTTTCCCTAGAAATGCTTTAAAGAGTTGTGCACAAGCCCCTGTCCTGCTGATCCAGTGAGAGTGGGGGAGCCCAGCCAGCAGCGTTTCAACATCGTTTTAATCACAACATGCAGTAAAATGCATGAATATGCTCTTCCTTAGCAAAAGGAAACTTGTCAGTAAATGGCAAATTTGATTTTTACCAATTTGTTAAATATAAAGAGGCTCCATAACATAGCAAAATAAAGACAAATATTTAGGAATTTAAGTCAGTTTAAATGTCAGAGGTCATGCAATTACCCTACAACAGCCATTCAGTAAAAGTCTTCTGCAGTGGTCTTGCAAGTATTGCCAATCAAATGGACAAACAGCATCTCAGAGATTTTAAACTTTGAATTTTAAACTACCACAAAGTTTTTTTTCTCTCTGAAGAGTTTTATTCAACTTCAACTAGTCAGAAAAAGAAAGTGCTAATCATGTCAAGAACCACTGCTACAGAAGAAAAGGAAGTTTATTGATTTTTTTTATCATAACCCCATAAATAAAACATGGTCACCCCCGATCTTGGAGAGCCACAGTGAAGAAGAGATTACGGGTTATGCAATGCATGCCTTTCTCCCACGATTTCCCTTGAGGTTGTCTTTTGTTGTTCAGCGGTCCTGTTTTGTCTTGCCTATGTGGATCCACAGTGTGCCCTTATTTGTTGTGTCTCCATTTTGAGACAGGTTACAGGGCTGGGACCTCCCTTAAACAGAGGTTGCTTGTCAATCAAGGGGGCGGGGGGTGGAGACTGGAGTATTTATACCCAGCACTGATGCAGGGGAAGACAGGCTTGTGTGCATTGGGTATGCTTTACTGGGTTCTGGACACTTTCTTTAATTTTCATTTCTTTCATTGAGTAAATAGATCTTCAGGATATTTAATTTTTAAAATATTGTCTTTCTGCCAAGTACTGGTTATTTTTCCCTATGGCCCTGTGGCAATCCCCGATTTACTTGCCAGGTGGTTGTTTCACACACTACTTTCGAGATCATTAAACACCAGCACCCTGAAACTCTTGAACTCAGTGACTTGCTTAATTGATTATTTAATGGCGACTGATAGGACCTGCTGGACTGGGGTGTAGCAGTGTAAACATACCCGGCAATCCATGTCTGACTGTCTTTGGAAGCTCACAGGCACTGCAGTTCATCAGCCTTCACTCTCTCTCTCCCTGCAGCTCTGCAGTCAGCTGGTCCCCAGGGGCTCCCCTGCGGCGAGCAACACTTCCCGTGGGGAGACAGAGAAGCCCCGAGGGGAGAGCAGGAGAGGGAGGGGGTTACAGTGCCCATCGCTTGTGGCGTACAGATCTCAGAAACCATCTCCAGAGATTGCCAGCAGCTTGGCAAGCCTGGCCCATCCGCCCACACAGCTTCTCTCACAGACAGCGCCTGGTGTGAGGCCTGCACTTACCAGGATCAGTCAACGGGTTTCATTTTAATCCTAACCAAAATGCTGCAACTTGCAACACTTCCCAGGGTCCAGTCCTTGGACATTTCATCTGAGTGACTTCTAAGATTAAGGGTCAGAAAACAAGGAGAAGAATAAGATCATCAATAGCCAGACCCCAACCTCCCACTTGTTTGACCAGGCCTGCCTTTTGCATTCTCTTGTATTCTGCGCCTGCTTCTCCTTCTCCTCATTTGCACCTTGGTAAGGAATCAACAGCCTGGCAGCAGGAGGCCTGCCCTTCTAGACTAGGCTGTGCAGCTTGTTACCAAGACTCCCACGGTGACAGAACCCAACAGGGTAGATCTGAGGTACTGCAGTAACAATCAACCCACCACTAGAGGCAGTCAAGAAGTCTCCATCACTTGTCAATAGACACACTGGGTGTCATCTACACATTCCCACATCGGTGTCATTACCAAGGGTTGGGTATGTAAAGAGCTTTCACCGCCTGAGGCAGTTAGGCTTGGTCACAGTCTAGGGAGACTGGTGTGGAGTCTCTTAGGAAGGAAAGTGACATGTTGGACACTGATCCAAATCTGCCTACAGATTCCACAAACCTGCCCTCCATCAAAACTACCAGTCTGCAAATACCACTCTCCTCCCCATTCCCCACATACACACCTGTTGGAGGCCCCCAAAGAACTTTTGTCAAATGTCAGGAAGGGAATCTTTGGAGCCTGCAGCTCAATCTGATAACGCTGCAGTTTTCTAAGCACAACCAAAGTTCTGCAGCATGCAAGCTGCACATTTCGTGCTCTTTAAAGACCACAAAAAGAGAGTCGCATGGATTTTCTAATAAATTAACCCTGCTTCGCCCCTCTCCAGGACCGACTCCTCCACAGCGGTAAAGCCCTTCAATGGCTAGAAGTTGGAAAGGGGGTGACGTCACTTCAATAACTCGCTCTGTGTGCGAGCCCCGTTATGCAAGACCGCATACGTCGTTATCACACGCCTTATCAAGACCAAATTACTTTATGAGTGGACTTTTCTGGGAGCGAACTTTACCAGGCGTAATGTTTCATGTTTAAAATAGGCCACCTATATACAGGTACGCTAATTAGTGTAATGCATGATAGTATCAGATGCCTACACAGCGATTTAGAAATGAATGAAACAGGACTGAGAAACAGATTGCTTCTTCAGCGGCAAATCAGGTCTCCTCTGCGAGTCCAGACTACTGTCACGGAAGGAAATTAAGCCTGAGTGTTATATAATCCTACCTAATGACTTTCTTTGGAGATTTCAAATCCCTGTCTCCCCAAAAAGATTTAATATCTTATTTGTTTCACTGGTTTGGAAAGTGGCAAGTGTACACTTCAACTGTGCCGAATTGCAGATTTTTTTTTTGTTACGCAAAAGCGATGTGCTTGTATTTAGGATCAGGTGGAGTTAACTGGCGTCCTAAAGACGACACTTACATGGGGTACACGGCCAATAGTTTAATGGTGAAACATGATCGTTCAGATTAAAAAAAAACCAACGTTTTTAGATAGCGAAGCGAAACGTCGAGGAAAAGCAGTCGGAATGCTGTACATCAATTGAAAAGTTTTTTAAAAAGTCACCATGGATACTCATAAAACATGAAGATAGCTAGTAACCAACACTGCGCTCCTCACAAATAACACTCCGATTTAAAATCTATCGTTATTTGATGCCGTTACCGCATCCTCTACTACTCCATTGGGCTCCACTGAGTAGTAGGTCATGTAATAATAAACATTATTTTCCTCGCCAAGTACCGGGTCGCTTATTAAAAACAGTCATTATTTTAACGGTTTAAAAACCATTCTCTTCGAAGTCCCTGTATAAAACGGTCATCACCCCGGGGGAATACGGAATGTTACTGTAACTCGGACAACCCGGACCCATTAAAAAGCCTGTTTTTTGAGCTCGGTGCCACAGAGCCGCAGGACTCCCCGCGGGTGCGAGGACTTGACACGGCTGTTCGTTCAGTTCATGACGGAGGCAGAGAAAACAGACTCGCACTTCGCCCACTGTCCGCCGAGGAGAGGGCTGGAAAGGACAGAAATCAGGCGCATATTCCGAGGCTATTCTGCAATTAAGAGTATCTGGGAAAAGGGTTATATTTACTTTTCACATGAACAAATGACTCCTGTGATATCATATGGAATAAAGAGTTAGAGGAGGACAGCGTTGAAGAGATTCCGCTTGAAGCGCAGAAAAAACGAATCCCAGATGCAGGAAGCAGCGGCCCAAATTGGTTAATAGAGCAATTAAGAAAAATAATAAAGTGGCTTATTAAAAAAAAGAACAGCCTTCAGCTAAAGAAAAGGGGTAGAACGAGCTAGAAAGACGGAAAGCAATACTGAGGCGAAGTAAGAGGCTTTTTTTCAGTGATGATCTAATTGTGCTCAAACTGCCTCTTTTGTGGGTAAGCACTTGGAACTAAAGAGTCTTGAAGGAACGGGAAGAATGCGTTTAATAAGTAGAAGGGGTAAAAAAAATCAGTCTTGTAGAGAAACGTGAAATAACGGTATAGTTTATTGCAGTGCTTCTCCTTAAGGAGAAAAAGAAATTGCTTCAACCAGCAGGGATCTGATATCGCCTTCGGCGTGTGGGTCTCATGGGTGCGCGCTTCTGCATCTAGTATTTGCCGTGTGTGAATCCGCCAGTTAGGACCGAAAATAATAATAATTAAAAAAAAATGTTTAACCGAAGTGTGCAGCGGTGTCCTTGCTGGCAATAGGAACAGCTCATTTCCAGCCGCTTGATGTCGGCTGTCAGGCTCTCTTTTAATCAAAACAGAGCGAGTTTTAAACCGATCTCATTTTTTCTGGTCTCGTTGGCGACTCTTCCTGCGGTTCAGACAGCACTGGCTGACTGATCCGGCTCCGCTACTAAGGAGCCACGTTGCCACAGACACTGCAGGTCCTCTCGCGGAGATAAATATAGACTGCGGCGCGGGGACAGGTTGTACTCCGGTGTCTCCGGGGGACCGGCGATTTTCACAATGCAAATCGAGAACAGAAAGGGAGGGGGACGATCGTGTGTCTTCTATTGCGCTGCTCTCTTGCTTATTCCCGTCTGGTGTGGAATTGCATTGAATGCTCAAACTCTGAGTGGCCTGGTAGTTATCATTCTTATTATATTGCACAACTGGAGCATCTACAGTACAGTATTGCCCTAAATGGGAATGTTGTCTTAATCCCCCAAAAGCAAAAGACTGAAGGAAAGTGGTTAAATGTCTTAATCTGCGGCATTTGGCATTGAATGCACTGGCATTTTAACAGGTGTAGCTCAAATCTATTGGGTTTTCCTGACTCTTAACCTATGTAACTCTGATACAATGCTCATGCATTGTAGGATTCCACACAAAATTTCCAGTACTACAATATTTGTCAAAAAATGAAATTGTACCACAGTTGACACATTTTGCTTGGTGCGGCAAGGCTGCTAAGTCTTTTCAGACTAATATTTTGATGCCCTGAGTTATTTTTTCTGCTTAAATGAGTGTTATGTTGCATTGAAGAAAATCTGAACCCTAACCCTAACTCCGCAAACCCTTAGCTAGGGTTAGGGTTAGGATTATTAGAAAACATAGAGGATGTTTGATGGCATGGCTGTGTTTTAGGACAGAAGTGAAATTTAGGAAAGGTGATATTTGAATGTTCTCTGCACATTTTTTTTCTTGCATATACTGCATGCCTCTATATACTGCATTGCCATAAATGGGAATGTTGTCTAAATCCCCAAAATGCAAAAGACTGAAGGAAAGTGGTTAAAGGTCTTAATCTGTGGCATTTGGCATTGAATGCACTGGCATTTTAACAGGTGTAGCTCAAATTTATTGGGTTTTCCTGACTCTTAACCTATTTACCTCTGGTACGATGTCCATGGATTGTAGGATTCCACACCAAATTTCCAGTAGTATAATACTTGTCAAAAAATGAAATTGTACCACAGTTGATACATTTTGATTGGAGTGGCAAGGCTGCTAAGTCTTTTCAGACTAATATTTTGAGGCCCTGAGTTACATTTTCTGCTATAATGAGTGTTATGTTGCATTGAAGAAAATCTGAACCCTAACCCTAACTCCCCAAAACCTTAGCTAGGGTTAGGGTTAGGATTATTAGAAAACATAGAAGATGTTTGATGGCATGGCTGTGTTTTAGGACAGAAGTGAAATTTAGGAAAGGTGATATTTGAATGTTCTCTGCACATTTTTTTTTCTTGCATATACTGCATGCCTCTATATACTGCATTGCCCTAAATGGGAATGTTGTCTAAATCCCCAAAATGCAAAAGACTGAAGGAAAGTGGTTAAATGTCTTAATCTGTGGCATTTGACATTGAATGCACTGGCATTTTAACAGGTGTAGCTCAAATTTATTGGGTTTTCCTGACTCTTAACCTATTTACCTCTGGTACGATGTCCATGGATTGTACGATTCCACACCAAATTTCCAATAGTATAATACTTGTCAAAAAATGAAATTGTACCACAGTTGATACATTTTGCTTGGTGTGGCAAGGCTGCTAAGTCTTTTCAGACTAATATTTTGAGGCCTTGAGTTATATTTTCTGCTTAAATGAGTGTTATGTTGCATTGAAGAAAATCTGAACCCTAACCCTAACTCCCCAAACCCTTAGCTAGGGTTAGGGTTAGGATTATTAGAAAACATAGAGGATGTTTGATGGCATGGCTGTGTTTAAGGACAGAAGTGAAATTTAGGAAAGGTGATATTTGAATGTTCTCTGCACATTTTTTTTTCTTGCATATACTGCATGCCTCTATACACTGCATTGCCCCAAATGGGAATGTTGTCTAAATCCCCAAAATGCAAAAGACTGAAGGAAAGTGGTTAAAGATCTTAATGTGTTGCATTTGGTATTGAATGCACTGGCATTTTAACAAGTGTAACTCAAATCTATTGGGTTTTCCTGACTCTTAACCTATTTACCTCTGGTACGATGCTCATGGATTGTACGATTCCACACAAAATTTCCAATAGCACAATACTTGTCAAAAAATGAAATTGTACCACAGTTGATATACAATATATTTCCTGTGACTAGGCTGCTAAGTCTTTTCAGACTAATATTTTGAGGCCCTGAGTTATATTTTCTGCTATAATGAGTGTTATGTTGCATTGAAGAAAATCTGAACCCTAACCCTAACTCCGCAAACTCTTAGCTAGGGTTAGGGTTAGGATTATTAGAAAACATAGAGGATGTTTGATGGCATGGCTGTGTTTTAGGACAGAAGTGAAATTTAGGAAAGGTGATATTTGAATGTTCTCTGCACATTTTTTTTTCTTGCATATACTGCATGCCTCTATATACTGCATTGCCCTAAATGGGAATGTTGTCTAAATCCCCAAAATGCAAAAGACTGAAGGAAAGTGGTTAAATGTCTTAATCTGTGGCATTTGGCATTGAATGCACTGGCATTTTAACAGGTGTAGCTCAAATTTATTTGGTTTTCCTGACTCTTAACCTATTTACCTCTGGTACGATGTCCATGGATTGTACGATTCCACACCAAATTTCCAGTAGTATAATACTTGTCAAAAAATGAAATTGTACCACAGTTGATACATTTTGCTTGGTGTGGCAAGGCTGCTAAGTCTTTTCAGACTAATATTTTGAGGCCCTGAGTTATATTTTCTGCTTAAGTGAGTGTTATGTTGCATTGAAGAAAATCTGAACCCTAACCCTAACTCCCCAAATCCTTAGCTAGGGTTAGGGTTAGGATTATTAGAAAACATAGAAGATGTTTGATGGCATGGCTGTGTTTTAGGACAGAAGTGAAATTTCGGAAAGGTGATATTTGAATGTTCTCTGCACATTTTTTTTTCTTGCATATACTGCATGCCTCTATATACTGCATTGCCATAAATGGGAATGTTTTCTAAATCCCCAAAATGAAAAATACTGAAGGAAAGTGGTTAAATGTCTTAATCTGTGGCATTTGCCATTGAATGCACTGGCATTGTAACAGGTGTAGCTCAAATTTATTTGGTTTTCCTGACTCTTAACCTATTTAACTCTGGTACGATGCTCATGGATTGTACGATTCCACACAAAATTTCCAATAGCACAATACTTGTCAAAAAATGAAATTGTACCACAGTTGATACATAATATTTCTTGTTGCAAGGCTGCTAAGTCTTTTCAGACTAATATTTTGAGGCCCTGAGTTATTTTTTCTGCTTAAATGAGTGTTATGTTGCATTGAAGAAAATCTGAACCCTAACCCTAACTCCCCAAACCCTTAGTTAGGGTTAGGGTTAGGATTATTAGAAAACATAGAGGATGTTTGATGGCATGGCTGTGTTTTAGGACAGAAGTGAAATTTAGGAAAGGTGATATTTGAATGTTCTCTGCACATTTTTTTTTCTTGCATATACTGCATGCCTCTATATACTGCATTGCCCTAAATGGGAATGTTGTCTAAATCCCCAAATTGCAAAAGACTGAAGGAAAGTGGTTAAATGTCTTAATCTGTGGCATTTGGCATTGAATGCACTGGCATTTTAACAGATGTAGCTCAAATCTATTGGGTTTTCCTGACTCTTAACCTATTTACCTCTGGTACGATGTCCATGGATTGTACGATTCCACACCAAATTTGCAGTAGTATAATACTTGTCAAAAAATGAAATTGTACCACAGTTGATACATTTTGCTTGGTGTGGCAAGGCTGCTAAGTCTTTTCAGACTAATATTTTGAGGCCCTGAGTTATATTTTCTGCTTAAATGAGTGTTATGTTGCATTGAAGAAAATCTGAGCCCTAACCCTAACTCCCCAAACCCTTAGCTAGGGTTAGGGTTAGGATTATTAGAAAACATAGAGGATGTTTGATGGCATGGCTGTGTTTTAGGACAGAAGTGAAATTTAGGAAAGGTGATATTTGAATGTTCTCTGCACATTTTTTTTTCTTGCATATACTGCATGCCTCTATACACTGCATTGCCCCAAATGGGAATGTTGTCTAAATCCCCAAAATGCAAAAGACTGAAGGAAAGTGGTTAAATGTCTTAATCTGTGGCATTTGGCATTGAATGCACTGGCATTGTAACAGGTGTAGCTCAAATTTATTTGGTTTTCCTGACTCTTAACCTATTTAACTCTGGTACGATGCTCATGGATTGTACGATTCCACACAAAATTTCCAATAGCACAATACTTGTCAAAAAATGAAATTGTACCACAGTTGATACATAATATTTCTTGTGGCAAGGCTGCTAAGTCTTTTCAGACTAATATTTTGAGACCCTGAGTTATTTTTTCTGCTTAAATGAGTGTTATGTTGCATTGAAGAAAATCTGAACCCTAACCCTAACTCCCCAAACCCTTAGCTAGGGTTAGGGTTAGGATTATTAGAAAACATAGAGGATGTTTTATGGCATGGCTGTGTTTTAGGACAGAAGTGAAATTTAGGAAAGGTGATATTTGAATGTTCTCTGCACATTTTTTTTTCTTGCATATACTGCATGCCTCTATATACTGCATTGCCCTAAATGGGAATGTTGTCTAAATCCCCAAAATGCAAAAGACTGAAGGAAAGTGGTTAAATGTCTTAATCTGTGGCATTTGGCATTGAATGCACTGGCATTGTAACAGGTGTAGCTCAAATTTATTTGGTTTTCCTGACTCTTAACCTATTTAACTCTGGTACGATGCTCATGGATTGTACGATTCCACACAGAATTTCCAATAGCACAATACTTGTCAAAAAATGAAATTGTACCACAGTTGATACATAATATTTCTTGTGGCAAGGCTGCTAAGTCTTTTCAGACTAATATTTTGAGGCCCTGAGTTATATTTTCTGCTATAATGAGTGTTATGTTGCATTGAAGAAAATCTGAACCCTAACCCTAACTCCCCAAACCCTTAGCTAGGGTTAGGGTTAGGATTATTAGAAAACATAGAGGATGTTTGATGGCATGGCTGTGTTTTAGGACAGAAGTGAAATTTAGGAAAGGTGATATTTGAATGTTCTCTGCACATTTTTTTTTCTTGCATATACTGCATGCCTCTATATACTGCATTGCCCTAAATGGGAATGTTGTCTAAATCCCCAAAATGCAAAAGACTGAAGGAAAGTGGTTAAATGTCTTAATCTGTGGCATTTGGCATTGAATGCACTGGCATTTTAACAGATGTAGCTCAAATCTATTGGGTTTTCCTGACTCTTAACCTATTTAACTCTGATACGATGCTCATGGATTGTACGATTCCACACAAAATTTCGAGTACTACAGTATTTGTCAAAAAATGAAATTGTACCACAGTTAATACATTTTGCTTGCTGTGGCAAGGCTGCTAAGTCTTTTCAGACTAATATTTACATGCCCTGAGTTATTTTTTCTGCTTAAATGAGTGTTATGTTGCATTGAAGAAAATCTGAACCCTAACCCTAACTCCCCAAACCCTTAGTTAGGGTTAGGGTTAGGATTATTAGAAAACATAGAGGATGTTTGATGGCATGGCTGTGTTTTAGGACAGAAGTGAAATTTAGGAAAGGTGATATTTGAATGTTCTCTGCACATTTTTTTTTCTTGCATATACTGCATGCCTCTATATACTGCATTGCCCTAAATGGGAATGTTGTCTAAATCCCCAAAATGCAAAAGACTGAAGGAAAGTGGTTAAATGTCTTAATCTGTGGCATTTGGCATTGAATGCACTGGCATTTTAACAGATGTAGCTCAAATCTATTGGGTTTTCCTGACTCTTAACCTATTTAACTCTGATACGATGCTCATGGATTGTACGATTCCACACAAAATTTCGAGTACTACAATATTTGTCAAAAAATGAAATTGTACCACAGTTAATACATTTTGCTTGCTGTGGCAAGGCTGCTAAGTCTTTTCAGACTAATATTTACATGCCCTGAGTTATTTTTTCTGCTTAAATGAGTGTTATGTTGCATTGAAGAAAATCTGAACCCTAACCCTAACTCCGCAAACCCTTAGCTAGGCTTAGGGTTAGGATTCTTAGAATACATAGAGGATGTTTGATGGCATGGCTGTGTTTTAGGACAGAAGTGAAATTTAGGAAAGGTGATATTTGAATGTTCTCTGCACATTTTTTTTCTTGCATATACTGCATGCCTCTATATACTGCATTGCCATAAATGGGAATGTTGTCTAAATCCCCAAAATGCAAAAGACTGAAGGAAAGTGGTTAAAGGTCTTAATCTGTGGCATTTGGCATTGAATGCACTGGCATTTTAACAAGTGTAGCTCAAATTTATTGGGTTTTCCTGACTCTTAACCTATTTACCTCTGGTACGATGTCCATGGATTGCACGATTCCACACCAACTTTCCAGTAGTATAATACTTGTCAAAAAATGAAATTGTACCACAGTTGATACAATTTGCTTGGTGTGGCAAGGCTGCTAAGTCTTTTCAGACTAATATTTTGAGGCCTTGAGTTATATTTTCTGCTTAAATTAGTGTTATGTTGCATTGAAGAAAATCTGAACCCTAACCCTAACTCCCCAAACTCTTAGCTAGGGTTAGTGTTAGGATTATTAGAAAACATAGAGGATGTTTGATGGCATGGCTGTGTTTTAGGACAGAAGTGAAATTTAGGAAAGGTGATATTTGAATGTTCTCTGCACATTTTTTTTTCTTGCATATACTGCATGCCTCTATATACTGCATTGCCCTAAATGGGAATGTTGTCTAAATCCCCAAAATGCAAAAGACTAAAGGAAAGTGGTTAAATGTCTTAATCTGTGGCATTTGGCATTGAATGCACTGGCATTTTAACAGGTGTAGCTCAAATTTATTGGGTTTTCCTGACTCTTAACCTATTTACCTCTGGTACGATGTCCATGGATTGTACGATTCCACACCAAATTTCCAGTAGTATAATACTTGTCAAAAAATGAAATTGTACCACAGTTGATACATTTTGCTTGGTGTGGCAAGGCTGCTAAGTCTTTTCAGACTAATATTTTGAGGCCCTGAGTTATATTTTCTGCTTAAATGAGTGTTATGTTGCATTGAAGAAAATCTGAGCCCTAACCCTAACTCCCCAAACCCTTAGCTAGGGTTAGGGTTAGGATTATTAGAAAACATAGAGGATGTTTGATGGCATGGCTGTGTTTTAGGACAGAAGTGAAATTTAGGAAAGGTGATATTTGAATGTTCTCTGCACATTTTTTTTTCTTGCATATACTGCATGCCTCTATATACTGCATTGCCCTAAATGGGAATGTTGTCTAAATCCCCAAAATGCAAAAGACTGAAGGAAAGTGGTTAAATGTCTTAATCTGTGGCATTTGACATTGAATGCACTGGCATTTTAACAGGTGTAGCTCAAATTTATTGGGTTTTCCTGACTCTTAACCTATTTACCTCTGGTACGATGTCCATGGATTGCACGATTCCACACCAACTTTCCAGTAGTATAATACTTGTCAAAAAATGAAATTGTACCACAGTTGATACATTTTGATTGGAGTGGCAAGGCTGCTAAGTCTTTTCAGACTAATATTTTGAGGCCTTGAGTTATATTTTCTGCTTAAATTAGTGTTATGTTGCATTGAAGAAAATCTGAACCCTAACCCTAACTCCCCAAACCCTTAGCTAGGGTTAGGGTTAGGATTATTAGAAAACATAGAGGATGTTTGATGGCATGGCTGTGTTTTAGGACAGAAGTGAAATTTAGGAAAGGTGATATTTGAATGTTCTCTGCACATTTTGTTTTCTTGCATATACTGCATGCCTCTATATACTGCATTGCCCTAAATGGGAATGTTGTCTAAATCCCCAAAATGCAAAAGACTGAAGGAAAGTGGTTAAATGTCTTAATCTGTGGCATTTGGCATTGAATGCACTGGCATTGTAACAGGTGTAGCTCAAATTTATTTGGTTTTCCTGACTCTTAACCTATTTAACTCTGGTACGATGCTCATGGATTGTACGATTCCACACCAAATTTCCAATAGTACAATACTTGTCAAAAATGAAATTGTACCACAGTTGATACATAATATTTCTTGTGGCAAGGCTGCTAAGTCTTTTCAGACTAATATTTTGAGGCCCTGAGTTATATTTTCTGCTATAATGAGTGTTATGTTGCATTGAAGAAAATCTGAACCCTAACCCTAACTCCCCAAACCCTTAGCTAGGGTTAGGGTTAGGATTATTAGAAAACATAGAGGATGTTTCATGGCATGGCTGTGTTTTAGGACAGAAGTGAAATCTAGGAAAGGTGATATTTGAATGTTCTCTGCACATTTTTTTTTCTTGCATATACTGCATGCCTCTATATACTGCATTGCCCTAAATGGGAATGTTGTCTAAATCCCCAAAATGCAAAAGACTGAAGGGAAGTGGTTAAATGTCTTAATCTGTGGCATTTGGCATTGAATGCACTGGCATTGTAACAGGTGTAGCTCAAATTTATTTGGATTTCCTGACTCTTACCCTATTTAACTCTGGTACGATGCTCATGGATTGTACGATTCCACACAAAATTTCCAATAGCACAATTCTTGTCAAAAAATGAAATTGTACCACAGTTGATACATTATATTTCTTGTGGCAAGGCTGCTAAGTCTTTTCAAACTAATATTTTGAGGCCCTGAGTTATATTTTCTGCTTAAATGAGTGTTATGTTGCATTGAAGAAAATCTGAACCCTAACCCTAACTCCCCAAACCCTTAGCTAGGGTTAGGGTTAGGATTATTAGAAAACATAGAGGATGTTTGATGGCATGGCTGTATTTTAGGACAGAAGTGAAATTTAGGAAAGGTGATATTTGAATGTGCTTTTCACATTTTTTTTTCTTGCATATACTGCATGCCTCTATATACTGCATTGCCCTAAATGGGAATGTTGTCTAAATCCCCAAAATGCAAAAGACTGAAGGAAAGTGGTTAAAGATCTTAATGTGTTGCATTTGGCATTGAATGCACTGGCATTTTAACAGGTGTAGCTCAAATCTATTTGGTTTTCCTGACTCTTTACCTATTTAACTCTGGTCCGATGCTCATGGATTGTACGATTCCACACCAAATTTCCAATTGTACAATACTTGTCAAAAAATGAAATTGTACCACAGTTGATACATAATATTTCTTGTGGCAAGGCTGCTAAGTCTTTTCAGACTAATATTTTGAGGCCCTGAGTTATATTTTCTGCTATAATGAGTGTTATGTTGCATTGAAGAAAATCTGAACCCTAACCCTAACTCCACAAACCCTTAGCTAGGGTTAGGGTTAGGATTATTAGAAAACATAGAGGATGTTTGATGGCATGGCTGTGTTTTAGGACAGAAGTGAAATTTAGGAAAGGTGATATTTGAATGTTCTCTGCACATTTTTTTTTCTTGCATATACTGCATGCCTCTATATACTGCATTGCCCTAAATGGGAATGTTGTCTAAATCCCCAAAATGCAAAAGACTAAAGGAAAGTGGTTAAATGTCTTAATCTGTGGCATTTGGCATTGAATGCACTGGCATTTTAACAGGTGTAGCTCAAATTTATTGGGTTTTCCTGACTCTTAACCTATTTACCTCTGGTACGATGTCCATGGATTGTACGATTCCACACCAAATTTCCAGTAGTATAATACTTGTCAAAAAATGAAATTGTACCACAGTTGATACATTTTGCTTGGTGTGGCAAGGCTGCTAAGTCTTTTCAGACTAATATTTTGAGGCCCTGAGTTATATTTTCTGCTTAAATGAGTGTTATGTTGCATTGAAGAAAATCTGAGCCCTAACCCTAACTCCCCAAACCCTTAGCTAGGGTTAGGGTTAGGATTATTAGAAAACATAGAGGATGTTTGATGGCATGGCTGTGTTTTAGGACAGAAGTGAAATTTAGGAAAGGTGATATTTGAATGTTCTCTGCACATTTTTTTTTCTTGCATATACTGCATGCCTCTATACACTGCATTGCCCCAAATGGGAATGTTGTCTAAATCCCCAAAATGCAAAAGACTGAAGGAAAGTGGTTAAATGTCTTAATCTGTGGCATTTGGCATTGAATGCACTGGCATTGTAACAGGTGTAGCTCAAATTTATTTGGTTTTCCTGACTCTTAACCTATTTAACTCTGGTACGATGCTCATGGATTGTACGATTCCACACAGAATTTCCAATAGCACAATACTTGTCAAAAAATGAAATTGTACCACAGTTGATACATAATATTTCTTGTGGCAAGGCTGCTAAGTCTTTTCAGACTAATATTTTGAGGCCCTGAGTTTTTTTTTCTGCTTAAATGAGTGTTATGTTGCATTGAAGAAAATCTGAACCCTAACCCTAACTCCCCAAACCCTTAGCTAGGGTTAGGGTTAGGATTATTAGAAAACATAGAGGATGTTTGATGGCATGGCTGTGTTTTAGGACAGAAGTGAAATTTAGGAAAGGTGATATTTGAATGTTCTCTGCACATTTTTTTTTCTTGCATATACTGCATGCCTCTATATACTGCATTGCCCTAAATGGGAATGTTGTCTAAATCCCCAAAATGCAAAAGACTGAAGGAAAGTGGTTAAATGTCTTAATCTGTGGCATTTGACATTGAATGCACTGGCATTTTAACAGGTGTAGCTCAAATTTATTGGGTTTTCCTGACTCTTAACCTATTTACCTCTGGTACGATGTCCATGGATTGCACGATTCCACACCAACTTTCCAGTAGTATAAGACTTGTCAAAAAATGAAATTGTACCACAGTTGATACAATTTGCTTGGTGTGGCAAGGCTGCTAAGTCTTTTCAGACTAATATTTTGAGGCCTTGAGTTATATTTTCTGCTTAAATTAGTGTTATGTTGCATTGAAGAAAATCTGAACCCTAACCCTAACTCCCCAAACCCTTAGCTAGGGTTAGGGTTAGGATTATTAGAAAACATAGAGGATGTTTGATGGCATGGCTGTGTTTTAGGACAGAAGTGAAATTTAGGAAAGGTGATATTTGAATGTTCTCTGCACATTTTGTTTTCTTGCATATACTGCATGCCTCTATATACTGCATTGCCCTAAATGGGAATGTTGTCTAAATCCCCAAAATGCAAAAGACTGAAGGAAAGTGGTTAAATGTCTTAATCTGTGGCATTTGGCATTGAATGCACTGGCATTGTAACAGGTGTAGCTCAAATTTATTTGGTTTTCCTGACTCTTAACCTATTTAACTCTGGTACGATGCTCATGGATTGTACGATTCCACACCAAATTTCCAATAGTACAATACTTGTCAAAAATGAAATTGTACCACAGTTGATACATAATATTTCTTGTGGCAAGGCTGCTAAGTCTTTTCAGACTAATATTTTGAGGCCCTGAGTTATATTTTCTGCTATAATGAGTGTTATGTTGCATTGAAGAAAATCTGAACCCTAACCCTAACTCCCCAAACCCTTAGCTAGGGTTAGGGTTAGGATTATTAGAAAACATAGAGGATGTTTGATGGCATGGCTGTATTTTAGGACAGAAGTGAAATTTAGGAAAGGTGATATTTGAATGTGCTTTTCACATTTTTTTTTCTTGCATATACTGCATGCCTCTATATACTGCATTGCCCTAAATGGGAATGTTGTCTAAATCCCCAAAATGCAAAAGACTGAAGGAAAGTGGTTAAAGATCTTAATGTGTTGCATTTGGCATTGAATGCACTGGCATTTTAACAGGTGTAGCTCAAATCTATTTGGTTTTCCTGACTGTTTACCTATTTAACTCTGGTCCGATGCTCATGGATTGTACGATTCCACACCAAATTTCCAATTGTACAATACTTGTCAAAAAATGAAATTGTACCACAGTTGATACATAATATTTCTTGTGGCAAGGCTGCTAAGTCTTTTCAGACTAATATTTTGAGGCCCTGAGTTATATTTTCTGCTATAATGAGTGTTATGTTGCATTGAAGAAAATCTGAACCCTAACCCTAACTCCCCAAACCCTTAGCTAGGGTTAGGGTTAGGATTATTAGAAAACATAGAGGATGTTTGATGGCATGGCTGTGTTTTAGGACAGAAGTGAAATTTAGGAAAGGTGATATTTGAATGTTCTCTGCACATTTTTTTTTCTTGCATATACTGCATGCCTCTATATACTGCATTGCCCTAAATGGGAATGTTGTCTAAATCCCCAAAATGCAAAAGACTGAAGGAAAGTGGTTAAATGTCTTAATCTGTGGCATTTGGCATTGAATGCACTGGCATTTTAACAGATGTAGCTCAAATCTATTGGGTTTTCCTGACTCTTAACCTATTTAACTCTGATACGATGCTCATGGATTGTACGATTCCACACCAAATTTCGAGTACTACAATATTTGTCAAAAAATGAAATTGTACCACAGTTAATACATTTTGCTTGCTGTGGCAAGGCTGCTAAGTCTTTTCAGACTAATATTTACATGCCCTGAGTTATTTTTTCTGCTTAAATGAGTGTTATGTTGCATTGAAGAAAATCTGAACCCTAACCCTAACTCCGCAAACCCTTAGCTAGGGTTAGGGTTAGGATTATTAGAAAACATAGAGGATGTTTGATGGCATGGCTGTGTTTTAGGACAGAAGTGAAATTTAGGAAAGGTGATATTTGAATGTTCTCTGCACATTTTTTTTTCTTGCATATACTGCATGCCTCTATATACTGCATTGCCCTAAATGGGAATGTTGTCTAAATCCCCAAAATGCAAATGACTGAAGGAAAGTGGTTAAATGTCTTAATCTGTGGCATTTGGCATTGAATGCACTGGCATTGTAACAGGTGTAGCTCAAATTTATTTGGTTTTCCTGACTCTTAACCTATTTAACTCTGGTACGATGCTCATGGATTGTATGATTCCACACCAAATTTCCAATAGTACAATACTTGTCAAAAAATGAAATTGTACCACAGTTGATACATAATATTTCTTGTGGCAAGGCTGCTAAGTCTTTTCAGACTAATATTTTGAGGCCCTGAGTTATATTTTCTGCTATAATGAGTGTTATGTTGCATTGAAGAAAATCTGAACCCTAACCCTAACTCCCCAAACTCTTAGCTAGGGTTAGGGTTAGGATTATTAGAAAACATAGAGGATGTTTGATGGCATGGCTGTGTTTTAGGACAGAAGTGAAATTTAGGAAAGGTGATATTTGAATGTTCTCTGCACATTTTTTTTTCTTGCATATACTGCATGCCTCTATATACTGCATTGCCCTAAATGGGAATGTTGTCTAAATCCCCAAAATGCAAAAGACTAAAGGAAAGTGGTTAAATGTCTTAATCTGTGGCATTTGGCATTGAATGCACTGGCATTTTAACAGGTGTAGCTCAAATTTATTTGGTTTTCCTGACTCTTAACCTATTTACCTCTGGTACGATGTCCATGGATTGTACGATTCCACACCAAATTTCCAGTAGTATAATACTTGTCAAAAAATGAAATTGTACCACAGTTGATACATTTTGCTTGGTGTGGCAAGGCTGCTAAGTCTTTTCAGACTAATATTTTGAGGCCCTGAGTTATATTTTCTGCTATAATGAGTGTTATGTTGCATTGAAGAAAATCTGAGCCCTAACCCTAACTCCCCAAACCCTTAGCTAGGGTTAGGGTTAGGATTATTAGAAAACATAGAGGATGTTTGATGGCATGGCTGTGTTTTAGGACAGAAGTGAAATTTAGGAAAGGTGATATTTGAATGTTCTCTGCACATTTTTTTTTCTTGCATATACTGCATGCCTCTATATACTGCATTGCCCTAAATGGGAATGTTGTCTAAATCCCCAAAATGCAAAAGATTGAAGGAAAGTGGTTAAAGGTCTTAATGTGTTGCATTTGGCATTGAATGCACTGGCATTTTAACAGGTGTAGCTCAAATTTATTGGGTATTCCTGACTCTTAACCTATTGAACTCTGGTACGATGCTCATGGAATGTACGATTCCACACAAAATTTCCAATAGCACAATACTTGTCAAAAAATGAAATTGTACCACAGTTGATACATAATATTTCTTGTGGCAAGGCTGCTAAGTCTTTTCAGACTAATATTTTGAGGCCCTGAGTTATATTTTCTGCTATAATGAGTGTTATGTTGCATTGAAGAAAATCTGAACCCTAACCCTAACTCCCCAAACCCTTAGCTAGGGTTAGGGTTAGGATTATTAGAAAACATAGAGGATGTTTGATGGCATGGCTGTGTTTTAGGACAGAAGTGAAATTTAGGAAAGGTGATATTTGAATGTTCTCTGCACATTTTTTTTTCTTGCATATACTGCATGCCTCTATATACTGCATTGCCCTAAATGGGAATGTTGTCTAAATCCCCAAAATGCAAAAGACTGAAGGAAAGTGGTTAAAGGTCTTAATCTGTGGCATTTGGCATTGAATGCACTGGCATTTTAACAAGTGTAGCTCAAATTTATTGGGTTTTCCTGACTCTTAACCTATTTACCTCTGGTACGATGTCCATGGATTGTACGATTCCACACCAAATTTCCAGTAGTATAATACTTGTCAAAAAATGAAATTGTACCACAGTTGATACATTTTGATTGGTGTGGCAAGGCTGCTAAGTCTTTTCAGACTAATATTTTGAGGCCCTGAGTTATATTTTCTGCTTAAGTGAGTGTTATGTTGCATTGAAGAAAATCTGAACCCTAACCCTAACTCCCCAAACCCTTAGCTAGGGTTAGGGTTAGGATTATTAGAAAACATAGAAGATGTTTGATGGCATGGCTGTGTTTTAGGACAGAAGTGAAATTTAGGAAAGGTGATATTTGAATGTTCTCTGCACATTTTTTTTTCTTGCATATACTGCATGCCTCTATATACTGCATTGCCATAAATGGGAATGTTTTCTAAATCCCCAAAATGAAAAATACTGAAGGAAAGTGGTTAAATGTCTTAATCTGTGGCATTTGCCATTGAATGCACTGGCATTGTAACAGGTGTAGCTCAAATTTATTTGGTTTTCCTGACTCTTAACCTATTTAACTCTGGTACGATGCTCATGGATTGTACGATTCCACACCAAATTTCCAGTAGTAGAATACTTGTTAAAAAATGAAATTGTACCACAGTTGATATATAATATTTCCTGTGACTAGGCTGCTAAGTCTTTTCAAACTAATATTTTGAGGCCCTGAGTTATATTTTCTGCTTAAATGAGTGTTATGTTGCATTGAAGAAAATCTGAGCCCTAACCCTAACTCCCCAAACCCGTAGCTAGGGTTAGGGTTAGGATTATTAGAAAACATAGAGGATGTTTTATGGCATGGCTGTGTTTTAGGACAGAAGTGAAATTTAGGAAAGGTGATATTTGAATGTTCTCTGCACATTTTTTTTCTTGCATATACTGCATGCCTCTATATACTGCATTGCCCTAAATGGGAATGTTGTCTAAATCCCCAAAATGCAAAAGACTGAAGGAAAGTGGTTAAATGTCTTAATCTGTGGCATTTGGCATTGAATGCACTGGCATTTTAACAGATGTAGCTCAAATCTATTGGGTTTTCCTGACTCTTAACCTATTTAACTCTGATACGATGCTCATGGATTGTACGATTCCACACAAAATTTCGAGTACTACAATATTTCTCAAAAAATGAAATTGTACCACAGTTAATACATTTTGCTTGCTGTGGCAAGGCTGCTAAGTCTTTTCAGACTAATATTTACATGCCCTGAGTTATTTTTTCTGCTTATATGAGTGTTATGTTGCATTGAAGAAAATCTGAACCCTAACCCTAACTCCACAAACCCTTAGATAGGGTTAGGGTTAGGATTATTAGAAAACATAGAGGATGTTTGATGGCATGGCTGTGTTTTAGGACAGAAGTGAAATTTAGGAAAGGTGATATTTGAATGTTCTCTGCACATTTTTTTTTCTTGCATATACTGCATGCCTCTATATACTGCATTGCCCTAAATGGGAATGTTGTCTAAATCCCCAAAATGCAAATGACTGAAGGAAAGTGGTTAAATGTCTTAATCTGTGGCATTTGGCATTGAATGCACTGGCATTGTAACAGGTGTAGCTCAAATTTATTTGGTTTTCCTGACTCTTAACCTATTTAACTCTGGTACGATGCTCATGGATTGTATGATTCCACACCAAATTTCCAATAGTACAATACTTGTCAAAAAATGAAATTGTACCACAGTTGATACATAATATTTCTTGTGGCAAGGCTGCTAAGTCTTTTCAGACTAATATTTTGAGGCCCTGAGTTATATTTTCTGCTATAATGAGTGTTATGTTGCATTGAAGAAAATCTGAACCCTAACCCTAACTCCCCAAACTCTTAGCTAGGGTTAGTGTTAGGATTATTAGAAAACATAGAGGATGTTTGATGGCATGGCTGTGTTTTAGGACAGAAGTGAAATTTAGGAAAGGTGATATTTGAATGTTCTCTGCACATTTTTTTTTCTTGCATATACTGCATGCCTCTATATACTGCATTGCCCTAAATGGGAATGTTGTCTAAATCCCCAAAATGCAAAAGACTAAAGGAAAGTGGTTAAATGTCTTAATCTGTGGCATTTGGCATTGAATGCACTGGCATTTTAACAGGTGTAGCTCAAATTTATTGGGTTTTCCTGACTCTTAACCTATTTACCTCTGGTACGATGTCCATGGATTGTACGATTCCACACCAAATTTCCAGTAGTATAATACTTGTCAAAAAATGAAATTGTACCACAGTTGATACATTTTGCTTGGTGTGGCAAGGCTGCTAAGTCTTTTCAGACTAATATTTTGAGGCCCTGAGTTATATTTTCTGCTTAAATGAGTGTTATGTTGCATTGAAGAAAATCTGAGCCCTAACCCTAACTCCCCAAACCCTTAGCTAGGGTTAGGGTTAGGATTATTAGAAAACATAGAGGATGTTTGATGGCATGGCTGTGTTTTAGGACAGAAGTGAAATTTAGGAAAGGTGATATTTGAATGTTCTCTGCACATTTTTTTTTCTTGCATATACTGCATGCCTCTATACACTGCATTGCCCCAAATGGGAATGTTGTCTAAATCCCCAAAATGCAAAAGACTGAAGGAAAGTGGTTAAATGTCTTAATCTGTGGCATTTGGCATTGAATGCACTGGCATTGTAACAGGTGTAGCTCAAATTTATTTGGTTTTCCTGACTCTTAACCTATTTAACTCTGGTACGATGCTCATGGATTGTACGATTCCACACAAAATTTCCAATAGCACAATACTTGTCAAAAAATGAAATTGTACCACAGTTGATACATAATATTTCTTGTGGCAAGGCTGCTAAGTCTTTTCAGACTAATATTTTGAGACCCTGAGTTATTTTTTCTGCTTAAATGAGTGTTATGTTGCATTGAAGAAAATCTGAACCCTAACCCTAACTCCCCAAACCCTTAGCTAGGGTTAGGGTTAGGATTATTAGAAAACATAGAGGATGTTTTATGGCATGGCTGTGTTTTAGGACAGAAGTGAAATTTAGGAAAGGTGATATTTGAATGTTCTCTGCACATTTTTTTTTCTTGCATATACTGCATGCCTCTATATACTGCATTGCCCTAAATGGGAATGTTGTCTAAATCCCCAAAATGCAAAAGACTGAAGGAAAGTGGTTAAATGTCTTAATCTGTGGCATTTGACATTGAATGCACTGGCATTTTAACAGGTGTAGCTCAAATTTATTGGGTTTTCCTGACTCTTAACCTATTTACCTCTGGTACGATGTCCATGGATTGCACGATTCCACACCAACTTTCCAGTAGTATAATACTTGTCAAAAAATGAAATTGTACCACAGTTGATACAATTTGCTTGGTGTGGCAACGCTGCTAAGTCTTTTCAGACTAATATTTTGAGGCCCTGAGTTATATTTTCTGCTTAAATGAGTGTTATGTTGCATTGAAGAAAATCTGAGCCCTAACCCTAACTCCCCAAACCCTTAGCTAGGGTTAGGGTTAGGATTATTAGAAAACATAGAGGATGTTTGATGGCATGGCTGTGTTTTAGGACAGAAGTGAAATTTAGGAAAGGTGATATTTGAATGTTCTCTGCACATTTTTTTTTCTTGCATATACTGCATGCCTCTATACACTGCATTGCCCCAAATGGGAATGTTGTCTAAATCCCCAAAATGCAAAAGACTGAAGGAAAGTGGTTAAATGTCTTAATCTGTGGCATTTGGCATTGAATGCACTGGCATTGTAACAGGTGTAGCTCAAATTTATTTGGTTTTCCTGACTCTTAACCTATTTAACTCTGGTACGATGCTCATGGATTGTACGATTCCACACCAAATTTCCAGTAGTATAATACTTGTCAAAAAATGAAATTGTACCACAGTTGATACAATTTGCTTGGTGTGGCAAGGCTGCTAAGTCTTTTCAGACTAATATTTTGAGGCCTTGAGTTATATTTTCTGCTTAAATTAGTGTTATGTTGCATTGAAGAAAATCTGAACCCTAACCCTAACTCCCCAAACCCTTAGCTAGGGTTAGGGTTAGGATTATTAGAAAACATAGAGGATGTTTGATGGCATGGCTGTGTTTTAGGACAGAAGTGAAATTTAGGAAAGGTGATATTTGAATGTTCTCTGCACATTTTTTTTTCTTGCATATACTGCATGCCTCTATATACTGCATTGCCATAAATGGGAATGTTTTCTAAATCCCCAAAATGCAAAAGACTGAAGGAAAGTGGTTAAATGTCTTAATCTGTGGCATTTGCCATTGAATGCACTGGCATTGTAACAGGTGTAGCTCAAATTTATTTGGTTTTCCTGACTCTTAACCTATTTAACTCTGGTACGATGCTCATGGATTGTACGATTCCACACAAAATTTCCAATAGCACAATTCTTGTCAAGAAATGAAATTGTACCACAGTTGATACATTATATTTCTTGAGGCAAGGCTGCTAAGTCTTTTCAAACTAATATTTTGAGGCCCTGAGTTATATTTTCTGCTTAAATGAGTGTTATGTTGCATTGAAGAAAATCTGAACCCTAACCCTAACTCCCCAAACCCTTAGCTAGGGTTAGGGTTAGGATTATTAGAAAACATAGAGGATGTTTGATGGCATGGCTGTGTTTTAGGACAGAAGTGAAATTTAGGAAAGGTGATATTTGAATGTTCTCTGCACATTTTTTTTTTCTTGCATATACTGCATGCCTCTATACACTGCATTTCCCTAAATGGGAATGTTGTCTAAATCCCCAAAATGCAAAAGACTGAAGGAAAGTGGTTAAAGATCTTAATGTGTTGCATTTGGCATTGAATGCACTGGCATTTTAACAGGTGTAGCTCAAATCTATTCGGTTTTCCTAACTCTTAACCTATTTAACTCTGATACGATGCTCATGGATTGTACGATTCCACACCAAATTTCCAATTGTACAATACTTGTCAAAAAATGAAATTGTACCACAGTTGATACATAATATTTCTTGTGGCAAGGCTGCTAAGTCTTTTCAGACTAATATTTTGAGGCCCTGAGTTATATTTTCTGCTATAATGAGTGTTATGTTGCATTGAAGAAAATCTGAACCCTAACCCTAACTCCCAAAACCCTTAGTTAGGGTTAGGGTTAGGATTATTAGAAAACATAGAGGATGTTTTATGGCATGGCTGTGTTTTAGGACAGAAGTGAAATTTAGGAAAGGTGATATTTGAATGTTCTCTGCACATTTTTTTTTCTTGCATATACTGCATGCCTCTATATACTGCATTGCCCTAAATGGGAATGTTGTCTAAATCCCCAAAATGCAAAAGACTGAAGGAAAGTGGTTAAATGTCTTAATCTGTGGCATTTGGCATTGAATGCACTGGCATTTTAACAGGTGTAGCTCAAATTTATTTGGTTTTCCTGACTCTTAACCTATTTACCTCTGGTACGATGTCCATGGATTGTACGATTCCACACCAAATTTCCAGTAGTATAATACTTGTCAAAAAATGAAATTGTACCACAGTTGATACATTTTGCTTGGTGTGGCAAGGCTGCTAAGTCTTTTCAGACTAATATTTTGAGGCCCTGAGTTATATTTTCTGCTTAAGTGAGTGTTATGTTGCATTGAAGAAAATCTGAACCCTAACCCTAACTCCCCAAACCCTTAGCTAGGGTTAGGGTTAGGATTATTAGAAAACATAGAGGATGTTTGATGGCATGGCTGTGTTTTAGGACAGAAGTGAAATTCAGGAAAGGTGATATTTGAATGTTCTCTGCACATTTTTTTTTCTTGCATATACTGCATGCCTCTATACACTGCATTGCCCTAAATGGGAATGTTTTCTAAATCCCCAAAATGAAAAATACTGAAGGAAAGTGGTTAAATGTCTTAATCTGTGGCATTTGGCATTGAATGCACTGGCATTATAACAGGTGTAGCTCAAATTTATTTGGTTTTCCTGACTCTTAACCTATTTAACTCTGGTACGATGCTCATGGATTGTACGATTCCACACAAAATTTCCAATAGCACAATTCTTGTCAAAAAATGAAATTGTACCACAGTTGATACATTATATTTCTTGAGGTAAGGCTGCTAAGTCTTTTCAAACTAATATTTTGAGGCCCTGAGTTATATTTTCTGCTTAAATGAGTGTTATGTTGCATTGAAGAAAATCTGAACCCTAACCCTAACTCCCCAAACCCTTAGCTAGGGTTAGGGTTAGGATTATTAGAAAACATAGAGGATGTTTGATGGCATGGCTGTGTTTTAGGACAGAAGTGAAATTTAGGAAAGGTGATATTTGAATGTTCTCTGCACATTTTTTTTTTCTTGCATATACTGCATGCCTCTATACACTGCATTTCCCTAAATGGGAATGTTGTCTAAATCCCCAAAATGCAAAAGACTGAAGGAAAGTGGTTAAAGATCTTAATGTGTTGCATTTGGCATTGAATGCACTGGCATTTTAACAGGTGTAGCTCAAATCTATTCGGTTTTCCTAACTCTTAACCTATTTAACTCTGATACGATTCTCATGGATTGTACGATTCCACACAAAATTTCGAGTACTACAATATTTGTCATAAAATGAAATTGTACCACAGTTAATACATTTTGCTTGCTGTGGCAAGGCTGCTAAGTCTTTTCAGACTAATATTTACATGCCCTGAGTTATTTTTTCTGCTTAAATGAGTGTTATGTTGCATTGAAGAAAATCTGAACCCTAACCCTAACTCCCCAAACCCTTAGCTAGGGTTAGGGTTAGGATTATTAGAAAACATAGAAGATGTTTGATGGCATGGCTGTGTTTTAGGACAGAAGTGAAATTTAGGAAAGGTGATATTTGAATGTTCTCTGCACATTTTTTTTTCTTGCATATACTGCATGCCTCTATATACTGCATTGCCCTAAATGGGAATGTTGTCTAAATCCCCAAAATGCAAAAGACTGAAGGAAAGTGGTTAAAGATCTTAATCTGTGGCATTTGGCATTGAATGCACTGGCATTGTAACAGGTGTAGCTCAAATTTATTTGGTTTTCCTGACTCTTAACCTATTTAACTCTGGTACGATGCTCATGGATTGTATGATTCCACACCAAATTTCCAATAGTACAATACTTGTCAAAAAATGAAATTGTACCACAGCTGATACATAATATTTCTTGTGGCAAGGCTGCTAAGTCTTTTCAGACTAATATTTTGAGGCCCTGAGTTATATTTTCTGCTTAAATGAGTGTTATGTTGCATTGAAGAAAATCTGAACCCTAACCCTAACTCCCCAAACCCTTAGCTAGGGTTAGGGTTAGGATTATTAGAAAACATAGAGGATGTTTGATGGCATGGCTGTGTTTTAGGACAGAAGTGAAATTTAGGAAAGGTGATATTTGAATGTTCTCTACACATTTTTTTTTCTTGCATATACTGCATGCCTCTATATACTGCATTGCCCTAAATGGGAATGTTGTCTAAATCCCCAAAATGCAAAAGACTGAAGGAAAGTGGTTAAATGTCTTAATCTGTGGCATTTGGCATTGAATGCACTGGCATTGTAACAGGTGTAGCTCAAATTTATTTGGTTTTCCTGACTCTTAACCTATTTAACTCTGGTACGATGCTCATGGATTGTATGATTCCACACCAA
The DNA here is from genome assembly GCF_055471065.1 of Atractosteus spatula. NCBI lineage: Eukaryota > Metazoa > Chordata > Actinopteri > Semionotiformes > Lepisosteidae > Atractosteus > Atractosteus spatula. The sequence continues at coordinate 5,458,588 of NC_142731.1, read as the reverse complement.
ATTTCCAATAGTACAATACTTGTCAAAAAATGAAATTGTACCACAGTTGATACATAATATTTCTTGTGGCAAGGCTGCTAAGTCTTTTCAGACTAATATTTTGAGGCCCTGAGTTATATTTTCTGCTATAATGAGTGTTATGTTGCATTGAAGAAAATCTGAACCCTAACCCTAACTCCCCAAACTCTTAGCTAGGGTTAGGGTTAGGATTATTAGAAAACATAGAGGATGTTTGATGGCATGGCTGTGTTTTAGGACAGAAGTGAAATTTAGGAAAGGTGATATTTGAATGTTCTCTGCACATTTTTTTTTCTTGCATATACTGCATGCCTCTATATACTGCATTGCCCTAAATGGGAATGTTGTCTAAATCCCCAAAATGCAAAAGACTGAAGGAAAGTGGTTAAAGATCTTAATGTGTTGCATTTGGCATTGAATGCACTGGCATTTTAACAGGTGTAGCTCTAATGTATTGGGTTTTCCTGACTCTTAACCTATTTACCTCTGGTACGATGTCCATGGATTGTACGATTCCACACCAAATTTCCAGTAGTATAATACTTGTCAAAAAATGAAATTGTACCACAGTTGATACATTTTACTTGGTGTGGCAAGGCTGCTAAGTCTTTTCAGACTAATATTTTGAGGCCCTGAGTTATATTTTCTGCTTAAATGAGTGTTATGTTGCATTGAAGAAAATCTGAGCCCTAACCCTAACTCCCCAAACCCTTAGCTAGGGTTAGGGTTAGGATTATTAGAAAACATAGAGGATGTTTGATGGCATGGCTGTGTTTTAGGACAGAAGTGAAATTTAGGAAAGGTGATATTTGAATGTTCTCTGCACATTTTTTTTTCTTGCATATACTGCATGCCTCTATACACTGCATTGCCCCAAATGGGAATGTTGTCTAAATCCCCAAAATGCAAAAGACTGAAGGAAAGTGGTTAAATGTCTTAATCTGTGGCATTTGGCATTGAATGCACTGGCATTGTAACAGGTGTAGCTCAAATTTATTTGGTTTTCCTGACTCTTAACCTATTTAACTCTGGTACGATGCTCATGGATTGTACGATTCCACACCAAATTTCCAGTAGTATAATACTTGTCAAAAAATGAAATTGTACCACAGTTGATACAATTTGCTTGGTGTGGCAAGGCTGCTAAGTCTTTTCAGACTAATATTTTGAGGCCTTGAGTTATATTTTCTGCTTAAATTAGTGTTATGTTGCATTGAAGAAAATCTGAACCCTAACCCTAACTCCCCAAACCCTTAGCTAGGGTTAGGGTTAGGATTATTAGAAAACATAGAGGATGTTTGATGGCATGGCTGTGTTTTAGGACAGAAGTGAAATTTAGGAAAGGTGATATTTGAATGTTCTCTGCACATTTTTTTTTCTTGCATATACTGCATGCCTCTATATACTGCATTGCCATAAATGGGAATGTTTTCTAAATCCCCAAAATGCAAAAGACTGAAGGAAAGTGGTTAAATGTCTTAATCTGTGGCATTTGCCATTGAATGCACTGGCATTGTAACAGGTGTAGCTCAAATTTATTTGGTTTTCCTGACTCTTAACCTATTTAACTCTGGTACGATGCTCATGGATTGTACGATTCCACACAAAATTTCCAATAGCACAATTCTTGTCAAGAAATGAAATTGTACCACAGTTGATACATTATATTTCTTGAGGCAAGGCTGCTAAGTCTTTTCAAACTAATATTTTGAGGCCCTGAGTTATATTTTCTGCTTAAATGAGTGTTATGTTGCATTGAAGAAAATCTGAACCCTAACCCTAACTCCCCAAACCCTTAGCTAGGGTTAGGGTTAGGATTATTAGAAAACATAGAGGATGTTTGATGGCATGGCTGTGTTTTAGGACAGAAGTGAAATTTAGGAAAGGTGATATTTGAATGTTCTCTGCACATTTTTTTTTTCTTGCATATACTGCATGCCTCTATACACTGCATTTCCCTAAATGGGAATGTTGTCTAAATCCCCAAAATGCAAAAGACTGAAGGAAAGTGGTTAAAGATCTTAATGTGTTGCATTTGGCATTGAATGCACTGGCATTTTAACAGGTGTAGCTCAAATCTATTCGGTTTTCCTAACTCTTAACCTATTTAACTCTGATACGATGCTCATGGATTGTACGATTCCACACCAAATTTCCAATTGTACAATACTTGTCAAAAAATGAAATTGTACCACAGTTGATACATAATATTTCTTGTGGCAAGGCTGCTAAGTCTTTTCAGACTAATATTTTGAGGCCCTGAGTTATATTTTCTGCTATAATGAGTGTTATGTTGCATTGAAGAAAATCTGAACCCTAACCCTAACTCCCAAAACCCTTAGTTAGGGTTAGGGTTAGGATTATTAGAAAACATAGAGGATGTTTTATGGCATGGCTGTGTTTTAGGACAGAAGTGAAATTTAGGAAAGGTGATATTTGAATGTTCTCTGCACATTTTTTTTTCTTGCATATACTGCATGCCTCTATATACTGCATTGCCCTAAATGGGAATGTTGTCTAAATCCCCAAAATGCAAAAGACTGAAGGAAAGTGGTTAAATGTCTTAATCTGTGGCATTTGGCATTGAATGCACTGGCATTTTAACAGGTGTAGCTCAAATTTATTTGGTTTTCCTGACTCTTAACCTATTTACCTCTGGTACGATGTCCATGGATTGTACGATTCCACACCAAATTTCCAGTAGTATAATACTTGTCAAAAAATGAAATTGTACCACAGTTGATACATTTTGCTTGGTGTGGCAAGGCTGCTAAGTCTTTTCAGACTAATATTTTGAGGCCCTGAGTTATATTTTCTGCTTAAGTGAGTGTTATGTTGCATTGAAGAAAATCTGAACCCTAACCCTAACTCCCCAAACCCTTAGCTAGGGTTAGGGTTAGGATTATTAGAAAACATAGAGGATGTTTGATGGCATGGCTGTGTTTTAGGACAGAAGTGAAATTCAGGAAAGGTGATATTTGAATGTTCTCTGCACATTTTTTTTTCTTGCATATACTGCATGCCTCTATACACTGCATTGCCCTAAATGGGAATGTTTTCTAAATCCCCAAAATGAAAAATACTGAAGGAAAGTGGTTAAATGTCTTAATCTGTGGCATTTGGCATTGAATGCACTGGCATTATAACAGGTGTAGCTCAAATTTATTTGGTTTTCCTGACTCTTAACCTATTTAACTCTGGTACGATGCTCATGGATTGTACGATTCCACACAAAATTTCCAATAGCACAATTCTTGTCAAAAAATGAAATTGTACCACAGTTGATACATTATATTTCTTGAGGTAAGGCTGCTAAGTCTTTTCAAACTAATATTTTGAGGCCCTGAGTTATATTTTCTGCTTAAATGAGTGTTATGTTGCATTGAAGAAAATCTGAACCCTAACCCTAACTCCCCAAACCCTTAGCTAGGGTTAGGGTTAGGATTATTAGAAAACATAGAGGATGTTTGATGGCATGGCTGTGTTTTAGGACAGAAGTGAAATTTAGGAAAGGTGATATTTGAATGTTCTCTGCACATTTTTTTTTTCTTGCATATACTGCATGCCTCTATACACTGCATTTCCCTAAATGGGAATGTTGTCTAAATCCCCAAAATGCAAAAGACTGAAGGAAAGTGGTTAAAGATCTTAATGTGTTGCATTTGGCATTGAATGCACTGGCATTTTAACAGGTGTAGCTCAAATCTATTCGGTTTTCCTAACTCTTAACCTATTTAACTCTGATACGATTCTCATGGATTGTACGATTCCACACAAAATTTCGAGTACTACAATATTTGTCATAAAATGAAATTGTACCACAGTTAATACATTTTGCTTGCTGTGGCAAGGCTGCTAAGTCTTTTCAGACTAATATTTACATGCCCTGAGTTATTTTTTCTGCTTAAATGAGTGTTATGTTGCATTGAAGAAAATCTGAACCCTAACCCTAACTCCCCAAACCCTTAGCTAGGGTTAGGGTTAGGATTATTAGAAAACATAGAAGATGTTTGATGGCATGGCTGTGTTTTAGGACAGAAGTGAAATTTAGGAAAGGTGATATTTGAATGTTCTCTGCACATTTTTTTTTCTTGCATATACTGCATGCCTCTATATACTGCATTGCCCTAAATGGGAATGTTGTCTAAATCCCCAAAATGCAAAAGACTGAAGGAAAGTGGTTAAAGATCTTAATCTGTGGCATTTGGCATTGAATGCACTGGCATTGTAACAGGTGTAGCTCAAATTTATTTGGTTTTCCTGACTCTTAACCTATTTAACTCTGGTACGATGCTCATGGATTGTATGATTCCACACCAAATTTCCAATAGTACAATACTTGTCAAAAAATGAAATTGTACCACAGCTGATACATAATATTTCTTGTGGCAAGGCTGCTAAGTCTTTTCAGACTAATATTTTGAGGCCCTGAGTTATATTTTCTGCTTAAATGAGTGTTATGTTGCATTGAAGAAAATCTGAACCCTAACCCTAACTCCCCAAACCCTTAGCTAGGGTTAGGGTTAGGATTATTAGAAAACATAGAGGATGTTTGATGGCATGGCTGTGTTTTAGGACAGAAGTGAAATTTAGGAAAGGTGATATTTGAATGTTCTCTACACATTTTTTTTTCTTGCATATACTGCATGCCTCTATATACTGCATTGCCCTAAATGGGAATGTTGTCTAAATCCCCAAAATGCAAAAGACTGAAGGAAAGTGGTTAAATGTCTTAATCTGTGGCATTTGGCATTGAATGCACTGGCATTGTAACAGGTGTAGCTCAAATTTATTTGGTTTTCCTGACTCTTAACCTATTTAACTCTGGTACGATGCTCATGGATTGTATGATTCCACACCAAATTTCCAATAGTACAATACTTGTCAAAAAATGAAATTGTACCACAGTTGATACATAATATTTCTTGTGGCAAGGCTGCTAAGTCTTTTCAGACTAATATTTTGAGGCCCTGAGTTATATTTTCTGCTATAATGAGTGTTATGTTGCATTGAAGAAAATCTGAACCCTAACCCTAACTCCCCAAACTCTTAGCTAGGGTTAGGGTTAGGATTATTAGAAAACATAGAGGATGTTTGATGGCATGGCTGTGTTTTAGGACAGAAGTGAAATTTAGGAAAGGTGATATTTGAATGTTCTCTGCACATTTTTTTTTCTTGCATATACTGCATGCCTCTATATACTGCATTGCCCTAAATGGGAATGTTGTCTAAATCCCCAAAATGCAAAAGACTAAAGGAAAGTGGTTAAATGTCTTAATCTGTGGCATTTGGCATTGAATGCACTGGCATTTTAACAGGTGTAGCTCAAATTTATTTGGTTTTCCTGACTCTTAACCTATTTACCTCTGGTACGATGTCCATGGATTGTACGATTCCACACCAAATTTCCAGTAGTATAATACTTGTCAAAAAATGAAATTGTACCACAGTTGATACATTTTGCTTGGTGTGGCAAGGCTGCTAAGTCATTTCAGACTAATATTTTGAGGCCCTGAGTTATATTTTCTGCTATAATGAGTGTTATGTTGCATTGAAGAAAATCTGAGCCCTAACCCTAACTCCCCAAACCCTTAGCTAGGGTTAGGGTTAGGATTATTAGAAAACATAGAGGATGTTTGATGGCATGGCTGTGTTTTAGGACAGAAGTGAAATTTAGGAAAGGTGATATTTGAATGTTCTCTGCACATTTTTTTTTCTTGCATATACTGCATGCCTCTATATACTGCATTGCCCTAAATGGGAATGTTGTCTAAATCCCCAAAATGCAAAAGATTGAAGGAAAGTGGTTAAAGGTCTTAATGTGTTGCATTTGGCATTGAATGCACTGGCATTTTAACAGGTGTAGCTCAAATTTATTGGGTATTCCTGACTCTTAACCTATTGAACTCTGGTACGATGCTCATGGAATGTACGATTCCACACAAAATTTCCAATAGCACAATACTTGTCAAAAAATGAAATTGTACCACAGTTGATAAATAATATTTCTTGTGGCAAGGCTGCTAACTCTTTTCAGACTAATATTTTGAGGCCCTGAGTTATATTTTCTGCTATAATGAGTGTTATGTTGCATTGAAGAAAATCTGAACCCTAACCCTAACTCCCCAAACCCTTAGCTAGGGTTAGGGTTAGGATTATTAGAAAACATAGAGGATGTTTGATGGCATGGCTGTGTTTTAGGACAGAAGTGAAATTTAGGAAAGGTGATATTTGAATGTTCTCTGCACATTTTTTTTTCTTGCATATACTGCATGCCTCTATATACTGCATTGCCCTAAATGGGAATGTTGTCTAAATCCCCAAAATGCAAAAGACTGAAGGAAAGTGGTTAAAGGTCTTAATCTGTGGCATTTGGCATTGAATGCACTGGCATTTTAACAAGTGTAGCTCAAATTTATTGGGTTTTCCTGACTCTTAACCTATTTACCTCTGGTACGATGTCCATGGATTGTACGATTCCACACCAAATTTCCAGTAGTATAATACTTGTCAAAAAATGAAATTGTACCACAGTTGATACATTTTGATTGGTGTGGCAAGGCTGCTAAGTCTTTTCAGACTAATATTTTGAGGCCCTGAGTTATATTTTCTGCTTAAGTGAGTGTTATGTTGCATTGAAGAAAATCTGAACCCTAACCCTAACTCCCCAAACCCTTAGCTAGGGTTAGGGTTAGGATTATTAGAAAACATAGAAGATGTTTGATGGCATGGCTGTGTTTTAGGACAGAAGTGAAATTTAGGAAAGGTGATATTTGAATGTTCTCTGCACATTTTTTTTTCTTGCATATACTGCATGCCTCTATATACTGCATTGCCATAAATGGGAATGTTTTCTAAATCCCCAAAATGAAAAATACTGAAGGAAAGTGGTTAAATGTCTTAATCTGTGGCATTTGCCATTGAATGCACTGGCATTGTAACAGGTGTAGCTCAAATTTATTTGGTTTTCCTGACTCTTAACCTATTTAACTCTGGTACGATGCTCATGGATTGTACGATTCCACACCAAATTTCCAGTAGTAGAATACTTGTTAAAAAATGAAATTGTACCACAGTTGATATATAATATTTCCTGTGACTAGGCTGCTAAGTCTTTTCAAACTAATATTTTGAGGCCCTGAGTTATATTTTCTGCTTAAATGAGTGTTATGTTGCATTGAAGAAAATCTGAGCCCTAACCCTAACTCCCCAAACCCGTAGCTAGGGTTAGGGTTAGGATTATTAGAAAACATAGAGGATGTTTTATGGCATGGCTGTGTTTTAGGACAGAAGTGAAATTTAGGAAAGGTGATATTTGAATGTTCTCTGCACATTTTTTTTTCTTGCATATACTGCATGCCTCTATATACTGCATTGCCCTAAATGGGAATGTTGTCTAAATCCCCAAAATGCAAAAGACTGAAGGAAAGTGGTTAAATGTCTTAATCTGTGGCATTTGGCATTGAAAGCACTGGCATTTTAACAGATGTAGCTCAAATCTATTGGGTTTTCCTGACTCTTAACCTATTTAACTCTGATACGATGCTCATGGATTGTACGATTCCACACAAAATTTCGAGTACTACAATATTTCTCAAAAAATGAAATTGTACCACAGTTAATACATTTTGCTTGCTGTGGCAAGGCTGCTAAGTCTTTTCAGACTAATATTTACATGCCCTGAGTTATTTTTTCTGCTTATATGAGTGTTATGTTGCATTGAAGAAAATCTGAACCCTAACCCTAACTCCACAAACCCTTAGATAGGGTTAGGGTTAGGATTATTAGAAAACATAGAGGATGTTTGATGGCATGGCTGTGTTTTAGGACAGAAGTGAAATTTAGGAAAGGTGATATTTGAATGTTCTCTGCACATTTTTTTTTCTTGCATATACTGCATGCCTCTATATACTGCATTGCCCTAAATGGGAATGTTGTCTAAATCCCCAAAATGCAAATGACTGAAGGAAAGTGGTTAAATGTCTTAATCTGTGGCATTTGGCATTGAATGCACTGGCATTGTAACAGGTGTAGCTCAAATTTATTTGGTTTTCCTGACTCTTAACCTATTTAACTCTGGTACGATGCTCATGGATTGTATGATTCCACACCAAATTTCCAATAGTACAATACTTGTCAAAAAATGAAATTGTACCACAGTTGATACATAATATTTCTTGTGGCAAGGCTGCTAAGTCTTTTCAGACTAATATTTTGAGGCCCTGAGTTATATTTTCTGCTATAATGAGTGTTATGTTGCATTGAAGAAAATCTGAACCCTAACCCTAACTCCCCAAACTCTTAGCTAGGGTTAGTGTTAGGATTATTAGAAAACATAGAGGATGTTTGATGGCATGGCTGTGTTTTAGGACAGAAGTGAAATTTAGGAAAGGTGATATTTGAATGTTCTCTGCACATTTTTTTTTCTTGCATATACTGCATGCCTCTATATACTGCATTGCCCTAAATGGGAATGTTGTCTAAATCCCCAAAATGCAAAAGACTAAAGGAAAGTGGTTAAATGTCTTAATCTGTGGCATTTGGCATTGAATGCACTGGCATTTTAACAGGTGTAGCTCAAATTTATTGGGTTTTCCTGACTCTTAACCTATTTACCTCTGGTACGATGTCCATGGATTGTACGATTCCACACCAAATTTCCAGTAGTATAATACTTGTCAAAAAATGAAATTGTACCACAGTTGATACATTTTGCTTGGTGTGGCAAGGCTGCTAAGTCTTTTCAGACTAATATTTTGAGGCCCTGAGTTATATTTTCTGCTTAAATGAGTGTTATGTTGCATTGAAGAAAATCTGAGCCCTAACCCTAACTCCCCAAACCCTTAGCTAGGGTTAGGGTTAGGATTATTAGAAAACATAGAGGATGTTTGATGGCATGGCTGTGTTTTAGGACAGAAGTGAAATTTAGGAAAGGTGATATTTGAATGTTCTCTGCACATTTTTTTTTCTTGCATATACTGCATGCCTCTATACACTGCATTGCCCCAAATGGGAATGTTGTCTAAATCCCCAAAATGCAAAAGACTGAAGGAAAGTGGTTAAATGTCTTAATCTGTGGCATTTGGCATTGAATGCACTGGCATTGTAACAGGTGTAGCTCAAATTTATTTGGTTTTCCTGACTCTTAACCTATTTAACTCTGGTACGATGCTCATGGATTGTACGATTCCACACAAAATTTCCAATAGCACAATACTTGTCAAAAAATGAAATTGTACCACAGTTGATACATAATATTTCTTGTGGCAAGGCTGCTAAGTCTTTTCAGACTAATATTTTGAGACCCTGAGTTATTTTTTCTGCTTAAATGAGTGTTATGTTGCATTGAAGAAAATCTGAACCCTAACCCTAACTCCCCAAACCCTTAGCTAGGGTTAGGGTTAGGATTATTAGAAAACATAGAGGATGTTTTATGGCATGGCTGTGTTTTAGGACAGAAGTGAAATTTAGGAAAGGTGATATTTGAATGTTCTCTGCACATTTTTTTTTCTTGCATATACTGCATGCCTCTATATACTGCATTGCCCTAAATGGGAATGTTGTCTAAATCCCCAAAATGCAAAAGACTGAAGGAAAGTGGTTAAATGTCTTAATCTGTGGCATTTGACATTGAATGCACTGGCATTTTAACAGGTGTAGCTCAAATTTATTGGGTTTTCCTGACTCTTAACCTATTTACCTCTGGTACGATGTCCATGGATTGCACGATTCCACACCAACTTTCCAGTAGTATAATACTTGTCAAAAAATGAAATTGTACCACAGTTGATACAATTTGCTTGGTGTGGCAAGGCTGCTAAGTCTTTTCAGACTAATATTTTGAGGCCCTGAGTTATATTTTCTGCTTAAATGAGTGTTATGTTGCATTGAAGAAAATCTGAGCCCTAACCCTAACTCCCCAAACCCTTAGCTAGGGTTAGGGTTAGGATTATTAGAAAACATAGAGGATGTTTGATGGCATGGCTGTGTTTTAGGACAGAAGTGAAATTTAGGAAAGGTGATATTTGAATGTTCTCTGCACATTTTTTTTTCTTGCATATACTGCATGCCTCTATACACTGCATTGCCCCAAATGGGAATGTTGTCTAAATCCCCAAAATGCAAAAGACTAAAGGAAAGTGGTTAAATGTCTTAATCTGTGGCATTTGGCATTGAATGCACTGGCATTGTAACAGGTGTAGCTCAAATTTATTTGGTTTTCCTGACTCTTAACCTATTTAACTCTGGTACGATGCTCATGGATTGTACGATTCCACACAGAATTTCCAATAGCACAATACTTGTCAAAAAATGAAATTGTACCACAGTTGATACATAATATTTCTTGTGGCAAGGCTGCTAAGTCTTTTCAGACTAATATTTTGAGGCCTTGAGTTATATTTTCTGCTTAAATTAGTGTTATGTTGCATTGAAGAAAATCTGAACCCTAACCCTAACTCCCCAAACCCTTAGCTAGGGTTAGGGTTAGGATTATTAGAAAACATAGAGGATGTTTGATGGCATGGCTGTGTTTTAGGACAGAAGTGAAATTTAGGAAAGGTGATATTTGAATGTTCTCTGCACATTTTTTTTTCTTGCATATACTGCATGCCTCTATATACTGCATTGCCATAAATGGGAATGTTTTCTAAATCCCCAAAATGCAAAAGACTGAAGGAAAGTGGTTAAATGTCTTAATCTGTGGCATTTGCCATTGAATGCACTGGCATTGTAACAGGTGTAGCTCAAATTTATTTGGTTTTCCTGACTCTTAACCTATTTAACTCTGGTACGATGCTCATGGATTGTACGATTCCACACAAAATTTCCAATAGCACAATTCTTGTCAAGAAATGAAATTGTACCACAGTTGATACATTATATTTCTTGAGGCAAGGCTGCTAAGTCTTTTCAAACTAATATTTTGAGGCCCTGAGTTATATTTTCTGCTTAAATGAGTGTTATGTTGCATTGAAGAAAATCTGAACCCTAACCCTAACTCCCCAAACCCTTAGCTAGGGTTAGGGTTAGGATTATTAGAAAACATAGAGGATGTTTGATGGCATGGCTGTGTTTTAGGACAGAAGTGAAATTTAGGAAAGGTGATATTTGAATGTTCTCTGCACATTTTTTTTTTCTTGCATATACTGCATGCCTCTATACACTGCATTTCCCTAAATGGGAATGTTGTCTAAATCCCCAAAATGCAAAAGACTGAAGGAAAGTGGTTAAAGATCTTAATGTGTTGCATTTGGCATTGAATGCACTGGCATTTTAACAGGTGTAGCTCAAATCTATTCGGTTTTCCTAACTCTTAACCTATTTAACTCTGATACGATGCTCATGGATTGTACGATTCCACACCAAATTTCCAATTGTACAATACTTGTCAAAAAATGAAATTGTACCACAGTTGATACATAATATTTCTTGTGGCAAGGCTGCTAAGTCTTTTCAGACTAATATTTTGAGGCCCTGAGTTATATTTTCTGCTATAATGAGTGTTATGTTGCATTGAAGAAAATCTGAACCCTAACCCTAACTCCCAAAACCCTTAGTTAGGGTTAGGGTTAGGATTATTAGAAAACATAGAGGATGTTTTATGGCATGGCTGTGTTTTAGGACAGAAGTGAAATTTAGGAAAGGTGATATTTGAATGTTCTCTGCACATTTTTTTTTCTTGCATATACTGCATGCCTCTATATACTGCATTGCCCTAAATGGGAATGTTGTCTAAATCCCCAAAATGCAAAAGACTGAAGGAAAGTGGTTAAATGTCTTAATCTGTGGCATTTGGCATTGAATGCACTGGCATTTTAACAGGTGTAGCTCAAATTTATTTGGTTTTCCTGACTCTTAACCTATTTACCTCTGGTACGATGTCCATGGATTGTACGATTCCACACCAAATTTCCAGTAGTATAATACTTGTCAAAAAATGAAATTGTACCACAGTTGATACATTTTGCTTGGTGTGGCAAGGCTGCTAAGTCTTTTCAGACTAATATTTTGAGGCCCTGAGTTATATTTTCTGCTTAAGTGAGTGTTATGTTGCATTGAAGAAAATCTGAACCCTAACCCTAACTCCCCAAACCCTTAGCTAGGGTTAGGGTTAGGATTATTAGAAAACATAGAGGATGTTTGATGGCATGGCTGTGTTTTAGGACAGAAGTGAAATTCAGGAAAGGTGATATTTGAATGTTCTCTGCACATTTTTTTTTCTTGCATATACTGCATGCCTCTATACACTGCATTGCCCTAAATGGGAATGTTTTCTAAATCCCCAAAATGAAAAATACTGAAGGAAAGTGGTTAAATGTCTTAATCTGTGGCATTTGGCATTGAATGCACTGGCATTATAACAGGTGTAGCTCAAATTTATTTGGTTTTCCTGACTCTTAACCTATTTAACTCTGGTACGATGCTCATGGATTGTACGATTCCACACAAAATTTCCAATAGCACAATTCTTGTCAAAAAATGAAATTGTACCACAGTTGATACATTATATTTCTTGAGGTAAGGCTGCTAAGTCTTTTCAAACTAATATTTTGAGGCCCTGAGTTATATTTTCTGCTTAAATGAGTGTTATGTTGCATTGAAGAAAATCTGAACCCTAACCCTAACTCCCCAAACCCTTAGCTAGGGTTAGGGTTAGGATTATTAGAAAACATAGAGGATGTTTGATGGCATGGCTGTGTTTTAGGACAGAAGTGAAATTTAGGAAAGGTGATATTTGAATGTTCTCTGCACATTTTTTTTTTCTTGCATATACTGCATGCCTCTATACACTGCATTTCCCTAAATGGGAATGTTGTCTAAATCCCCAAAATGCAAAAGACTGAAGGAAAGTGGTTAAAGATCTTAATGTGTTGCATTTGGCATTGAATGCACTGGCATTTTAACAGGTGTAGCTCAAATCTATTCGGTTTTCCTAACTCTTAACCTATTTAACTCTGATACGATTCTCATGGATTGTACGATTCCACACAAAATTTCGAGTACTACAATATTTGTCATAAAATGAAATTGTACCACAGTTAATACATTTTGCTTGCTGTGGCAAGGCTGCTAAGTCTTTTCAGACTAATATTTACATGCCCTGAGTTATTTTTTCTGCTTAAATGAGTGTTATGTTGCATTGAAGAAAATCTGAACCCTAACCCTAACTCCCCAAACCCTTAGCTAGGGTTAGGGTTAGGATTATTAGAAAACATAGAAGATGTTTGATGGCATGGCTGTGTTTTAGGACAGAAGTGAAATTTAGGAAAGGTGATATTTGAATGTTCTCTGCACATTTTTTTTTCTTGCATATACTGCATGCCTCTATATACTGCATTGCCCTAAATGGGAATGTTGTCTAAATCCCCAAAATGCAAAAGACTGAAGGAAAGTGGTTAAAGATCTTAATCTGTGGCATTTGGCATTGAATGCACTGGCATTGTAACAGGTGTAGCTCAAATTTATTTGGTTTTCCTGACTCTTAACCTATTTAACTCTGGTACGATGCTCATGGATTGTATGATTCCACACCAAATTTCCAATAGTACAATACTTGTCAAAAAATGAAATTGTACCACAGCTGATACATAATATTTCTTGTGGCAAGGCTGCTAAGTCTTTTCAGACTAATATTTTGAGGCCCTGAGTTATATTTTCTGCTTAAATGAGTGTTATGTTGCATTGAAGAAAATCTGAACCCTAACCCTAACTCCCCAAACCCTTAGCTAGGGTTAGGGTTAGGATTATTAGAAAACATAGAGGATGTTTGATGGCATGGCTGTGTTTTAGGACAGAAGTGAAATTTAGGAAAGGTGATATTTGAATGTTCTCTACACATTTTTTTTTCTTGCATATACTGCATGCCTCTATATACTGCATTGCCCTAAATGGGAATGTTGTCTAAATCCCCAAAATGCAAAAGACTGAAGGAAAGTGGTTAAATGTCTTAATCTGTGGCATTTGGCATTGAATGCTCTGGCATTTTAACAAGTGTAGCTCAAATTTATTGGGTTTTCCTGACTCTTAACCTATTTACCTCTGGTACGATGTCCATGGATTGTACGATTCCACACCAAATTTCCAGTAGTATAATACTTGTCAAAAAATGAAATTGTACCACAGCTGATACATTTTGATTGGTGTGGCAAGGCTGCTAAGTCTTTTCAGACTAATATTTTGAGGCCCTGAGTTACATTTTCTGCTATAATGAGTGTTATGTTGCATTGAAGAAAATCTGAACCCTAACCCTAACTCCCCAAACCCTTAGCTAGGGTTAGGGTTAGGATTATTAGAAAACATAGAAGATGTTTGATGGCATGGCTGTGTTTTAGGACAGAAGTGAAATTTAGGAAAGGTGATATTTGAATGTTCTCTACACATTTTTTTTTCTTGCATATACTGCATGCCTCTATATACTGCATTGCCCTAAATGGGAATGTTGTCTAAATCCCCAAAATGCAAAAGACTGAAGGAAAGTGGTTAAAGATCTTAATGTGTTGCATTTGGCATTGAATGCACTGGCATTTTAACAGCTGTAGCTCAAATCGATTGGGTTTTCCTAACTCTTAACCTATTTAACTCTGGTACGATGCTCATGGATTGTACGATTCCACACCAAATTTCCAATAGTACAATACTTGTCAAAAAATGAAATTGTACCACAGTTCATACATAATATTTCTTGTGGCAAGGCTGCTAAGTGTTTTCAGACTAATATTTTGAGGCCCTGAGTTATATTTTCTGCTTAAATGAGTGTTATGTTGCATTGAAGAAAATCTGAACCCTAACCCTAACTCCCCAAACCCTTAGCTAGGGTTAGGGTTAGGATTATTAGAAAACATAGAGGATGTTTGATGGCATGGCTGTGTTTTAGGACAGAAGTGAAATTTAGGAAAGGTGATATTTGAATGTTCTCTGCACATTTTTTTCTCTTGCATATACTGCATGCCTCTATATACTGCATTGCCCTAAATGGGAATGTTGTCTAAATCCCCAAAATGCAAAAGACTAAAGGAAAGTGGTTAAATGTCTTAATCTGTGGCATTTGGCATTGAATGCACTGGCATTTTAACAGGTGTAGTTCAAATTTATTTGGTTTTCCTGACTCTTAACCTATTTACCTCTGGTACGATGTCCATGGATTGTACGATTCCACACCAAATTTCCAGTAGTATAATACTTGTCAAAAAATGAAATTGTACCACAGTTGATACATTTTGCTTGGTGTGGCAAGGCTGCTAAGTCTTTTCAGACTAATATTTTGAGGCCCTGAGTTATATTTTCTGCTTAAGTGAGTGTTATGTTGCATTGAAGAAAATCTGAACCCTAACCCTAACTCCCCAAACCCTTAGCTAGGGTTAGGGTTAGGATTATTAGAAAACATAGAGGATGTTTGATGGCATGGCTGTGTTTTAGGACAGAAGTGAAATTTAGGAAAGGTGATATTTGAATGTTCTCTGCACATTTTTTTTTCTTGCATATACTGCATGCCTCTATACACTGCATTGCCCTAAATGGGAATGTTTTCTAAATCCCCAAAATGAAAAATACTGAAGGAAAGTGGTTAAATGTCTTAATCTGTGGCATTTGGCATTGAATGCACTGGCATTTTAACAGGTGTAGCTCAAATCTATTCGGTTTTCCTAACTCTTTACCTATTTAACTCTGGTACGATGCTCATGGATTGTACGATTCCACACCAAATTTCCAGTAGTATAATACTTGTCAAAAAATGAAATTGTACCACAGTTGATACATTTTGCTTGGTGTGGCAAGGCTGCTAAGTCTTTTCAGACTAATATTTTGAGGCCCTGAGTTATATTTTCTGCTTAAGTGAGTGTTATGTTGCATTGAAGAAAATCTGAACCCTAACCCTAACTCCCCAAACCCTTAGCTAGGGTTAGGGTTAGGATTATTAGAAAACATAGAGGATGTTTGATGGCATGGCTGTGTTTTAGGACAGAAGTGAAATTTAGGAAAGGTGATATTTGAATGTTCTCTGCACATTTTTTTTTCTTGCATATACTGCATGCCTCTATATACTGCATTGCCCTAAATGGGAATGTTGTCTAAATCCCCAAAATGCAAAAGACTGAAGGAAAGTGGTTAAATGTCTTAATCTGTGGCATTTGGCATTGAATGCACTGGCATTTTAACAGATGTAGCTCAAATCTATTGGGTTTTCCTGACTCTTAACCTGTTTAACTCTGATACGATGCTCATGGATTGTACGATTCCACACAAAATTTCGAGTACTACAATATTTGTCATAAAATGAAATTGTACCACAGTTAATACATTTTGCTTGCTGTGGCAAGGCTGCTAAGTCTTTTCAGACTAATATTTACATGCCCTGAGTTATTTTTTCTGCTTAAATGAGTGTTATGTTGCATTGAAGAAAATCTGAACCCTAACCCTAACTCCCCAAACCCTTAGCTAGGGTTAGGGTTAGGATTATTAGAAAACATAGAAGATGTTTGATGGCATGGCTGTGTTTTAGGACAGAAGTGAAATTTAGGAAAGGTGATATTTGAATGTTCTCTGCACATTTTTTTTTCTTGCATATACTGCATGCCTCTATATACTGCATTGCCCTAAATGGGAATGTTGTCTAAATCCCCAAAATGCAAAAGACTGAAGGAAAGTGGTTAAAGATCTTAATCTGTGGCATTTGGCATTGAATGCACTGGCATTGTAACAGGTGTAGCTCAAATTTATTTGGTTTTCCTGACTCTTAACCTATTTAACTCTGGTACGATGCTCATGGATTGTATGATTCCACACCAAATTTCCAATAGTACAATACTTGTCAAAAAATGAAATTGTACCACAGCTGATACATAATATTTCTTGTGGCAAGGCTGCTAAGTCTTTTCAGACTAATATTTTGAGGCCCTGAGTTATATTTTCTGCTTAAATGAGTGTTATGTTGCATTGAAGAAAATCTGAACCCTAACCCTAACTCCCCAAACCCTTAGCTAGGGTTAGGGTTAGGATTATT
Organism: Atractosteus spatula; assembly: GCF_055471065.1. NCBI lineage: Eukaryota > Metazoa > Chordata > Actinopteri > Semionotiformes > Lepisosteidae > Atractosteus > Atractosteus spatula. Next base: position 5,441,568 of record NC_142731.1, on the reverse strand, counting down.
AGAAAACATAGAGGATATTTGATGGCATGGCTGTGTTTTAGGACAGAAGTGAAATTTAGGAAAGGTGATATTTGAATGTTCTCTGCACATTTTTTTTTCTTGCATATACTGCATGCCTCTATATACTGCATTGCCCTAAATGGGAATGTTGTCTAAATCCCCAAAATGCAAAAGACTGAAGGAAAGTGGTTAAATGTCTTAATCTGTGGCATTTGGCATTGAATGCACTGGCATTGTAACAGGTGTAGCTCAAATTTATTGGGTTTTCCTGACTCTTAACCTATTTACCTCTGGTACGATGCTCATGGATTGTACGATTCCACACCAAATTTCCAGTAGTAGAATACTTGTCAAAAAATGAAATTGTACCACAGTTGATATATAATATTTCCTGTGACTAGGCTGCTAAGTCTTTTCAGACTAATATTTTGAGGCCCTGAGTTATATTTTCTGCTATAATGAGTGTTATGTTGCATTGAAGAAAATCTGAACCCTAACCCTAACTCCGCAAACTCTTAGCTAGGGTTAGGGTTAGGATTATTAGAAAACATAGAGGATGTTTGATGGCATGGCTGTGTTTTAGGACAGAAGTGAAATTTAGGAAAGGTGATATTTGAATGTTCTCTGCACATTTTTTTTTTCTTGCATATACTGCATGCTTCTATACACTGCATTTCCCTAAATGGGAATGTTGTCTAAATCCCCAAAATGCAAAAGACTGAAGGAAAGTGGTTAAAGATCTTAATGTGTTGCATTTGGCATTGAATGCACTGGCATTTTAACAGGTGTAGCTCAAATTTATTGGGTTTTCCTGACTCTTAACCTATTGAACTCTAGTACGATGCTCATGGATTGTACGATTCCACACCAAATTTCCAATAGTACAATATTTGTCAAAAAATGAAATTGTACCACAGTTGATACATTTTGATTGGTGTGGCAAGGCTGCTAAGTCTTTTCAGACTAATATTTTGAGGCCCTGAGTTACATTTTCTGCTATAATGAGTGTTATGTTGCATTGAAGAAAATCTGAACCCTAACCCTAACTCCCCAAACCCTTAGCTAGGGTTAGGGTTAGGATTATTAGAAAACATAGAGGATGTTTGATGGCATGGCTGTGTTTTAGGACAGAAGTGAAATTTAGGAAAGCTGATATTTGAATGTTCTCTGCACATTTTTTTTTCTTGCATATACTGCATGCCTCTATATACTGCATTGCCCTAAATGGGAATGTTGTATAAATCCCCAAAATGCAAAAGACTGAAGGAAAGTGGTTAAATGTCTTAATCTGTGGCATTTGGCATTGAATGCACTGGCATTGTAACAGGTGTAGCTCAAATTTATTTGGTTTTCCTGACTCTTAACCTATTTACCTCTGGTACGATGCTCATGGATTGTACGATTCCACACAAAATTTCCAATAGCACAATACTTGTCAAAAAATGAAATTGTACCACAGTTGATACATAATATTTCTTGCGACAAGGCTGCTAAGTCTTTTCAGACTAATATTTTGAGGCCCTGAGTTATTTTTTCTGCTTAAATGAGTGTTATGTTGCATTGAAGAAAATCTGAACCCTAACCCTAACTCCCCAAACTCTTAGCTAGGGTTAGGGTTAGGATTATTAGAAAACATAGAGGATGTTTGATGGCATGGCTGTGTTTTAGGACAGAAGTGAAATTTAGGAAAGGTGATATTTGAATGTTCTCTGCACATTTTTTTTTCTTGCATATACTGCATGCCTCTATATACTGCATTGCCCTAAATGGGAATGTTGTCTAAATCCCCAAAATGCAAAAGACTGAAGGAAAGTGGTTAAATGTCTTAATCTGTGGCATTTGGCATTGAATGCACTGGCATTTTAACAGGTGTAGCTCAAATTTATTTGGTTTTCCTGACTCTTAACCTATTTACCTCTGGTACGATGTCCATGGATTGTACGATTCCACACCAAATTTCCAGTAGTATAATACTTGTCAAAAAATGAAATTGTACCACAGTTGATACATTTTGCTTGGTGTGGCAAGGCTGCTAAGTCTTTTCAGACTAATATTTTGAGGCCCTGAGTTATATTTTCTGCTTAAATGAGTGTTATGTTGCATTGAAGAAAATCTGAGCCCTAACCCTAACTCCCCAAACCCTTAGCTAGGGTTAGGGTTAGGATTATTAGAAAACATAGAGGATGTTTGATGGCATGGCTGTGTTTTAGGACAGAAGTGAAATTTAGGAAAGGTGATATTTGAATGTTCTCTGCACATTTTTTTTTCTTGCATATACTGCATGCCTCTATATACTGCATTGCCCTAAATGGGAATGTTGTCTAAATCCCCAAAATGCAAAAGACTGAAGGAAAGTGGTTAAATGTCTTAATCTGTGGCATTTGGCATTGAATGCACTGGCATTGTAACAGGTGTAGCTCAAATTTATTTGGTTTTCCTGACTCTTAACCTATTTAACTCTGGTACGATGCTCATGGATTGTACGATTCCACACAAAATTTCCAATAGCACAATACTTGTCAAAAAATGAAATTGTACCACAGTTGATACATAATATTTCTTGTGGCAAGGCTGCTAAGTCTTTTCAAACTAATATTTTGAGGCCCTGAGTTATATTTTCTGCTATAATGAGTGTTATGTTGCATTGAAGAAAATCTGAACCCTAACCCTAACTCCCCAAACCCTTAGCTAGGGTTAGGGTTAGGATTATTAGAAAACATAGAGGATGTTTGATGGCATGGCTGTGTTTTAGGACAGAAGTGAAATTTAGGAAAGGTGATATTTGAATGTTCTCTGCACATTTTTTTTTCTTGCATATACTGCATGCCTCTATATACTGCATTGCCCTAAATGGGAATGTTGTCTAAATCCCCAAAATGCAAAAGACTGAAGGAAAGTGGTTAAAGATCTTAATGTGTTGCATTTGGCATTGAATGCACTGGCATTTTTACAGGTGTAGCTCAAATGTATTGGGTTTTCCTAACTCTTAACCTATTTAACTCTGGTATGATGCTCATGGATTGTACGATTCCACACCAAATTACCAATTGTACAATACTTGTCAAAAGATGAAATTGTACCACAGTTGATACATAATATTTCTTGTGGCAAGGCTGCTAAGTCTTTTCAGACTAATATTTTGAGGCCCTGAGTTATATTTTCTGCTATAATGAGTGTTATGTTGCATTGAAGAAAATCTGAACCCTAACCCTAACTCCCCAAACCCTTAGCTAGGGTTAGGGTTAGGATTATTAGAAAACATAGAGGATGTTTGATGGCATGGCTGTGTTTTAGGACAGAAGTGAAATTTAGGAAAGGTGATATTTGAATGTTCTCTGCACATTTTTTTTTCTTGCATATACTGCATGCCTCTATGCACTGCATCTTTTTTCTGAAAGCTGCTTATTCATCAGCATTGCAGTAACCTATCCCCTATCCCAGAGGACATTCTGCAAGGTTTGGTTACACCCTGAATGGACCATCAACCAAGCAAGGTACAATGTAGGGATCTCAGCTGACATCTCCTCCGTGTCTTAAAAAGGAAAACACCATCCAGTGAAAACCCCTGAGGGAGAACATACACACTGCACACAGAAGGTACATAGTTCTCACAACTACATTGTTCTCATCACAGGACAAATCGAGGGCAGTGGATATAAATAGATTACTCTAAATTGGGAAGACCAATTTGATTGGTGGCAACCTTAATAGAGAGGTGTGCAGAACTGCATCAATTTACAATTAAAAGTGCAGTATTTTGTCCTCACAAATAGGTTTGTCAAACAAGAGTTCCAATGACAGAGGCAAGCTGGACTGGCGTCTTTTTTTAATATCCAGAGACATCTTTTAAAGAAAGTGTCTGCAATAAAAAGGTGAGTGCTGCAACTGAAAAACAAAATCTCTAAAATCTATAAGATCCAAGGCAGAAAATCAACATAGAGAATGTCTGCCCTGTTGGCTCCATAGCTCTGCAATATGCCATCAAACACATTCTCTGGGCTGGGTATTATACATGTAAAATGTAAACAGTATGTACTACACCATAAATTATATTAATAATTTTCACCACTTCAATTACATATACTAAATGTGAATACAGGGTTACAGATTATAGTTTGGTCCTTCAACTCTGATCTTGGAGAGCTCAAATGCAGTCAATCTTACAGGTCACCCTAAATTACCTGTATATAAAGACACAAGTAATAGGTTTATTCCATGCTGAAAAGAGAAGAAAGAAAACACGTTAGCTGTCTAGCCTTCTTCGGGTGTGAGTCTCTCTATATAAAGACTGTGCTTATATAGGATATACGGTACAGGACGGAGGGTATATGCATTTTATCACCTCAGTTAGGGGATCTCTGGTTTAGAAGTGCTGTAGAGTTTTCCAAAATCTCAGAATTGCTCATTATAGCATGATCTGCATAGCTGATCTCAGTATGATTGTTGCAAGCCTTCAGAAATTGATTATATAATGGGCATCTCTAAAACTCGCAGGATTGCAGCTCTCCAGGAGCAGGGCTGGAAAGTACTGGGCTATAGCACACAAACTGAAATTCAACCAGATTCTAAACCAAAACTAGGTACATCCAGTTCTCAGGGGTTACAGCACCCTCTTTCAGTCCATACCCAATCTTGTTTTTTCTATAGAGGACAGATCAGCTTTTTAAGCCATTTGCTCATTTAAAAGAAAAAGCAAAAGCTAGGAAACAAGCTACATGGGCCTAATATCCTCCTCAACTTTGAACCTTTTATTTATTTAAAAACTGCAAAACCCTGGTGCTCAATTAGCGGAATTACCCAAACGAGCTGTAAGCAATGGTCTTGCACTAAAGGAACTTAAAACTCTATGCCCAAAATTAGCAACAGTTAAACTATTTGATCTTACCAGTCAAGTTCCACAGTCATCAGTTTTAGCAGCAGCTACTAGATCCTGAATCCACCCCAGTCACAGGAATATCCTCATTGAAAATTTGCTGAAAGATGCACATACAAAACACTCCCAAGATACAAAAAAAAAAAGGTTGTGGAGCTCAACTTACAAGCCCTCAAAACCTCTGGCACAGCAGGGTGCAAAAGAATGGATGTCTGCAATTTCTGTTAATTAGTTCAGCTGTGTTTCATAATGATGAAGCCATCAGAAACACACACACAGCACACAGTTGCATTCATTTACTCAATTAAGCACATCACTCCCCTGTTAAGCTTGGAAAAAAAAATCTCTGGTTTCAAGTTTCTGGTCTCAAGTACAAATTTCTGGTTTTGAGAGCCCTATACTACTAATAAATTTAAAAACAGACACATAGCAGCATTACCTACAGGGCATTCTTACCTGAATATGTTCATTAACACAATATTACATGTAACCAGGGAGTGTGAAATCAATACCATGCTAACCAGCAAACTTTCTACTTCAATATCCTGTAAATAACATTGCTAACACAGAACAAATAGAATTGTAATTGTATCACTTCAATGATGATAAAACGGCAGGACCAATTCTCTTTTGGCAATCCACTACTAATTACTTCCTTCCTTTATTGTACCAGGGGGTTGTTTCGCTTTGCAAGCAGGTGAAAAAGTTAGCACAATACCCAATATATTTAACACAACATTAATCCATTAACAAATAAAAAGCATACATGCATAAGATTAACAAACAAGTCAGAAGATTTAAATACTCCTCATAATCCAGAGAGAGATAAATTAAGATGTTGGGTTGACGGTGAGTGAGATAGATCCACAAGATTCACGCTGCACATGATGTAAATCAAATGTAACAACCTGTTACTTGTCCAAACTGAGCAGGTTAATAGCCTAGGGAATAAAAGACAACCTTGTTCCCTCGAGCTGAGGTACCTCTGCTTGACTTGAGCTGTTGAATGTACTCCCACTGCCCCTGTGCAATATCAAGAGTGAGCTACATTTCAAACTGCCCTTCTGGAATTAGAAACTGTAGATTCCCATTTTTTTCCTTTCCCTTTGAAACTTCGGAACTCTCAGAGCCTCCATATTCCCATCTTCTCCTCACATGTTCCCTGGAACAGACAATAAAATGTTTTTTTTTTCAAAGCTTGTAAGAGTCTGTAAACATTAGACAGCTGCTACTACCCACACTTCATCCAAAACACTGGTGTTTTCATGAGTCACAGAAATCCATTTATGTCTACTAAAGAGTGTGTGTGTGTAGAGTGGATCGGGCTTATTTTAAATAGCTGAAACACTTGAAGAACGCAGAAACTGAAATTTGTTCCACCAGGATCAAAATCCAGAACACCTTCATTTAAAAAGCTTCTTAATATTTGGTGTGGTATAGATCAGTAAGTAGGACCCCTCTGGATCTCAAACGATGATTAAGCGAAACTGGCTCTAGGGGCAGGGAAAGGAGGCAGAAAAAAATTCAGAGGCCTTTAACCCAAGACTCCATTGGACTGCCCAAGCCCTTCTCTTGAGCTAGAAGTGTAATTAAAGAGACTTCAAAGTGGGAGTAATCAATAGGCCTCCAGAGCGACCAGTGTTCTGTTTGAAAAGCCTTTCCTTCAGACATGTCATGTGACAATCCACACAGACCGTCAGGCGGCACAGGGAAAATAAGAGATCACACTGGCAGGTGACGGGGCACCATGAACAACTCAATTAGCTGTGTGGTATCAGTTCTGAGAGCTCTAAGACCCCCGACTGCTCTGCACACTCACCCACCAGCTACAGCAGACTCTCCAGCAATGGCAGAAACAGGAGATGATCGATATCTTCAGAAAATCGCCGCTTAACTCAAATAACACCAATTGTAGAGCTGAAGGGCATTCGTGGTTTTTAAAGCGGTGGGCTTTCTGATGATATTTTTGCTGTAAGTGACTTTTTTTTCCTTTGGTCTGCCTGTTTTCCTGTTACTGTGCTGCTGTCTGTGTCCCAGTAATAATGAGAGTGAGGGCCTTTTCAGTGCTTGAACAGTGAGCAAAAGCGAGCTCTGGACTTTTTAATTAAGGAAGACCATTCGCAACTTCCAGATAGGGTTCCACCAGCCAATCGTCGGTGAGGGTTCTTCCTACAAGCTGGGAGATTAAAAGTTCCTTTTGTTCAGCTGAGAGAATGGAACAATATGCTCTGTGCAGCACAAAGCCGTGCCACCACAATCCACTACAAGATTGAACTGTGTTGCATGGATTTTAATTCTTTTCAAAACTGCCCTCCCACCAAATTGTTAAGCTAAATCGTATTTTCTGTCCCTGCTTGCGTCAATGTGCAATGCAACATATCTCTAACACTGCAATCTGTGCCTCTGAGGCCCTGCATTACAACTTCAGGATAGAACAACAAGATTACTCATGTATTTGGAAAGCTGTGAAAATTCTCGGGCTTGCATGGCTTATCTGAAATGCGTATCCACAGAGCAAGTACAGTTTCTGCACAGGAAAAGTGTGCCGAGTCTTGGGGATGTCTAGATCAGGTGCAGATTAAGTAATGGACTCTAATGAAAGATCTAATACCATCTGTCCAAATTCCATTGGCTATAGGAATTGGAACACAATCTACAGAGCATGTTCAGCAATTGCAATAAGTAATTCAGAGAGAGTGAAACAAGCTACCTAGCCATGTTCTTGAAGCACATAACCCTTGATTCTTTTAAAGGACAGGAGGAGAAGATCCTCTGATCAAATACCTGCTAATGACCAAATAGGCTAGATGGGCTGACTCATTTTTAACCATTCTTATGTTACATTCTTAAGAGGAGCACTAGTTCCGAGAACACAAAGAGTTCAGAATAAACTGCACACCCGCACAGACCACCAGGTACAGCAGTGCAGGAAGATCAGAGTTTGTGCTTCCTTGGTGTGGAACAGACACACCAGAGCACAGGGCCCGGCCCAGTCTGCAGGCCTGGTGAGCCACGGTTAGGGTCTCCTCCTTTTTTGTCCAGGCGAGCTTTGAATGATTTAATTGGATCATCCAATTGCTTAACAAGGAGCCCTGCTCTCTGTTCGTTAGGCATTTAGAGCTGCAAACCTGTAGGATTACTGCCCTCCAGGACCAGGACTGCAGATCGCTGATTCGGCGCTGTTTGTATCCGCCTGTGAGTTAGAGTTAAGAGTTAGGCGTGTGCAGCCACAGCACCCAGATATGCAAGAGCCAGTTACATTCAATTCCCCCAAACCAGAGGGGAGAAGCTCCAGGCTCCGTTTAATAGAGTCTCAGTCCAGTTTTTGCAGGACACCCTAGCTCACCCGTTTCTATAGTCCGAAAACCCCAAACTGTGACAGCCCAAGCTGTCAATCAAACAAGCAAGGTTTCATTCTGAAGATCTGTAAAGCATCCCAAATAGTGCAGACAATTTGTTTCTTATTTTGATAACAGCTTGTAAAGATACTGTAGGACATAAAACATTTTAATGTAGTGGGAACATGCCTCCGTTTCAAGACACGTTTATGAACGTATTTGTTACGCATCCAGTCAGAACTGGCAACGTTATCTTAACGTTATCGTAATAGAAGAAACATCACTGACCTTTTACAAGCCAGATAATTCTAGCTGCTAGGCTTCTCCAAAGATTTAATTTCTTTTTTTTTTTTGGCAGTGCATGAGGTCCATATCTAACTGCTTCTAGAAACGAAGACCCGTGGCTGGCATTCTGCAGTTAAAGCGTTTGTGAGAAATCCTGTCCCTACTTCCTTGGGTGCAGGTGGTGTGTGTAAGATCGGAGCGTAGATGGTCTGTGTGTTTATGATCGCAGATCTGTTTTACTCCCAGGCTGCTCTTAGCTGATTTGTTAAAAATAATTACTTTTCTCTTAGCCACCGAAAGGAACTTTTGTGAATAAATGACAGCCGTGTGCTCATTAGTTAATTACGGTTTGGGGACTAAACGTCATCACTCTGCTCTCCTCCCCACTCATAGCCGGTGTGTCGGGAGTGTACTGGCGCACTATGGCTGCCGTCGCATCATCCAGGTGGGGCTGCACACTGGTGGTGGTGGAGGGGATCCCCATTACCTGTAAAGCGCTTTGAGTGGAGTGTCCAGACAAGCGCTATATAAGTGTAAGCAATTATTATTATTAAACCGCAACTCTAATGCGTTGATGAAAATCCGATTCTTCTTCATTTCCGCTGCACAATTGATTTCCCATCCAGCGCGGCGAGGAGGCACATCCCAGGAGGCAGGTAATGACAGCGAACACCCACAAAAACCAACTGACATGGCAAATGGAAACTCTTATCCACAGTTAATAACATTTCTGAGATATGTGTTTCAGCTCCGGTACTGTTGCACGAAGAACGCCTGCGCTTGGTCTGTCCCTGCCCCCTGCTGGACATTTGTAGGATTGCACGATTTTTTAAATTCGAGAGGGGGGGTTATAAAGACCACAGGAGGGCCCTCTACTGAATTTGTTCATTTGCTGGTGATCGTTTCACAGATAACACTGCTAAAGTGATTTGTACACGACAGCACAATTCTGTATATGAAAAGAAACTCGGCGTGTTCCACCTTTTAATCTGGGACATCCGGCACACAGACACAGCCGAAGTTACGCGATTTCAGAGCTCTTGCAGTTGTTGCACACAGCCTTGGCATTCAATTCTACAGCAAAGATTAATGGAATTGTAAGAGATGTACTACACAGACAACAATCATATATTGCAACATAGTGCTACATTGTTATTAATATTACAGCATCACATTAAAGAATCCAAACAATAGGGCGTTATAGAAAAAAAATAGATTATCGGTATCTGTATTTCTAAATACAAATTGCGTGCTGTGAATGAAAAGCGGGACCGCAAGCGCCTCAGGCTTCATTCGGATATTTTATAGCTTATAACTCCGTTATCATCGGGAGGAGCAGAAGTAGTAGCGGTCTTGGTAAGACAGAGTTTTAGAAGCGGCTCCAAGCACTCCCTCTGCGTGGCCGTATCGGTCTGCAGGAGTTTCAGGGGCTCATAGAGCCTGAAGTCACGCTGGACATCGGAGTTTGATCCGGTGGGAACCGACCGGAAGTTCGGGCGCGCCCGCTCCGGGGCGTCTCTGTCCGCGGGCTGGCCGCTGTCCGTCTCCCCTCTCCTGCCCATGGTCAGGATGCCGGCGGCGTGGTTGCCGGATCCGTGGAGCAGCTGGTAGAGCCGGGCTTGGAAGCCCTGGCCGGGGGGTTTCCTCTTCCCGAGGGTCAGGATGCCCGCGGCGTGATTGCCCAGGCCGTGCAGCAGGTCGTAGACGCGACAGGAGCAGGTCTGCCGCCGGCAGCAGTCGGGGACGTCCGCAGATCCGCCGGCGAGGCTGAAGAGCAGCGCCAGCAGGAGGGACGTTCGGAGCTTCTGGGGAAATACGGTTTGTTTGTTGTTTTTTTTTTAAAAACTAAAGAATTAAAAAAGCCGATGCAATTAGATTAAGAAGACAGGATTATGCATTTCCCGAAACAAAATCACTGCTCTCAGAGCAAACTACGCCGAATCACCCCTTTACTACGGAAGCGCATAGCTGCCGACAAGGAACAATCACCCGAGATCGCGCAATTAATAGAGAATTCTCTGGTAATTACGAAATGGTATATTATCTCGTTATTACGAGATTGCAATGACCATTTGAGTGTACGAACAACCTATTACATTGCAATAACGGCACATAGAAGCAGCCGATAGCTCACCTGGGTTTTGGGTTTGGTATTTGGGACTATATCCAGCTCTGCAGAATGGACACGGATTTACTTTCTGTTGCAGTTTGTACCTAATGTAAATACCATCATTTTAAGCATGATGACACTCCCACTTTGTCCTTAAACCAGGAAGACTGTACCGTGCAATCGATTCCACTGGTTAGATGCTCTGACCGCTGTTCCAGCTGAGCTCTCGGTCCTGCCCTCTGCAGCTCGGCTCGGCTCGGCTCGTTCGACGCACGGGACGTGGGTCTGGACAGACCTGAGCTTTCAGAAATACCCCGTGCCGAGTTCAAAGTGCCCATGGAACATGCCGCTCCTGGTGGTTTTCTTGACGTTGAAATGGCAAAAAAACGAATGGACTTTGTCTAATTGGTCAGGTGCATGAGTTCAATGAGATTTAACTTCAAAGAGATGTGAGAACTGAAAGTGGGAGGAATCCTTCAAGCAGTCTACAGGCTAAGACTCTTATTTCAAGCCCTATCACAGGGGGTATTATTGTGAAGCCGGCCTGCAGGGATCTGACGAAGCACAGCCTCTGTAGGACTATCACGCTAACACAGCACATGCGGTTATCACGCAAGAATGCTTTGGATTTATTTGGTACTTTCTATCCCAAAAGAATCTCTTTTACATATAAAGAGGGGTTTCACAAGTAGGAAGAGACACGCTTAATGCAGCTTCCCCCTGGACAACATGTAGATGCCATTCTGTATCTGCAGCCCCACCTGGGCGACACATAGCTGCCATTCTGCACCCTTCAGCCCCGCTGCACAGGAGTTTAGACTGAGTGGCGAGACATTGCTTGAGCACCTAAATTAAGGGCAGCTTTAGCCAGGGTGGTTTGCACAAGCCTCGAGTGTAAGGCCAAGACTACACGTGCACATGTGTGCATTTTGCTCGTGTTGTGTTATCTGTGCAGCTGATGATCAACCCTAGCTGAGCCTATGCAGCGTGCTCCATTTCTGCTGCCTATTTCACAAAAACCCCAAACTCCCCAGACAGACGGTACAAGTCTACAGTGTGAGACCTTTTTACAGCAGAGGAACAAGTAAAGGCTTATTCCCTGCTGAAAAGAGAAGAAAAGGACCACAGCGTTTTCTAACCAAACCCACCCAGTCTGGAACTGCTGGCGGCTCTTGGCAGCGCCTCCTGTACGCCACCAGGACTGACTTCTGCCACGCCCATGTCCGGACCTGTTAGCCTTGGACATGCCAGCAGTGCCCGGCACTCAGGGAAGTGACGCGTTCCTCACCAACGTCACCGCCAACCTGCAGGCGCCTGGTACGACTGATGCCTGCCCAACACCGGCGGTGATCTGCCCAGGGGTGGTCATGTGTGACACCGCTTGGTCAGAGCCAGCCAGCGACGCGCACTGGACCCGAAAGGGCGACATCTGGACCGCGGAGCTCAGCCTGCTCTCCAGAAGGGTAACAAAGGTTCGGTGTGCATTGGAGCTTCCAGGACAGCTGTGGCCCTGACAACAGACTGTCTTACACCAGCCTAGATGACACTCCTACAGCTGATATTCCTAAACCCAAGAAAAGGCCAGCAGAGGACTTGTCTTACCTTGGCTGTAGAGGGGCCCATTTCAGGGCGTGAGCTGAAAGTGCCGGGGACACTATCCATTCTCTTCCCACAGGGAGTTCTGACACGCGGAGGGCTTGTTTCCACGCCGATCGCTCTCGGAGAGCCCGGCGTCCCTTTTATACTGTTCCACAGCCTTTTCCACCCCTTCGTCTTTTCTGAATTGATCCACGTGGCAGCGCAAACAGGATATTGCCTGGAAACGGGCATCTTCGGTTATTAGGCCAAGCAGCCATTGCTCATTTAGTGTAGAACGGGACAATGCTGCTTGGGCAGTCTCAGTGGCTCTTTTCTTCCTTGGTCCTGCTCTTCAGCGCATCACCTGGATACTGTACAGGAGTTTGCTAGGAGCTTCGGAAAGGCCTTTGTCTTGGCCTGCAATTAGACTTTCTAGCAGGCATGAGCCCTCCGTCTTGGTACTAATTAGTAACTAATTACCTGAACAAAACCGAGGCCTCCGCAAAGATATGCAGCAGCCAATGAGAAAAGGCATTTGCCTTTCATGCTATGGAAAATACCTTCGGTGGCCGACGTGGTTACCCTTCACACTGGAAGAATGGCCTTTTCTCCGGTTGCTCTAATGAGATGCTCATTATGAGGTTATTCTTCGCTGCTCTTACAGGGGAGCCGATAGAAGCATTCAAAGGCCTTGACTGTCCGCCCTTCTTCAGCATTGACAGTGCAACACGATTCAGGGGCCAAATGTGAAAACCACCTGGAAGTGCATTTAAAACTGAGAGCAGGAGGCAGTTCTTTACCTAGAGGGTTGTGGGAGTGTGGAACAAGCTATTTAGTGATGCTGTTGAAGCTGATACCCTGGGATCTTTCAAGAAACAGCTCGATGACACCCTTGGATCAGTAATGTACCTTCCACAGGGGCTGGATGGACAGACTGGTCACCTGTAAGCTTTCTTACATTCTCTGTCCTGATTCTGCTTGAATGGGCACCACCAGGTTAACCAGACCAGTGGTCTTTTCAACAATACCATACTTCTGAGCTCCTCTGATTAGTGTACCTCTCTTAGCTCGCGTTTCCTTTTTCCTATCAGGTCAGTTCCCAGTTGGCACTTGGACATCTTTCTTTACTTAGATGCTCTTAACACCGGACTTCTGCCATCTAACCCTGATATCACAGGCAAGAAGAAAAGAGGTTACTTAAAACCTAGAAATGGTATCAGCTGTTTATCAATTTATTCATCTTTTAACTGGCTACTACAGAAAAAGCTCCAAACCATGATAGAAAACTAATGCCTGGGACCTGTAATTTCTCCGATATGATGATTATGAACAGTCATACCAAAACCGGGGTTTGCCCTTCTGACGACACTTGGAAATGTTTAGGAGACCCTTAATATCCGATTAAGAAGTTCATGCCTGTAAGTTGCAGCAGGACATTCCATATTGTTGAGAAAATGCCTTGTTTTGTTTACCTTTTGGTTGGTTTGGAATTATTAGGAGACCATGATTGGTCAAGACCAGGGGGACATTTGAACAGGACACCCCTACATTAGTGAAATGTTCTGGTAAAAATAAATTCAGAGTTAATGATTTATTGTAGTATTTTATTTCTAAATCTGCTCTATCTTTTCCTCAGCCCTTCAACTGTCACTGGTAACAATAAGCGTCAATGCTATATGAGATTGTACAGTACTTCCCATTATTCACAGTGAAATTTTTTGAGCTAGTAAATGTCTCCCTCTAGTGGACTGAGATTGAATCGTAGGTAAAACTAATCGTTGGAAGATGCGAGATGATGAGAGTTATTGGTTTTAGACCCTCCTAGTGCTCCTCACTCCTAGTCCTGGAGAGTTGCAACACACATTTTATAAGGAATGCAAACCACATTTAAATCCATAAGATTCAATGAGAGCAGAATTTAAATGAGAAGACCCTGGCTCCCCAGGTCAAGGAGTGAGGAACACAGTCTATACATGTCTAGCAGAGACAGACAGGAAGTGTTCAATCTGATTGCACTGACATACAAATACTGATCCTGTCCAGTGTACAACAGAGTTCCTTGCTCATTGAACAGTGTTGCGCCGTAGGGACCTGGACAGCACTGAATTCCCCCTCTGCTTTTGGCTTGGTGGAATTCTCCACAGTCCAAGCGGCGGCGCTGTCCAGTCTCTGAATCGGAGATGCCTGTGAGCAGTGGTGACCGATACAGCATAACAAGCTGAATACAAAAAAATAAAAACAGCAAGAAAAACAGAGAAGGCAGGTTTCTAATTCAACCAGGTTTAATGGGCTAGTTTGTTGACCAGACGATATTCACAGTAGCCATAAAATGAATTAGTTATTTTAAATCCTAATTTTTTTACAATATTATTTTCCCTCACCCTCCCCCCGTTCATTGACCAAAAGAACATCACTCAGCAGGGCGATCGTGTATAAAGAAACAATATTAACATTGATTATTTATCATAATGATGAGCAGGGACACTGACCATTAAAAAAAAACTATTTTCCAGAATGTCAGATTGTCTTTAAACTGAAAAAGATAACATCAGGACCTTAAATTTCCTGTTGTTGTCTTTGCTTCACAAGAAAAGCCTGGTTATCATCATCTAACAGCCGGCCTCACATCTATAACACGATGGCACTTTTCCAGTTAGACCACAGCTCGTAAACCAATTTACAGTAACAACGCACTCCCGAAGACGCGCAGGTCCAGAAGAACACGACATACCGGAGAGAAAGTGTTTAAAAAAAAACAAGAGAAGTGTGATGACTGCCGAAAGTGAATCTGGTGCTGTTCTCACTGTGTGGGCGTACCAGCACACGGATTGTTTTCAAGTGTCTTGTGGTTTTCTGCAAACAGCACGTTGCAGTGTATTTGCACTGGTCCGTTCCCAAAGGCCGAGCTTCACCTCGGCCAGCAGCAGCAGACGAAAGCTCCCGATCTTCTTCTTTTGCCAGCGGAGCTTAAAAACTCATCCGATGTCCCCAGACCCCCTGCCACAGAAGATGCTGAAGGTCGCGAAAAATGCAGAGTGCCCAAAGGAGGAGGTTTGCTTGCTTTTATTTTCACATTGGGCACAACCTTTCAAGCTGGTGCGTATGAGAGTCTGAAACTCCAGGGAGTTTTTTTCTTCGTACGTCAGTGGACTGTGGAGAAGGCTGGTTTGTGGGTTGCCTATTGGTCACAACAGCACGTGAGATGGACAAAAGAAGACTGACAGCAGAAGGGAGTGCTGTTGAAGTAAAGGCATAGCAGATATGCGTGCCAGCTGCAGTTTCTTCCCTTCTGCAAGCGACTGTCGGCATCTGGGCCAGGAAACTTTCCTCTGCCCTTGGCGTCTGGATCTGGGTCTCCAGCTGCCCTCCCAGACAAGGATGTGTGGCTAAGGAGCACGTTGCTTGGAGGGTGGTGGGGCGTCACTGCTGGGAAGAATGGGTGAGTGCACGAGTGGGGAGATCCTGCAAAATGGAGCCGTCCTCATCGGGAGTGTCTTCCTGCTGGAAATCTGCCTTCCTGGCCGCCAGGCGTGCGACGGAGGCAGAGGAGGCCAAGCGGCCGCTGAGCAAGGCTGGAGGTCTTCCTCAACGCTCTCTCGTGGCACCGCCCCTCCGCCAGGTCTCTCAGCAGGACCCGGTGTCGCTGCCCGTTTCGCTCTCGGGGACGGGGTCCAGGCCGGAGCGCGCCCGGAGCAGCTCGGGGGAGGAGGAGGCGGCGGCTCCGTTCTTCATGAGGCCGCAGGACTGGGCGGCGCAGTGGATCTGCCGCAGGGTGTCCAGCGCCTCGCTCTTGGCGTGCCTCAGGAGGTCGGCCTGGCCCTGCAACACACACACAGCCGGGCTCAATGAACGCCGGTTCCCCAGCCATGATGATGATAATAATCCTTACACTTATATAGCGCTTTCCTGGACACTCTACTCAAAGAGCTTTACAGGTAATGGGGACTCCCCTCCTCCACCACCAGTGTGCAGCCCCACCTGGATGATGTAACAGCAGCCAGAGTGCACCAGTACTCTCCCCACACACCAGCTCTCAGTGGGGAGGAGAGCAGAGTGGAGAGATGAAGCCAGTTCAGAGATGGAGATTATTAGGAGGCCATGATTGGTAAGGGCCAGGGGGAAATATGGCCAGGACACCATGGTTACAGCCCTACTCTTTTTGAGGAACGCCCTGGGATTTTTAATGACCACAGGAAGTCAGGACCTCGGTTTTACTGCTCATCTGAAGGACGGCACCTTTTTAAATTAATACTGACAAATAATATTGTCCCCTTTATTATACTGGGGCATCAGGACCCACACTGACTGCAGGGTGAGCGCCCCCTGCTGGCCCCACTAACACCTCTTCCAGTAGCAACCTTATTCGTCTCCCATCCAGGTTCTGACCAGGCTCACACATTCTGAGCTTCAGTGGGCTGCCAGCTGGGAACTGCAGGGTCATAATATGGCTGCTGGCTAATAATAATGATGCCAGCCAATGACTGCACCCTTCCCTGCCGATCCCTGCCCACTTTTCTGTGTGGCCCAGGCTGAAGGAAGCACACAGGCACTCGCACACATCCAGCTTGCAACCACCGCAAATTAAGTAAGAGATTCTGATTAGCGCAGGTTTGCATGGAGACATATATGGAAGTGGGAATAGTTTTGCTAATAGTAGCGCAGAGGTTTGTCTGCATTGGTCAGATGTGGGCCAGGAAGGCTGCCGCCCAGTCTGCAGTGGCTGTTATCTGGGTTGTGTAGATGCTGTTTAAGTGAATGTACTACTGTCTGTTTCATTAAACTGTGGAACGTTTGTAGTTGCAATAAGGCCTGGTAACTGAAACAGAAATTCCAGAAGGGGGCAGTGATGCATCGAAATGTTGCTCAATTATGCACAAGGATAAAATGTGATCACGTGAGCTAAGCAGCGCCTGGAAAAGGACAGGGCAGAAATCAACTTCCATTAAAGTAAAAGTATAAAACGGATAACGTGCGTATGACTCAAAAGTGCAATTCCGAACCCAGCGATGGTGTGAATTGAGGACTGCGTGTATAATCTGTGGGTTTCATTTTCTACACTTCCACAAACTTTTCTCGCTCTTCCCCATTTTTTGGTTTAAATTAGCTTTTCATTTCCTTTTAATGTTTTCCTCCATTGCCGAGCGAATTCCTGATCAGCTTTGCTTCCCAAGGCCCAAACAAAACTGGGACAAAACATTCATTCACACCTGTATTCATATTCCTATCAACGGTAGTTTCTTTCTCTGGAGGGCAAGTTGCACACAGACAAATGGAATCCATTTCTTGCACTAAAAATGCTTGTTGCACACAGGCAGAAACAGGGTGTGGGTGTCAGATGTGAAGCAACCTGCGTATTTAATGCTCAGTCACATCATCACTTTCGGCAGTAGCAAGCGCAGTTCAAATCAATGCAAGAATGACAGCAGGTCAACTGTTCAACAGATAACTGTTGGAACAGGATACAACTGTGACTGTATGTTTCGTATACACAGGGACTTGCTCCGCTATATGCTAAAAGGTGAATACAAAATATAGAGGGGAGATTTCCAACTGCTCTTGTACTGCAACTCAATGTGCTCATCGTCCATAAGGGTGTAGATAAAGCTAACTTGGCTTGCTGGCAGTGCCACACTAGGTGGCGCTGTAGGACTTCACAGTGAAGTGCAAGGTAGCAAACCTAGGACTGCTGTGTGTGACATGAAACAGCTGGCAAGTGTTCCCACAAGCTTCTGTGGATTATACCCAGCGAAAGAGCCAGATGGGAGAAAGAGCTTTCCGTTGGTATTTTCCTTTATCGCTCTATTAGGACAACCTGTAGAGCTCCTTGGTCTGTGAAAGTATTAGCACTGGCCTGCAGGAAAAAAACTGAGCTTTAAGCATAAAGCCCCTGTTCTACTGCCAGTCGAAGCTTATACTGCCTAAGAGCAACACACAAGAAGCCTGGTAAAAAAAGATTTTTTCCCCCCATGCACATTAGAGGCACATTTAAGCAATATTGATTTTGACACTTTGATGAACATGGTGGTGTTTTTTTCCCTTAGTGACTTTCTCGTCCCTGTTGGCACAAGGGGGACATTTACAGGATGATTGAATGTGGACGAGGCAGCGCTCTCGTGTGTAGTGTGGCACAGTGGCACAGGCGTGGGTGTGTAGTGCCTGCAAGTTGGATCCATCATCTCAAGCTGACAAGTCACAGAACGAGGGAAGAACAGACGTATTAAAATTATTATCCCTGTTCCACGCTCCCCCTATAAATGATGTAGTCACCTTGACTACTGGCATTTTGCCTGATCAGCGCTGTGGCACCACTGCAGCATCTATGCATGGACACAGGATTTTTATATCACCATCACTCTCACGAGTTTCATAGCCCCCAGACACAGGGGAATCTGAATGGAATGATGTTAAGGTCACAGCAGTGTGACATCACCATATTTGCCTGCTTTATTAGCCCCTGTGTCCTATGGCAAGACCAAAACCAGCTCAGCAAGTGGATGCTAAGGGCTGGAAACTATGTGCTAGACTCTCTCTTCACAGAAGACAGAAGTGATCAGGATTGAGTGTGACTGGGTCAGAGGATACCCATTCATCTACACTGCTCCCGATTCACCTTCAAGTTCCAGCAATGAGGTGAAGCAGTAAATCTGAAACGGAGGAGGTGATGCTTGCAACAAGGGCTTTTGGGCTTGATTAACTGAACCAAAAGCAAGTATGAACTTTGGAATGCAAGCTGCCTAAGGAGATCTAAGCATTGGAGTCTGCACTGAGAGCAAGTCCAGAGTAACCAGGCTAAAAGCATCTGAACATCAATTCCTCTTTTACTATCCTCTGGCAGAGACGCATAGATGCCAGACATCACCGGCCCAATTCTGCAAGTAAACAATAATTATAATAATAATTGCCTACACTTGTATAGTGCTTTTCTGGACACTCCACTCAAAGCGCTTTATAGGTAATGGGGACTCCCCTCCACCACCAGTGTGCAGCCCCACCTGGATGATGCAACAGCAGCTAGAGTGCGCCAGAACGCTCCCCACACACCAGCTCTCAGTGGGGAGGAGAACAGAGTGATGAAGCCAGTTCATAAAAGGGGATTATTAGGAGGCCATGATTGGTAAAAGCCAATGGGAAATTTGGCCAGGATGCCAGTGCTACATCTCTACTCTTTTCGAGAAACACCCTGGGATTTAAAATGACCACAGGGAGTCGGGACCTCCGTTCTACATCTCGTACAAAGGATGGTGCCATTTTTTTTACAGTATGGTGTCCGCATCATTAGGACCCATACTGACCACAGGATGAGCGCCCCCTACTGGTCCAACTTACACCTCTTCCAGCAGCAACCTTAGCTTTTTCAGGAGGTCTCACATCCAGGTACTGACCAGGCTCATGCCTCCTGAGGTTCAGTGGGCTGCCAGCTGTGAGTTGCAGGGTGATATAATTTAGCTGCTATAAACAAGGGCTCCAAATCTGAACAGTGCTCAAAATGCGTGGGCTCATGCTTCTGAATCATATCATTAAGGCTGCAGCCCTCGCAGTCACTCACTATGCCTGCGCTCCACAATCCTGACAAGAGCTTTTCCTGCTGGCCGAGTACCACGTAAAAGTACTGTCCCTGTGACTCACACAGTACCCTTTCACCCGCCAGTGGCCACAGTCTGGACAGGCCTCCTCGTCCTGGAACAAACCAATGTCACACTCTTTTGGTTCAGCTCATGTTCGGAATAACACTGAGGCCCCAGGCGTCTGGCACAAAAATTTCATAAGTAAACCAGCCAAAGTGCTCGCATAAGTAACTACACACATCTATCATATTCTGACTGCTCCGGAAAGTGGCTCAGCAAGCAAGCATTTAGTGTTTTCTGTAAGCTTCACTCAAGGGCGCAATGTCTGATTAGAATCAGTCTATTTGCTGCTCACAATGGGATTTTACGGTCCAGCAGCAGATCTGATTGCCGCTCTGAGATAAGACCATGAACAGGACCCAGGGTGTAGTAGCGCCGATCGCTGCACCAATTTTCAGTCTCGTCAAGGAGTGACAGGGGATGAGAGGGGGAAAAAAAGGAAAAGAAACACTCCCAAGTCTTCCCTGCTTACCCTTTTCATAAATCTGCAGCCCCCCAAAGAAGGTTTCTCAAGTGCAAAAAAAAGTAGAAAACGAATTTCAGAGCTTTGAAAATGTCAATCTTTTCTCCCACATCGATTTAGTCCTTTTCTTCTGGCCTGTTTACCACCATTTGAGTCTTTGGAAATTACAGCAAGATTACAAATGACAAGCCGGCAAACCCAGGCCCACAAGAGCCCTTCTCTGTTGCAGAGTGAACGAAATCTAGGGCGATCACTCAGCCCCCACTCGGATGTTAAAACAGCAATAGCCTTGTTGATAAATTGCTGGAGGGGGAGCTGCGGATTCCGTGAACCTTGTGCAGATGCCTCCGATTCGGAAGAACAAAAAAGGCCCCCAGTTGTTTTGATTGTGCCGAGAGCGTTCCCACTTCCCTTCCATTTCAAACAGGCTTTTCGAACATGCATTCCTCCGCGGCACGCGGTTTCAGCCGTAACCTCATTCTGGCAGGAGCTTGCTAACTGGCAGCCCACACTCGGGCACTTGTGTGGAACAACTGTACCCTGGAGTGGAGCACAGTGTGGGAGTGAGCGGGGGTGTTTTTAAACACAGCGATCCAGAAAAACGACACCCAGGGAAAAAAAGACAAAGCATTGTATTGTTTTGCTGTTACTCTGTGACCCACCCCCCTCCCCAAACTGAGCTTTGTTTTTTAGCTTGTTTCTTTAAAACTCTGCCGTTGCTGTTCACGTCCAGAACTCTTTCACCAGTTCGGGGATTAACAATCGTTACTCGATGTTACTGCTACGATCCCTCTCGTACCAGGACAAGAAGGACGATGACAACGGCACGCAACGATGCTCCCCTCTCAGAGCCTCCATCCATTCGACCAATCCCAGTGGCGAAGTTACCACCAGGTGGAATAATGGTCTGGTTCTCGTGGACAAGCCACCCGACTAGCCATGGGCGGCCTGGCCAACCTGGGTGGCACTCAGCTGCCTGCTCACCCCAGATGGGGAGTCCTGTCTGCAGTAGCCTGGTCTGGACTACAGATTTAATATCTGCTTCACATGGGTTCCCTTACCAGTTGAGGAGAACTCTTAATGGGGAACCACAGTGATCCTGGAGTCTAGGGCCCAGCCTGTACTCTGAACGCACTCTGGCCGATACAGTCAGAAGCCCTCAAGTGAGGTCGGCTTTACCTTCAGCACAGTGATGTTCCAGGCGTAACTCTCCATGGCTTTTTGGAGCTTCCTCCCCTTAAGTCCCTCCTTGGCTCCGAGCCTGTGAAGGTCTTCGTGGAAATCCAGCCCTGGGACGAGAGAGAGAGGACACGTGCAGTTTTATTTCTGCCTGGTGGGGCAAGCCATGTCAGAAGAGAGTGGACGTTTAGAACGGATCCCTATCCCGTTGGGAGGATGAAATCAGCCGGATGAGAAGAGCAGAGGACCTGTGGCCAGGAGGAGGGGGGAGGGGGGGTGAAAACCAGGGGTTTTCTAGATTTCACCAGATTAAGCCAACTAATTCAATCTCCTAACTCACAGGACAAGACATTCTTTTCTTTTACAGTTGATTTGAGCTCATTTTAGGTGCAGCCAAGTATTCGTAGAGCCATGATGATGTACGAAGTCCATATAGTCAAATACTTAACTAAGCAGTTGCATGCTGACATATTGAGACACTGCATCTAATTCAGAAAGATTCATTCATCTACCAAGTCTTACATCCTAAGGCTATTTTTGTCAATGATACCACTGTTAAGTATAATGTACTCACATTCTTCCTAGTATTGGGCAATTAACACGTTATGATAGATTATCTCATTTGTGGTTCAAGGTGCCGATACTGATGTCAGCTATTTCAAGTCATGACACAGAGGGCACAAATGCAGGAAGGCTCTGAGTGTCTCTGTGCGTGAGTGTCCTCTGTCATGTTAGGTCACCTGGGAATGGGAGGATTTGGCCTGCTAGACTCATTATTGCCCTAAAACTCAAATCCACCTGCCAGATACCAAGGACAAGCTTGCTCCCCGCTGACAACAAATACTATGATCAGATGTTTCGAAACATAATCCCCCTGAAAGGCAATTAAGTTGATGTCGGCGTCAGCTGGGAATTCGGAGAAGACTTCATTAAACGTAGCGCCCCTAAACAAATTTCCAGGAAGAAAATGTTATAGCAGGAGGCCTGCCACGGACCAAAGCTGGCAGGATCAAGGCTGTTAGTCATGGGTGCAAGCTGCAGGACAGAAACGTGCACCCTGGGGGGCACAGATGGAGACTGAAAGGCCCAGTTGGCACAGCTGAGCTCAATACTTCTTCTACCCTCCCTGCTCAGCCCATGGGGATCACTTCTAGCCTTAGTCCCTAACACGGCTGGTCTCTCGGGACTGTTCTCAAAATAAGAAAACAGTTCACACATGCAAAGCGTTGCCATCTATAAATGAGTAGGCCTGACTTTGAGATAATGCAGCCCAGATAAAACACCTAGCACAAAACAGAACAGGCGCATTACGATCTTGTGGTTCTGCATTCCTCCTGTAGACAGTCTTACAGGTGACAGCCATTTATCTGATAAGCACAGAAAAAAACGTGGGAATAGTGGACTGTTCCACTTGGTGCTTAGTTGCGGGGATGTGACATCCCAATATTGCATTCAGTGCTGAGTCTGTATTAAATTTGTAAAGGGCAGCCTACTGTAGGGTTCCTGCTACAAATATCCCATGAAGGATTAAAACCTGCTTCTCAACTGTGCCTAGTTTTAGCTGGTTAGGCCCTTGAGTGGGTTCAGATATCAACCTGTGCTCACTTAACACTTTTCCTTATCTGGACAAAAGGAAAGCGAGTTCCAGTCACTGATGTCAGAAAAAAACCCTTGGCTTTATCAGCCAGGTAGTCATGCACTCAAGAGAAAGCCGTTCTGCTGCCTTCTGCTGTCAGAGATTCCTAACTGGACCCTTCCGGCGCCCTCCCGATGCTCAGATAGGTTTGATAAAGTGAATCGCTCCACACACATTTCATGAGCTGCGAACCGGCAACACTCTGCCGTTTCTCCTCGCTGTCACCACTCCCAGAGATGATTGCCGGTTGACTCTCAAGTGTGCTAGGAAGGCCGCATTGCTGTGCTGCTCATTGCAAACCTATGTGCTACATTCGAAAGACCTGGATTACTTCTGCTCCAAATACAAAAGGGCTCCTGGCAATAACTATTTTAAATAGCATGAATAATGAACATGTCATGGCCAGATGACGAAAAGGAAGAAGGATTGGAGGACTGGAGGTGGGGGTGCGAGGGGGGTCGTTGATAGACAGGCAATGATGAGGGTGCCTCAGCCCTCACCCCACATGTATCTGCTTCATGTAAACGCAGGTTTCTTCTTCTGACGCACCGGTGATGCAGGCTGAGTGCATTTTCAGAACAGCTCAGATCATCTTGTCCTCCACAACACTGCGCTTTTCCTCATGATGCAGCCATGGTATTCTTTCAGGGTTTTTTTACAGTCCCAGTTCTGACCCATTCTTGACCATCCTGGGTCATCACTATAATCCCAATACCCCACATGGGTGAGAACACTGGTCGTTCACAGTGGCAAATTAGGGCCTAACACTGGACAGTGATCCACAGGCTTACAAAGGTTACCTGCTTGACTCCTGCCCTTTTAAAACAGGCCATTTGAGGAAACCCAGTTAACAACTGGTTAGGAATCCAGCCCTGATTTATAAAAACATTAAAATATTAGAATAGACTCAAACAAAAGAAAAAGTTATTCAGACTGTATGTTTTTTTGTTTGCTATAGTGGATGGCTGATCTAATGATCTTATCTAGTTATTTCTAGACAATGGAAGCCAAGGTCTCAGCTTCAGGAGCTTGGCTGGGCAGCTTGTTCCAGACTCCTACCGCTCTTTGTGCAAATATGTAATACATTCTTGTTCGCTAACAGATGAGAGCAAAGCATTTCCAGGCTGTAGGACCTCATTTGAGAAGGACAGATTTATTGGGTAAGTTAGTTAGAGGCATCTTGGAGGATTTAACATACACTAACACCGCACAAGCAATCACAACTCTACAGAGTGGGCTGCATGCCCTGCACAGTCTGTGTAGAGAGAACAAGCCATTGGCAGAGTATGTAGGATGGGGAGTGCGAGTGTGAACAGTTATTCCAGCTGTAAGGCTCGTGCAGAAGTCTGCAACGCAGCCTTTAAAAAGCCATTGTCTCTGTTGTTTGTACCCTGGGATCACGCAGTTCCTGTAGTAGTACAGTCAAAGAGAAACAGGACACCACTGGAGAGAAGCGTGCTTTGATCTCCAGCATTTCCTTGGTAACAGCATTCATCTGAGAGCCCACATTCGGGCTGACAAGCTCGTGGGAGACAGCAGAGAAAGCATGCACACACAGAAACCTTGGCTCACGTCATTCCCTCACCCACAAAACTCCCACAGGTGTGTAGCGTCTATTTATAGGGCCCCGCTGTGCTCCCTCCCCACCACATCTCTTAAGGACGTTTTTAATTGATCAAAGCTGCGGCGTCCCTCTGTGACGAGTAGATTCGGGAGCAAAAATTGCCTCTCTTCTCAGCCCTGCCTCCTGCCTTTTTTCCTCCAATTTCTTTCCAAAAGGCTCCTTTAAAAAAAAACGGTGTGTCACATTCACAACTGCGACTTGAGCATTCCGAGCACGGGGGGGAAGAGCAGAAGGATAACACACGGAGAGCATACCTTGCTCTGCTGACAACAATGGGAATGCTAATGAATACAGGTGACACGTTTCCCAGAAAGACTGAGGAGAGGAGGCATGCGTCAGTCAAAGTAAGAGGGCAGAGCAAAAGATAGCTCAGAGACAGCTAAACGCAAAAGAAAACAACAGCCTCATGCTCGATAAATGAGAAAAACAGACTTCATTAAAAAAAAAATGTTTCAAGCACGCCAGGGGGTCTTTGATAACGTTTTCAATAGTGTAGCAGCGTAATTGAGTTTTTATCCTTATCTCAATGACAGTGATGCCAGTCTCTTCTGCTATAAAGAAATAAACAGAAAAGCTCCTTAAAGACGTTCTGCCTGTGTCGCTGGAAAAAACGTGAATCCTGTGCAGGCTAATAAGTGGAAGGTGTTTAATAGAACGGTTATATAAATCTCATTTATTTATGTACATATGAGCAACAAAAATAATTTGCTGCTCTGGGTGACACTGTGCCACAATGAGAATAATAAGCAGCCAGCACAGCACAGTGGGAAAGTGTCTGGTTTCGTGGTTGTGGGTTCGAGTCCCTGCTGCAGACACTGCTGTCGCACCTTGAGTGAGGTACTGTAAGCCAGCTGACCCCAGTTGCTTTAGTCCACCCTGCAGTAAAAGTTAGGGACCAGCATCCGTGATGAGATCAGTTATTAACCTATTCAAACTGAAACCTTTGGGATTGGTACTTGAATGCCAAGGGGATTTAGGAACATTTCTAGGTTTTCCACATTAGCTTCAGCTAATTAGTTATGTAATCCTTTATGAGTCACTAGGAGACATTTTCCAGCTCCCTTACACAATAAAACAAGGATAAAACAGCAATGCGGAGTTGGTACAGAGTGCAGAAAACACACTCATAAGGCAATAAGAGTAGAAGTTAATGGCTAAATAGGCTTATCACATACAAATTAGACAACATTAGATATTGCATACAAGAGGCAAAAGGCAGCAGTTACCAGGTTTCATTGCTTCATTATTATGTTACCACATGCTAGATGAGGCATTCTGACGTACATGCAACCTTGGAGACACGCATCTTCGACCTGTACTGTGTAAGGGATTCTGGGAAATAAGGGGCTAAAAAACTTCATTCTGGCAGTCAGGAAGACTCTCTGGCTGCCAGGCTTTCTGGAATGTTCCACCCTTCTGCAGCGCATCTCATCACGGCTGCACCTGTCAGTTCCCTGCACAGAGGACCCCCTCACGCCGCCTGGGATTGACAGGTTTCGGAAACTGGGATAAGGCTTCCAGTTCAGTAGATACACGGTGCCCCTCTCAGTGTCCCCCCCCCCCCCCCCCAGTCCCCCCTTTTCGTGTACTTAATGTGTACTCCATGTACTTGCCAGCGGCTGTATCACCCTGCAAATCGCAGCTGGCAGCCCACTGAAGCTCAGCAGGTGTGAGCCTGGCCAGTACCTGGACAGGAGACTCCTGGGAAAAACTAAGGCTGCTGCTGGAAGAGGTGTTAGTGGGGCCAGTAGGGGGCGCTCACCCTGCGGTCTGTGTGGGTGCCAATACCCCATTATAGTGACGGGGACACTATATTGTAAAAAGGTGCCGTCCCTCAGATGAGACTGGTGCACTATGGCTGCTGTTGCATTATCCAGGTGGGGGCTGCACATTGGTGGTGGTGGAGGGGATCCTCATTACCTGTACAGCACTTTGGGTGGAGTGTCCAGAAAAGCACTAATAATAATAATATTATTACACCAAATCATATAATCCTGATTGCTTTGCTGTGACAATCTACCCATTCCCCAGTCCTCCTTTCCCACTGCCCTACAGAACAGGACAGCTATGCAACAAAGCAGGAGACTCTTCCCAGTTGGTTATATCCATGTGTCCATTGGTCCATATCCACACAGATATGGACAAACAGATCTTTGCTGTGCTGTAGTGATCTGTTCTTATTTTCTACATCCCTTAATCAATTTTTACAACTCCACACAACAGGTTCTGAAAAGCAATCCGACCCATAACGTGCGGAAGTGCCGCTGCTATGTCACAGCTTCGCTTTGTGGCGATCCCAACAGCGTAATTTACGCGTTTGGAAATTTTTAAAAGGTTTGAAAAAAAATACGGTCTGCGCTTATTCTGCATACAAAAAGGCTGGTCACCGTTCTGCGCAAACCGCTTCTAACACAGAAAAGAGTTGTTTTTTTTAATTACAGCAAGAACAACTCTTGGAATTCAAACACTCCAAGCCTGCCGCACACACAAACCCAATAATTTGAAAGGACAATGGCACAGCTGTCTGGGAAGAACACAAATAGCCAAGCACACAAAGGAAAATGATAGAACTACTTTTTTTTAATTAAATGAAAATGCAAAACTGAGAACGATTCCAAATAACAGCAGGGACCTCTGACCATATGACCCGCTCTTATTTCTTGGAATCTCGCAGGATCGACACTCTCATCAGTACCACTCACTCTGCAGCCCTGGCTTCTCGTGAATCTCTCATCAGCCCAGTCATGAACACAATGAGTTTCCACGTGTCACAGCACTGCACTTGAAACAAAGAGATGCATCCCACTGCTCCGTATGTATGTGTTGTTATGTAATGCATTAAATAGAAAATATACATAATATTGCTCAGTGCAGTGCAGAAGTGCTCTAGCAGGGGGCTAAAAGTAATCACTACAACACTGCAGTCAGCGCAAGCAGGTGTAACTTTTTCTCTTTTATCTCCCAGTGGCTTCAGGGCACATTTGTAGGGAAACAGTGGCGCCATGGTTTCTGCTGGTCAGGGAATTAAAAGGGATGGGGTGCCAGCCTATTGCCATGGGAACAGAAGGAAAATCAGGGAATCAGGCTCCGCATCCTGGAGCCTTCAACATCAAACTCAGACCAGCTGAGCCCCCAGCCCCCAGGAGTGGTAATTAGTTGCACCTTAACGAGAGGGTGTTGATGAAGCACAGCCACAGGGGACGCTTATCCTGGAACACAAAGATGTCCTAATGCAGAAGGTCCCAGCACAGCCAGCTGGTCACCCTTTTGTGAGCAGTGATAAAAAAAAAGCTGGGACAGCCTTCTGGGACCTCAGAATGAGGCCTGTAGTTCTCTCCTGATCAGCAGTCACGATGCTTCATGGCTGCACAGGAATTCCCTCAACGCAGAGGGTGTTTAAATAATGTATGACCGCCAGGTTACCATTAACAACTGTGCTCTTTAGAGCGTGTAATATTTCACAGGCTTTCACATCCATCTTCTCACACTGAAAAAATCACAGTTTTTGTTTTAAAGGAGGAATGTAGCAGATAAGACATCTGAGAAGCCAGTTTGTTCACTGGCACTAGAGCAGCAGTTTGGAGTCAGCTAACAAAGCAGACAGACATTATATTAGTCCATTCCTGAGCCTCATCCAAACAACATTAAAGCATGAGACTTACTTCCTAGAGGGCCTAGTGTCTTCTGCATTTTGTGGCAACTTGTACAGTTAATTTAATATTTAACTGAGTTATTTTCTTAGACATAAGCAGGATTTTTTTGTGTGGTTAATTACTCAAAGCAATCACTTTATTCAGAGAACAGTAACTTATAGAACACTTTGGAGCCTTGTTCTAAGTATGACAACTCTAAATTAAATGTTTAGGCCAACCCAACCCAAGCTCTCACTAGACTCCAGGAGCACAGATGTCTCTGCAGGTCTCTTTAAGACAGCAGCACCTGAAGGGATGAGAGAAGCCGTTCAATTAATCTAGTTAAATGAGTAATTAGCCCATTTAGCTTGTTAAGAACTGGGTTTGAATAAGTTGTAGACACACATCAAGTACCTGGACTGGACACTCCTGCACTAGAACCTTCAGGAAACAAGTCCGATACTCCTACTGTATAGGAGCAGATGTCAAGATCACCCTGTATACATGCTCTTAAGTGGACTACAACAAAACCTGGATTCTCTGATCTTTCTCTCTTCACATGTGTATTGAAAAATCAATCTCAAGCAATTTCACACTAAATTAAAGCTCAATGCCTGATGGTTGTGTTAAATAAATTCCATTTGTCCCTCCAATCTTGCGATTTGAACAGTGAGCAACAGGCCTCATAGCACATATTGGCACACAGCACACAAAGTTCCACACTAGCTTAACAGAGGGACAGAGCTGAGCAGACTCCTCACAATAAGAACTGTGTGTGAGTGAATCCATTCTGGGAGATATAACTACACAGAAAAACAAGAACAGAAACAGAACTACGAGAAACATTGGGACCTTCCAGGCTCCAGTGATTGTGCCATGCACACCTTCGTCTAGCTATAAAGTGCATACAGGCAGAGCTGGAGAAATCGAGAGAGTCGAGGGATTAGCTTCACGGAAACAGCTTTTGTTTGTTTGAAGCTTCTTCCACTCTCCCCCACTCTCGCAGAACCGGAACGTGCCCACTCCTCTTTCCTGACCGGGGGCCAGCACCAGTAGATTAATTTTCTGTGAAACAACTTAATCCTGCGATAATACCACCAAGAGGGCCTAATGTAGTGGCAGGGAAGATATAATCTCCCCCAACGGGCTAGATGGTAATTCATAACGCGCCCAAATCGTGATAAATTATTACCAGAAGCCTACAACACAGTCATCGTCAAGCTGGCTGTAGTCTTTGCAGGGCATTAACAAAAAAAAACAGTTTTATCAGAGAACACTTGCTTCCCCTTGTGAAGCAGCTTTCTCTACAGTCTTTGCAGTGTTAGTACATGAACTGAATGCTCCAACCAGGCGTATCTACAGTACCTCAAGCCAGCTTCACAGCAGATCAAGTTTATTGAAAGCCTACTGCATCCATGTCTTGTCAGTGATTATTGGAATTTTCTTTTCAAAGAAATGTGAATTGGAGTTTTCCCCCTATGTCCCTCCTGCCACCCCAGTCTAGCTATTTGTAAATAGGTGATGCGGCGACATCACTGAGAGCCCTGTGAACAACAAAGCATGGAAACCTCGACTCTTCCCTGCCTGCCCCCCCCCCCATCCCAGCACACAAATGGTACAGCCCACGCAGGAGCCAGGCCCCTGCTCCAAACCAGCATCCTCGTGACAGCTTGAGCGGCAGTCTGCTCTCTTCACGCCTCACCACAGGCCGTATTGACTACCAGACACCTCAAGCCGCTTTTAGACTCACGCGGCACTCGAGAGCCGTGCTGCGGCCTGTAACCTCCCCTGCAGGCCACGACCTCCTGAGCTACATCAGCGCCAGGGTCAGGGAGGAGAATTACGGTCCATCCTCTCCAGGTGAAGACCCTGAGCACGTCTATCCGCGTGCTCTTTCCCAGACACACCCCATAATGAGGCAAGAACAGAATGTCTGTGGTCTTTGCTAAGGTCACATTTACTAACAAGTACACAAAAGCCACACCCTCAATAACGTACTGACCAGTTCACTGCAGCTGTTGATGAACCTGTAGCTCATTCTCGCACCGTGACTGGGACCTGTGCTGACTTGCCTACTCTCTCCCCTGTGTCAGGCTGCCACAGAGCTGATGTGTTACAGCAGCTAATCTTGACAGGTTAGGTTCCCAGCAGCCCAGGCACTGTGTGCACACAGCAATCACACTGGTCCCACTGGGCAGCGGGGGACTGAACTGCTATAACCCGTGACCACACACAAGCGAGCACACGCACAGGCGCGTCCCAGCACGGGTAAACAGACAAACACGGCCTCAGAAGTGCGCGCACACACACACACACGCCTGCACACCCGGCCCATTGTCATTATTAATCTCAGTAATTTGCCACCTGAAAGGCACACTGGCGCACTTCCCTACAAAACCACATAACGGCAACTGGAAATTGGGCTTGCGTGCAGGCTGTAATTAGAGCCGGGTGTGCTGCATTTAAGAGGAAGAGAGTCGTCGAGCTCCAATTTGTAGCGGGTTTTGTACAGTTTGACGTGTTACAATCAATTATAGTCGCAAACCCAAAAACTTTTCAACCATCAGCATGCTTCATTGACAAAAGCAAGGGAAATCCAATAAGTGACGGCTGTTATAGCCTCTTTTACATTTCCAGTCAATAGTCGTTTTTCCCCTAGTGTAACCAGAATGGCCATGTACAGTATATGTTTGTTTTTGACGTCACAGTTCTCAGCCAGCCCCTGACCCAGTTTCCTTTACAGTCATCCTCCCCCAGTGATCCAGACTGAGGAAGGTAGGTTTGCTAACTTTTAATTTCACTCAAGATGTCAAAATCACGACAGAGGAGCCCTCTGAATTCTACAAGGATGGGATTGTGAAGTGTCAACACACCTCTGGCCACCAGGAGGTATGAACAAACCATGCTTTCAGGCATTTAGCGTCAAGAATTAAGACCTCCATGAGGAAACTGCATGCAATGTCTCTTCCTCTGCCTTTCTTAGCTAGCCTTATGGGTTGTATTCTGTATGAGGAAATAAAACAATGAAATTCAGCAGGGGGGGACTGTTCATCCTTTGGGAGAATGTCTGGATGGATGAAGAACGAGATCTAAGATCATTCAAAGCATTTAAACCTAGTGTGCAACACAAAAACATCCTATTCTTAGACAGACAGTCTCGATTTGAATCATTCAAAAAAGCTAAAATGAGCTGCCTTAAAATACAGATATCAATGTGGCATAATACCAAGCACCAGAAAGAGCAGGCACAAACACCATAGAGTCTGGAAGCTTAGCGCTGTGCATCATGCGGGGCCTCATGCAGACTTTCACAAAGAGCCCTGCAGGCTTGCACAGATTCTGCAAAATACATCAAATATACCCATGAGCAGAAAGCAGAAGGATGAGACAGGAAGCCAAACATCTGTAGTGATGGGAAACTGCTGATCTTGACTGGACAGACACGGAGGACAACTCCCTCTTCATAGTTCTGTCGTTTATGGCTGCTATCCCAGAAAGCACAAATTGTGGATTTCCAAGTGTGATAATGGACAAGTGCATTTGCAAAATGACAACAAAAAAAGAAGACTTAAGAGGCTACCAATATGTTGAATTAAGGCAGATCACATGCTGACAGATGAGTACGGGACTATTAAGTTCCTTTTATTTTATTCCATTGCTACAAAGCTGGAATTCAGGAGGAATGTGTGATACCTAGTGCTAGCCACTGTGACCTCAGACTAACATGAGTTGGCAAAGACATAAGCATCCATTTGCACAGACACTCTACTGAGCTCAGTGTTCTGTGAAAACTGGACATAGCATAACTGGCAGAGTTTGTGCCTTTGATGTTCCATTAAATCAGCACACGCAAAAACACATGTAAATCTATTCCACAGCTACAGCTGCTCCTGCTGTTGATCCCTAGGTCACACAGGGGAGATATGCAGGGGCAGATCATCGTAAAGATCCCATTTAATCTGGGGCACACGCCACAGCATGCTAGCAAGTGCTCATAAAAAAAAAACATACAAAACAGGCTGGTTGATTAACAAAGATGTGGGCTGCTGAAATGCAGAATAAACAAAGCCGTTCAATGCAAAAGAGATATTTTCAGACAATATCTTGAAGGCAAAAAGCCTTTCTGTTCTGCAGCGTAGTAGGAGCCTGGAATGCGAGGTGGTGATATTGTAGCTGTGAGAGCCTCTGAGAAAATGTGGAGGCGGGATGCTGTTGCCAGGAATGGAGAGAAAAGGGAGCTGGGAGTGACTTTCCTTGCTGATTTGCAGAGTTTTCTAGAAAGCTGCAAAGACCAAACTTTTTTTTTGTGGGAGGAAGTGACATCCTGTATTTTGCATGGCAGCACAACCACAAGAGGGGCACGGCAGGAGAGAAAAGAAAGGACCTTCCTGCATTTCCCCTTCAGGTCACTGCACTCTGCGTCACTGAACCACACTGCGTTTCCAATGAATTCCCTCTGCATCCCGAATGACAGATGACTTTCCAACTCTGTTCTGTCACACAGGACAGAACGGGAACCACAGACATCAGCACCATTTACCAGAACTGCCCCAGCAGGACTGGTCATGCCCATATGCTCTCCCAAAGCAACGGTGCAAAAGAAAAATTCCATCCTGATGAGAACACTACTATACACAATGTGGCCACAAAGTGGTGCTGTTTGCCATTCAAAAACACAAGACAATTGTGTTTCCAACTTGGAGTAATTTTGTCTCCTGGAGTTTTTTTTCCCCATTGCTAATCATAATTACCTAGGCTTAAGAAACTATTTTATTGAGCTTTTTACTTAATCAGACAGACTGTTTTAAATCATATTCTACAGGCAATCCCACAACCCAGGAAGAATCCTACTTCAAGAATCTTTCTGCCATGAAATTTAATCATTTAATACATTCTTACAGTCCACACAACTGGTGTCAATAGTACTGGATCAAATGCTCCCCAAACGTTTTAAAAGAAAACTGTGGCTTAAATTCCTGACAACTGGTTAATGAAACAGTTAACCCCCTACCCCCCAACCTGGTTTGGGATTGAAGCGAGCGTTAATGGAAAGAATTAAAAGGAGGCCTGATCAAGCATGTACTTTAATTAAAGAGTTCAAGCGGCTTTAGTAATTAACCCCGCGGTCAGACTGCAAAACAGAAGACGCAGGCGGACTCCTGGGAACCGCTGGGCTGGAGAGTGGGAAAGAGGAGTGCACGTACCTGCTCTCTGTGCTTGGATGAGCTTGGCGTACACAGCGTCTGCGGACTCAATCAATGTGCGGCTTGTCTGGATCATCTGCACAAAAAGAGAGAATAGCCCTCGATCAGGAAGCTAGAGCAATTACCCCATCTCGCTCACTTCCCGCGCCAGAGCACTCATCCCTACCAAGGACTGCCTGAACAATACAGGCTCTTCCTGGGGAGGAAGAAGACTGAATGGGCTTTCTATGAGAATGTCCCATTCAGCTCAAGAGCTATTGAGGAATGGCAGAAACGTTTGTTTTATTAGACGGAAACTATTCCCAGATTGAAAACACAAAGCCTAGCGCTCTTCCCCCATCATCTGCTGTGACCAGTATGCTCTTAGTGTTTTCTTTAATTAAGATCGTTTAATTATTCTATCCCCAGCTGACTGGATTGTGAAGGATTTTTCAATTCTATCATATTTATTGAACAATATTAACATCTGGGGGGAGAAAATAAAACAAGAGAAAAAGGGGTCACAGGCAAAAACACTTCCCCCTCTCCACCCCCCAGGAAGTTTTGAGGCTTTTCATAATGTCTTAAGTCTAATTGTGAAGTGGTTTCTGGCCCGTCAGTCCAGGATGGGACTGTAGCCATCACAAGAGAGGGGGAACCTGAACTATATTTATCCTGCTGAGCTCGCTGATATTGAGTGCCAGCAGGATGAAATCACCACTGGCAGAAAGGCCGACAAAAATAAACTTGGGGCACCGCTGTTGAGGACGTGACTCCAACAGGAAATGAATTCGAGAGGCCCAAGCCCTCCAGTCTCTGTCTGTGGCCATGAAGGGCTGCCCTTAGATCTTCAAACTAGGGTCTCGGAGCCCTCTCCTCCTCGTCACGTGGGAGCCTAGTTTTTGTGGGTCTCAGCTCCACTCTTGGTTGGTTCACTCAACTGAACTGCTGGACGACTCAAAGCTTTTGTGGCAGTTTTCCCGTGAAGCAGAGAACTATTGTCCAAGGCACGTAAGCAACTGCAATCACAAGGCCTGAGGAACCTCAAAAGGCTCGTCCAACACCTTGAAAGGGAGAAGAAGGAAGGGGAGAGGGAGGGTGTGATGGCTGGGGCAGAAGAAGGAATATACAGGGAAAAAGCAAGAAGGCGATTTCTTTTTTGGTCCGCCTGCATAAAATTTAAAGGCTCGCTGACTTGGTATTCCTTTTGACATCATGCCTCTCTCATCTTGGTTTTGCTCCTGCCGCACCCTCACTCGCTCATTGTCTTTTGATCGAGCCATCCTGGAGCTGCAGTATACCAAGACGTGGGTCAGACTGAAGTTTTTTTCTCTTGGAGAACTTCGAAAAGGAGAAGAAGGAGCTGACAGACAACTTCCCTGTGAGCACAGCCCGTCGCCCCAAAGAACAATCACCAGATCTGATCAGAAATCTGCACTGAGTGCTTTCCCAAATAATCTAAAAAAAATTGATTTGATTCATACTCCCATCCATCCATCAAGAGATATCTTCCTTCAGGATTAAAAGCAATTTATAAAAGCAAGGTATTTTGCTATTACTATTATTAATAAAACAAGGAAAGGATTCACATAATGTAACATTATGTAATACAATGTTGCACCTAATTTAAACGCATGTGCCCTGGCATTTCTGAACATCATTAAAAGCGTCAGGAAATCTGAATCCAGCTCAAGATTCACAGTGCAAATCTAGTTAAGTGCATTAAGTATTCCTCTCCAAGAGAGCAGTGAACGCTCTCCAGATCAGCTAGTGCTAGGCACTGTGATGCAGTAACAGACTGTATATTTCACGGGCAGAAAAGACCCGCTGCTGAACACGTGAGCCAGTTAAACATTTTCCCATTTACTTGTTTGTTCAAATACAAATCAAACCTCTCTCCTCTTCTGAGCTGTAAGCTCCTGCACAGCCACGCATGGCTCGGTCTTCCTGTGCCAACTGCTTAGAGGACTTAGAGGCAGAGTTCAGTCATGATCCCGCTGATGGCAGCTTCGCACCCTGGGCACAGGACATGGCCTGGAAATGCGGAAACGCTGCTCAGGAGCACATTATCTGGCAGACTTGAGCCGGATCAGAAAAGGCGACTTCCTGCAGGCTACGTCAAATGCACAATTTACCGATGACTTAATCTGCAGTATCCACTGAAGCCAATACCCTCTCTAGGCCAACAGGAGGGATGCAGCAACAACATCCCGAGACAATGGAGTCATAGAGGTCAGAGAGAGGAGAGTCATGTGGTGTTGTGTGCACACGCACTTTTTGTTTTTTGTTTGCTCTAATAGTGTCCTTTCAGTTGCTCACACTCTCCCAAGACAGAGCAGTGTGATCATCCTCCTCTGGGCTTCCCTTTCAGGAATAGGTCAGAAATGCAGGGGCCTTCTGACATGCACAGCTCTAAATGCAATTAAAAATAAATACTTTAAAAAATACCCGTGTCTGCAGTCTCATCAGTACAGTAAAAGCCGCCAGACTCCAAGCCAAATCTACTCTGACCATTTTAATGCAAGTCAGCAAGCCAGGGGAACTTATATGTTGTGCAAATGCATCATATATACTAAAATGGCTGACCTCTGCAGTGCCAGAAATATATTTTGCTCCATCCGAAATACAGTCTCCTCAGCACTGATTAAATATTGCAGTTTAATGACATTTCCAAAGAGCTCAGATTTAGAAACGATTCAGAACCTAATACTACCGTCCTCCGCAATTGATATAAAGCAAATGTTTTGACATTTTTTCACAAATGACGGCAGGGAGGTTACACACACACCAGCACCAGAAGTGGGATCATACGACTGTAACCATAGTGGAAATATACTGTTTACTGTTTGGGGAATAATTTGATCGGATCCTGACGTCTCCGATTGGAATGGCCAAGCAGTTGTGTGCAATCTGCTGCCAGAGGAGTGTTGGGATTCGTCAGCCTGGGCTCTCTTACATACCAAACCAAGACTTAACACTTAACACCCACATAAGACAGGGTTATTAATAATCCCATAAGCAAATAACTAATAACTAAGCTATTAGGCAATTAACCCCAACTGTGACTATTCACAGTTTCTAAGCTGTAAATAACTTAAACTGCCTAGTGGCAGGCCCACTGCCATTACAACCCCTTCTACACCCAGTCCACTACAGACCCCAAGCCTGCCCCCAGAGGTTGCCGCGGTGACGCACCGTGTCGTAGGCCATCAGTACTTTGCGCAACAGCTCCGGCACCGGGCCCTGGGCCTCCATGGTGGGGTAGGCCTCACTGAGGTTCACCGTCACCTGCAGGGCCCGGTCGCTGTTCAGCAGCCACGTCGACACCGTCAGGATGCACTGCTTCATGTTGGCAGCCGGCGTCAGGCCGCACAGCTCCTTAAAGGACACCATGGCGTTCTGAGGAAGGAGGAGAAGAGGCGTGTGAACGAGCAGACAGGTTTGGAGGTACGGTGCCTTACGCTGTCATGAATAAACAGTGTCTCGCTTGCATGCCTAATGAAAGTGTACCAAGACCGAACATAGTAAAAACCAAATAAAATACAGCTAAAGCACTGTAAAGGGCTTCTGAATTTTAGTAGATTTTTTTGTTTAATAAATAAAGGTTAGCTTTATCGACTGTCAGAACTTGGTGAGGATTACGCAAAGGTCAGATATGTCTCAATATGTAAAATCTTAAGAGGGCGTACTTTTGTTTTCACATCACTGCGTGCACAGTGCATAAAAAATAAGGAATACAGATCGACACAACGACCTTTGCACTGCTTTTCATCAGCAAATCGAACTGATTCAGTCTCTGGTCAGGAAGTGAAAAAAGCTTGCTCAGCAGGTATTAAGTTGCTTGCGCTTACAGCTTCCCAGACTGAGTGACAGTCATTTGATAAAACCGGCTCAGAACAGCCCTGTCAAACAAAGAACTGATTATGAAACTTGTTTTGTAAATGAGCCTTGAGAGTATAACGATATACACATGTATTATGGGCGAGACAATCAAGCATGGAGTTAAAAGAGAACGTCCTTTTAATTAGAGGAGCCCCTGAGGATGGCTAGTGAAGCTGTGCCTTCAACAAGCTACTATACCAATCCAGTAAGGTGTATGAAAAAAACTGGGTCCTGGGAATGCCCAGCACAGCGTGGGAAACAGTGTGATCTCTCATCAGGAGTCTGGCCACAGAGAAAGGCCCTATTATGCTTTAAGAGGATGTAGTTTCCCAGGGCTCCAACCTCTGCTAAGAGGAAACCGAATCGGTCTATGCAGAGCGGAGACGCAGCTACACTGGAAGACCTCCGAATCACGTTGTACCATTCAGACTTCATCCTGCCGGGAGGGACTGAGCCAATTTCACAGCCTTCTGTTTTTCAGGAGCTCCTTTTTGATGACGTTTATTTGAAAAATGAAAAGGAAACTGCAAGGTAACACAAATCATTCAGCCGCACGGAATTATAGTTCGGTACATCCTGAATTGGGTCCTGAGTTTTTAATAAATGCAGACCACGGAGTAAGAACCATCACATCACAACGTGCAATAAGAGACCAAATGAACAGGTGGGGGTGGCGTGTTAACAAAATCTCCATCAAGAAAGTACGAGTGCATGGAATTTGACAGAGGTACGAATGCACCCACAAGCACCGTGATAACACTCAGAGCCCTGGCATCCAGTTTTCCCACCCTACCCTCAGCAGGGCTCAGATAAAGATGTCCCACTGCCTGGGGAAACCAGGAACTGCATTCTGGAAAGCTTGACTTTTATATGTGGTAGCCATGCAGATCCACTCTTGTAGCATGTTAACAAAAATGAAACACCCAGTAAGGCTCACAGATATCAGCCCACATCCCTAGAGGAAATCCGAAACAGCTCAAACTCGCTCTGCAATAGGAGATTTGTTTCCACGTTTCTGAGACAGCAGAAGGATATTTTGCCATGCTGGCAGCCCCCTCCTCCGGACGCCATTCTTAAGCCTTTTGTTTCACGTTGTCACCTGAACAGATTGTGGAGCTGCAGCTGCAGCTATTGTTACTCTGCCTGGGACCTGGGAGGAACCTCAAGGTCAGCAGTCTCTCCCCCTCGTGCAGTTTGCTGCCCCTGACAGGTGCTTTTTGAAACTGGAGCGAGCTGGGTGGAATCACAACACACTCCAAGACAGCAGAGCTCTGCAATAATACCACCCACCCAAGAAAAGGTTTATTTATGTGACATGTACCTAGCTGAAGAGGCTCGGTCTCCCTAAGGCGTCAACTGTGGCAACATTAACGATGATTTCTGTTTTAATTCAATTGGAAACGGGACTTTATTTGTAATTAAATGAAGCCAGGAACACTAACAGCTTTTTTTTTTACCACCATTGTTTGACATTAAAAACGGGTGACAAAGGCAGAGACCTTGTCGTTTGGGCTACCAGGACCTCGATTCTTGACCCTGGAGAAAATAAAATAAGATAAGGCGAGGACTTTTGGCTCTTTGTTCCATACACTTGCCACTCTCAATGTAAAGAAATGTCTTTCAAATCCTGATATATTTCACACGTTTCCATTTGACATTCCATTTGAAGAATAAGAAACCCCCCTGGAAAAAGGCAACATTCAGCTGAAAAAAAATCAATAGATTCCGTGAGTCTAATTTTCATTGTACATGCATTTTAGCTAGGTCATATGTGAGTTTCACAGCCAGCGTGAGATCCATTAGCCTGGTAATTAAACCATATAAAAAGAAAAACTTAATTTATAACCATTAACTCAGTACAATACTGGTGCCCTTACTACAATAGCACACAGTGTGTGGTTGCTTGAGTAAAATGTTAAATGATTACAAAGGTCAATTGGGTACATTAAATTACAGGGAAGGTGTACTTTAGAAAAAAATACACTTAGGATACAAAATGCAATCAGTGTTCTCTGTGCTACACATTTTATGTAAGGCAACACTTTTAGCAAACTTACAATCCCCAACATCAAAAGGCTTGCTTTGAGGTGCACCGGAAACAAATGTACAGTATTTCCTTTCAGAGACCTTGCTGCTATAGAAAATAGCTAAGTGTGCCGATTTTGAGGTGAGATAAAGAGACTTGAAGACGCTTGAGGAAAAGTTTCTTTTTGCATTTGGTATAACGACATGGGTGGCATGGTGGCACAGTGGTTAGCACTACAGCCTCCCAGTGCTGGGGCCCAGGGTTTGATTGCTGGGGTTCTGTCTGTGTGGAGTTTGTACAGTATGTTCTCCCTGTGTTTGTGTGGGTTTCCACTGGGTGCTTTAGTTTTTTCCCCACAGTCCAAGGACATACTAGTAGGGTAATTGGCTTTTGGGGAAAAATGGCCCTGCTGTGCATGTGTGTGTCTGTGTTTGTCATGTGAAGGACTGGTGTATGCCACTGTAGTATCCTGCCTGCACAAAGTGCATTCCTGGGAAAGGCCATGGGCCACTGTGACACTGAATAGGATAAGTGGTTAGTGAAATTGTTGTGAAGTGATGTCATAATGACACTTTATCAGAAGTATGAAAAGATCAGTCTTTGAAGTTGTTCCTCCAAATTTGTTTAAGGCTCTATAAAACCTGGAAAAACTGGGCCTTTCTAAACAATGCAACAAAACAGCTCTGTGGCTCAGGATCTGCGCCTGTGGCTGGATGGTTGCTGGTTTGTATCCTGCTGCCAGCAGAGGAATCCTACTCCGTTGGGCCCCTGAGCAAGGCCCTTAACCCCAGCTGCTCCAGGGGCGCCACATAAATGGCTGACCCTGCGCTCTGACCCCAAGCTTCTCTGTGTGTCTGATGGAGAGCAAGCTGGGGTATGCGAAAAGACCAATTCCTAATACAAGAGATTATATATGGCTGATTAAGTGATCTTATCTTCAACAGGATTTAGAAATGGGGGCTGTTCTGATCAAGCTGACTTGATTCTCAAAATACACAGTTCCAAACTTGAGCGCTGGTGAGTGAAATCACAAGCAATCCTTGCATACACCAGCCATAATGAGAAGGTGTTCAATATACATAAAAGGCAAAGAACTGTCAAATGAGTGCAGTTTAATGAAAAGGGGAACTGACAGTTAATTACAAGGCTCCTGAGAGACATCAACTTTAAGGAATGCAGCACGGCACGTGAAGAGAGATCACATCACACAACGAAAGTTTCACTGCAGTTTTCACTTTACTTATCCCAAATCTGTGCAACAGCATTCAAGGCCAACATCCAAAGTACTGGACTGAGAACATGTACTGGCAACATTTCAGACACCTACTTGTCCAGATATTAAAACACCCAGCTGTTGGAGCCAACAGTGTGTAATCAATTTCCAGTTCTAGCTCTATTTTTTGCTTTTCAGTGCTGCAACCCAACCACAAATTAAACCTAGAAAAAAATGCCTGATGACAGCTGTTTTATAGCACTAGAGGCGGAGAAAAGAGGAATTGAAAAACAATACAAATCATATTTTTGCAAGACAAATGGTCTAGAAGGCAAAGCCAACTGCTGAAATTCTAATTCAATGACCCCTCAGACGCGTAAAAAAAAAGATGGATGATGTGGATTTGAGCCACATTTATCGCAAGTTGTGCAAGCACAAGATATGAAGGAACATACATTTTTAATAACACTTGTCCTATAATATTATTCTGCCTTGGGGAAAAAATATTCCAAAATATTAATAATGCATCCTGAAGAACATTAGAAATCGAATGCACAAAGCAATGTATTTAGCCCCCTCACGCTCTGCGGGTAAATTGTGCAATTGGAAAAAAAAGTTCCATGGTTAGAAGCCGCAGATTCTGCTTTTGGCAGAAGCGCGCTCTCTGTGTCAGTCATCTGCGCCGCATGCTTCGCCAAAGCACCTCATTGTCTCCCGCCCTTTAAAAGCTCTGAAAGTGTTCTCACAACCTGCTGCCTGGCTCTGCTAGCATGCTGACGAAGAGGTCACTGCCAAGACTTGAGCAGCTCAATATGGGGTCTCTTTTTATAGAAATGCTGAAAGGAAACCAGAAGCAGCCTTTAATGTGAAACGTGTGTAAACTGCAAACGGATTTTCCTCGCTTCCCCTGAGTCTTTTTTATGTCTGTGGCCATTGAGGACTTGTCCAGAGTTTGGAGTTTCTCTGCTGAGGGGAGAGTGCGCCCCTACTTCTGACTTCTCATTTCCACCTGAGTGTCTATCTCTCCAGGTGGATTCGCCAAACTGTTCAAGTCTTTGCTTTGTGGGTGTCTGAGGTGACAAGGAGGACATGCTAATCCAAGAGGCAAAGTCACACAACAGAAAATGGGGCTGGTTATTTTACACAGTGCTGGCTGGCAGATAAGGGTGTTTACTGGGCAAACTGCAGAGGACAAAGTCAGCTAGCCTTCACTGATCTTCAAGGACACTCCACTTAATGCCCAACACTTCAACCGGTTCTCTTACTGGAGTCAGATCTGTGACAGAGAACCCCCAATTTATTCTAAGCACTGCAAAGGAAAAATATAAGTCACCCGACAGACCCTGCCTCGGTCCTTGTTAATGACAAAAGTCACTGGTTAATACCCACGCTGTTATTTCAGATTTTGTTTAGCTTGCTTTGGCCTTCAGATACAGTACAGTAAGTGAGCATGTCTGCCTCCATGCTGAGAGAAAATGATACAGGGCCTTTTGCAGCATACAGTAAGTAAATGTATTTTTTTTTAAAAAGCAGTCTTACCCCACAATGCATTCAAGCTACGATCAGGAGCTGTGCTCGGTGAAAAATACACAAACATTTTCACTTATGCCAGATCTTCTCCTGTGTATCCCTAGGAGAGCCTTAAATTAAAACCTAAAATAAAACAGCTCCTTCCTACGCTACTTGACAACATGTTACTTGACTGTTTCATAATTTCCAACATCCTCAGAGAAGACAGCAGGAGTTCAGAAACAGCCTCCCAATGCAAGCCCTGAACCTATGGAGGGGGCAACAGTAATGATTACCCTTTTCAAATGGCCTGTAATTGTCCTCCCAGCAATCGTACATCTTTATTGCATGGGCTTTTATAACATGTAAATACAGAGCAATTAGCAAGGAAGCATAATCCTTTTCAGCTGCTGCCTCAGAATCTGCAAACAGAAAATTACAAAGTTCAGAATCATGCAGAAACATCCTCTTTCTCCTCTGTTCCAGCCTATTCAAGTATGCACTTAAAATCCACCCCTAACCTCTAATTATGCTCAATGGTACAACTCTTGCTTTCATTCTAATTGGTGTGTTTTCAAAAGAGGCATAACATTCATTTCTCTGTGACTGCTCACAAATATCTCATTCTGCCTTTAAAAACGTGATTTTCCTGCAGTGCAAATGCTCTAGTCCTACAGCTGGAGGCTTTACTGTCTCGACCAATGTCTGTAGGGCAGGTTAAGAACTACAGCCCAGATTTCGAACTCTGGGTTAGGTCTTACTGTGGCAAGTGTGGTTTTGGCCATTCTCTGCTGGAGATGGGTAGGCTTTACTTTTCCATGTTATCCTTGACTTTCCAACTAACAGTGACTCCTGTGACTGCCCTGGGTCACTGGGTGCTTGCAGTGCCAGCAGTAAATGATCTGCTATTCTCCCAGTGAATGCTCACTCAGCAACTGACACTAGAGGCCTTTCAGTGTGAAGCAAGGTCTTTTCACACTTCAGAGGAAAGCCAGTAGGGTTCTCAGTCCTACCCTGCTGGTACAAGGGTTGAGCTGATTATGTGGCCAATTCCAAAGTGGGGTAATAAAATTAAATGGAGATCCCAAGTCTGGATAAAAACCAAGAAGACCCTTCCCCCAAAATCCCATCTGTCTTTAAGAAAAAAATCCAATCCAACAAATGATCCCTTTTGATGAACGTTTAAGCTTGTGATCACGAACCAAGGTACAAACATGAAACACAGCTTTTAATACAGTGCAAGAAACATTATAAATATATCTTAGTTGGTTTATTTAATATTTCTGCAGCTTTCAACCAAACCAATATATCGAGAGGCATTGGAAATTCAAGAAACGTTTTCGATTCCCATACTTAGTTGTTGCATTTATAATACCTCGAGGATACACGAGTGTGATCTCTCGCAAAACTTTGCTCTTCAGGATCTTACTAAAATTTCTACAAGACCGGCTTGAAGGTACCTCGGATTAACTTGTTTCTTTTCATTACATTGCAGCTACGCCCTTGAGAGGTCAGGATTAATTTGAGAATCAAATTCACAGAATCAAAAAATTGAGCGGTGAGGAGCTGGCATTTGGAAGAGCTGGTAGATATATATCATTTATATTGGTAATCGATCAGGGTTTGTGGTCTATTTGCTTGGTTGCGAT
The DNA here is from genome assembly GCF_055471065.1 of Atractosteus spatula. NCBI lineage: Eukaryota > Metazoa > Chordata > Actinopteri > Semionotiformes > Lepisosteidae > Atractosteus > Atractosteus spatula. The sequence continues at coordinate 5,397,763 of NC_142731.1, read as the reverse complement.
AACCATGATCATACCTAAGAAGAAAACATAATCCGAAAGAGCAGCCCAGACTGTGTCGTACCTGCACATTTTCGCGGAGGTCCGTGGCCTCTCTCAGAGGCTGAGTGGCGGCTCTGAAGAGCTCATCGACAGCCTTGATCCCTGTGGTTTTGGTAGATGTGTACTCCCGGGCCCTCCTTCCCTTTCGCACCGACAGACCCCGTTTGTGCGCCTTCCCTCCTCCCCTGCGGTTGGTGATGGCGATGTGGACGAAGAGAGTGGTGTTCACGAGGAACTCCCCGGTCAGCGACTGCAGGGGGACGTGCCTGTACCCTGGCTGAAGGCATTCGAAGGGGATGGTGTACTGGGCGATGAACTCATCCCCGATGTAGTCATCGTCCAGCACCACGAACCGCAGCGCTGCCAGTTCGGGGAGGTTTATCTGAAACTCAAAGCTCTCGTCGAAGATGGGGTTGTCCCCATTCTGGGTGACGGTCTTAGTCCTTTGCTCGGCACAGTCGGCGGGGATGCCATGGATCTCCACGTAGATGTACGGCTCCACCACATCTCCCTTGGCAGCAGAGCCTTTGGGTTTGGGCAGGTTTTGCCCGCTGATGATTTTAATGTGCAGCAACTGGGCTGAGACCCCCGGCAAGGAGTCCTTCGCGTTGGCACTGAAGTAGGACACTTCTTCTCTCATGATGGATGGGCGAAGCACATAACCACAGTTGCCATTCTGCCGGAACCACCCAAGGTTCAAGTCCATCATCAAACCGGGAGTCTGGTAGTTCATAGCGACTATCTGGCACCCGCACTTCCAAAAATCCTGAGGGTTCATATTACTGGCATCAATCCGCATGGGACTGGGGTAAACCCTGGAGAGAAACCTCTTGTTGTATCGCACAAAGTCTTCAGGGTATTCATTGGCAAACCTATTGGCATCCACTTCATTGAATGAGCACATCTCCCAGTATTTCTGGCACCTTTTGGATGTTTCAAAATCTCTGAACTGAACCGACTTGCACAAGGACACCAGATCTGAGAGCTCCTTACTCAGCCTCAGTCTCTTGCAGGTGATCCCATTGAGCTGGTCCTTCTCCTCTTCTCCATGTCTCCTGGACATCTCCATGCCCTCGTCCTCATCCGTCACGTCCGCTTCTGAATCGGGATAATTCGGAGGCAACTTCTTCCCCTTGAGGAGGATCTTTCCTTTCAGTTTCTCAGGAGAGGGGAGGTAGTGCTCCTCTGCTTCTGGCGGCTCCATGTACAGTTTGTCCCCCAGGATTTTCTTCATGTGCTGTGCCATGACCGTTTGCTGCTGGACGGAGCAGTGGGTCACCAGGCAGAGGACTAAGGGGTACTCCGAGGTTTCGAAGGCGTACTGGTTGATCACATCAATGATTTTGGAGAAGGCAACTTGATGGGAGACTGAGTTCCCCACATAGATCAAAGGCTCATTGTCTGGACCATCCCAGACCACAACCTCCAGGCTCCGGCACCCCATCTTCAGAGCTCTGATATAGCCACTGATGTCCGAGGAGCCCCAGAAATGGTCTTCTAAGAGGGAGGCATTGTGAGAGGAGTTGATGTAGTAATGCGACAGTGGCTGAGTCATGTCCTGGCAGACTTTTTTGTGCTGTGGGTCAAAGATGTGGCACTCGGGAGAAAGGAGGTAGCGCGTGAAGCCATCTATGGAGAGGTAGCCTCGTTCCTTCCCATCGACGGATGGCTCGTACTTGCGGATGATCTCCATGCACATCTCTTCCGTTACCCCTTCCACGCCTTGCTCCACCTCCACAAACAGCATCAGGTCTTTGCAGTCCAGGTACTCCTTGTTGCTAGAGAACTGCACAAGGAGAAAGAAGATCTCTGGTCGCGTGCACAGCTCACAGTAGGCCTCGGTGAAGATGTCAAGGGTGATATCCTCTCCATATTGATCCCTAGCCTTCTGCAACTCCTTGAACTTCAGCTCGATCCTAGACTCTTTCATGCCTGGATTCAAGCTCTTGATGATCTGGGTGGCCCTGAAAAGATCAATGTGTCCTTTCTTCCCCATATCCACCACTTCAAACACAGAGCCAATCCATGATGTCCTCAGGCTGGGCTGGTTAGCTTCGATCACATCAACGGTGTGCCTCCCATAAGAGACCAGATATCTCAACCCCATCACCCATGTGTTGACGATGTCTGCTGTGCTTGCAACCAAATCTAGAGATTCATAGTTTTCGCCATATATGATGGAGAATGCACACTCCTCTGGGAATTGATCCGACAGTCCATTGCTGCGGAGCACTGGAGTCTTCTTCCCCAGACGCACCTCCTTGATGGTCTTGATCTCCAGCTTGGCTTTCTCCGAGTCCTTCTTGGAGGGCTCCCAGCGCAGGAAGCGCATGTCAGAGTCCAGGATGAAGTAGCGATTGTACATGCGGGAGTTGGAGCGCACCTTCTTCATCTCACAGCCCTCCATCATGAAGGACATGCAGGCAGCTGTGCTGTTGATCTTGCGGTCATTGGGCATGGTGCTGAAGGAGACTGTCTTTTTTCGCACCTGCTTCTGCTTTGATCCATCCTGCAGGGAAAGAGGTAGAATAAAGGTCCTGTTAGAAAGTGCAGATGAGCTACAGGAAGACTGACAGAATATTTAATGGCTGTTAGATATAAATGTTGACAGGAGGACAGATTAATAGATATACTATAGATGATACATCTATAGGATTTAAAGTACGTACATGAGCCTTGTCACAGGAACAGTCCTGAGACAGAGATAACACCAGTGTTGCATCTACAGGAGCATAAGCAGGCACAGCACAGCAGTATCTAGGAAGCTTAGTCTTCCAATGGAAGTATTGGATTAGTTAGTAGAAAGATTGTGTTTATGGAGGGGGGGCTTGGTTACTTTTCATGTTTAAGGTTGTGCACACGCACAAGACCACAAACCATTTGCAACTTCAGTGATGTTATAAAAGACATCAGCATATGCACAGACCAGGTGATCTGTTTCTCTGCTCTGATCTTGTTTTAATATGGACTTCCAATAATAAGCTCCTCATGCAGGATGAAAAGAAAACAGGCCACAATTTTATATGGATAAAACACAACGTCTCTATTACCATCCAGCACTGATCAAAAGAGTGCATTTGATGTTGTCGCAAAATAAATTCTTTGGCTTTGATTAGAATAAACAGTAATACAAATGAAATCCACTGAAGTTCAATTTATAGAACAAAAACAGAGGCATTTGCTTTTGTCTTCTTTTCTGGCCTGACAGGTCTGATTTAAAACCCCGTTTATTCAGACAAAAGCCACATTTTGCACAGAGTGCCGTTTTAAAAAAAAAGGTGGAAAAACCTTCTTGTAAAAAGAACAATGGATATTGTTCCCAAAAATTAAGGAACAATTACCGTAGCAGCGGCACTAGTTGACGTTTCATTTAATGGTCACCTTCGTTCAAACTACAGCATAACAGCTTACGCATATTATATATATCCAGATGATCTTGTTCTTACATCATTGAATTTTCATTCTCATCTACAGAGTTGGGTTTGCTGAAATAATCTGAGGAAAGTAATCAAATGGACAGTATCCTCATTTAGGATGGCACCCACAATTCCAGTACTCGGACTGGAACAATGTAGTGCTGCTATCCTGTTATCCTTTTAGAAAAACAAAGGGGATTGCCCTGACAATGTTGGCAATGCTGTGGTATTGATTGTGAACCTTCACATTATTCTGCCAAAGCATTGCTGCCCATAAATTCTTGGAAATCTATATCCTTCCAATTCAGGGTCGTGGGGCAGCTGGAGCTTATTCCGGCAAACAACTGGCTCAAGGCAGGATACACCCTAGACAGGCTACCAGTCCACCATAGGACAGATAGATACAAACGCAGACACACTCAACCAAGGCCGGTTTTTCCTAAAGCCAGTTGACCTACTAGCATGTCTTTGGATTGTGAGAGGAAACCGGAGCACCCAGAGGAAACCCATGCACACACAAGGAGAACATACAAACTCCACGGAGACAGTACCCCGGGTCCAGAATCGAACCCAGGGCTCCAGCGCTGCAAGGCAGCAATGCTAACTAACCACCATGTGCAGGCACTCATATTTAAACTATTTTATCTTGGGAAATCATGTGACCTTTAAACCCACTTCAGATACAGTTGAACCACTGCTATGATAAGCGTGTGGATAAGAGGAATCTGCTATGCAGAACACCAAGGTCACTCCACTGTCTGCTGTTCCTCCCAAGAGACAGGAAATGAGAGTAGAGCTTTGGAACTTGTGGCTTCACTACTGACAGAGGCTACCAAACATAGTTCTAGGTGGAGCTGGGCTATACCATACAACAGATTTCTCAAGCAGAAACTCCCAAAAGCAATATCAAAAGCCGCTATCTCGGACTCATCCTTGTTGACCTTATTTATTAGAGAGTTCTGTAACAGAAAGAGAGTTTTTGTGACTAGTGAGAGCATTAGGAATTTTATTCAAGATTTTCTGGGATTCTAGGAAAAACTAACAAATGCAAGCAGTATCTGAAAAGCTTTTCCAGGGCTTGGATCCAGGGGGAGTGTTGATAGGAAGCTATCTGGAGTCTCAATTCTCTGACATTTGGACCTCCGTGAGGATGGTGGTTTTCCCCATCCCATAGCTTTATCGCCAGTAAACAAAAAAAAAAATAATCAAAAGCTGTTTTTCTGGAATGAGTAGCAGTCAGCATGGGAAACCGTACTCATAGGAAAGCCGACATCAATGGAGTTTGTCAGGAAGCAGCTAAAAGAATAAGCAAGAAGTATGAACTCAAATAACAGGAAAAAGCAGAGGATGTGACCTTCGCCTTTAAGAAACACTAATGAAGAGGATGGGAAATGCCTTGTTGGGGGATCCGTGACAAATATTTTAAAAGCAAAATTATATTTCAATTAAGCTCTCGATTAGTGTCCCAGTCAATTTCTAAAGTGAAAACAACAAAACATTTTACAGCGTATAATTAATCTTTTACTGCTTTTGACGCACACACATACAGTACAGAGAGTGCAAAGGGCATTTCACTTTGTGGACAGAATGGACCACAAAGCCATGTGCATGAGGGACAACAGTCTGGTGGCGTGGATTAGTCGGTCAGGATCCGATGGGAAGGTCAGTCCAGAGGCCAGTGGGAGAGGGGAGTTCAAATATGCCTTCACCACAGGCCATAAATGCAAGAGAGAAAAGAGAAGACGCAAAGTTTTAAAATGAGCTAAAAAAACAAAAATGTAAAATAGCCTAATCCAATAAATCACTGGCCTACATGGTTCGCAGTGCAGGATTGACATGGGGCACAGGCAGGACTGAACCTGTATTTTCTGTGCAAACCCTGAACACCCTTGATAAGAAGCAGCCTTTATTTCAGGTCCTTTGATTAAAATATGGCCAGCATGGTGGCACTGTGGTTAGCAATGCTTCCTCACAGCACTACAGCCCTAGGCTCAAGTCCTGCAGGACTATCTGAGTGGAGTTTGTACTGTATATTCTCCCTTTGTTTGCTTGGGCTTCAATCTCACCGTCCCAAAACCATACTGGTAGGTCACTTGGCTTCTGGGAAGCTTTTGTGTCTGTGTATGCCCCACAATGGACTGGCGTCCCATCCAGGGCGTATCCTGCTTTGCTCCTGTTACTTGCTGGGTTAGGCTCCAGCTCTCCCACAGCCCTGTACTGGATAAGCAGATTCTAAAGCAGATGGATGGAGAGATGGTTGAATAGTGTAAAAAGCCATGCGTGAAAGTGAATTGGACAGTGTGCATCCTGAAAAAGCAAAAAAAAATCAACGCTTGTCATGCCTCCAATTCCTACTGCTTGATTGGGCTTTTTGGGAAACAATGGCGAAGCTAAGTGACAGCATGGTAAAAAAATAAAACAGTCAGGTTGGCAGAGAGCTGCTGGAGTGGACTGCCCATGAGTCAGGCAGAGCAAAGGTGACGCCTGCAGGACTGGAAAAGCCTGGATGAACCAGCTCAGATCAATGAGCCCCAAGAAACAAGGCCCTCTGTATATCCTTTGCTGTTCTTGAAAACAGTTTGCTCTCTCCCACCCGTTTTCTGCCAATCCCTGCTGAATGTGTTTTATCATTTGAATTAATAATTAGACTGAGTAATTAACCTGAGGTCAATGCTTTATAAGTTTCCATCCCAATGCATGCCATTTTGCAACAAAGGTCACTGCACAATATTAACCCTTATTAATCTTGCTGCTTTATCCAATACACGTCGAGTGCATAGAATCCAAAATCTCTTAACCTCATTTTTGGAATTTAATATTTAACAAACACGTTGCACAGATCTATAGGTCTAACACTGCAGAGATTACATGGGTTTCAGACAGCATCTTCAACAGCAACTTGGAATTGATGGACCCGTACAGATCCGGTCTAAAAGAACTCTTGTGAAAGGTGCTGTTCACCTGTAGAAATGGTCATGCTGGGAAACTCTAGCCCTTTATTACACTATTCACAACAAAGGGTGAGAACATTCAGAGGCAGTTTATTGTCTTTATTGGGTTGATAGCGATGCCCATGTTTTAATGTGGTTAGTTCAGCTGCACAAGGTCTGATAACAAAAACCACACCTCAGTTACTCTGATCAGCACCACCCTTTCAGAAATTCTTTTCTGCTTCATTCTGATTTTGACCTCAGTCATTACAGCCACAGTTGTGTTTGAGAGAACATTCCCTGCACTCGTTCCCCAAGGTGGGGTCCCGTTACCTCCTCTGGAGGCTGGGGGGGCATTAACATCGATAATAAAAAACAAATAAAAAAAGAGAAAAAGAAAGGTGATTCCAGACACTCAGAGACCTCTATACTCTTTTCATATTCAGCACACGCTTAAATAAAAATAATGAGAAAAGACAAACAAATGTAGGACCAAGGCTTTTCCTAAAGGTACACAGGTATGTTTAGAGTGTCTTTAAATCATAGTGACCCATATAAACCAGACAGAATATGGCCCCTTGAGGATCTGAACTGGGCACCCGTCGTAATTAATGTCAGTAGTGACAGGTTAATAATAGCTTTTTGTTCCAGCGATCATCTCCTGCTCTGCAATATCAGAGCTGCACAGGCAAACTAAAAACACTGCAGACTAGATGTGCACCTTAAATGCAAAGCCATAAACTATACTGCATAAATCTACATAGTCCTGCTTTTCTTCTTAATAACCCTTAGGTGCAAAGGAATATATCTAATATATCCTCTGGCACTTTGAATTAGGTTCTGATTTTGCAGCAGGAAGAGTTCTAAGTTGGTACGTCATTTATGATGTGGGTTTGCATGTTGCAAAAAAAAAGTAGCTCTCAGAGCTTTTTCTGTTTGCAAAGCCAAAGAACATTTAGTTTGTAACAACATTTGTACAGGTTGTTATGCACATCAATTCAATTGAATTGGCGCTACTTGCAATCCCTGCCAAGTGTGTACAACACCTGTCTAAGGGATAGTGAAATGTCACAGCCACCCTGCTTTATAGAACCATAGCCAGTTGCAATACGAGTGAAATGCAGACAATTTACACAGTGCACTGAGCACCTGAAGAGCTGCTGGCGTTCTTGTCAGTATGAGATGTGAACAAGCCAGAGTCTGGGTTTATAAACTTGTAAAGGAACTATGTTAAGAGGCTTGTGTGCTTTCACAGGTGGGATCATTTCCAATCCCATTAATCATGTGAATCAAAGAAAAAGAAACACACAGAGACACAAGGGTTTGTTTTTGTGATCGCATCCTAAAATACATTATCTCTTACAACAGCACTGATCTGATTTCTGCCCAAGCAATCTGACTGCAAATCCAGAGGGGTTTTTCATCTAATCCAGAGATATATATAAAACAGAAGGAGCCTAGAAACACTTTTTGCATCATGTATTCTTTTTGTAAATGACATATACATGTTTCTTTGAGGTACTGTTGTAGGGGTTTTGTACATACACTGTACAGAAGTAATAATAATAATAATAATAATAATTACTTACACTTATATAGCGCTTTTCTGGACACTCCACTCAAAGCGCTTTACAGGTAATGGGGATCCCCTCCACCACCACCAGTGTGCAGCCCCACCTGGATGATGTGACGGCAGCCAAAGTGCGCCAGAACGCTCACCACACATCAGCTATCAGGGGGGAGGAGAGCAGAGTGATGAAGCCAATTCATAGATGGGGATTATTAGGAGGCCATGATTAGTAAGGGCCAATGGGAAATCTGGCCAGGACGCCGGGGTTACACCCCTACTCTTTTCGAGAAACGCCCTGGGATTTTTAATGACCACAGAGAGTCAGGACCTCGGTTTTACGTATCATCCGAAGGACGGTGCCTGTTTTAAAGTATAGTGTCCCTGTCACTATACTGGGGTATTAGGACCCACATGGACCGCAGGGTGAGCGCCCCCTGCTGCCCCACTAACACCTCTTCCAGCAGCAGCCTGAGTTTTTCCCGGGAGTCTCCCATCCAGGTACTGACCAGGCTCACGCCTGCTTAGCTACAGTGGGCTGCCAGCTGTGAGTTGCAAGGTGATATGGCTGCTGGCCGTATCCACTCCATGGAGAAGTGTTAGATACTTGGTCTAAACAGGTACAAGATACAAGGTTTAGCAGGAGAAAGGGTGAATGACCTCTTCTGTACTTTAAAGTTAAAATCTGCAAACTAAAGAAACCAGATTTGCAGGGAACCAAGACTCTTTCACATCTGCAGCTCCTCATACAATGAAATAACAGGACGTGGTTTCGGCACCCAGGGAAATACCGGTAAAATTTGATTTGCATTTTCATTTGCATTGGTTAAAAAAAACAATCGGCAACAATCAATGCTCTCTACAACTTCAGACTTTGTTTGGTCTTGTTGTGAAACCATATGTCAGGTTACAGTCCTGTAGGGGTCCTAGGTATTCTAACTTTGGCCAAACCACCAGAGATCTCATTTACGCCCTTAACAAAGCCTGGAAGCTGTTCATTTTCCCCACATTCTGCTGAAAGTCCAAATCAACGAATCTGAATACCTTGCAAGCAGACATCTCTCACTGGCATGAAACAGTAGGAAAACATACTGTTCCTGCTAAAAATATACCAAGCAATTAATTATAGTTTGACTGAGTTAGTGACAGCATGGGCAGTACAAAAAGATTCAGGAACTACTGAAATCGGGAGGTGTTAAAATCAGATTCTGCTGCAGATCAATCTCTCCAAACAAAAGTGTTTTTCTTGACCTATGGTATTTTCAATGACAGTAGTCCACCTGTACATTTCTGCTTGACCTTCCTGTAAGGCATGCATAGAGACTGGAGGGCGCCAATCCCAGCTGCACCAAGTTGGCGGTCTCTACCAGATGGGGCATTTTCATGGGATGTTGAAAGGAAAACAATGTGGCTTGATACACCACAGCGCCATCCAAGGCAAATGTGTTCAGTGGAGGCAGGATTCCCGGCCTCCCCCTGGATTCGTTTAGTTCAGTTTATTTGACACGTGCACAAGTGCAATGAAATGCTTATTTGCATGTATGCTCCAATACAAAGACCTTAAAGGAATCACCAAAAAACCATTAACATAGAACAGCAGCAGCAGCAGTTAAATAACTTACAAGTTAAATAACTTACAACTTTAAAAAAAAGCTTGTGGGAAGAAACTGTCTCTGAATCTGGAGGTTTGCGCCTTTGTGCTCCTATAGTGAGAAACCAGGATGACTGGTATCCCTAGCGATCCTTCCAGCCTTCCTGAGACAGCGAGTTGTAAACATGTCCACAGTAGAGGGGAGCTGGACTCCAGTGATGGACTGGGCTGACCTGATCACCCCCTGTAACGCCTTCCAGTCAGCAGGCTACAGCGCCTTCATGCGCAGACAACAAGATCTGGCTTGCCGACTCGACAACATTGATAACGCGCTCCTGAAAACGCCAACGGGGATGATTTCAGGCTGGAGAACAACAAAATCGGGGGGGAAAAGACTGCTGGAAATTGTGTGTTTTATTATTTTGGTTTAAAATAAGCGTATACAGCAATGATCCTTAAGAGAGTAAGATCACACACACAGACCCCATATTGGGGACTGCGATGACGAGGTCTTTTGCAAAGGAGTATAAAGTGGACATCCTGTACGGACGTCTAACTTCCTGCTTTGGTGCACTTTTAGAAGCAGTGGTGCCCGTTGTCGGCGCCCAAGAGACACTCCGGCAGGAGGGCTACTTCCCGGCTCAAGGAAATGACCCAGATGTCTGAGGCCAGATGCCTTTTCCTGGAGCCCTTTCTATAGGGGCGCAGAAGGACACAAGCGATCAATGGCAGAGGAGTCACGGGAGGTCAGGCAGAGAAGAGAAAGAGAGAGAGAGAGGGAGAGAAAGGGCTCACAGCTCAAGCCAGGGGCTTGCTGATAGTTTATTTTTTCCACGTCCTGCTTCTCCAGAGGCCAGCGGTACAAGTTGTTCTGAGGACAGAAATGATCCAGTCTTCAGAACATCACATGCAGCACCCATCCAGAACATGTGCTGAAACTCAGCTCAGATTCTTTCAGCTCCCATGTGCAAGCACGCTTCAAAGACACGCACTGTAGGCATGCAGGCAAGTGCCCGCGCTCTAATTAATCTTGATAAACCGCTAGTGTTGACGAAGTTTTAAGAAACTGGCTCACGTGGCGTTGCCACAGTGTGATCTGTGTAGTAAACTGTACCTTCACCACTATGCCTTCGCCCTTGAAAAAGAGATTCACATCGTCTTGGTTACAATGGAACTATTATCTGCAGTTGCAGAGATTGAACTTCTGATATAGGACAGACACAGCCTGCAATGCCCAAGATCAGCAAAATGCTTAAATGTGCTGCCAGCCATTTAAAAGGTCATTATGAAAATTCCAAACCTGCCACAGTGATCATTTTATATCCTCTGCTTTGTGTAGTTTCAGAAATACTTTTTTCAATACTTTTTAGTTGTTATACGCCTCTTAAATATTTTACATTTTTTTGCTAAACTGTAGGACAAGGGAAATGTGCTTAAAGAGCCCCAGTGCAACAGGACATATAGGTAACTATTCAATCACAGTTTAACCAATTTCAGCTAAGCAGGACTTTTCATTACATTAAGTGACACAGAGATCATTTGGAACCAAAAACTTCAGGGTCCAGTGTTCTTGTAACTGAATACGTCCCTTGCTTAACTGACTAAGAAGATAATCCAAACAATAGGAATATATGATCCATATATGATCCATAAGATTAACTGGATTAAAGCTCTCCAGAGCTGGAGAACACAGCTGTAGGAAGCCCAAGAGGAAAGGAAAATAAAGGACAAACGAGTCAGTTAGCAAATGCATAAACTACATGAGGTCCTTTACCCATGGTATGCAATAATACAATTTATTATTATATTGTGACTAAATACACCATCTGTACAACTTAAATGACTTACCCTGTGAACTTTAAAAAAACCCTAACCACAGGCCAGGAAGATTTTAAGAAAAAGCAGGACAGTCCTATGAGTACTGCATTGCGCATTCCTGTCTGATTCACTGAAAAAACACTTTAGCTGCTCTGCCCACGGCAGAGTGAGTCACATGGCTCCACCCATAAAGTCATACTGCCCATGGGGTTGTACTGCCCATAAAGTCTTACTGCTCATAGGGTCACACTTTTCAAAAGGTTATACTGCCTATAGGGTCATGCTGCTCATAGTATCATACTACCATAGGTTCCTACTGCCCACGGGGTTGTACTGCCGATAGGGTTATACTGCCCAGAAGGTGGCACTGCTCACAGCATTACACTGCCATAGAATCCTACTGCCCATAGGGTCAGTCTGAGAGAAAGGTTTATGGTTACAGTTACAGCATTACAGGTATCAGTCATAGTTAATGAAAGAGAGCTCCCCCCTCTGAACCAACCCAGTGAAGTTGGGACTGACATCGCAGGCTCGGAGTCCGGTTCTGGAGTTGGCCTGGCTCTGGGCTTTGCTTAGGAGACTTTGGGTTACAGTCTTCCATAAGCCCGAGGACCTTAGAAGGGAAACGGAGCTGCAGGTGAGGTAAAACTCTGCAATTCGATGTTACGTAGCTGCTGGCAGTGGGCGGGGGGGCGCTGCCGTGGTGCCCATACCAGTGATGAGCGGGGTCACTAGTACAGCAGCCCAGGGAACAATCGAACCCGGGACCCAGGAGATAGAGGGCAGCAGTGCTGACATGTCAAGCCTGTTGGGACTCAAGGACCAATCTGAGAAGGACTGCCTATTCAAGTGCGCTGCTCAAAGCGTAGTGCTTAAAATGCATTTCTCGAACAAGAGGCTTCAGCACAGGAAAAGAACAAAAATGTTTTTTGTCAAAAGAGTGCCAAAGGCTCTCAGGAATGACTTAAACAAAAGAAAAAACTGCAATTGTTAACTCTGGCTCGAAGACTGACGCGGACAACAGAAGTACAGGGCACACTTTCCATTGCCGTTCTGTGTCGCTGTTATTCCCAGTAATCGTTTCCATTTCCTCCTAACGAGACGAATGCAAGCAGTTATCTAGCTCACAACTTGTGTCTGTGTTTTTGCCTTCCGCAGCAGAACTGTTTTCAAGTGTCTGTCACGTGCACTGCTGAGGGTTTGCAGTGAACAGAAACCCAGAGCTTCTCCACAGTCTTCACGGTCACACCAGCCAGCTGGGCTGCAATGGAACACGTCCCCAGGAGATGGGAGAGTCAACAGGCCCAGAGGCTGGAGGTGAGCTGTGCCCGTCTCTCCTCGGCCCCTTGCTTTGTGGATCTGCTGGCAACAGTCCCCCCCACGAGGTCTTGTCTCTGATAACCCTGTTCTTCAGCTGTCTTGCACAAGCCCAGGGTTATTTTTAGACCTTCACTGCCTGATGGGCGGCTTCACATTAAGTCAGGGGTCATATGAGGTTTTGCCTGAGGGAAAAAAAGCCTTTCTGAACACAGTGAAAGCTGTCATGACACAATGCCCTCTTAATCGCTTACAAGCGGTAATTTCTTTGAAGGCTGTCTTCCTGTGATTTTCTCCCTTGTTGGTTGCGATTGCACATCTTTTAATTTTAAATCATTGTGCCCTGAACGGCTTGCACTAAGGTTACCTGGCTTTCAGAGCAGAGAAGAAAGGACTTTTTACAAATGAATGTCCTGATTGCGTGGGATCTGCTCAATGTGCACAATTTACACTCCACCTATTTCCCTGCTCCAAAATTCATTGTTTATGGCTACACACCTCAAAACCAAGGAAAAACAATTAAAAAATAAGAGCTCACCTGCAGGGAGAAATACTCCCTTTCTTAAGCTTCCAAAGTTTGCATCAGTGTTAGTGAAGAAAGCTAATAAGTGATAAATTCTGCAAGATTTTGAATACCTCACTGCGCCAGGCCTCAGTCTCAAGAGACTTTTATTAAACCAAATCTTATCTGACTCACAAAAGAAAGAATAGCTTTAAACCAGCCAATCTAGCTAGGATCGTGAATCCATTTATATGCCAGTGTAGTTTAAATTAACCCAATGTGAAAGTGTTGATCTCAGCCCTTCTCCAATTATCTGATTAATCAAACAGTTCACCTCATGTGAACCTATGAGCAGACCGTAGAGGACTTAAAACTACTAATGTTGCTGAAACTACAATGCTACCACACTCACATACCATTGACCAAGTACCACCATTATCTAGGGAATTATGGTACTGTTCAGTAATGACATAGCCCAGGCCTAAACTGTCACCCTCTGGACTAGCACTGTTTATGATAAAGCACCAGACATATGCGGATTTTATGAAAAATGCAAAGCATCACACTACAGCACCTAGAGTAGTATATGGACTGAACTTGTGAAAACAATGCGTTACCACGAGACTTCAGAGTCTTTGAAATTAATACATGTAAATGATCACCAGAAGCAGAAAGTCACATTGGAAATATGTACCCTTTGCTTTGTTTCTCATTTGCAAAAACAGAAGGATTGATAAGGATCATTAGTTTCCAAGGTAAACAGGAAACCCAGAAAGAGGTACCATGTAATTTCTAATGAAAGGCAATATCTCTATGGGGGTAAGACCATATCATTTATTGCTAATTATAAATGCATTACCATCATTCTCATTGCAGGTGTAAAAGAGCCATGACTGAGAAAATAGAAAGGGATTTAACTCCTTTCAACAGAAAAGATGCATGCCTTACTTCGATGCACAGCCTTTGTGAGATCAAGCGCAACATCTGAATGCTTTAGATCCACAGACAGCTGTGCTGGTTCAGCCCTGCTAGAAGAACCTTTTCTCTGCTGCTACTGACAAACCTTCTCCTGCTGGCTGTTCTACTGTCTTTGTAGTCTCCCTCAGCTGTTTGCTGCCCTACCAGACTGCTTTTTTCCGGGCAGTGATTTGCACCAAGAGATAAAACAAACAGATCTCTCTAAAATGGTTGAGTGGATCAATAAGAAATGGTCTATACCGCCTATAAAACAAGAAACGATTGAGAGGTTAATAAAAGAGAATGTTTTAAATTCCAATCCGTTGTGAAAAATAGGCAGAGGGGACTGCCAAAAGGAAGCTCGAAAACTAGCATTGCTGCCGATGCAAAACGAACCCTAAAGGCTTTTTTTTCAGACTTTTGGCAGGAAAAGGAAGGTCAAGGAGGTGGCAAAATTGACTGACTGAAAATTGGTCAATGACATCTCCACTGCCATCTTTACTAATGACGAGGTCACGCTTACGGCCAGCGCTCCAGATAATACACAAGCCACCAAGGAAAAGTGAGAAAAAGCAGAAACTGAGGTATTAGCTACATTAAAAACAGATCTTAAAAGACCCCAGGGTTGTTAAAAGAGATCAGCGGGGCCATTTACAAACCACTAGCAGAATTTTCTCATTAAGAACTGGAGAAATTCCAGGAAACTAGAAGATGGCCAGACGTATGCCAATATACAAAAAAGAGCATGCACTGAGCCAAGTGATGACAAACCAGTCATCTTAACACGCACATCGTGTGCAATCCTGGAGTCCATTTTTATCGACAAACTAGAACCATATTTGAACAGGGATACTGTGGCTGCAGCCAGCCAACTGGTGCTGTGCAGAATTTAGTTCTGCTTGTGTCCTCTCCTCGCAGCCACAGAAGGGCTGAGGCCTGTCGTGACTGTGGTGTATCTGAATCTTTAGAACCGCCCTGACAAGGTGTCCAGCGCCAGTTCTGCACCTCCAGTAATGTCATTGTCTTGTACTGTATCCAATAGAGAACAGGAGAAAAAATAATAGACTCAGCACCTGTACGTCATCATCACGATCAATAATCTGATGTTGAATTGAAGCTACAATACAGGGAGCTGTGACTTCTAAACCTTCCAGAGCTCCCTGACTGTTACAGTGTTTGGTACCACAGCCTGGAGTTGTATTTCAGCGGTGACAGTAGCAGCCTAAAGCTGATTTGCTGAAGTCCAATCCCCTCCAAGTACAGCTGAGCGATAAGAAGCAGAGGATCACAGCAGGGAGGTGCTGCTGGCGCTGGACACTGTGTATATGACTGTCGGGGGTGGGGGTGGGGGTGGGGGGGGCAAATGCTACAGGGATTTTAGGGAGCTTCTGAGAGCAACGATAATGGTGCTGACAGATCCTCCCTGCACAGCACAATCTCTCTCTACTAAAGATCTTTTGTCCATTATCACCCATTATCAAAACTCCAATCGGCAATTTGATCGCAAATTTCTGGTTCACCCCACCATCAGGAAAGAGGACGCAAGCAAAGTGCCGCCCCTCCCTCACTACTGCGTTACACGCAGGCTAGTTAATAAAGCTTCAATTTACTTTCCCCTTCCCCGCGTGCTACAGTATGTAAAGCTCTATTAAGCTGAGCACCTAGCCTGTACTCACAATTCTTCCCCCGGTCTGCAACCTGAGAGCACCAGAGCCATTAAATAACATTGTACTCATGCTTTGATGCCTGCCTGCTCGGGCCTGGCAGACATCGTTCCAATAAGCATTTATTTCTTTCATGCCTTGTTTTTATGACCGGCTCCGGGAGCTCCGAGTCAGTTTCTGCCCAGATTTCTATTTGCCACACTGACAAACAGGCCCAGCAAAATCTCTAATGAAGTGTCCCAGCACAGAGCTGTCCTCAATGGGTTGCAGAGCCATGTGCAACAGTATTTTTGCTCCTCTGCCACCCTGCCTCATAATAATAAAATATAGACACAAAATCAGAAGCTAAATTAAGGCAGAAGGTTGCTGCAGTACTTTAAAAAGCTGTAGAGAAAGCAATATATGAACAAGGAAAAAAACTGTCAGTAGCATGGATTCCAGTGTAATCTCATGCACACAGCTGTGGTCAAAGGAAATTTGTCTGAGGGCAAAAAATGAATGTTACACATTGTAATTTCTGCAAGACCAAGTGTTAGAAAAGAGAAAATAGCCCGAGTGCTTGTCAGACCACTGCCGTTTGAAGGAGCTTAGTTTAGAAATAAAAGGCGAATAAATTATACTCAAAGCTTGCGCCATTTTCCCACACACTTAGTTTGCTGGTGGGTGGCGATACCAAGATCAAACACAGCAATCTTCACCTTGCCACGCTCCGATCCCAACAATCTCTTTTGGGGATAACCTCTGTGCTACGAGTGGGTAATAATCTGGAGGCAAGGAGCTTCAACCACTCAAAGGAAGACCACACAGGACACATCTCTCTCTCTCTGCAGGTCTTTACAGAGATCAGTCAGCACAACCATTTAAATTCCTTAAAATGAGTTCAGAAAAAAAATCTTGACCTCTTGCTACAACAAAGCGCTTTCAGTAAACTTTGAAGGACTGATCAGTAACAAATAAGAGCAGTTTAAAACACTACAGCTGCTACACTTAATAAAAAAGTGAAATTCCTTGTCTGTGTGCCCGCACTTTTTTCTGGAACTGGATACACCCCACACCACATACTGACTCATTTCAGTTTCTTTAATTAATTAGATGTAGGGGCCACTCAGATGCCTAATATGCTATTGAAATTGTAATGAGGAAGAAACAGAAGAAATGAATCACATAAGCAGTTTTTTCTAAAAAGACAAAAACCAGTGTCTTCTCGGGTTGTGTTATGTAATGGTGCTGCCAATCTGTCATTACAAAACTTAACAGTCTAGAAGGGGTAATCTTAATGTTTATTATATAAATTAATCCTTTTTTTCTTTGTTGTTCCTTTTTTTAATTTTAGATAAGGAACCGAGTGACTCCTCAGTCGTCCTTTTCTAATTAATTCCATTTTTATTGATGCATATTCCTACAGTACTGAAGGGGAAAAGGTTACAGCAAGAAGGTGGCAAAGAAGAGGACATATAGTCAGGACATGTAATAGAGCTGCATAAGCCTCAGAGCCACATGCAACACTGATCTACAGTACTTCCTCCCTAGCACGCCACCAATTCCTTTTCTAGCAGGAGAGTTTGCAAATAATGACTTAACCAAAATCAGTGACAAAAAAAAACACACACACAGAAAGATACAAAAACAATAAATAAATTCCCAGGCCACTGCAGTGACCTGCTGGCATTATCACTGCCAGCACAGTGATCACAGTGTTTCTGAGGCAGCCTGACAGCACATGTCTGGGAGGATGCTCATATAGCCAGCAGACCATGTTCAGACACTACCATGGAAATACCAGGAAGGCATTTCAAAGAGCAGTACAATCCTGATCCCCCAAGAGGAGCTGGAAACTGTGGACCTGCTCGGTCCGGTACCCCCACAACCCTCAGCAGGAGTAAGTGGTCTGGGATTGCAGCCCTTCTTTGTCAGCGCAGGACAATCACAGGTCATCACACAGGTAGTACAGAGCTGATCTTCTCCTAACCTGCCGCTCACATACACCACTGAGCCCCTGGACTGGCAGTATAACCTTTATCTTAACTGTCCAAGGTAAGGGATAATAATAAGGCCTCATGAGGCAAACATTTGGGGGTATCTCTCTTGCCCACGAGTCCTGTAGACCCTTAAGGTACTATTTCCAGTGCGGCTGGATGTCAAAAATAACCTTCCCTTACTCATGCCTTCCTCTTGCTCTTCCACTCCCACTCCTTCTCCTCTCGCCACCTGCCCCCTCTGATGGAACCTATAGCCCACAACCATCAAAACACAATCACCAATTTATCACAGAGCTTTCTGCCGCCTCCTCAAAACTCACTGATCTGGGAACTGCCTGCAGATCACTTGATCGCACCTGCAGACTGCTGAACTGGTCATAGTGCAACTCTCCATTTCATACGTTACATATTTTAGCTTTCCTTCCTGCACTATGGAAACTCTTTTTACAGCATCTTGTTAACTTGTCAACTTATCACACTTCCGTAAATCTCTTTTTTCTTTCTTTCTTGCACTAATTCTGCACTGTTTTTTAAATACAAGCCACCCTTGTTAAGATAAAAGCACTGGCCAAATCATTAACACTAACACCCAGATAAAGTCCTTTAAAAGGTTTGGGAATTATTGTTAAATCCTTTTTGGTTACAGACCTGGGAACTGCCCACCACTACACTCCATTTGGAAGAAAAAATTGTTTGTGAAATCTGCTTTAGCACTAAGATGCCACTACTAGCTTGGGGCAGGGGCGAGGACTGTGACCTCTCTCCTCCAAAACATGTTGTTGGTAGAGCCATTTAACATTTCCCATGCTGTGTAAACAGCTAGACTCAACTGCATGAGCAATGCCCAGAAAGTGCCAGGGATGTCCACTGGGGTGGTGCACCTGGCCAAATCAAGCCTAATCACCTCCAGTGGAAATCTTCCAATCGGAGCTCACCTCTGGGGTTACCTCCTGGCCACATTCAACTCTAAAAACATCCAATAACTTGACTTGGCACATGACTGTGTTCACTGAACGAGCTGGGGTTCAACAGAAGGCAGAGGGCCGGAGCCAGGGGAGTCCTGGACATGCATAAGCCTCAGTACCGTGCTGGTTCCAGTTTCGCTGGCCTAGTGCTGCACACAGTGGCGTTTTGATGAGATATTACTGCCTCACACCAGGATGATTACAGTGCTGTCTCTGCATTGAGATGCACTGTTGCAATGCAGATAAACAGAACAGAACTGCAGAACTACGGTAGCCTCATGTTCGAGAGGAAAGAAAACGCACTCCGTCATGGTTTCAATCTGTTCCTGTGCTAACAATAACTGGAAATCCCCAGCAAAGCTTTGAGCAACTGCCTAGTCCCAGGTGCAGAACAAAGGCAGAACTCCGCGTTCTCTAATTACAGGGGCAGATGTGCACTAGTCAATTCTTTTGAGCTATTAACAAGTCAATAGCCTGCTATAAATGTCACATTAACAAGAGACTGTGTAGCACTTTTTTTCTGCATCCGTACATAAATTATGCTTCATTGGTGAAATATGTTGACATTAGTGTACTGTAGTATGAACTAGTAGGTCTTTAAGGGGATTTACAGTATCAACACTTCCCTTATACAGCAGTGCAACACAAGTAAAAGGCAGTGAACTACATTGTAGTCATGGCAAAAGAACAGCACACAGTACTGGTAATGTTTGGTGCAAGCATTGAAACACATTGGCAAAATGAAAGCAAAAGCACAGCGCAGACCAGGCAAAACATTTTCTGCTTTCAAATCCAGACTCAGAACCTTATTCTTCAGAAAGGATTGGATTTTACTGGTGTCTGTATCTGTTCCTTGCATCATCTACTGCATTTCAAATCCCTTGTGCTTATTAGCGCTAGTTGTGTTATTTTTTAACTTTAACTATTTTCTTTTTTTACTCTTCCTGTAAAGCACTTTGTGCTACTTCTAATCGAGATCTATTATTATTATATTTCATTGCCAGAATTTACTTTTATTGTGACTCATTCAAAGTCTGCACTTCTAACAAGTTATGAATCTCTCTTTTTCTCCCCTGACCATCATCAAACTTTATGAGAAATCCTGAGCATTCTCTGTGCCCTAATTATGCTTTCTTGCTTTTATGCTTTTGGTTATCGGTTCATCAGAGAATTCGTTTTGTTGCATGTGTCATCTTTTCCCCAGGTCATTTATCGCTGAACTCTATTCTGTGCTCACATCTCATCACAGAAAGCCACCTGTTTTTCAAACAGTGCTGTGGCATTTTTTTTAGTTTCTGTGGTTTTTGAAATGAAACCCACCACATTAGGCTACTTTCATCACATGAGTTACCAGGAATACAGACCCGGACTGCTAGCTGGGTGGATAAAGTTCATGCCCCAGAGAGAAACAGGTGGAGACAGGGGTGGTGAGGGTAGGGACTGAAACAGCTGGATACTAGTGTTTCCACAAGTACTTGTTCATGGATAGGGTATCACGGCTGCACAGTGGTTAGCAGTGCCCTGGGTTCAGCTCCTAGTGTCCGTTGGTTTCTGGGACAGGCTCTAGCTCCCCCATGATCCTGGACTGGATGAAGCTGGTGTGAAAATGGATGGATGGTTCACAGATGAAAGGAAAAAAGCTAAATACAACTATAGAAAATGCATTTTGTTTGTCTGTACTGTGGACACAGACCAGGTAGAAGCATCTAGAGCACACTCAGCGCAGGTGGGAGCTGTGCATCCTGTTACTGTTTGTGCTGAAGGCAAAAGCCAGTGAAAAACAGCAGGTGAGGTCTCAACCAATGGGAGTGTGCTTTGCACTGTATGGCCAGTGCCGTCTGTAGTCGCCTATCTCGAGACCCCCAAGATGAGCCCCAGCCACAGATGGGCCTCTCCCTCTCATCAGTTTTGCACTGATGGTTGAGAGTTGGACACGGTCGGCTAGATTTTAGAAGCTACAAAGAAAATACCCGTTTGGCTTGACGTGGGTTCATGCCAATGCCAACCCTAGAGCACTGAGTCTTAATGACTTTGACACAGGTGACCACACAAGCAAAACCAACAACTCAGAAGAGCAGCCAGTCCAGTCTCTTCAGAAGGTAAAGACTGGTTCTCCATGCACCGTTAAAGATGTCGTTTTTTAGGGAGATCAGGGAGTGTGCTTGACTAGGGTGTACACATTAGTATTGGCTGTTAAAACACTTCAGCTCTTCCACAGCTGTTATTGAGAATGAGGAGGGTTGGAAAGCATTTATGCTGCCAAGCACACACCCCCCTCCCGGCCCCCCCTCATTCTCTTCCGGAGCACCATGGAAACGGGAGGAAAGTGGAGGGGCCAGGATGTTTTTGTGAGTTAGTAGACCACATCTATATACAGTATTTATTGTAAAACAGTATTCAACTGTACAGCATGTTATCTTTTCTTCTTTCCTCTTTAACAAACAAAAGCAGGGATCCCAGCACCCAGTAACCACACAGGGCCAATATGTGAGCAACACTGCTGAAAACTAAAATAAAAGCCTTTGATGAACTTATATTGTACTAGACACCAGCTACGATCAAGAGAAACTATCCTCTACTATGATCATGCCATGTTTTGCAGAAATGTAAATGGTCACACTTGTTTTTCCATGCATAGAAATATTCAAACTTGCTATGTTTTAAAATTCGTATTATATAAGTGTGCATATTATAAAGATGGATGTTCTTGATTGGCGATTATAAAACATAAAAATTGTTAGGGTAACCTCAGCAGACCTACAACAAATGATAGCATTCAATCCCGATGGCATTTGCCCGTTTTCAAAATAAATGGGATTCTTAAGCCGTCTTCACTTTCTGGTTTTCAAGCTTCTAGAATGTAGAGTTCTGGATTTTTTCACACAGTGGGAATATAGCCTTGCCTGCAATCTGCAATGCAGCAGTGCCATACTGGGAATCCTGTTTACAGATGCACAACAGACAGCTGCATTGCACCTAGAGTACTTTAAGTGGAACTCGGGAGGACAGTTCCTGCATTTCGTACAGCTCACTTTGTGACAGTCTTGTCCTTCAGTGTAGGTCTCCTTCACTGGGAATGCTGAGCCACAGTCACACTTTGAGGTCATATTTTAACATTCATTGAGCTGGGAAACCGAGGAATGTCAAAAGGTGGTGTATGAAAGCTGCACTGTAAGATACAATACAGTGCAGCTTCATTGATTGCTGGGGAAATGTCTCATTTTCCTGGTTCCTGCGTTATTCCATCTCATCTGATTGCTTTACACAATATTGAACTCTTGTAGCAAAACTAGCTGTCAGGCCACCAGCAACAGATGCGAAACGATCTTGAAGTGCAGGATGTGCACAGGGGAAGGAAATGGTCTGTACCACACCTTATGGCAAATTGGTACAGGGTAACAAATACGCAGCATAAATATGGGCACATTCCTCACACACATAACAGAACAGACCAGTTTGCCCACAAGACTTAGGTAGCATCTGACCTCTTTATGTAATCAACTCTGTAAGGCCCTGCATCATGCTCAACTCTAAAATACCTAATGAGTCCTTTAGGACTTTCAACACCCATTTTATCATCGTTATGTGAGTAGCATGTTCAAGGAGAGAGAAATTAAAACAACAAGTTACTCAAAAGGGCCCCAGAGCAGCTCAGCTGCAAAGACAGTCACATGCAGTGTCGGTTGAATACCATAGCCCAGACACTGCAGGCTTCAATCCAGGCCAGTGGTTGGCAACCTCCTGTATGCCCGGCGTGCCGCGTGGTACATGAAGACATGCTAGTTCTGACATGCCATGATCATGCTAACCTACATTAAACTTCAAAATCTGAACTAAAATGCATAGCAACCTACACTAATATTCAAGCCCCTGATCTGCTTCTATGAAGATTAACCTCAATAATGTGCAGCGGCTTTAGTTAAATACCCCATTCCTGCCCTCGCCTCCCCCTCTGTCTTTGCCAGTACCTAACAAGTAAACAAAACCTTCATTTCTTTTGGGGCGTTCTGCTCAAAGACTTTGCTCGCCCCGGTCTAGGCCGGTCTAGGTCTGAAGATGAGTCTGGAATTTCCCCTGTGGTTCCCCAAGAGCCACAGGAGTCGGTTGGGCTTGTGTCAGCCAGGGTATCCTCAGTCTGCCACACAGAAGTGACCTCTGAGACCTGCTGGGTGCCTGCGTGCTGTCTAGGAGGAGATCTCCGTCAGGCACTACTGGATTCACTGTGCAAAAAAAACAGCACAAAGGAAAACACACATTCCAAACTGAGGGACATCAAGAGAAATCACTTGCTGATTCCAAATCCAAGCAAAGCACAGTGACAGATTAACTTCCTGTCCCACACTCACAGTGAGAGAAAAGAGTCACTGCTGCACAAGCTGATAATCTGAGCACCCAGATTCCCGTCAGTGGGAAGAATTAAAATGCTCGCCTTTTTGTGCATTGACTTTTACTGTGCTTCAGTCACCTCAAAGGCGCATTCAACTGGAAACTATGTAAATTTAAAAAAAGTAGAGATTCTCACATCTGTCGGACCGATAAGTTAAAAATGGAACAGGTGGTCATGTGAAGCCTTTTTCCCCCTACATCGCCAGGTAAATTTAGTTTCTATTTCTGCCAACAGAGTACTGCTGATCATCCAGTGCACTCGCTGCTTTTCAAACTTTAAGCATCAATCTCTCTCTAAGCATCAATCCAACTCCCTCCCAGAAAACAAAATCGCGACAAAGACTTGAACCAGTGTTTCACGCAGCCTGGGCAGGGACACAAACATGACTACAAGTTAAAGAAAAAAAAATGTTCAGAGCTGTAGCCAGTGTGTCATAGACTTGCAGTTTTAATGTCCTTCAGCGCTAGGAGAAGTCGACTTGGAAGCTGCGCTTCATGTTCACCTGTGTGGGAGTGTAGGAGAGCATGGCGTTGTGTAGGCAGCGAAGAGAGTTGTTGGGATCTGATTTGAAGTAGAGGGGGATGTGTGGGGGGGGGGGAGTTGATTTTAAAGCAGAAAGCTGCAGGGAAGCCTGTGATGAAAACTACACTGGACCGCACTTAAGAGACATCAAGCTGCAGGTCAGCTGCACTCCACAGTCACTTCAACACTGCAGAATCACTGCACTGCCTCCCACCGAAGGGAAGAGCTCTCTATTGTTAGAGGAAGACTACAATGGGAACGCGGACAGGCTTAATAAGACGACCCCAGATGAGTGGGGAAGAAAACAGAGAAAGGGAAGTACAACATATGTCACAAGGTGGCACAGTGGTTAGCATTGCTGCTTTACAGCAGGAGGCTGCAGGTTCGATTCCAGACCTGGGGCGTTATCTGTGTGGGGTTTTGGATGTTCTCCCCATGGCTGCTCTGGGTGCTTCAGTTTCCTCCCACTGCCCAAAGATATACTAGCAGGCGAGTTGGCTCCTGGGAAAATCGGTCCTGGTGTGAGTGTGTCTGTGTGTGTGTGCCCTGCAATGGTTTGCCGTCCCATCCAGGGTGTATCCTGCCTTGTGCCTGTTGCTTGTCAGGATAGGATCCAACTCCCTTGAGACTTTGTATTGGGTAAAGCATTGAGAAAAATGGAAGGATGGGATAAATGTTACATTTTGGATAAAAAGATTAGCATGCTCTTTGTACAAATTTGTAGTCAATGTCAAAGGAACGTTTGCTGCCTAATGAAAAAAATAGGCTCATATTCTTTACACAACTGACTACAGAAAAAAATTGTCTCCCAAGATATTATTTTCCTAAAAACAGAGATTGCCCCAGGCTCTAGTCCTGAACCTAGCAGAGAACCTTTGGAAGTTGTACTGCTAGAGAGATCACACACACACAAGCAGACAGGTGTTTCACTGAATGAGTCAGCCCCTGAGATGTGTTAACACTTCCTCTGAAAAAAGAAGACTGAATCAAAACGCCTGCAACACTGACCAAGGTGGGTCAAACCTGTGGATTCATCAATTCTAAGATGCAGAACGTATCAATATCACCTGCTGACAAAATATACTTACAGTATATCTACAGTATATAACTATTTAATTTAGAATGTATGCATTAGCACATTCTGCCTTATGATTCACCATGCTTTTCTGAAAAAGAAAAGACAAGTCTTAACGCCACAAAACCTAAAAGGAAATAATTTAAACCGCCTAAAGAGCAGAAATGAGCAGATCGAAAGATTTCCCTGATCCTGCACAACTGCATCAGCAGTTACCAAAAAACATGTCCAGTGAGCTCTCATGGCAAACGTGTTTCTGAATACTGCCCGCCGTGCTGCAGAGCGCCCAGCTGTAGCTCATGCCCTGCGAGTGGAGGGCTCTGGCAGGTATCCAGGCCCCCAGGCTGGCCTGGGTGCTGCTGCAGGCTGTGACAGTTCAAACAGTCCAGAGCAAACTCACAGGGCACTACAGCCAGCACACTGAGGAGCCCTACTGCCAGGTAAGCTAAGAGCGCCAAACATATCCAGAAAATCAACTTAGATCTTTTCCTTCTCCTCCTGCAGTTACACAACCAGGTCTTCAAAGCTAAAAAAAATTCACAAGCCGCCATTCATTAGTCCAGACTTTTAAATTTAAATTTAAACAGCACAATCATGTCCTGTAGGTGTGCACAGCCAGCAGAAAAACTGTCCAGTGGCAGAAAAGGTCAGATTCATTTTAGCGAGCTAGCCATAGATCAATTAACACCGTTAATTAAAGAAACAAGCCAGACACAGGTGGGGATTAAGATATACAATAACAATCTCAAGAAGAAGACATCTGAAGGCCGGAGAACATCTTTGATGAGTGCAATTACCTGCTGAAAGTGGATTTTCAGGCCATGAGGCACTAATCCTTATCTATCACTGCAGAACCATGCTACAACCACCTACAGCTCCTGTTCGTCTTGCATCGACAGTCATTTGATTCTGCCGTACAGAGGTGCAGGGAAATCCACCCGCTCGGTGTGGATTAAGTAACACCCAGAGACATGAAACAGAATGAAGAACTAGTCCTGCGACATATCACCTTCCAGCTAGGATTCCCACATGAATTCTCACCTCCCTGCCTTTGAATAGGAGGCTGATCGAAGAGAAATTCACCCCCATATACTCATACATGCATGCCATTACAGAAGAGCAGCATCTCCAGTCCTGTTATTACAATAATAATCCTCACACACTGGACACTCCACTCAAAGTGCTTTACAGGTCATGGGGATCCCCTCCACCACCATCAGTGTGTAGCCCCACCTGGATGATGTGAGGGCAGCCAGAGTGCACCAGTCCTCTACCCACACACCAGCTCTCAGTGGGGACGAGAGCAGAGTGATGAAGCCAGTTCAGAGATGGGACTATTAGGAGGCCATGACTGGTAAAGGCCAGGAGGAAATTTGGCCAGGACACCAGGATTACACCCCTACACTTTTTGAGAAAAGCCTTGGAATATTTAATGACCACGGAGAGTCGGGACCCAGGCATTTAAAGCACATGCTGGCCCTAATTTGAGCTGTGTAGGTTATTTCATTATTATCTCAATAACAATAAGTTTAGTGTTACTAGGAGTACTCCAGGCAATACAGAAATACAAACATTGAATTATTTAATTTAGCTTAACTTTACTCATTTAATTAGGCAAATCGATTTCAGATCAGCACTGAATCCGTGTTGTTATTGGGCATATGGTACTTTCTATCTCCAAATCTTTTACCCCTTCTTGCTTTTCAGCTGTCTTTATGCAATACACTCCCAGTATATTAGATTCAGGATTTTAATTTGAGCGTGCAATTTCATTGGCCCATATGGGTCAGTCCAAATAATTAAGAGAGGGAGAGGAAGGACATTGTGGGGTATTGCCAGAGATTATAAATAAGTGATTAAGTATACAATAGGAAGGGAATGCAAACATTTTAGTATGAGGGCCACAGTGTTACTTTTTCTAACTGTAATGACAGTTTTTAATTTTACCCCATAAACCACCCCTACCAGCCCCCTGAGTGGACCAGTCTATCTAGAATTTGCTCAAACTGCTCAAAGGCCAGAGCAACCAGGGGTGGCGATTAGACTGACAGACAGGCAGAGCAGCAACAGATAGACTGAGACAGATATGAATTATGGAAATGAATATTAACCCACAAAGCTTTCCAGGAGGGCATAACCATCTAGATACTTCTAATTCCATTTTGCGCTGTTAATGTCACACTACTTTTTGCACTGCAATTCATAAATTACAGGTGTATAAGATAAATACAGAAGAATACAGATAA
This sequence comes from Atractosteus spatula, assembly GCF_055471065.1. Taxonomy (NCBI): domain Eukaryota; kingdom Metazoa; phylum Chordata; class Actinopteri; order Semionotiformes; family Lepisosteidae; genus Atractosteus; species Atractosteus spatula. Next base: position 5,370,788 of record NC_142731.1, on the reverse strand, counting down.
GAAGTTCATTCCTAGCCATTTTCACTGCATGGTCAAACATTTGGAAACTAAAGTCTCTTTTCCACCAAGGAGTGAAATCAGACAGGGTTCTGCTACAGTGGTTTCCAGAGCACTCCAGTATTGGATTAAACATTCATCAATCGCACATGAAAGTAATCAGCATCCCTGTAATGCCGTTGTCCTGTAATTGTAATTGCATCTGCCTCTCCCCCTGCTGTCCCGATGGAAAGCAGACATAGCCCTGGGCCAGCTTTCTTAGAAAGCCATTTCAATTCTCAAAAAAAAAACACAGGGCAATAACGGCAATTACATCCCTGCCTGCTACCACTCTACAGTACATGCCTGTGCTAGCGTTTCATCCCAGGACTTTCTTTCTTCGTCCTGCAAAACAAATGGTTGCATCCCCGAAAAACACAACTGCAAATTAAAGTACATGTACAAATATGTTTCGACTGGTGTACCAAGTTGCATGAGTGCTCTTCTATTAAGAAACACGGTTCAGTGTCTTTCAAGAACTGTCACTTCACTTTAGTCACCCATCAGTCAGGTTGAACCTGCCTGTGAGTTTTCATTTAGGATGGATCCCATAATTCTTCTCCATTGCCAAACAAAAAAAGGGCAGCAGGATCAACACCCATCTAATCTGAATCCGCCCGTCTACTTATCTGAATTCAGGCCTCAAGACTCAGTGTGGAAAGGCTGGGCTCCAGAGGTGCACTTCGATCTGAGGCGGACTGAGCTACGCTCTCAAACTCTTTGCCACGCTGTGATGTTCACACCTGCTTTTTGTCCTAATCAGAAAATAAAAGATGAAGCTGTGCATGTACCCTGTAGAAATCCATCAAAATTTTATCAATTCTATGACCCATCGAAACGATTCTGTGCAAAGAAAAGGCTCCGAGCTTGGAAAGATACGGTTCTCAGCAGGTGGCAGGGTTGTCGAATGTCTTTTACGTGTTTTACATTTTTCAAGTGTTGCGATTCCAAGAGGCGGAGGGAGGTCTACTGCATAATATACTGTATGTGGTTGTTTCTGCCGAGGGTGGGGGATCGGAGACGGATCAGATTCTTCCTGCTTACGAATCCATATTTTTTATCAGTCTGGGTATTAATGAGCACTAAGCAGAATGAGAAATCGGAAGGCAGTTCTGTCTCCTGTAGCACTATAGAGTTTATTAATAGTCATACCCAAAATTTATTGCACCTGCTGCTCTTAGCTCTTTGCCCAAAGCTGGGTGAGAGTTCATTATGTTATATATTATTTGGTAGCGGCACACATGTCTTGAAAACCGTGCATGGGGGAAGATGAAAGATACATCTGCTGCCCCAGTATCTGTTCCTAGTAAATGTATGGATACTGCATACACTATTGTCATTTCCTCTCGCTACTAACAGGACTGAGGTGATGATAATAAGTGGCACAAGCAGGAAGACACCACTGTGTGTTACAGGGTCCTGGACTCATAACCACCTGGCCACTGCTGCCCAGACAGGCTTTGCCTTTCTGTGATGGCTCTGTGAACACATCATGCAGACATCTGGAAAGGACAAATAACTAGCCTGTTGTTAACTACTGTAGGTCTTTTGACACTTTATTTAATCTCAATTTTAAAACGCAGGCTCCAGAGGAATTATCAGAGAGAAACCAGTTTGCATGTTCCTCCAGGAACAAAGCTGGCTCCCCTCTTTTCCCTTATTAAATTAACGACTTGATAACACTACCCCACAAGGGCTAAGTGTCTTGGAGGAAAGTGTTAGATAACAACTGAAGCTGTATTTAACCTAGTTCTGTAAAACATTTTTTCCCCATCAGGATTTAATTACCCCTCAAAGAAAAACAAAACATTCTGATTCAACTTCCCTCCTGCTTACAAAACTTTGAAAATCCGTCTTGGACAAGAACAGGGAGGCGAACCAAGCCATAATTAGTTACAGGACCAAAGTCTGGATTCACAGGGGGCTCTGATTGGCTGATTGAGTGGCATAAAAATAAATTTTCATTCCACTGCCATTGGCTGGGCAACCAGCCAATCAGACGGTGGGAAGAGGTTGCCTTCAGCTTTATAAAAGGCCAAGCTTCTCTCCTCCCGTTTCTAAACGTATTTCATTTGCTTCACTGTGCTGCAGGCCATCAGGCGCTGAGTGGTGTGGTGATTAGCGTGTCTTGTTGCTTTTAAAGGCTCTAATGTTCTTTGAAAACCAAATATTTTCATCGGTTTGCATCGCAGAACCAGCCTACCACACTGTCTGAAAATGCCTTTACAGTGTTTCCATAAAAAGAAAAAAAATTATTACTAAGTCTATCATGGCCAGCACACACAAAACAGAAAGATGCTTGTTAAGAAAGACTAACTTGTGCTACAGAGATGTACCACCCATCCCACCTTCAGCCTCACAGGAGTTTTATTAACGATATTTTTTTGCATTAACTATAAAAAGTTGTGTTACAAGACTAGCTTTAAAAAGAAGTATATGAATTATTATAAATAGCATTCCTTCTTGAGGGGAAAAGATTGCTAAACACATTTCTGACACACAAGTTTTTACAAATTCGGCCTGTGGTGCTTGAAGTCCACAACCACCTACATGAGAGCAGATGTTTGGATCAGCCAGCTGCTGAGTAAACGTATTCCCAATAAAATTCAGCTTTGCAATCAGACTCAGTACAGATTCCTTACTGATGCTGCTTTGATACTTATTGAAAAGACTGAATAAAACCATGTGCCCTTTCTGTGACCGACTGCTTCTGCCCGGAATGAGACTGCACTTAATTATAGACTCGCCCGGGGATTAGCATTAAAATCAGGGTATTAGTTTTACCTGCCTATAAGATGTGAGCTCTCAATGCTGATGTCTGTTCTGCAGTGCAGGGAAACATTACATTAATAACAGAAATATATATATGAAACAGAACAGATGTGTTAAAAATCCTCCAGGACTTTTTTTTTATAATTACGGTAAAAAACTTAAAACAAGTGCTGTTTATGGTTTTGAAGACATAGCACTTTTGCAAGTAAACAAAAACATTAAGGCAGCATCTTAAAAACCTCAACAGTAAACCCAGAGGACCTGAATGTTGAAGGGTCATTAGCAGGACCAGATTTGGGAAATAAACTGGAAATATTTTTATATATACAGTAACAATAACCTTACTTTTTTCCAAAACAATACAATAAAGAGGTTCCCAGTCGTGATCCCCAGAGAAACACTGTGTCTGCTGTTATTCACTGAGCTGAGCTGTACATCTTCAGAGCTAATAAGGGACTTAATTGATCTGCATGCTTGTTTATAACTTTATTTAACTTGTTTCTTCAGTTCATTCTTGTGTCAGTAACCTACTTCAATTGCAGCAACCTGAGCGCATGAAAGTTAACACAGCCTCTCCTTAACCTGCTGGCTGTTATTTCTGACTGAACAGCTTTGACCAATTAATCGATTTATGATGAACAGACACAGGTGCCCACATCAAAGTGGGAGTGACTGTGTACAAGACACGTTAAGAAAGGATGCCGTCCCATCCCAACTCCTCCCAGATCTCCCTTGTCAGTGCAAACCAGAGCAACCTTTTCCAAGACCATTTTGAGGCATCCTTAGCATCCTTAGCAACATGCAGGTTAAATTGATTCAGGAAAGGAATCTCGGTCTTCCACCTGTCTGATTCCATCCTACAGCCTGGGCTTCAAAGCCGGGGGGGTGGTCAGGGGGGGGTGAGATTTGCAAAAAGTGTTCTGCCAGCAAATCGATACGAGATTTGCTAGACCAAAAAGAAAAAACATCCGTACTCCATCTCCAGGATTCCCCCAGCGTAACACAGAGACTGAGAAATCACCGCATACAAGACGAATGTTAAAGTTGGTCTGTGCTCAAAATATTAAAAAAAAACACATCAAGGTGGAATCGGAGGAAGAGAGAAAGCAAATGTGCTGTTCTTTATCTGCTGACTTCGTGAAAGGGTCGATACCGAGTTCTTGGAGAGGATAAAGAAGCACAGAAGGTAAGTAAAATGCAGTCGGGTTTTTCGAGTCTCCGTGGGTGGCAAAAAGCAAAAACAGGAGCCTAACTGGGCGATGGGTCCTTCCGAGAGAAGCGCAGCACTGAGCCCTGCCACAGCACACATCCCCCAGCCAGGACCGATCAGTGCTACTGGAACCCACTAGGATCCTCAACACGAAACTGCGTCCTCAAACTGTCACCAAAAGATCTGGTGGGGCTGCAATCAGGTAACCGGGCCCTCCTGTCCGAGGCGGACCGGGGAAACCACGCATTCACATCATTTTTAACAACCTATGATCCGTATGAGAGATACAGCTGAGGCCCTGGGATTCTGTGGGCGAGAGAGCCCACCGTATCCAGGCTCTATATGACAATTGTTTCAGCCGGCACTGCTGTTAAAATGGGCACATGAGCTTAACCTGCAACACACTAGAATCCCATCCACTGGAGAGTCTTTTACTCAGAGTTCATTTCATTCTGCAGGAGCCAAGCTAAGCGCCAGTTCCATGAGCCTCTAGAGAGCTGAACCCCCAACCCGTTTTAGGTTAACATAAATCATAACACAGAACTATATTTTTTTTAACAAAACTTTCATGCGGATTACTTTTTGTACCCTGTGTAATACAGTTTTCACTGCTTAAAAAACTGCCAATGTTGAATCACTGTGCCCAGCACACAGTTCTGATTATAGCTGTGCTGCAAATGTTGTGGGTATTTGTTACATTAATTAACCATTTATTAAAAGCCTCATCTAGTTATTTTCACACCATTATAAGAAATGTGGCTGTTACTAAAACAGATGGGTTTGGGTAAGAAAACCCAGCTTGTTGTTTAGCAAAATTTAAATCACATTGACCAGAATCTTAAAAAACCTGATTAAAACTCCCCAAAGCAAACCACAGACGTCCTGCAGTAGCTCATTCATCACAGGTATTAATTAGATGTGGTTATTCATTGTTGGCTGGCCCGCAACAATATAATAGTTTTCTCCTCACTTTTTCTATCCAGGAAGGTGAAAGACTATTTTTCTACTACGGAATACAAATAACTCTATCAAGAGTAACTGTTAGCTTAAAGTAAAATGCCTAATGCTCTGCAGAAGATAATAAAATGGGGGTTCATCTTAAGGAAGGAAAAACAGTAGAACGTGAAAAAATGTGTCCTTAAAGAGCCACAGATTTTGCAGGGGACCTACGATCCTGTGGCTGATCAGTCAGTAAATGGTGGAGGTCTTCAGGACCAGAGCTAAGCATCAGTGTCTTCCAGACAATCGTGCTCTATTGCAAACTATGCGTCAGACCATGAATAAGTACTCATGTTTAGAAATAATGTACCAACCGAAGGTAAGGAAACTAAATTTTAATAATAATCTAAAGCTATTCACACAACACTTAATAATGATCATGGTGATCGTTTTTAAACATGGACTTACGGACTTGCTCTACAGACTGCCATGCTTCAGAATATGCTCAACTCTTCCAGACAGCTTTGCAGAATGGAGTTTATATTGACAGAGCAGCTCCTTTTAGACGGAACAGACCACACGAGTGGACAGGAAAAGTGGGAAAGAGAGCACTGCACTGCTGTCAAGTTCCATTAGACGTTTCCAAAGTAAATCTCTAAAGTGCAGCCCGACCTCCTGAGGACTCTGGGAATTAATCCCCGGCGATACAGCAAGCTCCTGTCACTCACAGGTGGGTTGCAGACAGTGTGCATGCAAGTGCCAAGCACTGAGAGTTCCTGATCTCTCCAACCACAGACCAGGGCAGCTACAGTGCACAACTGGGCTATTTACCTCCTTTACCCCACTGAAGTTGACTGGATGCCTTGGGCTGCATTTCACCTCGGCCACCCACCACACTGCACAGGCAACCCCCCCAGCACAGAGCTGCATGAGGGTCATTTCAAATAATGCACGCACCCTATGCATAGCACGTGGGGTTGGGGGCCAAATTTAAACCACCGTCACATGCACAAAGTTAGAAACAGGCAGCTCAAGTAAGTGTCAAGCCTACTTTAACAGAAGAGGCCAGGGCTGGTGACACCTCACTGTACCCATGAACAAGCATTGTACTGTACATGACCATAAAAGTCATGACAGCTTCCCATGCTGCCACACATTGCATTATGTGAGGATGAAGGGAGCTCAGTTGAGGTATTAAGCTGTGTCACAGAGAGCAGAAAGGAACAAAAGGTTCGATCCTGGACCGAGGACACATTCTGGGAGCGGTTTTCATGTCCTCTCTTTGTATACATGCTCTCACTGCCTCACAGCTTCCAAAGCACACGCCAACTAGGTTAAGTGGCATCTCTAAACTCTCGCTCTGTGATGGCCAGGCATCCCCTCCAAGGTGTAGTCCCTAATGCTTCTGGGAGGTGCTCCAGGGTGCTACCAACCTCCACAAGAATACAGCATGCAAATCCTAAATGCATATCCCGTATAAATAAGGAAGTGCACAGATCTTGTGAAAGGGCATGTGAGAAGTGCACTAGGGTTGATCCATAGGGCGTTGGGGCAGTAAAACACTGTGCAGAGGGCAGTGAGAGGGAGTGTGGCTGTGTTCTCAGCCAGAACAGTGTGCGCAGCTCTCTTTCAGCAGTGAGCCAGGCTTTTTCCCTGCACATCAAGGGTGACAGCAGGAGGCAGACACCTCATTCTTCAGCACAAAGCACCCACCGTTAATCTGATCTAATACAAAAACGTGGCACCTCTAATTAGATTCCCCCCCCAGCAAGTAGTATGCAAATTACAAGCACCAGAATGTGCCAGACAAAATAATCTCTCCTGAAGGAGACACCAGACAAGGAGCAAATTCTTCCCAGCAAGGGAACACCACATTGTGAGCTGCAGTGCACAATAATCTTGTGGCATCTTGCTCTCTGACTTTTAAGAAAATTCATAATGATTTAAAAAGCATTCTAAAGCAGAAACCCAATTTTTCTAGTTGCCTGAGATAGAAAACCTATTTCTGCAACTGAGAAAAGATATGATGAAAAGTTAGTCGTTTATCAGATGGGCTGTGGGAGTCTGTAAGAAGATACCAAAGCCAATACCCTGGCATCTTTTAAGAAATGGCTGGATGAGATCCTTAAAGGAATAAAATACTAGTTAGCAAACAGGCAATATGGGCGTCTTGTCTGTATCCGTTCTTCGATACTGTATATAAATAGGAAAATATGCTTCTCTGGATTCCACAGAATGGTGCAAAGAATGAGCCAGATTAGATCATCCTGACTCCAACCTCCAACCCTCTGACTCTTTTAAGGCAATCAGTATATCTCCTACAAACCTCCATAACCTTCTGGTGCCTACCGCATGACTAGAGAATCAACGACACGAACAGAGGCCTGCTGAAAGGCACTGGGTCACCCTTACCAGAACGACAAAGCGCTCTGAACCCCAGTAGAACACTCTTGAAGAGGAGGCCAGTAGCTAGAAGTGCAGTTTTTACACTGTTGATCTATCACTGTCTTATAGGAAGGACTAATCAATGAATCTTCCTCTTTAAGCAGCATATGGACATCTCTTAATTACAGTACATTATAATACACTATTAATCTTAACATTTCTTTAGGATAACAGTGTTACAGTCCTCATTAAATATTAAAATATATTCTACCTAAACTTTGACTTAGCATCTTGATCACCTACCTGTTTGCCACAGTGCAAGCAGACAATGTGTGGTACACCATCTGTCTAAAACGAGCACCGATTTTGTGATAAGCAAACCAGGTGCATCTATTCATGCTGGCAAACTGGCAAAGTGTTTTTTAAGCTGCCTGTTTGCCAGGCAGCTGAAAGACACTGAGAACTTCCTTGAAAGTGAAAGATGGTGAATTGGTTGCCGATTAAGTTGATTAAATGACAACAGCTCAGGAACACAGCTCTAGGGAGAATGCAAACACAGGATGATGATGCCCTGTGTATCTGATGTAAGCATTAAGTGTGCTTCAACTTAATGCTGACAGCCTGTGCCTAATTCTAGTTCTCATTACTGGTACACTGACTGTGCGAGGAACAGACTGAAAAGGCTGGTGCCAGAAGAACAGGCTTTGGGTATGTCTAGATTCTTACTCAGGCAGATGGTGGTATATGATCAGAAAATCAGGCATTCCATTGCTCCTCGCCAATCACTGCGGAGAGCACTTTATTCATTTCGAGTTCTCAAAATAAGGGCACTGTAAAAAAAAAAAAACTCATCCGCCCTCACAATACCCCATGAACGTCTGATCGCCGGAAAGATTGCCAAGACTCATCCAGCTCCCAAGTTTCTAAATCGATAACTGGTTGCCTCCGGAAATGAAATGACTATTAAACAGGGTCGCGTTTTAAATTACTGCATTCACTGCACTTCATGGCAGGCTCAAACGGCAATGTAACAGCTATAGCCTTCCTAACTGGAATATAATTAGAATGAAAGATTAAAAATGGAAGGAGTATTAAAGCCTCAGGGGAAAAAATGTCTTTAAGGGGGAAAAAAACACCCTTCACTGAAGAAACGTGTGGTCATTTCGAATCCTGTTCTCCGTGGGTCTGACTGTCAGTCTGGGCTGTAGGTCACACAGAGGAGCAAGGAGAGTCCGGAGCTGGTTTCAGGGAAACTGGGGGAAAGCCAGTGGCATCACCGCTCGAGCACAAAGATCGACAGGTCCTGCAGGTGTTGAAAACCCCAGCAATTGGTTTCACTGACAATTTCATATGCAAAGATCCAATATCATTTTCTAGGCAGACAGAGCCTGATGCAGGCATCAGGGTGAATATAGGGCAACATTTACTGTTCTGGCAGGAGCAGATACTCATAAGTGAATGAAAATGTATTTTAGAAATGGTAAACCAGGTGCCTACAAGGTTACATTTTTAATAAGATACCTACATGGAAGAATAATGAAGTATTAATAAACACATAGGCTTATCTCTGTTACTGCATGCCAGGAAATTACTTTCAAGTCTTTAAAAATAAAATACAGTCACTCTGACAGGTTTGGTTATTTCCAGTGCGTAGGTCACAAAGTAAAGATTTATTTCAGTAGCAGTTAACATGCAACCTTGAAACAACAGGTATAACAACAAAACGTTATAAAACACTGTAAAAGGAAGGGATTTATGCAATTAGTTCACATTTGTGCAAATATTTGTTTGGTAGATCAAAAAATGGGATGGTCCAAGAAAGAAAGAATAAATAAAAAAACATAAAACTGAGTGTAGGTGGTGTACAGATTGGAGTGCAGTGGGACCAGGACGCTTGTACACTACAAAGGCTTCAGAAAAGCAGCTATAGATATAACCAGTGGCTCCCAAACCTTTAACAAGATTACTCGCTAAAATAATTATCCATGTCAAGCTTTCATTTTAAGTTTTGTCACCCAAAAATAAAATGAATCGACTTTCTGAATATCGGTCTTAATTTGGACGAGTTTAGAAAGAACATAAAAAGTTGCTAAAAAATGCTGAAATGTACTCAAATACAGTTGTTGAAGACGATTCATTTACCTGATTAAATAATTAAATAATCATTAATTCCACAAGTGGATGAGCTCTGGTGAATGAGCCAAATTGGAATAGAGAGCCAGCACAATACTGGGGCCCTGGGTTCAATTCTGGACCTGAGGTGCTGTCTGTGTGGAGTCTGTATGTCCTCCCCCGTTTGCATGGTGTTCCTTCCATGCACACTGTCCAGTTGGCCCTGGTGTGAGGGCGACTGTGCGTCTTCCTGCAGTGGATGTCCTACCTTGCGCCCACTGCTAGCTACAACAGGACAGGTTCCAGCTGCCCCTCAGCCTTGTGTGGGATACTGTGGCTAGAAAACGGGTGGATTGCCAACACATACTGTATAGCCCGTGCCTTTGCTTAGGGCAGAGTGGTGGCACTGTGGCTAAGGATCTGCGCCTGCGGCTGGAAGATTGCTGGTTCAAATCCTGCGGCCAGCAGAGGAATCCTACTCCGTTGGGCCCCTGAGCAAGGGATCCGAAAAGACAAATTCCTAATACAAGAGATTGTACATGGCCCATAAAGTGATCTTATCTTGCTTGTGGGTCTTGAAAAAGGAAATGATGCACGTGGCTCTGGATCCACACAAAGCTGCATTTTCAAAACTGAAGCATGGGCACTGCCTGAATGGGAGAACTGGCAGGGGACTATATGAATGCCGGGCCAGGTGGCACCTCGGCCAGTCCTTGAGCTCCCCCTTGAAAACACGCCGAAGGACAACGGGCTGATTAAGACGAGGAGAGGAAAGGGTCGAGGCTCTGACATTTCACAGCTGCGGCTCGGAAATGGAGCCGTGACTTCACCCGAACCAGCAGAAGCATCAGGCTGTCAGTCCCTGGCACAGGGGTTTGCTTTATTGAGATGTCTTTTGGCTGGGGTAGCTTCCTCTCTACACTCCTTTTCTTGTGGCTGAGCTGGGGGTGTGTGCCAGGTGTGTTTTCCTTATAAGCAAAGTGGCCCTTGTGTGTGCTGATGTCATGGCCACCCATCCCCCACAGACTCACACACAGTAGCCTGTGGGTGTGTGGTCAGTGGTACACTCAAGCAGAATTATTGCTGCTGCGCTCCATTCTAGACAATGGTCAACACAAGAGCACTGCTCTGTTTCAGGGAAGCAATGGTAAGAAATGCTCTGGAAGGACTGTGTTCCCAATTTCTCAGGCCGGTTATTAAATCTCGGAACAGAAAAAATGTACACGTTCCGAATTTAGCACGCAATTGTGAACTTTGTGAAAGTACAGTAGGTCGTCATGTTGTCACAAACCCCTGGTCTTGCCAAGGACAAGAGAGTGTGTTTCTGCGAATCACAACGTGAGGAGGCCCTTCCTGCTCACTAGTCACTGTAATGGCTGATGCAATGTGATGTGCAGCAGACATTCCAGCACAGAAACTTTCCAACGCGATCTGCCTGCAGAGTTAATTTGTATTTGCTGGCAAAACCTTCTCAAAGTCGAGAGCAGTATTTCTATCAGATGTACATCAATGTATTCACAAGCCTGCTTTAATGTAATAGGGCAGCTTCACGGCACCAGAGCTTGTGTTGCCTCGTTCTCAATCGTGAATCGTTCTGAATTTTGCACTGGAGTGAAAAAAAGACAAAATGTACGGGCTGGTGCCATCCCATGTTCTTGCCCGTGAAACGACAAGGCCAGTTTCGTTTTCACTTGAGGTCTGCTCTCATCACAACGAGAGGAGGAATGAACAATAAATACAGTATTGAGGAGTGAATCTTCTCAGATTCGTGTTCTAGTTAAAAGGTTCGGATCTAAGAGCTTGGATCTAAGCCTACATCCACCGTTCTTTAGGAGAAGATGTGGAGTTGCTAGGCTCATCTTACTGAAGGCTGATTTCATTACACAGACCATCACAGGAGGAGGGAGAGGCTAGAATTAAATGAAAAAAAACCCTTTGCCTGGCCCTGTACTGTACCTTAGGCTGCACTCTGCTGTTACATGATGAGACAAGGAGTGTGAGTAATAGATCCCTCACTCATCTGACACCTACAAACCTGCAAAACCTCAAACCAGCCTTCCTGGTGGCAGTGTTGCTGCAGAGCAGCGCAGAAGGTCATTCACAATTCCTGCACATTCAATTAGGCCAGAGTGATCAGGGCTGAGAACGGACACAAATCATTCAGCTTTCAACCTCTCAGCCGAGCTCTTCTTTGCTTAGAAACACCGTTATTTCGTTTTCAGAACATGATTCAACAGAGCGTTCCTGCTTTTCTCATGTGTGAAATCTCTTGCAGTTCTCGTTTTTTTGTTCCCATTTTCTGGGCTGCTGCACATTCTGGATATTATTAATCTAATACGGTTTGCAAATTACCCTTTGGAAATGTATTACAATGACACTAATACCAATAAATCGTCATGAAACTTTTATACATGTGAACAAGCCTGATTTTTTTTTAATAGCGCTGCAGTTAATGTGAGCTAATGTTCTATTAACCAATGGTATTATGAGTAATAAAGAATTTATGAATGGCTTTTGCCACATTTAGCTGAGACTATTACTATAAATGCATTCGATTCCAATGCACAGAATCAAATTATCTAGATCACTCCTGGAAAAGAAAAGGTAACAGCTCATAAGAGTATTTCTATACCAGTGTGCTCTGTGAGACTGTCTCAGTCAGGCCAAGCATTATCCAAGAGGCCAATCAACTAAATGGGTTTGTGCCTACTCCCCTTTGTGCTTAGTGTTTTTGTTATATTTATGTATGGATGCCCCAACATTGCATGCATCTGTACCATGGAGAATCAGTTACCTCACAGTATGAGAGAAAAAGCAAAAAAAAATTGCTATGCTACAAGCGTTCATGGTCATAATACATAAACGTCTTCAAACAAGTTTCAGGTATCTCACGGGTGAATAACCCAGTTGAAGCTAAAAAGAGATTTCAGAGTACCGTTTTTTTTTAGAAAAGCAATTTGGAAAAATGGACATTATGGTTTTCTTATCTCTTCTAGCACTACTATTTGAAGGGCACGTTTAAAAAACAGCAGCCCATTTCTCCTAATGAATTTTGACCCAGTGAGTTCTCTCATCTGTAGCGAGGGAACATATCAATCACAAAGCACAGCTCTGTCTGAGACCGAGATCAAATATGAAAGTCGCCTCTTTTCATGGGGCACAGAGCACCAGGATCTCTAGGAGAGGAGGTACTGGGACAAGGTTAGGCACAGAGCACCAGGATCCCAGGGAGAGGAGGTACTGGGACAAGGTTAGGCACAGAGCACCAGGATCCCTGGGAGAGGAGGTACTGGGACAAGGTTAGGCACAGAGCATCTAGCAGAAGCCAGGCCTGCTAGGCTCATACAGAGATTGCAATCAGATACAAGGCATAAATACTTGATGAACTGCCATGTAATCATATTGGGCTGCATTTATCCCCTAATCTCGTTGCTTCTCCTTTATCTTTTAATCTAATTGACCACAATCCAAGAATACCAAACTGTACCAGGTGCTTGTTACCATTGTCTTGTCATTTGCAGGATGTGCTTTGTCAATGCTTAGAGGAACCACTGTGTAATCAAGCCTCTGTCGGTAGGAATTCGGAATGACATTTTTGTTGTAAGGCTTGCTCCTACTTTTTTTAAAAACAATTCCCGCATCTCTTTAAGTCACATTTTGAGGATTTGTAACCGTCATTGTTTTGCACCTTTACATCACGAATATAACATTCAATAAGACCATCATCCCAATCTACATCTGCTACAAGGGTCTCAGTCCTTACACTGTTTCTACACACCTGTTAATCCTTACATCTCTGAATTAAAGTCACAGGCCAATTTCTTCAACATGACTTGTTGATGTCTTTCTCACCCTGTATAGTGTCAAATACTTGTTCATTTGTCATAAGATTTAATATAAATGTGTTTGATAGAGAAACATTCATTTCACCCTGACACAGAGGCTACTGGCGCCCTGCACTGTTTAAGTGTGAAAAATTTTATTGGTTAAATCTTAATTATTTGCCAAAAACTTCTTCCCAGTTTGCTGAAAGCAGGAGTGGCTGAGATGGTCTAGAGAATTAACTAATTTAGTTTTCAGCACTGGCAGTAGTGTGCTGGCACATTTAACGAGGTCATAAAAAAAGTGCACTCTAATTGATGGATCCCCAAGAACAAAATACCCACTTGTTCTCAGTCCTGGTCTTGGAGGATTTGTGCCTGCTGGATTTGTTTCCAACTGGGCCCTTGTTCATCAATGTTAAGGGAAGACTACTGACCATAAAATTCTATGTGCTTAAGCTGTTAGAAAAAACACACTTTAGACCATTTTTGAAACCAAGGACTGGTAGCAGAAAAAAGTATAAACCAGTGAGCAGATCAATTATAGGCATCAACTACCAATTTCCAATTTCTGCAATTTCCCTCAATAAAGTGTCTATCAATTAGGACCAGGATGGAGAACCACTGAATAATGGGGAGATCTAGGCACAGGTAGATGCACAGCTTAGCCCAAACCATTCAGACTCTTCGGAACAGGGATAAACTCTGCTATGCTATGGGGCTGGAGAGTTTAATGACACTAGGTGTCCTGGGAGACTACATCCACTTTCCAGGCCTGACTAAGGAGCCCTGTGACATGAGCACCGTGGACTGAGCAAGGCAAGTCTTAGATTCTTGGTACACTGCACACAAAAGTTTTTTCATGAGTGCCAACAAAGAGCAGCATTCTGCTACACAGTGATGGTACTGATTAGCCCACTATGGTCCTCCAAATAAATGCTTCCTGCCTCCTTTTCTAAGAAAGATTTTCACTCAACTGCTAGAAATCCACAGGCACTTACAAAGCATAAATACCCTAAAATAAAAGCCTGGACACGACCCAATACTCGTATATTAAAAAGGGGATTGACAGCCGTAAGAGAGGAACTAGTCAGCGTTTAGATACAGCTTCCAGGGCAAGCTATAACAATGACTCTCTTTAGCTCCTGCTTCTCCAAACCCTCTCCAAGCATTTTTCCAGTGCCAACACAGGCCCGACAAAGTAGGCTTGTTTCAGGGATAAATAAAAGCAGCTATGAAGCAAAAAACCCTAAAACTCTCTTTCAGGAAGGTCAAAGATTTGAAGTTCTAGCCACACAGAAATATTTATTCATAAATGTAAGCATTTTCTACGAGTAAGAGTGCTTTGTTACATTGAACAATTGATACTGTACATGCATGCATGCGCAAGGCAGCCATGTGCAGGAGTGGTTACGGCTCAGGGCTCAGAGCTGGGAGGTCCACTCAATTCCTGAGTGGGGGAGATGCAGTGTCCCTTTGAGCAAGCCACTTCACATGGTTCAATAAATACCCAGCTGTATAAGCGGGTGTAAATATAAGGAGCCTTGGCCAAAAGCATCAGCAAGATTAATCATTATGTCCATGTGATCTGCTTGAAAGCATCATTCAATGACGATTTCCATGAGGTGGTCAGACATTTCCAGCCGCAGGTCATTTGCTGTTGGAAGTGAAGACTGCTCCAAGGGCTGACTAACTAGCTCACTGTGGGGAAAGTGTACAACGAAGGAAAAAGACCGTTCTGTTACAGAGATCTGTGATCTTGTCAAGAGATGTTGAAAACTACAACAACAATCCCAAAACAGGAGTTTTTTTCCCCCCATCCTGACCTGATAAACACATAACTGGCAACTAGATCAATAAACTATTACAGTTAGACAAACACAAAGGACACCCTTTTCTTTATACACAAGAGTCTAATTAGAAGCCAATGCCATTGATTAATTACAGCTTATTTTAAGCGAGAACGCTTCCCTTTATCTTCCATTCCATGTTCTCCAAATGCCATCAATTATTTCTGGTGTTCTTCCCATCTCGAATGCTAACTCTAGCCTGTGGTCCTCTCTTTGAGAACTGCAGAGATTCTGACACACTGATCCTCGGATCAGGCACGCACCGGGAATCCGATCTCTTCTTTTCCATTCAGACTGGGGGGTCACTAATTAATTATTTCCACACGCTGCTCTTCTTTCTTCCCTGGAGGGGGGATGGATTTTCACTGCAGGGTGGGGAACAAACAAAGGATACCTGGATCACGCCGCG
Source organism: Atractosteus spatula (assembly GCF_055471065.1). Classification (NCBI taxonomy): domain Eukaryota; kingdom Metazoa; phylum Chordata; class Actinopteri; order Semionotiformes; family Lepisosteidae; genus Atractosteus; species Atractosteus spatula. The sequence continues at coordinate 5,355,254 of NC_142731.1, read as the reverse complement.
CAGACACTGGGTTTTGTTTTTCGAAAGGAAAAGGCAGGAAATGGGGGAAATACGGTGGTGCAGTGGTTAGCTCTATGCCTCGTTGCACTGGGGCCCCGAGTTCAAATCTGGACCTGGGATGCTATCTGCTATCTGTGTGGAGTTTGCATGTTCTCCCCGTGTTAGCATGCGTTTCCTCCTGGTGCTCCTGTTCCCTCCCACATACCAGTTCAAAAACATACCAGAAGGTAAATTGGCTTCTGGGAGAGTTGGCTCTGGTGGGAGTGCTTGTATCCGCCCTGAGATGCACTGGCACCATTACCAAGGGGTATCCCTCCTTGCACCCATTGCTTTTCGGGATAGACTGGCTCCCCCGCAACCAGAAGTGGAAGAAGCATTTAGAGAAAAATGGATGAATGGCAGGACACTGGGGAAAAGGAAAAAGAAAAAATTGCATGTGGTGCGCTTTTCCCAGGCTAGGGAAAAAAAGACAGAATCGGGCGGAGGTAGTTACAGAAGGTTTGGAAACATCTTCTGCCCCACCACAAGAGAGATGTCTGCTAGTGTCCAGCGAGGGTCCTGACTGTGACAGCTGCCTGGAGTGGCATCTCTGCTTCAACATGGCAAACAACTGAGCCTCAGCACAGCAACAGCCAGCCCCCCAGGGCCAGCAGCAACAACACACTCTGTCACAGCTCATCAGCGCTGGAACGCCACGGGCCAGTCAAGGGAGGAAGAGACCGCAAGAGGGAGGAAAGGAAGAAGCAAAAGAAGAGAGAAAAAGAGAGAGCTTCTGTCTCCGTCTGGTCACCGGGGAAAGAAAAAAAGAAAGCATTCTGCATCAGCCGTTCCAGTCCTTTCACTGCTGGTCAGGTAGGGACTACAGGCGAGAAAAAAGTTTGTAAACCCTTGTGAAAACGTTCAAACTGATTGTGTGTGTTCTTTGTTTAATCAGATTGTGTTGATCTATTATTATGACAGAGATGAAGATCAGATCACTTTTCAGAAGCAATTATTGCAGAAATACAGATAATTTGAAAGGGTTCACAAACATCTTCCGTAAAGCACAGCCCACAGCTGTCCGCCTTCACTGGAATTCTCTCTCTCTCTCGGCTTCAAAAGGACCTGAAATAACCGATCCGCTGCCTGGAATTGCAGCGATTTTCTCGTCTGCGCGGCTCAGTGGAGGAGGAGGGACAACAGCGAGCATTGTGTTGTTCAGTGGAGTGCGTCCCTGCTCTGAAAGATAAGAGGCCTGTCCTGTGCCGACAGCAGCCGAGCGAGCAGGACACACAACAATGGACACGCCAACAAGCGCACTCCTCCTGCCCCTTCAAGCACACTCCTGAACACTTATCTGATAAGCACTCCCCCATCACAGCCTTACAGCACCACTACTTATGGGGCAAACAAAGCCACTGAATTTTATTGATTTGTTCCATCACATGGTTGCACATGCTCTGCAAACACTTTTTAGAATCAACTGAAACACCCATAAAACAGGGTGGAAAACTGATACATAACTGATGTCTATAGCGGTACTTTTCAAGACTTGTAAATGATGCACAGGAACTGCTCCTGTTTGAACAGCAGAATGTATTCCCTGTGACTGTTAATAACCTACTACATCATCATTTCTCGTTCTCTGATGCAGGTTTGGATATTGCTCAATTAAACTGAGGGGCCCCTGTAATGCTTACAGCGCACACTAGACTGAAACCCACTGTACAGTCATCTGCTTAGAGTTGCAAGTCTGCAAGGAATCAGTCACAAGCTGTTTCTTTCGTCAGTCAATTAAAACCTGATTAAAAGAAAAAACTGAACAGATGTGCAGAAGAATTTAATATCAGAAATAAATCCATAGGTGCACCTGTGTATTAATTTCATCCTCTTTCCTTACCTCCAAAACTGGATTTTTTAAATGTGGTCCATTAATACATCTGAGATCACTGACTGGTACACACCTATGCTATATGTGCATATACAATCAACATTCACTTCTCTCTACAAGCTATATACATGTCCGCTACTGTATATTTAAATAAACAATAGTTAGTGGGAAATGCTTTGCTTAAAAATAACTTACAGCACTATGATGTCAGATAAACAGCAACACACTTTGTCCTGATTTGGAAGCCAGAGTGCTGAGAGAAAGCATCTGCAATTTTTAAGAACAACTGGAGTTTCAGAGCCACAAACAAAGCAGGAAAACTGGATAGCTTTTGCAAGAAAATCCGGTATGCAGATTAATTGATAATACCACTACATGCAAGCTGAAGTGGGTTAAATATCTCTTTATACGGCTGTGGCAGTGCATTCTGTTCAGTGATTGAGTCAAGCTCAACCTCAATAAAAAGGATATTAAAGAAAATGAAGAAAGTTAAATGGTGACAGATTACAGGAGAATTAAATACACCGCCCCCTCCCTTTCCTCTCCTAGTATTTGTGTTTTAGTTTTCTCATTTTTTATCATGAAATGTCTGAAGACCACTTGCTAAGGCTGTATGGAATAACATCGGCAGCACCTGTCTGAACAGATTCTGCAGGGCTGCTGAGAAAAAACAAAAGCAATAAGAATAGAGTCATTATAAAAGTCACGGAATATTCTTCAACCTAAAAATGCTTCGAAAAGTTCTTTTTACAAGGAAGTTCATGACAATTATTTGCTAGACTCTCAAATCTCTCCTTCAGCCTACGATTTCATTCCCTTTTTTTTTCCAAACGTACAAGAGACCTAACGGATCCAAACAATGACCTTCAAAAGTGGTAAAAAAAAAATCGCTCAATTTCCCCATAGCTTTTCTGAGACTCTGCATTAGACACAAAGCCAGACCACCAGATGTCGCTATTTATATCTGCTCCATTTTGTGCCTGGTGTTTTGTCTCCTCTGCATTCTCTCTCCGTCCGGTCTATTTCTAATTAATTCACTGTAGGTGGGAAGAAAATGGATTCCTAGGTGAAACCCGATCTGTCTGATTGTTTCAACCAATGAGACACCCCATACAGAACCCTAATGTAGTAAAACAATGGTATAAACGCAGTAAAGGATAGTAAAACACAGTGAATAAGCATTACGACACAGTTTTGCCAAATCGCAAGTTGTGAGAGACCGAAGGAAACCAATGTGGACTCCTAGTACTGCTAACTGAGATCACACCTAAATTTAGCTTTGGAAAATCAGACATATGCTCATGAAGGAGGCAAAAGAAGTCTTGAACTTGTGCCCGCTCTTGGATTAGGCTGCATGGTCTTTGAAGCTACAATTCCCATATGTCAGATCCACATGCCAGCAGCAGTGCTTATCTGGTCAATACGCCGCATGTTCAATACCCACTTTCCTCCTGCGGAAAGGAAAGATAACTGGATAATGCCCTCTGTCAGCTGTTGAGTGCCGTGTTACTATGACTGTTCATTCATTTTAGCAGGCTACAAAGCCCCAATCATTAGCTCAGCACTAAGCCTGTTACTGTCAGACACGATTGCCCACAGCAAGAATGGGCCTCTGACAGTCAGCGGGTCAGCAGAGGCTAACACCCAGGTAGGCCAACTGTGCTTTGGCTGTAAGTATGGGGCACCAGGAATCAGCATGCTAAACAGGGCCAGGTAGGCTAATAACGTTCTTATTCGTCATCAAGTGGTGTGGATATAGGACAGCAGATATGTTACAATCACGAACATGACCAACACACTGACCTACAGCCCTAATGCCCCAGCAGCACCTCATCGCACAAACAGCCCAGCCCTCGTTAGATCCAGATTAACGTCACCGCCTTCGAGCTCAGCCTCTCCCTGTCGGGGGGCTGTGTGCGCTGCCAGTGGCCTGAAGTGTTTTTTGTTGTCAAAAAAGCATGATCTTTTTTACAAGCTTAAAAAGGACCTTCACCCCCAGCTCAGATCCAGCTTCCACCCAATCAGTCCCTCCTCCAGGCCAGCTCCAACCCTGCTCAGACCCCGCTCCGATCCGGCTCCGATCCGGCTCCGATCCAGCCTAGACCCCGCTCCCATCAGGCCCGGATCCAACTGCACCCAAGCTCAGTCCCAGCTTAAATTCTGCTCCAACCCAGCTCTGCTCAAACTATCAGCTTGAGCATCTCCCCTCCCCCCTCCATCCCCAGGAAACGCATACATTGAGCATCGGGTTACAGTTTCATGCAATGAGTTTCAGCTCTGATCTGTACTGTAAAAAGATTAAACCTGATAGAACTTAACTGGAAATGAAGCAACGCCTCTTCTGAGAACACATGAGAGCTCTAAGCTCACTCTATTCTACTAATACTAAAAAATATATGTAAGCCAAACGTCAAAATTCCCATCACTTTATTTATGTATGTACTTAGGAAAACATGGATATTTATTTTGCTTGTTATTTAAATGCTTTTGGCATAATTTAGTTCACTTGATCCTTTATGACTGACTGTGTGAACATGCAAGTGAATCTGATCATGTCTTAAGCACCAAATCTGGATAAGATTGAGATAGAGTGACGAGGCGGTTTAACCTTTTGAATGTCAAGCCTGGTGAGAATCAAGAAAAACACAGAAAAGGAACAAAAATGCCGCATGTATCAAGAGAGCAATGATTCTGTGACAACAGTATGTTGGAGCAAGAACTCATCTGGACTTGGCCAATCATGGGGCTATGTCCTCTTGAGCGATGCATCACAGTTTGGTCCAGACCAACCCAGCAGACACCATTCCTTACATGTATATAGTGCTTTTCTGGACACTCCACTCAAAGCGCTTTACAGGTAATGGGGATCCCCTCCACCACCAGTGTGCAGCCCCACCTGGATGATGCAACGGCAGCCAGAGTGCGCCAGAACGCTCACCACACACCAGCTCTCAGTGGGGAGGAGAGCAGGGTGATGAAGCCCGTTCAGAGAGGGGGATTATTAGGAGGCCATGATTGGTAAAGGCCAGGACACCAGGGTAATACCCCTGCTCTTTTCAAGAAACACCCTTCACTTTTAATGATCACAGAGTCAGGACCTCGGCTTTGCATCTCATCCGAACAACAGTGCTTTTTTATAGTAGAGTGTCCCCATCACTGGGGCATTAGCGTGTTTTTGTTTTAAAACGGCGATTCCCATAGAGCCTCCGTGACGTGGCAATTCACCCAAAGGTCAAAGGTCATGTAAAAAGTCCTCATCATGTTTCTGTTCCCTTACTGTTCTCTTACTGACTTATCACTCTCTAAAAAGGGCTCACACGCTCTGATGGACAGGGTGTCTTCTTGTCACTCATAACTGTGAAGTATTTTGCTTCCGTACTTATCGTCTCATTTTAAGCTCACACTCAATATTCTTTTGTTTTGGCTTGTATGTCAGGGAATTCAACATTTAGCCCACTCTGTAACTTCACAGCCGCTGTAGTGGCAGCGACTGGAAATTCTCCAGAACTATGCCAGCGTCACAAAGAACAGCTTTTCTAGATCTCCCTCCTCCTACAGTGGATTACTAAGACTGGCCCTCCCGCCAACAAATCTTTGTTCACGGTTGATATTTTTATTTGATCCTTTATTTAACCAGATTAGTCAATTGAAAACAAAATTTTTATTTCCCCATGATGATCATGGATGGGTATAGCTTCCACGATGGTTAAGAATCTACATGAAGGTACTTCAAATATATACAGTTTTTTAGGGCTTTGGGAAAGATTCTGAGAGTTGAAAGGGCAGCAGAGCACTTTTTCCACTGCTTTTGGAAGAATGGGCAGGACACTAATGGGTCTGTAATTAGTGAAGTCGTTCTTTCATCAGATCCATAGATGATAGCACTCGAGGCTCTGCGGTTTCAGAAAGGTACTGCATAGGACACAAAGGCTGCAGATGTGAAGAATAAGTTTGTATGTTCCTTTTCAACATGGGATTTAATGAATCTGATGTGTGTCTCATCATCCACAGCTGTTCAAAGAGAGAGCTGAAAGGCTCCAATTCCAAACTCATGGCCACCCACCTTAACCAGCTCAGCAAACCGGCACTGTCAGGTGGCAGCATCTAATGGAACTGACATTCCAGCTCACAATAATGAAGGGCCATGTGACTGTCAGTTTTATTAGCTCACTTCTGGCCTGAATGTAAGGATTTTGAAGTAACAGGCTACAACTCACCACAACATGAGACTTCATTTTCCCCACGAGCTGTAACATCACTCACCATGTAAAATCACAGTGACGACAGCACTCCCTCCTTTTCACAGCTGTGGACCACAGATGTGATTTTTGCTCACAGCAGCAAGGACAGATTTTTGTGTGTGTGCAGGAGGACGTGGAGGGGGGGGGGGGGGTAGTCAATTTAAGAAAAAAAAGACAAAAATGAACCAAGATTAAAAAAAGAAAACTCAAGACTACAGGGAAAGAAAGCTGAATGAAATGAAATAAAAGAACAGAACTTTTGCAGTTAATGGAAAGGGCAGGCTAGATAACTGCAACTCAGCAAGTTCTTGCACAGCACAGGCTACACGGAGGTGAGATACCGATGTGAGATGCTGCACGCGCTCCACAGTGGTGACCTCCAATTAAATTAAGCCCAGCTCTGTCTGCAAGCCTGCATACGTGGTAAGAAAACTTGCCAACATGCCTAAGGTGACCTTAGAGTGACATTGGTTATAATGCTAGTGTCAAATTTGCACTTGGAGGTAGCAGAACGTTTTTTCCTCTTCTGCTTTATCTCAGACTACTTATTACCCAGCTTTGTGCAATTTCTTTCAACGTTCCCCATATATGTTCTGCAATGGCTGCTTTGAGCACATTTTGTTTTGGGTCTTGAATGTATGAACAGGTGAACTGGTTCAACTGTCGCTTCTGGCAGATCTTAAAGAGCACAAGAAGGGTATGTACAAAGGGCAATTTGGCCCAAGCAGCTCGTTTGTTTGCAGGTAGGTGTCCGAGCCGATGATCTCAACCAGCTGTTTGCTTAAAAAAGTACAGAGCATCAGCTCCAATACTGTGCCTGAGCAGCCTGTTCCATGCTCCCACAACCCTCTGTGTAAAGCAATGCCTTCTGTCCTGAATGGAGGATCTCATCCAAACATTTTTTGAAAGAAGGCAGGCAAATAGCTTTAACGGGATGGTTGGGTAGCCTGTTCCACACTCCCATCACCCTTCAGTTGCATTTACTTAAGATTACAATTTGTCAGAGATTACAAAGAAAAACAAGCTTTGTTAAATATCAGCAGCTGATAAGACTTCCTGAAGTAAATGAGCAAGTAGGTGAAACCAGACATCTTGCTTTACAAATCATCTTCCTCAGCCCTCAGCCACAACCTTGCCCTCCTCCTATTCGGTGCGAATCAGTGGTGGTGCTCAGGTATTCATTCATCATGCCTGCAGAGCTAGTTATAATGGCTGACAACAAACAAAATAATCACTGAAACCGATAAATCTAATTTGCAATGGAAGGCTTAACTGTTATCCCTCCACCCAAAGCAGAGCTTTACAGCTGTGCCATATCCACTTATTCCTAGAGCTGGTGAACTCCGTATCGGCAGCACAGGGAACGCAAGCTGGGGGGAGAATTGAGCCCGGTGAAAGCAATATTTAAAACTAACAAAGAGGACAGAGACCTCAGTATCATCAGTAAGCAGAGCTCGGAAATGAATCTCCTCTCCCAGATCTCAACTCCTTTTACTTTTAGAAATAGATTTGCAGGCACACTAAGGCCAAGCTCCTAAACATATCCCTTTGCTGCATGTGAGAGAGAATCTGAGCCCACAGTGCAGAAGGGAGGAGGTCGCAGCAAAGGGTTATTTGATCAGACCCCCGAGGTTAACTAGGAAAACGGCAAGGACCACCTCCCAGCCGAGGCACTCATCTGCTACTGATGCTCTGATTCATGCCAGCACCGTAAAACACAGAGGTACGCCCTCCCACTCAGGCACTTATCTCCCGTCAGTGCTCAGACACTGCAGGAAGAAGCCATCAGAAAGGCTATCAGGACCTCTGCCTGTGGAATTCAGGAGAATAATAAAAAACCGAAAAGGCAGCAAATCAGGGGAGGTTTAAAATTAAAATGTGCAAACCTAGGACTCCACAAAACCAGGGTGTAATAAAAGTAATCCTAAATGACATCGGTATTTCTTTTTTAAGAGGCCCAAAGTAATAAAAGTGTCCGAAACATACCTGAAGACGGCAGCTCCCTTTGTAGTTTTCGAGATTTTCCATTGATTTCTAAAGGGGTAGCAGCGCTACACCAGTACGTTCAATGCATGCGCAGCCTCTGCAACTGGACAAGCCCTGGCTCACTGGGAGAGAGCCAGCTGCGTGGAGACCTCACACTCACCAGGGAGGTGCTACAAAAACAAAATCGGTCTGGAAACGACCCACGTGCAAGCAGAAGCCACGAGAACAGCCCGAAGTTTAATTTGATGCACTTCCTCTGTGCAGACACGGCATGCCTCCCGTGATCCTCTTACAGAACAAAAAAGCTCCACCAAATAACTGCATTTGTGCAGGAAAATGAAAGCGGACGATTAAAAAGAAGCATGAGGTATAAAGCCTCTGGCCACAGGATGCAATCAAAAGGACAGAGGCAATCGAGCGAAGGGATCAATCAAAACCACACTGGTGCAGCATCGTACATCTAGTTCAGATGTAGATCGGACATAATCCTTTAAAGAGACAGGTCGCCCTTTAAAGTTTGTGCTCACTAATCGAGAGACTGAAGACTCAACACCCCCCCCCCCAGTTTTGCAGTTCACAGCTGACAAAAAAGAGTAACATCAGGAACGGCCCACAGGTTCTCACTGCAAATATGATCTAGTATCTGTTTTTTTGGGGGATATCCATATAACCTACACACCTATCAAAACAAACACAAAAGACTGGTCTTATCATGCTCAAAACAGTTTTGCAAGGGCACAGTGCTGATAACCTGATCAGTCTCCTTAGAAATAAAGATCGCTCTTGATAGCCTGATTGACTCATTGAAGTGGCAGAACTTGTTGACTGTCCGATTCGCTAAGTGAATTATTAGCTGTTGCAGGCTTACTGCCAGCAAGAGGACTGACTAGTCACACAGATTAAAACAATTAAGCAAACTGAATAGGCTGATTCGGCTTAATGCAGCGAATAACTAGTATACTAAATGGACAATCATGTTAAATAGTTATGATAGTGACATGACGCATTATAGGAACTGAAAGCTGGATTACAGACTAGAATAGATTTATAGACTAGAATTAGAAACAGACCGGGAAGACTTACTGCCACAAATAAACCAGGTGATAACCGACTGGCTGGAGATGTCATGAAATGAAATCCAAGAAGAGCTGATTGGACCCTAAGCAGCGAGCGTCAGCACAGACCAGAAAGAGAACCAGCTTCTCCACTGAATCAGAGCAGCAAAACCGCAAGGGCCACAGCACAGCTATCAGCTTCCAGACGTTACCTATGACACCGTGCCATGGTGTCTTCGCACAGCAGTTTTCACAGCATTTCATTTAATTGTCTACTGCACCTCTAATTTAATCTATATTCTTTGCTATGGTTCGACGACACGCAGTTCTCTGTTCTTACCACAGTGTTCAACAATACAGTATACATTTTTACTCAAGGGGTTAGCTATGAGGGATCTGCAACTTCTATGACTGCAAAGATAGTGGATGGACCACCCTTAGGGTGGTTCAATGATTTGTGGTTAACGTTTTGTAGACGAAAACACATGCAGAAGGACACACCCAAGACACTAACTAAACAATGATCTACACACACACATGTGCATGCTTTGTGCAACGTTGCTTCCAGGCCACCTGGAACGAAAGACCAGCACATTGATCTCCAGCTAATCATCATGTGTTTTTAATGGGGTTTTTTTTAAATAGCACAGAGCACATCAATAAAGCAATTGACTTTTACTTTTCTGCATATCTGACTCTAGCACAGTAAAAAAAATGAACCCCGATGCAGCCTGTACAGCATAGCCTTGTCAACCGAGCCCAATCAATAAACTTTTTTTTACTACTTTAAGTGCTTCACCAGACCAGATCGGCATTTCTCCAATCCAAGCGGATCTCGGCAAGAACACTGCGGATCAGATTTGATGAATCATGCTGGCTTCTGACACTATGGAATGCTGTCGGCACACTGATCTGATTTTGTTTAATAAGTGATGTTATTCGAGACTGAACAGTCCAACAGGAAATAGAAGGTCTTGCAATAAAGGCAAGTAATAGGCAATGACTAACATGACACCAAAGAGCTTAACGTATTATAGTATCACAAATTCCAGTCGGTTTACTGATGCACAGCATTTATTCTCTTGCAAGCCTCTTTGGATATACATACCAGACAGAAATTAAGATGAGAATGTCATAAAAGATTGAATTCTCTTTCTATTTTGGAGAACCATCAAAAGAAAAAATGTTAAAATTATTTTTAAAAACGTAGCCCGTATTTTTCTACCTGCATCCTAACAAATGAATTCAGAGGTCCTGAGCAAAACACAGATTTATAGCGATGCACCCACCTGTGATAAAACTCCATCTCTGCACCACAGGGTTTTTGAAGAAGCTGTTTTATAAACTTGATCACTTTCCACATGTGGCTCCTGGACAACTTGTTATTTTGCAGCTGCATGTTGGGAGCAAGCACACCCCTAGACCCTAGCCACCCTGGCACAGAATTCATGCGTCATTTCTGGCACAATAGTAGCACTTCGGGTCAACAGCATGCGACACTGGCAACTGGAAAACAGAGACAACAGCTGTCTCCGAGAAGCATTGCATAACTCAGGTGGAATGAAAACCCTCCGGAACTACTGTTTTGGTGACACATGCACAGATTTGCATCAATCTACAGCCATGACATATCCCAACAAGTGAGAGGGACCGCTTTGTGCTCTACACATTTCCACTGCAAGTTATCCAAACCACCCTAGTCTCAAACACTTAACTCCACAACCTGCACTGCAAGCGCCCAACACCAGATCCTTAAACTAGAGCTCTAATTGAACATTACCAGCCCATATATTGAGACATTTTTAAGAGCGATGTCATGATTAAGGGTTTGGGATGTTCTGCATCTTAATCTGGTTGTTGAGCAGAGGATATGACATCATCGTCGTCAATTAATGAAATGGGGTAGCCTTTTATGACAGACGTTTACAACACAACTGTCTATTAGACACCTTCTAAATATGCAGTTCAAGAGAAAAGCGCACTTGTGGTTGATGTGGCCTCTCACACATTACCACTGTCAAGACAGCATCAAAAATGTCTCAATCAGACTCCACAGCCTATATGCTCTCATACAACCTTGTGAAGATCGACTTTATACACTACAAAAATATCTTAGTACATAAAAATACATTGATATCCAAAACATTTTTATATATTGTTAAGGATATAGATTTATATAGCGCTTTTCATTCCAAAGGATCCCAAAACATTTCACGTACAGTACAGGAGAAGAACCACAACATTCATATCGAAAAGCAGCACACAACAGCTACACAACAGAAGAGCAGGAGGAATAAGAACATGCTTCACCACCTAGATCTACAGGGACTGTCGGGGAAGCCTGTTTGTGCAAACCCATGGTGGAACTCAACCAGGGTTCAGGGGTTAACAGCCCTGAACACGGGCACTAACAGCAGGGCCACAGTTCCCAGTATGGCTCCCACAGCTCCCAGTATGAATGCACAACTACGCACAACGCTAACTACAATGAGCAGCACTAGCATCTAATGCCTTTTACACCTAGCAAACACAAACTGGGCCAAATCAGATTCAGAATCAGAAACTTTTATTCACCAAGTACATGACATACAAGGAATTTCTCTGGGTGCAGGTGTCGACAAATTCCAATAAGGTAAAAGTAACCAGAAAGAAATCTACAGATAAAAACAAATACCCCTGACTGCAGCAGATCTCTGGGCCAGCTTTACCCAATCCCAGGTGCTAGGACTGTCGAAGAGGCTGCATATTACAATACAAACTTCTTTATTTTCTCTATACTTTGGCAAACACAAAATAAACCCCGAAAATCCTGATTTAACACCTGGATCTACTCCTTTTGTAGGAGATGCACTTTGCCATTTTTTAGCTACATTTGGAGATGAGCATCATTCTCTGCTCATTCTTATAATGTCTGTCTATGGATACATACATGTCTGATATGTACCATCTTCATTATTAGTTAATTATTTCACACGGGTGATGTTTGTGTACACTGATGCATTTAGGGGTTTCGTTTGTCCAGATCTTTAAGCACGTGGTTCAGAATTATTTATTTTGTCCCATAAGAATGAGATTTTATTTCCTAATACAGAAAGCAAACTAACAATTCCTACATACTGTACAGCCATTTGATCCTTTGCCTGTTTTAGGAGCGATACAGCTCTTGTTGAAACTGCTCTAGTGAAGCAGAAAAATGATGTTTAATATGATAAACGTCAGACATCTGTTCCTACAGAATCACTGAAATGAAGGCGACGAGGTGGAACACCTGGTGTTGACGTGTATGAGCCTTGAAGCAAGCATAACGCCAGCGTGCAACAGGAGGGCCATTTGCTTCACAGTAGGATATACTGTAACGTTTTGGTTTTCTGATTGGAAAATACTGTACGTTTTCCCTTGAGAGTGCGATGCTGAAAGTCTGGCCCACTGAAAATGCCTTGAAGCATTCCTGTTAACTCCACTGTCTCTGCAGGCTAAGACGAAGACCCCCAGACAACCAGGAATGTACTTTCAGCCAGAAAGGCAGAGTTCCTGCAAAATAATTAAAAACCCAAACTTCCCGAAACAGCTCTCCCTCCCTTACCATGTATAGTGCTCTCTAGCAGGAAACCTGGGAGGTACTTAACCTTAGGATTTGCTACGGCAAGTTGCTACTGGATTTCTACCAACCTCCAAAACATGACTGTCAGCAGATGCTCTCCAAGGACTAAAATCCCCTGCTCTGTTTGCAGGTCCCAGGTCCTCCTGGACTCACCACATGGGAACATTATTCCACAGCCCGAGTCTGCACACTGGACACCCCACGAGCTGTCACGTCTCATTCAAGGCCTTCGTCCAGGTGCTTAGTCCTCTACACCACTGACCGTCCTTGATCGGCCACCCCCCTGGGGTCCCCTGAGGTCACACTGACCACATGACAGAACAGTACAGCTCACCCTCCTGAGACTGAGCAACGGCCGGCTGATTAGGGAGGACGCGCAACCGCTCCGTACTCAGATCTGAGTGCACGTCCGCTCGATCTGGCTCTCTCCTCATCTCCTCCTGTTCTCCCCCTTTCTTGATTTGTAGTTAGTGCAAAATTTAAAACACGTGAACCTTAACATGTCCCTACCTCCCCTCTCTAAAGTGACTTAAGCTACGGAAATACCACAGGACGCAGAGAGTTGATCAGGACCGAGATGTACCCGGAGGGTTTGGGTAGTTACTCTTGTATCGACGTGCCTGCACAAGTTCAGCCCCGATCCTGCCTGCGTCTTGCAAGGCTGGCGTGCTCCTGTGGTCCATTTAAGTCCCTCAACTCTCGTGCCTAAGCTGTGGCGAGCGTGCGTCACCGCGTGCCGCTCTCACCCTTGTCAAGAAGGGCTGAACCGACACTAACGTCCTGCCAAAATCATCTTATAATTAGAACTGCAAAAATATCTTCTCGATTAGCAACGCGTGGTAAAGCTTACAACATGACCTAAAACTGCTATATATAGAACTTGAGATAAATGTACCCGCGGAGTCGCCTTTTTCCGATAAACATGACACAGCTTAACTAATGTTAGATTCATAGTCCCAGTTAATTGCCGTTAACTGTTTCAGGCATGCAACTAATTAGTGATAGCACAAGCGCGTCTCAGCAAGTACTGCTAACCCGGAGAACCCCAAGCGCAGCGTTCAGCTGAAATGAAACTGCTCAGCCACCACAAACTTCAAACACGTCGGCAAGCAGATTAAAAATACACCCAAACACGTCCTCTTTTCTGTTTTTCTCTTGCGCTCCGAGAGGGTCTGGGGCGTGTGCGGTTCCTGCGCGCTGCCCGAGTTGCGTTCGCACGACCCTGACGGCGCCGGTTTAAAGAATGAAAAACTAACCTTCATGATGCTGCAAGGCGGGTGCGCTCCAACCTGGATCCGCTCGGCGGAGTGATCCCGGCTGCCGAGCCCAGTCCTGGGACTCCCGTGCTCTCTGTACCTCCCATTAGTGAATAAGACCTCGGCTCCGACCACCGGCTGGGCAGTGACCACGGCCGCCGCCGCCGCCGCCACGTCCAGGAACGCCCGGCCGCTGGACGAAGGCAGCGCGGTGTCGCTGCTCAGCCCGGTTAGTTCTGGTGCGGCAGCTCCCGGCACCGCCGCGGGATTAAGCGAAGGTCCCGATCCAGCTTCTGCAGCCTGTACCTCCGCCATCATCCCAACATCACAAAACAGCACAGAACATCGTGCAGCCGCTACAACAGCGCGGTGTACCACGGCTCTCCCACCGGTGTTTTATTTGAGGCTTCTGGTGAAAGAAACAAAAAGAAACCATCCAAAAAAACAAACAAATGCGCTCAAAAATCTCTAAGCCAAGGACGCAGCGTGTGGCTGTACGTGCGCAGGATGCTCCTCTCGGACTCGGCGAGTACTTCCAACCAACTCTTGCTGTTCTCTTCTGCTGGGAAACTGAGCAGACGGTCGGTCCCTGGGATCTTTTAGGGGCCGCAAGCCCCGATCTTCACAGAACACCGGCGGCGATGTCCTCGCTCGCTGCAAAGCGACGCGGCGGCGGTCTGACTATCAGCCCCCTCCTGATGTGAGCCGCAGCCGGTGCCTTCCAGTGCGCGTGTGAGCGCCGGCGAGCGAGAGAGCGCAGCAGCAGCAGTTCCCCGTCTACACGTGCTTCCCCGAGATGCGGGTATTTACAAAGCGCTCCTGTCTCTCTCTCTCGCCTGCTCCGCGCTCGGGAGCCTTTCAGGCTCGAGTTGCATCCTGTGCATTGGGGAATGGAGACCCCCCCGTACGCGAGGAGCATTAAGTGAACGAGCCTGATGAGTAGGGCAATAACTTCCAACCCTTTTTATACTTTGTGGTTTTGTTTAATGCAAGATACCATTTAGCCGACAGATAGATTGAAAGTCCGCAATTTCTGGTAAAGTGGGCCCGGAATGAGCTGAGATTTATTCTATACAGGGGTCATGCAACAAAATCATTTGTGGTCTTTTTGGGTTGATGTTGGGTCTCGGTGCTAAATTCACTGTGATTCCAGTACATTGATTCCTATTCATTTTGTTTGTGAGGCTTCTTAAGATGTACAATGATTTCAGCAAGAGTTAAAATACTATAAAAGACTATAAATTAGAAGACTATAAAATACATTCTCAAACAGCTGTTTTTTGAGAAGGTATATTTTCCCTCTTTTGAAAAAAACAATATTTACACTTCACCCTTTAGGTTTCCCCCAAACTTATTGTTGGTATTTTTATATGGAGTACGGTATTTAAAAATCCAGCTGCCTTACTCTTTAATGCACACAGGAAATATTAAAAGGAATACATATATATAGGTAAATGACTGTATTTGCATGTCTACATAGGCTCAGAAATTAACTCTTCAGTTAATCTAAACCAGGAAAGAACTGTACTCCGTTAATTCTAAATAAAACTGAAAAACATCGTTTACGGAGTAAATTGCTGTTTAAAGACGTCGATTAATATGATTTTACCAAGCTAATCTAAGCACACAGGCACTCGTGGCCCGCTTGTCAGAGCGAGGGTTGTGACCTCATCTATGCATATTGTTTGAAAAATAGATAGTATCCTCTTTGTAATACATGATCACAACGTGGGCAACAGATTTTTACATAACATCGCCCACACTGTTGTTAAGCAGAAAAAAAAAAGTACTGGTAGTTCTTTCTCGACTGTTTATTAATTATTTACATCTTCTGAGCTCGGTATTGTCCCGAGGGGAATTTACATAGTGAATGCCGTCAAAGCTCAAGCTCGAAGCTTTTCTAAATTACCATACTTATTTTTACATTTTTAAACTGTGGACAACAGCCAGTTTTTAAAAAAAAAGGATAAACAACAGAAACAATCTTATAGTCGGCAAATTAATACTTTGATGTCAGTCCAAAACCAGGGTTTTCCTAGAAAGCTATCAATAGTGCCCTCTAGCGGTGATTCCCTCATTTCGCCCAGGTGCTTTAAAGGTTTCTGTAGGTATGCGATATAAACACAATCAGCATTTGACGCTGTAGGGGAAAAGGAGAAAATGAGAGGAGCAGTGCTGTTCGTTTTGGAACTCGTCTCCACTGCCTGAGTGTTGGCTGAGTGGTGTTGTTGGGGTGTAGTTGCTGCTGGGCGCTACCCAGGTGTGCGTTGTCCTGAAGGGATCAGTTGGATCCCCTTCTATAGGAGAAGCGTTTCGGCGTCCTTGAGGACGAAAAGCGCTGCACAGGCCGAAATGAAATATTTTGAGGCCGTTATATTTTTATACAGAAGGCAACGCCACGACGTTCATCTTCTCTCGTTTAACATTTGAAGCGGGGTGGTCAAGTGAGGGGGGGGGGGGGGAAGCCGCTGTCGCAATCCGCCGTCTCTTCACGAAGACGACGGGAATGTTTTCACAGCTCGCCGCCTGTCTCACACATCAGAGGCTCCCCGCCTTCTGACCCGATTCCAGAAACGTTGAATGTGAAAATGTGGGGCTCATGAAGAGCGCTCAGACGGGGTTAATAAGGCTCCTTGCTCTCTGGCGGACGGCAGTTAAAGTTATGCAATGCTCTCGGTATGTGCTGTTGAAGACTCTCCCCGAGGCATTTGCAATATTCTGTTTAGCATTTATGTTAAACAACATTTTCCCTGCATTTCAGAGCGCAAAAAGCCGATATAAAAATCCGTAGGACTTGCCAATACTTGTGTTTTCACGCTTTGTCCCCATGTGTGATCGTCTCTCTTTAACACCAGAACTTGTAACGGGGTGATTTTGGCAGGAGCGGTCTTGCAGACAGGCAATCTCTGTGCTGTCGCCAAACAGATCTCTTAATGAAAGGTTAGCTAAGAACAGGACCGACTTCAGCAGGGGCGATCCCGCAGCAGTCCCCCAGCGTACATTCATTCCACACTTTGCATTCAGCTCTAATGGGTTTTTTTTTCTAACGCTGCAGGCGTTTCTTCTCAAATTCTCCTCGTTTACAAATGAATGGCTGAAGTATTCAGGGTTTTAATGAAAGCAATTATTTAAACAATGTCCAGCTAATTTGCTATTTTCTGGAAAAAAAAGTTTTAAATGAATTTTGAGGTGAGCATGCACAGTAAATACATTTGCAGATTGTGCTTACAAAGTCACCTGCCGAATCTTAGTCAGGTACTGCACGTACCTCGGGACATTTATTTTGAATTTGTGGAGTTAGAAAACATAAGCAGCAGAAATGCACAGAAATACAGTATTTCGTTAATCGACACTTGATATTACAGTTTAGTCCTCCGGTGTGAACAACTCATTTTAAACTCATGTCACCATTAGCAACTAATGATGCTCACCACTCCAAACTGGCAGAGGGTAAAGGTGAGGAGCTGGTAATTAAGAGGATGAGTAATGATTAGAAGTGGAAATGATGAAGAGTCACTGATTTTGCTAGTTCCCCTCGTGATCGTGGTTCCAACACAGGCTCATGACCTGCCTGCGTTCTCCGTGCTCTGCAGATTAAGGGAGTAATCTCCAACACCTTCAAAACACAACGGAATCCACAACCTTAGCAGGAAGGAAGCTGCCTGTATAAAAACACTTATACTTGACACCCA
Source organism: Atractosteus spatula (assembly GCF_055471065.1). NCBI lineage: Eukaryota > Metazoa > Chordata > Actinopteri > Semionotiformes > Lepisosteidae > Atractosteus > Atractosteus spatula. Next base: position 5,337,553 of record NC_142731.1, on the reverse strand, counting down.
GGTCACATGAGTTCAGAGGTGCCCTTGTAGAAAACACCCAGTGCTTTCTGTTGGTGACTTCAGCAGCAAAGTGCTTCTCGTCAACAGAACAAGTGACATTATGAGTCAGCGTACACTGCGGTACGCTTCCAAAAATACCCAAACAGGACATGACTGGGGTTATTATCTGACTTGCACTGGTTAATCGGCACTGTCAAGACCGGTACTGTAAATCCCACTGCGCACTGAAACAGGCCCAGTAAACCCAGGAGCTCAAGTTCTTTTCCAAGAGAGAGACCAGACCGTGTTCAATAATGTTGCAGCCAGTTAAATTCAAGACTTGTTCAACAAGCGAAACACTGATCCATCAAGAAAACTTTTAAACCGCCACAGCATTTAACGCTGGATTGTGGTTGATCCAGGCCTTTTTCATATCTTTGGTTACTTAACAGGTTCCAGAGGACAGCTGTAGCAGACAGAGCGCTGGGTGACCAGGGCCCCACACTGTCCAGATGTGTGGGAGAAGCCTGACTGGACCAGAACCTTCAGTTCACTATGGTGTTGACAACCGTTATGCTAGAAGACGACTCTCAAACTTGTTCTCTCCCCCTCCTGAAAACACTGCCGGGCATGCTACCCATCTCTCTGGCACTGCTACCAGTTCCCCTTCAGCCTGCGTGACGACCGGCTGTACGGCTCAAGACACAACCCCAGACACAGGCTCCAGGCTCTGGGTTCGGGAATGAAGGAAGGAATTATAACATTGAAGAAATGGAGGACTGAAAGAATTTAAAAGCAGAAACATAACCAATTAAGCAATTGTCAATACCAACCGTTGTCTTCTGGCTTTTTCTCTTTCTGTACTGCAAAGTCACACAGCTTTGTCCAGTGCCTGTGGGCAACCATGTTGTGAAAGGCGCTATACAAAAATAAACTGAATTGAACTGAAACCTCTGGGTTGTTTTTTTTTTAATGAGTGACTGCATCACCTCACCTTACAAATCCAGGATAAAACCGGTGACTGATCAATAAAAAAAGGCCTTTGATGATGCCAGCAGTGGCACAAAGTCTGATCATTATGAAAAAGGAAAGGCTTGCATCTCTCCGTGCTGTAGGGAGAACAAATGCCAAGTCGAGCTCACTGACGAGAGGAGCTCGGGCCAAGCCAGGAAGTTTGGGCCCACCGCCCGTCCAATCAGGAGATGATCCTTCCCTGGATGAACTGCACGAACTCCTTCCTGCGCAGGACGCGGTGCATTTTGAATGTGTTGGGGCAGACCTCCGAGGACGCCAGCATGTGACTGCGCAGCTCCTGGAAAGCCCCGCCCCTCACCAGCTGCACCCTCATTGGCCCAATGCTGCCTTTGAACCTGAATGATTTATAGATGGCGGAGTCTTCCTGGAGACAGTGATCCAGCTGGGGACGAGACAGAGACAGGGCTGTTACAGGGAGAGCACACCGCAAGATGCTGGTTTTCTCCCCTTACCCCCCATGCATAATGCATCCTCAGAAATAATTCAGACAAGTGGCGGTTTTTAAAAGCCTCTCTCCTGTCTGCCTGCCTCTCTGTAGCCTAAAATAAGCAGTGGAGAGAACCAAGATGTGAAAGTCAGGGCTCAACCATGCAGACCGCTGGACAGCTTAAGAACTCTAAACAAAGCAAAAAAGGGGAAAAAGTCTTGACTCACACTAATAAAATCTTTGGCACACATACTGTAACACCCTTTTTCCTTGAAGTGTTTATTTCTGCATCCGGCCTGCTGAACTAAACAAAGGCTTGGAAGCCCAGATTGGAAACGTTTTAAGAGCATGCCACAGTCTTCGCAAACTGAATGCTTCAGCAGCTCACGCACAGCAGAAGGCGACAGCTTGGCTCAGGAAAGCTGGACTGACTTCATTTTGGGGAAACTTTGCCTTAAAAAAGGCTTTCTGAGCCTGCCCGGAGGCTTCACGCCTTCGGGAAGACTCCTGCTGAAGTAGTTGGGGGCTCTTCAGAATGGGCTTTGCCGTCTGCACTTAGGAGAGGAGTCACAAGGATGGCTCTCAAAAGATCCTTTTTATAAATATTTTCTTACTGTTAAAACAGACTTGTATTAAAAAAAAACTTAACTTTGATAAATAAAAGCAGGGAGGGGTTTGAGCTGCAAAACAAGGAGGGAGGGCACACCTCAACATGAAAGCGAATCGTTAGATAAAAACTTGACCTGGCCCATCTAACCCTTGATGAACCACAGCCACACCACACTCAGTTAATGGAGACGCACACCAACAGCTCTTCGCAAACACCTCCGCTCGCTTGATGTTGACACTGATCAGGGTTTGTCAGAAGGGAAATATCTCTGTGACCCCTGATAAAGTGTCTCTCGGTATCTCGAAATCAAGGTTCTCCGAGTCTGCTTTTTTTGATCTCTGCTCGTGTGGCATCCTGTGACAGGAAGTGAACCAGAGTGAAACCGTCTTCTGTTTCCTCCTTTCTGGCCCATCCCATGGCAGCAGGGAGCTCGCTCTCTCCCGCGACGCCAGGCTCCGACGTGCCCCATGTCTGGATGCCCAGACTGGACGATTTTCAGAGCCTCTCGCATTCATGCGGTACCTGCTCTCTGTAAAAATGCGGCGATGTCTTTCTGGGATAACCAGAGATACCGGTGCAGGAGGCGAGTTTCAGTGAGCAGAGGAAACAAAACAAAAGAGCTGAAAGGAAAAGAAAAAGAAATAATAAACTCTAAGGAGCAGGGAAGTTGTTACATCGCCTTGGGAAATGGAATTTTAGATGCGCTCGGGGGAGCGGGGAAAGAAAAGGCGCCCAGCTCTGGCACGGCTCTCTCACTGAAATCACCCGGATTTCGGCTCGGCTGCAGCCGCCAACGCAGGCGCCGCATTCCCACGCGGCTGTGGAAGGGTAGGAAAAAAAGATAATACCGGTGGGGTCGCAGCAGAGCCTCTTAGAGAAGTAAAAACTGTGGACTGTGGGAAGAAACCCATGCAAACGCAGGGAGAACATGCAAACTCCACGCAGACAGCACTCCAGGAGTTGACGCCAGGAATCCAGCTCTGCAAGGCAGCAATGCTGATCACTGCCTCACCATGGCGCCCTAGAGATATTCAGTGTCTTTTCCCCACACTTTCTATTACCCCATTTTACATCCGCACTGTCGATATGTTTTACACCTTCAGGGGCAGGGCTTTCAAACGGAAACCGTTGACCGCTAGATCGCTTCACTTCCGATTAACCGGCTGTCGGGTTCGTCCACGTTACTTGTTCACACGCTGTGGACAGGGAAGCATCAAGGAAAAAAAAAAGACGATGGGGGTGTTTTCCTCTGAAGGCGGCGCGCTATGGAATGTGGCCAAGCCAGGATGGAGGCCGATCCCGCAGTCGGGCGCAGCGACAGAGGCCGCCTGTGGCTGGGCGGACGGTTGCCGTCCTTTGGCACCTGGTCCGGCTGTGGCAGACTGGGCCGGCAGCATGTGAGCATGGCTGAATGCCTTGGTCAAGCACTCGGCCAGCTCAGTGGGAAATGTCTCCAGCCTCCAAGCAGGGGCCGTGAAGAAGGGTGCACTCCAGCTCTGACTGAAAGTGCACTTCGGCCACCTGCAGGTGTTCCTCTCCTTTTCGTCTTTCTGACTGACCTTCTGTTGTCTGACAAAGTCTTAAAGGAGCAGAACCTTCCACTTTCTTTTCCCGGTTTGCCTGCACCCTCACGTAGGAGGGGGGTCACCCAGTTGGCTGCAGGTGTACAGGCCTGGAGTGCGTCTGTAGGGCTCTTTCAGGAATCCCTCTGGTGCGTTTCTCTGCTGCAGCCCCCAGCTGCAGGTGACTGAGCAGTGTGTTCCTCAAACTGCCTTCTGCTGGCCACTGGACATCACATGGCCTTGTCTCAGGCAGATCCTTATCAAAGTCTCCCACAGCCCCTACAGTGCCGTCCTACACTGGGGCTTTGCAGCAAAGCCGCCGTGCAGACAAGCTGGTCAAAATCTGGTTTTGCGAGGGGTTTCACGTCATGCAAATGAACATTTTCTGTTTAAACCTAATAATTCTTGGTATTTCGACTGTAATACCAAGTCTAGTCAGGCGACAGAGGCCCGTCATTGCTCTGACCCCAAATGCTCTCAGCAGAGCCTGATGGGAGAGAGATGTTTGGAGAGCAAGTTTGCTGTACTTTTAATTTCTTTCACTTTTAATTTTTGCTTCGTTTGTGTAATGATCATGTTATTGTAGAGCACTCTGAGTTTATTGGAGAGCATTCAGAATTAAAACTGTATTACTATATAACTACCTCTTTCATTATTTTCTGCCATTTACTATTACTCTGGGTACAATAACAAGGCTCATCAGGCTCACCCACCTTGTAGCGCTGCTCCTCAGACAGATTCCTCACCCCTCTCAGCTCCAGGAACACCTGGTAGTGGGGATCTGAGCCTCCGGAGAAATGTCCTACAACAAGGAACAGGAACGCCTTCACCTTCCTGCGGAACGGATCCCTACAGAGCTCCCTGAACCTGCCTCCAGCTATCAGCTAACCTGACCTTTCTGGAGTCAAGACACAGTTTTGAAACATAATTTAGTGTGTAACTTATTTTTTGGTTTCCGATGTGCCAAAGCACAGGGGTGGCTGACAATCGATGAAGCTCACAGGCATATCAATGCCTGGTTAAATCTGTACCCCACCCCTCCAAAAGCTGTGTGACATACAGCACTTTGACAACCTGTTTCCCAGCAGGTGGAGTCTGTTCTTCCACCACTGGAATGAACCAATGGATGAAATAAACCAATTTAAAGTGTTCATCTACAACAATCATCCATTTGTGATGGGACGCCAGTCACAGGGGACAAAGAGACACGGATACGCACACACTCACACCAGAGACAGTTTTCCCAGAAGCAAGTTAACCTAGTAGTATGTCTTTGGACTGTGGGAGGAAACCAGAGCACCATGCCAACATGGGGAGAACATGCAAACTCCACACAGACAGCACCCCAGGACGTGAACCCAGGGCCCCAGCACTGTACAGCAACAATGCTAACCACTGCTCTACTGTGCCACCCTACTGTTTAATCATTTTTACATGAAACATCTTTACTTACTTGTCACGATAATGCAGGTAATATTATATTGACAGGAGTATATGAACTCTTCAAATATTACAATGGCAATCCATCGGCTCTAAAGACGCCATGGAATCTGGCAACCCCATTCACATGCAAGAACACGTTTGAGACAACACTGAGAAAACAGTAAAGACATTTAAAATTGCCCTGTTGTTTCTCACAGGAGAGCACCGTGTACTCTGGCAGCTGGTGTGCATTGATTACTGCCCTGCAGAAACTACATCAATTACAGTACAGCTCTACGGGCCCTCTAAAGTACGTCAGAGATGCAGAGCAGCAGACAGAATCAGACTGTGGAAGGCAATTACTGCAGAATGACCTGGGCTACACACCCACGTCACAACGAGCTCCTCCACCACTCCTGGAGATGGACAACAGGCCGATATCGGCTGGGGCCGGCTTACCCAGAATGCCACTCTCCGCACAGCAGTAGTCGATGAGCTCAGCTCCTGGCCAGAGACTGACCGCGCGCTGCAGGGCGCCGTAAAACAGCTCCTCGGACACCTTCTCCCCCCTCACGCTCAACATCTGTCCGCGTCTGCGCAGAGGACAAACAGGCAACACACGCTGCAGTCTCCCACCGACTTCTTCCCCTTCCGAATCCCCACGTTACCCCAGTAACATCCCCAGCGCCGTGGCAGTGGAGATGCATGAAGCCACTGAAGAGTGATTTGCCTTGGACTTTGCAAGCAGCGACCCACAGCCTTCCCACAAAGACATCCTGTTGACTTCGGAAACCTGATCTCGTTTTCACGGGAATCCAGCCGACAACAGGGCACAGTTTCAAACCTCTGATTTTTCAGTTTTTATTACATGCTCTTTTTACTCATAATAAGAATACTAAGTTTATATAGCTCCTTTAGATCTCTCACAATTCGTTACAAATAACAGAAAAACAGTACACAGGATACACAGGTAAATATAAAAACCCAAGTACAAGGTAACGTGTTTTTAAACAAGTTTAAAATAATGCTGGTTCAGCAACAGCTGCCTGGGTGGCCACATCGAGTGGGTGTTTAATTGAAGGACTCCAGACTAGAGGGGTAACATACCAACAATGTCAATCAATGGCAATTCTTAATTAAAAATTAAGGAAAAAAATATGAAATTTAATTTTAATTAAGCATCTGTTAAAAATGTTTTATGAAATTTCCCATCTTGAAATAAAAGATGGACAATTTACTACTTGAAGGGTAAAATAAAGAGGAATGGAGAGCAACGCACCTGTACTGAAATTCTACCACTGGACACTGATTGTGGAATCCGACCACTCTCACCACATCTCCAAGACGATACCTGGGAGAGTGCAAAACAAAAATGTTTCTGTTTTTACACCCTGATTTGTGTTCAGCTGTTTAATATGGCACACAAACATACACAGCAGCAAAAAAAAAAAAAGATTTTAAATTTAAGATGAAAATCCAAAACATCAAATATTCAATGCTGAAAAGTAAACTGTTTCAGAAAAATAAACTGTTTCAGCAGTTGAGTCTTCTTTACTTTTACTAATTAGGGTAGCAGAGGTCTAATGGTCCTTTTTCAGACAAGAGATGCTGACAAAGCTCCCCATTCAGATATCAAACTTTGAAGCCAGCGACAACAAAATTCATTTTTATGTAAAGGTTCTGAGGACACCTAGCGGTCACATATGGTAATAACAACCCCGAATGACAGGATGTAATCTCTAAAGAAAGTCAGTGGTAATTTAGGGGAGTGAAATTTAAAAAAAAGGTTTTCCTTTTTATTAGATAAGTATATTTTATTCAGTAGATAACATACATTAAATGCAAACTGAAATGTCCTAGTGAAGTCATTCTATAAGTACATTTACAGGTCTGCCTGTATCAGTGCCATCTGCACACACGGCAGCAACAGGAAGTCACAAGCAGGCAGTCCCATCAGCTGCCCGTTTCGTGAATAAACGAGCAAAGCCCGGTGTTCAAGCTCAGAGCGCGCACTCCTGCCAGAAACGAGAGACTTTTTTTATTGGTTTTGAAATTCTAGGGTTGTGCTTTTTTTTTTGCATTTGTGATATAGGACACTTCTGAAAAGCAGCACATACAGGACAGTTGACTGCGCCTACCTGTACAGCCCGGCCGCATTGGTGACGACCAGCTCATACTGCTGCCCCTCCTGCACCTGGTGCAGCAGCAGAGTGCCGGGCTGCCTCTCCTCCAGGCTCTCCTCGGGGATGAACTCACAGAACATGGATCGCGGACACAGGAGGTACTGGCGCCGCTCTCTCTCGGGCCACAGGTTCACCCCAATCAGGCCTTGGACCGGCACCGGGCGCAGGGGGGAACAGAGACCAATTATTCCTTCAGAGCCCGAGCAAGCACCCCCGTACCCCACGTCCTGCACAGAGCCCTCAGAGACAGGAAGGAGAAGGGGGGGCCAATGGGATTCTAGAACGCAAATGATCTGCTTTCCGAGATCTGGAGATGTCTCCACCTACGAGCTACACTAAATTGATTAAGGACACTTGTGGGTTTGCGGGAGGTGGGGTACATCCTCAGCCCCACACCATGCCCATCTTGCACTACAGGATACCCCAGGCTGCTACAGCCTGGAGTGGTGGGGTAATCAGACACCGCAGGCCGTCTGACAACCTGCACAAGCAAGCGAAAGACCTGTGGATATCGTCAGGGCGACTCCAGCCTTAACGACCACCTGCGAAACGGATTGAATGGTCAATAACAGACAGTCGCTCCTTTGAGATCGTTTCTTTTTAGAATTGCGACTTAGATTTGTACTCTTTGAAAGAAATGTACACCTTGCTGCGATGAAGTTTATTTTCTAAAGAGAGGAAAGACAGCTGTGGATATCCGACAGTCAGTCACAGCCGGGCTGCTTCAGCATCGCAGCAGATGAGCAGAACTACGTTCAGTTCAGCACGAGGACAAATATGTCCGTCTCCTGGAGCACAAGATGCAGGGTTGCAGAAATAAAGTGTAGAGCTAAGCAAGCAGCAAGAAGCCCAGGGTTCGAACCTTCTGTGGCGGCGTAGAAGGGAGAGTAGAAGGGCACTCCCTGGCAGTAGTGTCGTCTCAGGAGCTCGCCGTAGACGTGGTTGGAGCCCGAGTCCACGGTCAGCACCAGGTTGAGTCGGGGCCACAGCCGGCGGGCGATGCCCTGGAAGCCCGTCTCGCACTGGGCCCGCAGCTGGGCGGCCCTGGCCGGGTCGGGCCGGAGCCGCGAGTCCAGGTCGCGCCGGACCTCCTGCGGGACAGCCAGCTCGGGCCTGACCCGGCCCAGCTCCACGTCCTCGGCCAGCTCCCGCCAGCGCTCCTGCAGAGCTCAGACACACAGGCCCGCCGTCAACCAGAGCGCGGAGACCTCATCGCCACAGCTCGGGACGGATGACAACAGCCAGGCTTAATTGGCCTCAGCTGTCATTATTAGGAATCAATCCTGACCTCATTTCCTCACTTGACGATAATAAACACTGCACACAATCCCTCTGCAGCTGCCCCCGGTCACTCCTCACTCTGGAAGGGGGTCCCAGCCTCCTCATCCTCTGGCCAGGAGAAGCAAAACGTACCGAGACTAAAACACTCTCTAAACCTTTCTATAGGGCTCATTCCTAGCTGTTGGTATTGCTGGTGAACCATGGTTTTACTGGGATTAAATCCAGTTTCTGTGGCTTCACTACACTTTTCTCACCGGGCTATCACAAGCAGTGTGCCCGAGGAGTGTTCACTAGGGTATACTATGGTACGAGTATGGTATCTGTGCCCAATGAGTTGGTTGGGTGTTTTGCAGGTAACTAAGAGCGAGCTGTTTATCTGCTCCTGCTGTTTTGCCTGTGCTGTAATTATCAGGAAGTCTGGCGAAGAAATATCAAAGCAGAAACAAACACCGATGTACATACAACCGTACATATAATCGAAAAGAGATGGAATATCAGCAAAACCCGGGAGAGTAGCAGCACTCTCGAGTGCAGGTTCTTGACATCACCCCTCTCTCGAAGGAAGCTGCACAAGATCAGCACAAGATCTAAATTCCTTAACAGTCCCCAGACTTCAAAGCACTCACCCTCTGCATGAAGTTAGCCTTTCAAAAAGAACTAAGCAATTCATCCCGTGACCGAGGGGGAGTGAGAGGCAGAGAGGGGGCCCCGACGGCCGCTGGGGCACCACTATACCTGCAGGGCGCAGAAGGCGTAGTAGATGGTGCAGGCGAAGTTGGACTCCAGGGTGCCCAGCGAGGGGTCCTTGACAGCAAAGAGGAGGTGCAGGTAGAGAGCCTCTGGCTCGGTGGGCACCTCGAAGGCTGGCGCGGGGGTGGTGTAGAGGCTGAGGAGCTGGCGAGAGCTCCTTGGGGTGGAGGAGTTGGGGCCAATGGGGATGCCCGCTTCCGACTGGTGCCAGGTCGGGTTGTAGAAAAACTTGGCTGTCCTCTGCAGGCTCTGGGTGACTGGGTAGGCACTGTGCATGGCATCTAGGCACACCGCCACGCCCTGCCCAAGACATCAGACACAGCAAGAACGTCCCAATCCTGCACCTCTTTACTGGAGCAGAAGAAAACACCGAAAACCTGCACAAATCCAACCTAATGAGCTACACGCCCCGAATGGCCCCCTCTCATTGCCCTGTCTGGAGCCTTTCTCAAACGTTCCTATCTCTCTGAAAATACCTCTTTCCTTGAATTCCAGGCTAAACCTGCCTTTTCCAGCAAACAGAATTCAACACCAGAAAAAATTCTCCAACACAGTTTTGGACTGTGCACCTGGACTTCAGATGTATTTTGTCCTACCCCTCCTGCCTGATTCTACCCCCTGGCTGTTTCCTCAGTATGCTTTGTCTTTTGCCCAGCTAGTCTGCATTCTGAATTGCACGTCTTAAATCATTTGCGTCTCCCCTCCCCTGTCTTGATGGTCTGCTTGGTAAAGGGTGAATTTAGGTTTTCTCCTCTCTTTTAAAAGACAGCCGCACTCACAGAGTGTCCGGATCTCCCTGCCTTCCCTGCAGGAGCAGCTCCAACCCACAGCAGCCCCGGGGGGCTCGGTGCCCACCTGCAGGAAGAACTCAGTGCTGGTGTCCCTGGTGCTCAGCAGCATGCTGCTGGAGCCGGAGGTCCCGGAGGTCAGGGCCAGCACGCTGGGCCTCTCCGCAGTCAGCACCCCCGCCTCCCCGCCGGCGACACGCTCCACCAGCTCCCTGTAGTCCTCGTAGCCCGTCAGCGGGTGGCGCTCACGAAACACTTCGCCGTCTGAAACCACAGAGATCAAATCGCTTGGGATGTAACCGGTCTGCGCAAGCCTATTAGTGCCATGGAGAACAACAAAAACAATTACTGGGTTTAAGCAAGATGAGATTGAATTTATATGAGATGACGCTGGCTTTAAATGTGATATTACTTTGTAAACAATATCACCTTCTGTGGCTAAGGATCTGCACCTGTGGCTGGAAGGTTGCCGGTACGAATCCCGCAGCCAGCAGAGGAATCCTACTCCATTGGGCCCCTGAGCAAGGCCCTTAACCCCAGCTGCTCCAGGGGCACTGTACAATGGCTGACCCTGCGCTCTGACCCCCAGCTTCTCTCCCTGTCTGTGTGTCTCATGGAGAGCAAGCTGGGGTATGTGAAAAGACAAATTCCTAATGCAAGAAATTGTATACGGTCAATAAAGAGATCTTATCTTAGATTGCCATTAACAAAATGGAATTTTCTTAGGTCTCTTTTAAAAGGTACAGGGGTCTCTTTTAAAAGTTAGAGAAAGTGTGCAAAACTGAATAACTAAATAAAAATGATGGTGATACAGATGACTTAGGCGTCATAAAAGTTACCAGCATATATGTCGTTTTTTAGGGCATTTTGCAAGGTCAAATAAGCAAGTATGCAAGAGTTCCAATTAACCGAACTGGATAAGCTAAGAGAAGGCCGAGGTAGAGTTGAAAACGCTGCAAAGCACTTGTCTGGCTGATGTCAAAATGTCCCGGCGGTACCTTGAATCGAGCCGAAACCGTGCAGGCGCCCGTAGGAGGTCTCCGCGTTCTTCCGCAGGCGCCCCAGCAAGGTCTCCTCCTGGACCCGCTGCACAGCCCTGGTATCGGACTCCAGGCGCCGGCGCTGCCTCCGGCCCAGCCAGCCGAGCACCCGCACGGCCAGGTAGTGGTTGAGCAGGCTGCCCAGCGACCTCCGCTGACCCTTGGCTCTCCAGGCTATGTCTCTCCAGAGCAGCGCCATGGCCGAAACGACGGCCACCAGAAGAGCCGGACCTAGCCAAGCAGCCCACATGGAGAGGGGTCCCGTACGACAACACGGTGTTTGCGTAGCTACGAATCACGCCTTCTTTGTATCGGCAGATCGTCAGTTCAAGCCGTGCCGGCCATTAGCAAAAAGTTTGTTTGACTTCAACGGAAACAGGACAGCTGAAGGTCTTAGGAGACAAACAATGGTGTCCGACTCGCAGTAAAACGAGAAAACGAATATAAAAAGTACTTGAAACCGGGAAATAAGTACATCGACATTTCTCACTTTAGAAAACAGGATTGTGGGTATGAACTACTAGTTTTTCCACGGAGCTGTCAACGCTTAAAACTCCAGCCCGATAAACTGCCAAGACAGGCTTATCTCTAGCAATAACAACAACAGACAGAGTGCTGCTCGCTCTTTCAGTGTTGTGCACGACAGCAGCTCCAGCTGCAGGGACGCGCCGGGGGCACCGCCGCACTCGCCAAGGTGTTCCTGTCACCAGCTGCTATCGATAATCCCAGAGGACGGTGCACCGCTGCTCATCGCTCCAGCGGTTTCCAGTTTTCTCTTTGCCTTCTTCTTTCCTTCCTGTTACAGCTGCCGGTGACCTTTAACCTCCCCAAACTTGCCGTGATGTCATTTCGAAACCGCCCCCATTGAAAACCGAGAGCCGGGAGGCTGGTTTCGAGTGCGCGCCGTGCGTGTGCGGTGCAGCCCGTCCTATACGGAGCCAACGGGACACCTGAATCTAGCCTTTTCGGAAAGTTATTAACTCTTAAACCATTTTGAAGGCTTTCGTTTACTTAAAATACAGACTCACTAACTTACCTTGCTGTGTATTTCAGTTATTATGATGTACAATTTCAGATAATAATTACACGTGCAAATCAGAAGTGCGTTCAGAAAAACGCAGTCTGCGAAGTGTGCGAAAGTATTCCTTATTCCCGTTATTGCTCAACTTTAATTTTCGTAGAATGATACAGAATGGGACAGGGCATCGATTTTATTAGATACTGCCAAACATTGCACATCTGTGTATACATCAATTATTTTCAACATCGGCAAATATGTACTCTATTATCAAATATGATGCAGCCGAATCAAGAACATAATTCTATGCAGGACACAATGCACACTACCGTATGTAAGAGCTGATAAAAAAAAACTGAAATTTACCCTCTGAAAAGAGATGCCAAAATCTTTCTTAATGCATTCATGTCAATAACGTTTACATGCTGTGTGTTGTCTGAAGCCTGAATGACACCAGTTCTCAGGAGATGTCGGATAGTTGGGACCTACAGCAGGAGTAATTACTTCATCTACTCCACGGGGTCACTCAGCAGGAATGGCAGTGTACTCAGGAGTGCTGAGTGGGGTTGGGGAATTCAGGAAGCTAGTCCGATTCACAGAAGAAAGTATACAATTCTGCATGCGACGACTGCCTTGATTGCTCCCTTTTCATTTTCTCCAAGTGAGGCAATTTAGAGTGACGGTAGTCAAAGCTTCTATTTTCAGAAGAGGACAAAAATAGAAATCTAATAAATCAAAATGCTGGACATTGAAACACCCAGCAAAATGTTGCTTGATTGACCTTTTTTCCACTTTACATTTGCATAGATAAATAAGATCTACCTTTCCTGCAATCCCAGCTCCAGTGTCACAAACAATCATTTTTAAAAAATGAAATTGTCTTGTCCATGCAAAACATGATTTCCATGATTTGATCAGCCATGCATGACAAAAATATTCCATCATTATTTTCCTTCATGATAAAGAATAATTCTTGGGACACTTTCCTACTTGTATCCAGACAACTCCATCAATATTAGATGCAATTGATACAGAACGGGACAGGGCATCAATTTTATTAAATCCTGCCAGACGTCCGCCAGCCTGACACAGGTTGCTCATCTGTGCACACCACTGTAACATCTGATAGAAAATAAATAAAAACTGAAAATCCCATTTTAGATCCCATACTCTTTTTCTTCTTCAAGACTTAGCAAATACTGTATCTTACGATGGAATAATAATGAAATATTCCACAATTGCAAAGTCCATTTGCTGTGCATTTCACTGTGTAACCTGCTGCATTCCTTGACCTGGACATATCAAACTATAAGGGCTCCTACCTGTACATTCATAGCTACTGCTCTTAAATAAGTAACAAACAACCCAAAAACACAGAACATGTGGAACAATCAGGTTCCTATATACCAGTGTTAAAGGGATGCACTTGCTTTTTTTCTGCAGAATGTTATAACAGAAAAAGAACCTGGTACTGCGTGTTCCAAGATATTTTTTTGACAGCAACAATTCCGTAACCTCTGGCTTCCCATGTAAACAGCAAACAGTATCCAGGCAACAGGTGCAAGCAGGTGTCCTAGCAACAAGTGGATACCTCATGCACAGACCTGGAAGTCAGAGGAATTCTGCAGGGCTCGGCAGCATTAAAGCACAACCCAGAAGATTCTGAGCTTTTAGACCCCACCTGTCCAAGAGTGTTGGAACCAGGAGCAAAAAAGTTCAGAAACTCATTTGAGGGCAGAGATTAGATTAGATGCAGAGTAGCCTGAGGTCAGGGAGAGCATATATACTTGGTTTCGGTTAACTCTGCAATGCACATTGATTTTAACACCACTATTTAAAAAAAATACTTTTTAATATACTAATAAATAAAAACATTTCTAGCGAGTATTTCTATAATGAGTTATGTACTTTTTTTACTTTGTAAAATACTAAAAAAATCACCTTAGAATCTTACTAATTCATCTGCAATAAAATCTTTTTAACACGAAAATACACAAAAATGGTATGAAAGATTTGCTTAGAACCTTTAAAACCAAGCCTGGAAAGGCTCATGGAAAATCTCAAGATGAGCTATAAAGAAAGCCTCTTTTCTGCAATTCATTTTTATACTCCTAACGCTACGCAGACAATTTAATTTGGCTATTTATTGGGGCAGTTTAACTTTTGATTTGCATAGTTTAGACCTCCAATATCCAGTTTAGACAAACAACATCCTGGGTTGAGAAAAATGCAGGTAAGCCCTGCAGACAACTTCCCATCTGCTTCAAACAAAAATGTTTCATGCCAACATGAACAACAACAACAGTACATGTTTCATCCAGAAGGTGGCAGGAGTGAGTTTTCTTAACCCTGCTAAACAGTCGAGTGATAAATGGCTTGTTTTTCTTTTGCCTTGCTTGGACTAAGCCCCAAAGGAAATGAAAACCTTAAGAGTTTAATTCTTGACAGCGTTCTGTCTGAGTGATCTCTGACACTAGCTAAACAATAACAACCCCGAGTAAAATGTCAAACTGGATTTGGGGAATGAAAAGAGCAAGACGAGAGGATTTCTGTTTGGCTTTTTCGCAGACGTGGGGCTCTGGTTGAGGCCTTTATTTCCTGCACGAGTCGTTTAGGACTCGGGACACAAGAGTGGTGTCTGGTCACGTATTTTTTGTTACCAGTGATAGAACCGCTTCTCATTCGCAATAAACGGAAAATCAGAAATCAGAGAGGATTTCTAAGCCATACAAGCACCGTGTGTGTTTGAAGGAGGAGGGGCAGGTGTATTCATAAATATTTAGCACACGGTGTCTAGGGCAGCCACCTGGAGCACTTTAGTGCCCTTGTTGGATGCCCATGAAACGGTTCTAACAGTCTTTTATTGAGACACTGAGGGACAGGTGCGGGTTACCATGCTGCTCTGGTGGCAGTGCAGTGATGTTGCAGAGCCCTTGTGCAAAGCAAAAAGACATGCAAGTGGGCCTTACATCCCCAGAAAAAGAAAGGGCTACAAGGGTAACACCCACCCCCACCTCCCGCCAATTCCCAGAAAGGTGCCTTTGGTACAGGAAAGATGGCATTCCCACACGAGCCTTCTTGCTATCCAATGTGTTGGTTGCAAACATCTTGTAAGGTTGCAGTAGGAAAGACACGCCAGTGCAAGGAACATAGGGTGTTAATTACAATCTTATCATGGTCTGTCATACATTGGTATACAGTCATAGCCTAAGAATACAATTATGAACTTTATCATGCCAGCGCCTGTCTGTACAGAGCTGTATAAGATTGCGCCTCTGAACTCACTTCACGAGAGGTAGGCATAGACACATACATCAGCTTCCACTGCCCCAGTGTCCTAAGGTTTTGACATGTTTAGAGCCCAGAATGTTTCCCACATGCTTTCCAACTAAAACACACATAAATCTCTTTTAAAAGAATAATGTTCCTCAGTTCAGGTCAGGAGAGCGGCTGTTAATCCACATCTACAGCAGCATTTATTTCAGAAGATTTTTTTTACTGTTAAAATTATTTATAAAACTTTATTCCAATTGTTTTTTTTTCTTGGCTTACATCCACATAGTAAAACACAACACAAATAATAAACAAACATAAAACAGAGCAGAGCGTTACCTAATATAGTCAAGATTAAACACGCTTGGTGAAATACTAGCAATAGGAACTAGAAAAAAACACAACTTCCCTGTTTCTTTTCAGACTCTTTGAGCAAGGGAGTACACAGATATAAACCTTTTGATGGAGACAGTGGATTGTTTGAAAGAAGAAGTCATCTCTCTCAATTTATACTAAAGCTGTGTACCATAGAACTCCAAGTTTGCCATTAATCAACACAGATGGCTTTTGCTCAATATTTCAATGCAAGTCTGAAAAGTGGTGGCAGCTAATTTTTTATTGGAAATGAGTCATGATTAGAATAATATGCAAAGACATTTACACGGTAATAAAATAGCATTATTTTAAAGAAAATATATTTATATATTTCTCCTTGCATTTCTATACTTATGTTACAGCTCTCTGAAACCATAATCCATTCCATACCTGAGAGCCTTTTACGTTCTGAGCAATCATGATAGGAAGAGTTGAGGCAGAGTTATGCAATGTTAACCTGGTTTGTAAGGGATTGTGTGCAGAGGTGTGCACAGTTTTATTTTTTTTGTATGATGATAAAAAAAGAATAAAGAAAAATTCCAATTCTGCATCTTAAAATGGGGAACAACAGAAAAAGAGGAGTGACTGGTTGGAAAAAAAACACGGCTTCGCATGAATTCCATGCAAAGTCTGAGAAAGATTCCTCATCAAAGGGCTAGAAAACAGATAGCAGCCTTATTTTTGGTTAGATTGTCTTCTTCAAAAAGCATCATGGGATGGGTAATCAAGATGTCTTTCCTACAGGGACAAACAGAAACAAGATCCTAAAAGCCACTGCACACCAAATCCAATCCTGCTCTTGATTTAACAAGTGGAATTCTCAAGCCCTGACTAAATTACAGACTATGCACGTTTCCTGTCACTCCTTGTCCAACGAGACTGCAGCAGGTGGCTTCTGGAAATCGATATAAGCTCAGTTTACACTACAATGACGCTGTGCAAAAGCATGTACTCCCACAACTCCACATTGCCGTCTAGGAAGCCTGACTCTGGAACAGCAGCCATGGTCTATAGCCGATCTTAAAACAACTTTTAAGGAAAAATGTCAGACGAGGATAAAAAAAGAAATGCTGCATTAAGCAAGGAATCAGAGTTAAATAGGGCATACATGATATGTATATTAAAATAAAAATTACCAATGAAACATGCATCCAGTCCAACCTCCTACATTTTGGATGTGCATGGTATCACTTTTTGTTAGCTTTTGATGTCTAGTACTTTGTTTTCTTTACAGCAAAAGATTGCTAAAGATACAAGCCCAGACATTTAAATGACTAACAAATTGAACATGCAATGAAATTAACTTCTGCTTTTTCAGACAAACATAGTACAGGAATTGGATCCAGTGCACAATGGACTTAATACTGCCTGAGCTTACATATGGGCATTTAAACATAAAAACTATGCTTACATAATCTCAAGTCCAACATAGTGAGCGGTTGTCTCTTTAGTGTACTGTGTCTTTGAACATATAGGAAAACAGCAAACGGAGCACTGTATGAAACCTTCAATGCTCAGCATGATTAAAAGTCCCCTACAGGAGAAAGGGGCTCTCTTGCAGGCCTGGAACCTCAACAACCTCACTCTAGTCACAGTGCACAATCGGCAAATAAAGGCCATCGGAGGTTGTGCTCCATTATCTATTAAGCTGAAAGTTGATCCTGGGTCATATCAGTAACTGACTGACAGAACTCCCCAAAAGGTGGCACACAAGTGGCAGAGTGCCATCAGGGGTGGATTGACGATTAGTCTGCCACGGCTGTCTCGTTTCTTTTTAGTGACTCCTGTATGCAACTTCCAGCCACCTGTAGGCTTGCCGCGACGTCAACGAGAGGCACGCTGCTCCTCCAGTCTACAGTAACTCCTGTCGCGCGCAAGATGGGTCAGAGTCAGAAGATGGGTGGCCCTGATGGGTGGGGGGGGTCAGGAGAGACTGCCCGCCCGCCCCCTACTGCTTTCCTGTGCAGTACAGGAGTTGCTGCTGTGAGTAGAGAGGTAAAGAGACAAACTGGCAAATCCTAATTGGGGAGGGATATAAAAAAAACTAAAAAATGAAGCCCATCAGTACTCTAAGAGCACAACTCCTACTGCAAAATAATTCATGTTGTGCATCTGAGCCAACAGGACAGCCGCAGAGTAGTTTCGATCTCTTAAGACAGAAGACAGACGCCCACAAAGAGAGCTTTCTGCCCCTGAGGTTCCAAGCCACAGACGCCTCCCTGTTCCCCAACAGGCACAGTTATATACAGGCAGCTTACAGCCTCACCTTCTCCTTCCTTCACCCTCAAGCACTTTGACAACCCAGATGGATTGGAAATGCGGCACCATTATCTCATCACTTGAACATAACACAAAACGTTACTTTAAACACAAATCGCACAACAAAACACCAAATCCTTGGAACTAAAAACCTGCAGAACCTAAGTGAGTTCATAATTAAAAATTATTTTGTGATGAGAAGGCAGTGAATCAAATATAGGTGTAGACAATTTCACTGAACCATTGCATCAGAATACAGACTGTTAAAACGGTTTAAAGTTTTTTTTTGTACAGTAGTTTTTTTTGTGACACTTTCTTAAAATGCAAAAAAAAGCTGTAAAAAAACAAACATGCAACAGCGAATGGCTTTTTACAATATGATAGCGATATCTTTAGCAGCGTAAACTGCTGCGTTTCTTTTATGTCTGTGTTTTACAGGTGTGAAGGAAAAGAGAATGAATTGCAATTCAATTACCATGCTGAAAAACAATATTAGACTCACAACCATTATTAACATTTCACATTATGGTTCTTTAAAATAAAATAAAAATAAAATAAAATGAGATTAAACAAACAATGGAATTAGACCATCCAAAAATTTGGGGGATGACTTCTTTCTGGGGCTGAGGGGGGCAGTGAGGGGTCAGAGGTCACGATTGGGTGTGTCCAATCCACTGACTCTCCATTGGGCGACGCAGCAGCTCTTCCACATGTCTGGCCACATCCATGGTGTCATCCAGGTCAAACTCCCCATCCGCATCCAGCATGGTGTCATTCCTGTAAGGACAAAATGGAACCGTTCACACCCAGGAAGACGCCTGCGTATGCGCACGTACTGTACACACATCTATTAACACACAAAAACAGGGAGGCACACACTCATTCGCACAGACAGACACATGCCGAGGTATATGGACATACACAAACAGACCAACTCATAAGAAAAATGTCCCTATCCTGGCGCTTTAAGCACTTTTTCCCTTGAATTTCTTAAATTCTGCTTTAAAACACTCGGCACCGGCAGGTATCACATAAAAGAAGATACTCTTATTAAAACTTCATTAACTGCAATTCTGCTGTCACTTTGACGACTTTCTATTCCTCGGATGTTTTTTCAGATAATATCATAATCCGATAATAACAATGAAAAAGGTATCATTTATGTTTTGAAGACATTTTTATCCATTTGATTAAATGCACCTGGAATTCAGGATACATACAAAGTGAAAATTATTTTATGTCTTGTACGCTAGTTGCCAAGTTGTTTAAAATCAGCAGTTATGCGTTTTTCTAGCTGCTTAATGAAATGGGTATTGTTATTTTAAAAGACGATACACAATGATACTTAAAAAATGCTGTGATTATGCATGCTGTCACACAATAGACCTATGTTATACTTTAAGGTGCATTATCTCTAGTTTTAAAACCTAATTATGTTATCGAATGTCATCTATTATGTATTGCTTCTATGAGATGTTTTTTAATTCATCTTGTCATAACACAGTTTGATGTTGGCATAAGTTCGGAACCACAAAATTGAAAAAAAGCCTTAGCCTTATAATGGGTTTACATTCGTTTTAAGTTATGGCTATCATAAAACTAGCCGATGCCTAGCATCAACCACTTTAAAGGCAAAATGCCTCAATAATCTTTTTACAAAAAGGTTTTATTAAAGGGAAAATGCAGAGTAATCCACCGTAAATTATTTTATTTAAATTAAGCTCAGAACCTGCAAACGTGTAGGATCCAGCTTGTGGTTACAAGACCTGGCAGGACCACTCAGCCAGAGACGCGCTGCAGGTTCCGCAGTGCCTTCCAGGACTGTTAGTGCTGCCTGAAGGAGCCACACGTCTCTCACCAGCATCATTGCAGGCTTGCAGGCTCCCAGCAGGGCCCAGGAGCTGAGGCTGACCTGACTCCAGCAATCCTGGCCAATGGTGCACAGTTGTTTTATAGATTTTACTTAAGAGTCTTGCTATCTGAGTGGAGTTTGCATGCTGTCCCCATGTTTGCAGGGGTTTCCTCCGGGTGCTCTGGTTTCCTCTGGCAGTCCAAAGACAGGCTAGGAGGTGAACTGGCTTCTGCGAAAACTGGCCCTGGTGTGATTGTGCGTGTCTGTGTCTCTGTGTGCCCTCCGATGGAGTGGAGTCCAGTCCAGGATGTACCCTGCCTTGTACCCAACGCTTGCTGGGATAGGACTGAGCTCTCCCATGACCCGGAATTGGAAGAAGCAGTTAGAAAATGGATGGATGGACAAAATAATTTGTTACGATTATGTCGGCTGCAAAAGAATGCCCACTGAGAGGTGTGCCTAGGACATGTGTTCTACAAATACAAGGCACTTACGTGGTGGGGTATATGCCATAGGTGTGTGGGTGACTGACAGATGGAGAGGCCGCGTGATCCATATAGGTGGCATTTGCCCCAGATGGGTCAGGAGGTGCAGTTGCAAACCTGAAGCAGAAAAAGAAGTATTAAAAACGACCCAAGAAAGGGAGAAGGAAAGCAGAAAAGCAACCAGAAAGAAAGTATCTACTGTACCACTGGGGTTGACTGAGTCACAGCTTTGCCCAGACTAATAAGCTGTAATCATTTACTGAATTCAGGTCTACATGGCTCCGTCTTGGAGCTGGTCCCACATGTTAACTGCAGGATATTTAAGCAGAAATGTAGCCAAGTGAGATCTCCTAATTGGCAATTGGCATTCTAAGAGAAGTTGTAAATGGCAGATCTTCATTCAGCCCAAGCGTGTGCACAATTAAATTTGCAACGCTGACATGAAAGGAGTCAAACGGAATTAATGCTCTTGTTTAAATGGGCTGGGAGGCAAAGGAAGGCCCAGGGCGATCCGCATCAAAGCTGATAACAGGGAGATCTATGCATGCTGAAGGACCAATTAAGACTGAGAGAGCGATGCCTACTGATGAAGTGCCACAGATGAGAACCCATGGAGCAGGGAAATGAAATAAGACACCATGATGAGAAATCTAAAGCAACTGTACTTTTGATATTGCAAATTAACCTATTCTCATCATCTACAATGACCGAGATCTTTAGTTTCTGACACAATCATAATGAGCCTTGCCAAACTGTAATAGTCAATTTCGGACAACACAACTGCAGCAAAAATCAGAAGAAGAAAATGCAGATAACACAACACATATCCTTAATGTAAAGGATCTTGCAGGGCATGATGCATGGGCCTGTCATTGAAAAATAAGACGTATGCAGAACTGTGTAGGAGAATACTGGGGTAAATCACTCCCTTTCTTTTTGTTCGTCTGTACGTAATGAGAACTGTAATGTAGCCATGACAGAGACTTTCAGACAATGATCTGCAAAATAATCGTCCGGCTCAGTGGTTTAATAATCTTTTGCCCAGGAATGTGTAAAATCGATCCGTGTGAGCAAATGCAATGAATTTCAGTTTCTTGAAACGCCCATATTACTGGACTGCAGGTAAGCAAATGCCCACAATCTGGTGAGAAGTGAAGTGACAGGTAAAAGAAAAAGTGTTCAACTTACTCTGGCACAACCTGTTTAATCTGTGGCTTCACATACCCATCCACTTGTTTTGCTGCAGGAAACAAATGGTAGGTGAAATTAGTGGAATGGCTGAAATTCAAGTACTAGAAGGAATATAAGTATTAGCAACTATTAAATTCATTAGGAGTGCTTTGAGAAGATACCTTTAAAGGTGCGATATAAAGTTTATTATTAGTATTATTATATAACTATTTTGTAATCATGGTATTCATATTTACACACACAACATATTTCTGTACTACAAATCTAAAAAAAATTATATTAGACAAAAAGAAAAGCCTACAGAGAGGAGGGGTGTAGTATTTGGAGAAGACGTCGTCCTTCGGCCGGTCAGGATACAGGAACAGCAGATGGTTGAGGTCGCTGATGCGATCAGCCAAAGAGCGGATGGAGAAATCTTTGGTCGTGTAGGGCATCAGGTTCCACACCATCCTTTCCCCTGCAGGGTCATAGGTAGATGAGACAGGGCTGACAGCACAGGCTAAGAGCTGAGGCGACACAAATGTTAAACAGCCACCTGCAATCATTAAAGAATTAACCAGCGGCATGGTTCAACTTTTAAACACAAAGGTCAGTGCTCATTTAATCTTTTGTTCTTTTTTGAAGTATATTGTCTGCGGACATATTTACACATTTGTCCCGTCCTCTGTAGTTTGTTCCTGATACTGTATATTTAAAAATATTATGTAATGATCGATTTTTAAACAGGGTTTACATGCAATGTACACCAAAGTCCTGAAAAGACAACAACAATGTAAATAAACCATCAATCATTTACAAAACCGAGTCACAATGAAAACCAGCAAGTAAATATTTTGAATTTAATAAAATTCTGGCTTAAGCCAAACTGATACACAAGTTTGTTCATGCACAAAATGCATGCAGGCTTTCTCCAGCAGAGAGCACAAGCACAATTACAAATGGGAAGAGGCCATTCAGCCCATCTAGGTCATTTGGTATTCGATACAAGGACCTCATCCAGCCCATCCTTGAAGGAAGCCAGGGCATTAGCTTTAACAATGGCAGGAAAGCTTGTTCCACACTCCCACCACTCTTTGTGTAAAAAAGCGCCTTCTGTGCTTGGTTTAAATGCACTTCCATGTAGTTCCCACTGTAATAAGTGTCATTAACTCTATGATAAAATATGCTTATTCATTAATTCATTTTTCCTTTACAATATCAACTGTTGATTCACTTCTCAGAAAAAGGGAAAATCGGTTCTAGCCTTTCATTCACATCTGTGCTTTTAAAAATAACCTCTTAGCTGCTGTAATGTCGTTTTTCCCAGACAGAACTGATTTTTTGTGAATGAAAGCAAGGTCTAATGTGCATCAGCAGAATGCCAGGAGGAAGTGGTATGCAGTTCTGGAATAAACACCGACAATTTTAGTCACTGTTAATAAATCAAATATCACGTTTCCTTTTCAATACCCGCATGTACATGGACCTTTCATACTAAGCACTCTTGTTTAGGAAATAATGTACATTGCTCTAGACAAAGACTATAATAAACACCCTTTGTAACCATACCATCGCAATCTTAAAGCTCTGATATTCCACCAAAAGAGTGGTGAGACCCTATGGATGAATGAATTATTACAAAACTGGAATTACAACTTGAATAAAAGAACATTATAGTAAAATGCTGCAAACACCTGAACAGACATGCAGGTAAACAGATAGATCAGCATTTGTCACAGACTGTAAGAGGACAAAGTGCACGTAAACACGAAAAAATGAAGAAATGATCTCAATACTGAAAGTAGCTCTTAGTCTGTGACTTCTGCAATTTTTGTTTTCTGTAAATCCCCTCAGAAATTCACTGTATCCTTAAATGGCAAGATTGGGCAGCCTGTGCAAAGCTGGCTTGATCCATTCTTGTTGCAACGAACAAAAAGGTTGCATGCTATTTTGCAGTTCATTCTCATCTTCCTGTTCTATTTTTCTCCCCCTTGGTTACGAAGTGCAAACCCTTCAATTAGAACAGCCTGAACGATGAATGGATTTGTGCAGAGATGAGAAGAGGGGAAGGTCTGCAGAATCAAAACGACAACTAGCAGGTCCCTGACCTACCGGGGGCTTATAAAAGTAGTAATCCCTCTCTCCCCCAAAGCACAGCTGTGGTTTTTCTTCAGAGCGCAGCTATACTGAAACCAATACAGTGGGCTTGTGAAGTTTGTTGGCCTACACAACATTTTAATGTGAAACCTGTGTCCCACAGGACAGGACATTTTGCATGAAACAATACCAGAAGACAACAGGCAGCTCTGTCCAGCTTTGTCCTGGACAGCATTGTATCATTGTATCATCTTTTGCACTTGCAAGCCATTATGGGCACAAATGATGTTCTCACCTAGCACTCATCAATCACTAGGAACATATTTCCTTCAGTACCATTTTACTGAGTACCAAATTCCGCAGCAGCAGTTTTGATGATACCTCTGCATGAAGACGCCAACTAACATGCAACTCCAGACCATCAGGAAGGAGGAAAAAAGTCAGATGGACTTAAAAAACATTTAGTTTAGAAACATCACTCTCTGAACTTATCTGCTAGGCAATTCATAGAGGTACATTCTTATTGGGTACTGTTAAATCATTTACTTTGAGCTGAAAATAAGCACTGCCTATATTAAATTGAACACAAAAGCAATCTAATCATAATACCGCACCTGCTTTATTGGGGTTTTCGGCCACCCATGCTATGGTTATCCCTCCAATCTCAGAGTCGCTGAATCGCAGCAGGAAGGTTCCATTGGGTTTCGACATCAACATGTCCTGGGCCTGCTGCTTGTTCACGAATCCCAGTATCGCGCTGAAACACACAGGGGGCACAGCTCACACTTCCATATCCTCAAGATGTTCAGACTGCTCTTGCAGATCCTGCTACAGTTGCTGTATCCTCTATTCATATGTTCACTGCAGAAGCTGCTGCATTTGGGGTTAGATTCTCAAATGTTTTGTTCCTTCACTCTGCAATATCTAAACTGAACTGTTGTACTGTTTTACAGCTCTAGGATTGTGATCTAAAAGCGGCTCACCTTGGATCAAGGAGTCAACGCAAACAGTTACTTCATCAACGCCCTGTGAAACTTTCAGGTCCATCTACCTGAACCGATCAATTACTTAATAAAACTAACTGTTCGCCCACCTTGAAAGATATGAGGTGTCCAGAATCTTTCACTGAGAAATGTGGCATTGATGGCTAGAGTATATACATCAACATGGTGGCGCAGTGTGTTTCAGTGCTATCAGTGGGGCTCTGCATTTAATTCTGGAGCAGGATTTATCGCACTTTGCACCTGTTGCCTGCCAGGATAGCCTATGCAGCTATGAACTGGGTGAAGCAGTTCTAAAATGGGTGGATGTACAGTATCTCTCCCTTGGTAAGAGCTTAGAAAGGCATAAAACTGCATCAACATTTTTTGCATATTAAAACATCTTGTAAGAGGATTTTGTTGTAAAGGAGAGGTTTTGGATATAGACAGAGCAGGGGAAATGATGACAGCAGGAAAAGATCCTAACAAAAGTTTATATCTCTCAGTAGCTTTCATGGCTTTTAAACACCTGGCCCAACATCTTTTTGAAAAGGGGCATAATAAAGTTAATTACACCTAATGTAGGAAAACTCCTCAAGACCTTTACTCCATTGAGTCTGGATTTTTTAATGCTGCATAAAAGGTCAGTAATAGTGAAGAACTCTCTCACCCATCATTCCAATGGGGTTTCAGGTGCTTTTTCGTGAGCTCCATAACTCCATCAAACCACTGCCAGAACGTGAAGTTTCGACCAGGTAAGCTTTCCTGCAAAGGTACAAGAGGATGACAGGCTTCACAGTGACGCAGACGAACACTCTTAGCCGTTGTCTGTTAGTGGGCATCACAGTGTAGTGGTTAGCACTCTGGGCTCTCAGCTGGGAAGGAGTGGATTTCAGTTCCTGCTGCAGACCGCTGATGTACCCCTGAGCAAGGTAATTTCCTGCAGTTGTTTGTGTCCACCTTAATTTATAAATATATCCCAGGTGACCCTGGAAGGGACTGGGATCCCAACCAGAAGAGGGGTGGGGGTGGGGAGGTTGCATAGTCTGTTCTCAAGCCTTTTAATGCTAATGAAATCAGGAAAAAGCTCCTGTCTGATGAGCAAATAGGCTCAAGTATAGACTTTTTCAAATAAGTATTGAGTATACAGTGGCTCTCTGTTTCAAACTGCTGTCTCTGGCACATCACCAGGAGCCCAGCTCAAATAAGAGGCAAACCTACTGTGCCAAAGTGGCAAATACCCAAGAAAGAGCAAAAGGGCACTGCTTGTTTATGCACTGCAGACTCCTGTATGTAAGCCAGCATCGGGAGCTGGACGCCTCATGCCTATTAACTTATTTAGACGACGACAGCTTACATAGACGTGTTAAAGGAGTATTAACATTACTAGTTTTGCACCCAATTATGTCTGTATACAAATATTTGTGTAAGAAAATTGCAGGTCATAAAACCTCAGACAGATCAAGCTTCTTTGCGAGAGGAGTTGATTTCCATCCTTGATGCTCTCTAACACGGTGGTCAATGAATTAAGAAACTCCCACTTCTCTTAACCCGTGACTGGAGGGACATGGATTGATATCCCAGGTTGCAAATGAGAGGAAGACATTCAGCTTATCTACCTCCTCTGGTTACTCATGGTTTATTGACACTTGGATCTCACCCAGCCATTTCTCAAAGGATGCCAGTGTATCCGCATCTCCCCTCTATTTTCATGTGGGAAAGTGTTCATTTTCAATGTTTCATTTGTTGAACAAAGCAACTAAGAGCAGACCAGTACTTCCTTAATTTCACACCAGTGGAAAAGAAAGAAGGGCAGCGCAGTGGCACAGTGGTCAGCATTGCTGCCTCTCAGCGCTGGGGCCCTGGGTTCAATTCCAGACCTGGGAAGCTATTAGAATGTAGTTTGTACTTTTTCCCCGTGATCACAATGGCTTCCTCCAGATGCTCTAATTTCCTCCCAGTCTAAAAACATACATATTTTTTTGGGTTTCTGGGAAAATTGGTTCTGGTGTGAGTGTGTGTGTCCTGTGATGGTCTAGCATCCCAACCTAGGTGTATAACACCTTGGGTCTGTTTGGCGGGACAGGCTCTGGCTCCCCCTAAGAACTTTGGAAAAAGGTTAGAAAATAGATGGAAGAAAATGGACACCATGGAAACAGAAAGTTATTCTACCCTATATTGTGCTTTGAACCATACCCTGTTGAACTGTGACCAGGACATGGTCATGCTGCGGTAGTCTTCCGGGTTGACGCTGGTGCTGCTGAAGGCCTTCTGAGCCAGAAAGACTAGGTTCTCCTCCGACAGCCCCCTTGTGCTCTGCACCTCCGCCTTGAACTTCATGTTGAGCGCCTCGCACAGCTGCGGCCACAGCACCTTGTCCGGGACGATGAAGGGCACCCTCCCCTGCGAAAGCACAGAGGAGATCTGGGGTCACACCCCGGTAACAGACATTTCCATGATACTCTGCACAGATCATCACGAGTAACAACCGAGCCCCTTCCACATTTAACTGAGCATCCCAACCTTACAATCTTACTGCACTCTGGGATACATCTATATTTCTCTTTCAGATGTTTGTCTGCATATGGCCTAGCAGGACGCACAGGGCCAAGCTACTACACAAGTTCCAGTTTTGGAGTAGTGTCACACACTACTTGAGGTCTTTAGCAGGTTTGCTCAGTTTTATATGTCAGGATCTCCGTATTACTTTTTTTTTCATTTCTGTCCCTAATTTAAGTTCACATTCTGAAATTTATTTCAGAACATGAAGTTTTCCACCACCCACACCCCACCTCTACTCAGAAAACAAGTCCCTTTAAGTACTTTTAAAAAGGGAAATGTATCATGTGCTTCACACAGCAGATCACACGTGCATCTCTGCCTCCTCTGCCACCACCTCAGTCAAAAAACTCCTCCATTGCACCTTTTTAACATCGCTATGTGACATGCACAAAGTGTCCCAAGAAAACGCCACCCCATGCCACAGCTCTGAGTGCCCCACATGTAGCACCTGTCAGCGTTCACAGGGTTGCTGCCATCCAGGCTACTGAAAATGAAATACGTTCCGAGAATTACTTGGAAAACATATCCTCCTTCCCAGAATTATTACATAATGTGACATGTAACATACTTTAAAACCATGAAATATAAACTATTTTACATAAAAAGCAGCTGACCAGCTGGAAGTTTTCCAAGAGGGAAGCTCTCTCCCTCCTATCACAATAGCTTTGCAAACTGTGATGGTAGAGATAAACCTCAAACAGCAGATTGTAAACTGATGTGTCATCCAACTCCAACTCCGAGGCACAATGTTATCAAAAGGCCATAATTTCCCATAGGACACCTCGATGTTTGTTTTTTGGAAAACAAAAACCAAAAGATTTGCAACAGCTGTACTTTAATATGAGAGTGGGAGCGGCATTGAGCTTTGTGCTGGAAATGATTTAATTTCAATAGTGCACTTTCTGCAATTTGTGCAATGTCCAGCTCAAAGAGAGGAGTAAGAGAGTAAACCGGGACTCACCGGTTCAGCAAAGGCGTTGTCCCACAGTACTGTCGCTGTGGCATTGTTGTCTTGGCTGCCATGGACGATCACCACAACTGGAAGTGATAACGTCTGTTTGGGAGAAGAGGGACATTGGATTCTCAAGCACATGGAAAGCTTTTGATGAATGGTTCTGTAACTTGTAAAAACGGTGAAACGACACGTGATGAGAACAAAAGTTCCCAAAGTGGAATCTTTGAGAGATGAGCAGGGCTTTCTCAGCCTTGCTGATTTGGAACAGTACAAAAAGAAGTAAGAAGCTGAAATCAGTGGAGACCTTGACTTGAAACACCAGCTCGTTCCCCCCAACGCTGAACTGCGACTCAAACAGGATGGTGAATTTCTCCTCCGTCACGGACTCCGCCCCCCGTCGATCGGAACGCTTGATCCTTTTCAAAGACTGGAAGAGAGAAGACAAATCCCAGTCGCTCACAGAAGTCAGGATAAGGCCTCACACTGTGTGACACTTCTCACATCTCTAAACCAGGACACGTCAAGGGGTGGTATTTCAGTGACCCAATAGCCAATATTTTTTTTTAATTCTAATAATTCTGAAGTTTCTAAGTCCAACACCCTTTTGTGAAAAAAATCTCACCATATTCCTAAAGTGGGCACTGAGAGTTCCAGTGGTTTGGTGGTACTCCATGACACAGTTATTGTTGAGGATCTCTCCACTGCTGTCACTGAAACACAAAACAACATCTTTTGGTCAGCAGCACATCTGAATGTTTTAGCCCCGTTATGGGGCTACATTTTGTCACAAAATGAACAATATTCCTGTGCACTCAAAACCCTGTAGAGACTATTTTTCGGCAATGCATGTAGTATCTATACATTTAGCAATGAATGCTCAATTCAATTTATCTGGTTAAATGCAACCTGCCCTTTCTGATGAGCTGAACTGGAGACGGTTGACAACTGTGGATTAGAATGAGAATATCCTACAACAAAGGTAATGTCCCCAAAATTTGTATTCAATATCAATAGTTAGGTCACCTTGCTTTGCACCACCAGATAAAAAGCACGACACTGGGGATGTGTCGAGGACACAAGCCACGTGTGGGGAAAGTTCGGAAAACCTTGGAAGGGATATCAAGATTCTTCAGCTCTCATTCCCCTCCTCTCTAAGCAGCACAGCTTCAAGTTCTGTATTTTGTACAGTAACAGGGTGCGCCTGTGTTGACCTTCAAGTATATGTTTCCATTTCCATAGGCTCATGACCCTTTCCAGGATGGTTATCGGACAATTTTCCTCCGGTATCGAAAGACACACAGGGAGAGCTCTGCTAGGGTGAGGAGGGGGGTTATTTACTGAGGTTCCATGTTACAGTTCCTGTTTTATTGCCTGCAGGCAATTTTATGACTGTTTTCTATTATTATTTCAAAATAACCCATAATTACGATACATTATAATAATCAGAATTCTTTTCAACCTCCCTTTTAAGTTTGCTTCACCTGACAATTAGATTGTGCAACTGAAGTTAACTGCTTAAGCAGCACAGCTATAGTTGGTCAAGCCAATAAAAAAAGAAAGGAACCGCACAGATGAAAACGGTGAAAGAGGCAGTAAAAAGAGGGATCTGAGCGTGGAGAGACGGGGAGAACAAGAGGAGAGCGCCTCACTTCCGGGTGTTCTCGTTCTTCAGCAGGGCCTTGGCTTGCTGCTCGCTGATGATGGTGGCCTTGACCTGCGGGGGGTTCATGTGCACGTTCAGCTTCCCCCCCACCAGCAGCCGCACCGTGGCCGCGAACTTCGTCTGCGTCTTCAGGACCTGCGGGGGCTGCTTCTCGATGATGAAGGTGCTGAGAGGGACAAGGGGAGGGAACTAATGTTAACTGCATGACTCCAAAAAGAATGGGGAAAAGCTATCGATTAGCCTATGGTTAAAATCACACTAATTTAAATACCCCCATAGGACTAGAATAATGATGCATCTGTAGTAGACCAATAGCATTTTACTCCCATTGGTTACATTAGTTAATAATAATGCAGATACATTCCTGTTATTATTGTTGCTGCCACCTACTGTAAAGCGTAACTTAATTTATTGTTAGGATCACTGGTCAACATGTTCAACATGTTTTCCACAATGCATGATGCAAGCCAATCCCAAAACCTTTTCTGGACGTTAACTAAAAATGCAGTAGTACCCAGGATATACAAAGCAAAGTTAAAGTGCCCCCACGCTAATGGAGCACTCTGTTATGAGCACACTGTTGTAGTCTGGTGGGTCAGCTGCAGTGAATTTGCAGTGCTAAGGAAGAGCAAGCGGCACAGACCTTGTGACTAGTGCAGATATGATGTCTGTGATTGTGCCGTTGAGCTCGGTCAGCAGCTCCTCGATAGGCCCGGGGATGGGCAGCTGCTGGCGGAGGTGCTCAGCCCTTCGGATCTGTTGCCGGTTCTGCCAGATGGTCTCCGCCAGCTTTTCACACCTGCGCAGAGGGAGAAAGTGCTGTGGTCAACCCTGATGGCACACAGGAAGCATAAGTACCCATAAGAACTCCAGCTACGGAAAGCAGCAAGTAAAAGGTACCCATTTCAAATTAGCTTTAATTCACTTTTGTTCCAGCATGTTTTAAATATCATTACTAATATAGCACCTACCTCTGACATGGAACATTAAAACCTTAACAAAGTATTATCTGAAGGTTCTTTTTAGGTGTCTTTTGAAGAGGTCCTGGATAACTAACCCTACCGCACCTTTAACTAAACACATTTTGTGCTACCACTTAGGGAATCCCAGTCATAGTCAGCTAGTGACACGACCAGGCTAGAACCTGAGAGGAGATCAGCTCACCCTGCTCTTGGGCAAACCCCTGTAACAGTTGAGCTATAGGATGCCGCAGGTTTTAGGGAGAGACTTCAGCAATAGGATGGGAATGTGCCTGAGTGACGGACAAGATGCACAAGAAGGAAGACCCAGACACGCAGGTGGACAAGTGGACAACTGGACTCACCAGGACTGCAACACATCCAATCCCCCCTCGGGGGGGCCCCCATTCCCCGCCAGCTGCTGCCGCCTCTTCCACTGGATCAGCTCATCATCCAGGATGACAGTCTGCTGCTTCCTGAGCGTCTGCAGAGTCTTCTGATGCTTCTCGGCCAGGTCCTGAGGGCACATGGGCAGACAGACATGAACGAAGAAATAAGTCTCAGCACAGGACGATGCAAAATGCCTGAAATGAGTCATGCCTGCATATAATGTGTATAAGTACACTGAAAACCGCATGCTGTAGACAAGGTTTTATACAGCTTTTTAAATGTTTATTGCTGTTTATTGCACATGTATTGGATGAAATGATTGCATTGAGCCCCATTTTAAAAAGAGAACATCCCAAAAACACAGCATAATTGTACAATTTACATGAAGTAGTGGAGTAGTTGATTCATTTGTAGAAAGAATGCTGGATTCTGGACTTCAAGAGCCAAAGCAGAGAAGCCCTGGTTTAGAAGGTCTCATGTTGATGTCTGCTTCATGTCATGGCCACTGCTCTTTCAACAGCAAGGTTCCCCTGCTCTCCATGCTGGTTTTGCAGCTTTTTACAGCTGTGGCACATTGGTTTGGGGTAACATACCAGTCTGTATTTCTGTAGTGTGTTGGCCTCCCGAGTGAGCCAGGCCTCCACAGTGGCCCTCTTGGTCTGCAGGCTGGGTTCCCTCAACAGGCGGTCCGCAGGGGGCAGAGTGGACAGGCTAGTCAGCTGGGCTGGAGGACACAAGGTAAAGACAG
This sequence comes from Atractosteus spatula, assembly GCF_055471065.1. Classification (NCBI taxonomy): domain Eukaryota; kingdom Metazoa; phylum Chordata; class Actinopteri; order Semionotiformes; family Lepisosteidae; genus Atractosteus; species Atractosteus spatula. The sequence goes on along the minus strand of NC_142731.1, from coordinate 5,305,690 downwards.
GATCATCACCATGGAGACACTAATCATACCCGTCCCCAACTCACTGAACCACTCTAATTTGACAAGGTAAACTGGGAGTGGACCTATAATAAAGTCAGGTCCCAATCTGGAGAAAACAGGTTACACCACTTCTGAAGAGCACTGTTTACAAATTGAAAATTTCCTAGCCAGCCAACTACACATGTGGCTTTTTGAAATGGTAAAAAATGAAATAATCATTCTTACATTTTTCTGCATTTTACAGACTGGACTTGTCTGCACACTGCCAGCCTGTCTTGGGAGAGTAGCACAAATGGAAGCAGATACAGCAACAGCAACAGGTGCAATAAAACACTGATAAAGTTGGCTAAAGCATATGTAGAGACCTAAATACACTGAGGGACACTGAAACCCTGAAAACCAGAATCATGCGGTGGCATACACACACACTTTTCAGAGCACACCTGGTCCATGCATGCAGAGACACTGACCACTGTGCTGGGGATATGGGCACAGGTGTATAAACTTACTTGCACACATAAGCTATACAGTGAAACACAGACTGAACCACAGAGCCATACGTTCCACAGTGGGCACAGCAACCTTCTAATTCTCTTACTCTTGAGTGGTGATTCCCCACCATTTTCCAGTACTGCAAAAGGTGCATATAAGCCATGAGAGATAAGTATTGATGCTGTAAATCTGTAAGGACGTTACTGACAGTTTTACTTGATTTATTTGGCCTTCAATATTAACAGCTCAGTGAGAGTTAATGCACTCGACTGAGTTAGTTAACTGAACATGCAGTCCGAACAGCAGTACAATTCTAAGCACTCAGAGATTCCACGGCCCATGTACGGTACTCAGCAGAGACTCACCCTGGATGCGTAGGCTCTCCTGATACTGGATGATGAAGTACTCCTGGTTGTGCTGCAGCTTGCGGAGGTCGTTCTCTGTGTCCTGGGTCATCACACGCAGCTCCTCGAAGGCCTGGTTGATCTGCTGGTACTTCTGAGACATGCTGTCCAGCAGCCCTCCTCCCGGAGAGCTCGACTGTGGGAGGAACGCCCAAAAAAAAAGATGTCTTTACACTGCCCAGCCACATCAAGGAAAACTACGGTTCAGCAGGCGAGAGTCTAAGAATGATTAGCTACTGAACAACCACATGAGAAAACTTCTCAACACGGCTGGGTTTTCACCCTTGTGAAAACACTAACAGCACAGCTCTAACAAAAGGCCCCAAGGCCTTGACAATACTCTTCCTCAAGGCAGGGGCAAAGGCTTGGGGAAAACCACAGTCTTAAGACGGTGGATAGTCATCATTGATGGCAGGGGACCAGTCGGGACAGGTGAGGCAAAATGAACCAAATAGGCTAGTACAAAAACAACTCCACATGCAGCCAGCTCCCACACAAAATGAAATTCTTGAGAGAATCTGATCTTTCAGACAGTCAAATAAAACTCTTAACAGCCCAGACATTTTGTGTTTCGTGGTGTGCAAGCCTTTTTAGAACTAAGAAAAAACAAGCAGAAATCTAAACACTTAATATGCATTTTCACAAGATCTGTCCAGGCAGCTTTGCCACAAAATAAGGATTATCAAATGCTGGTGTATCCAGTATCTGGATTTTAGGTTGCAGAATTTTTTTTTCTTCTGTTTTCAAAATATTTTGCTTTTAAATTGTTTCCCTAATGATCCGAAGCATTACACAAAGGAATATCACAAACAGGATACACAGGTCACATGTTGAAACAGAACCTCCTCTGAGTACATAATTCAGTCCTGGAACTGAACAGCCTCACCTCATACACGTGCTGTGCAGGGAAAGACGGGGTGTCTGGCTCAGCTCAGAGGTGAACATGTTAACAAAGCTCTGAAAGGAAGGCTTTTCATGACAACACAAACTACTTCACTGCCTCTAGGCAGTGTGCGCTTGTGTATCCTGTTTTTCTTTTGAGAGAGCTAAGTTTCCAATGTGATCAGAAAAAAGAACAATCACAAGAAAAAACAAAAAACAAGACCGCTTCAAGCACAAAAACTGCAAAACATGGATGGCAAAACAAAAAAATCCTGTTTTGCTTCCTCTTCACTCATGCTCAACTGCACAAACTGCACGTTTCTCAAATGCAAGCTTGTTTTGTTATTGACCCTCCTTTACAGACGGAAGTAAAAGAAACTCTTATTGCATGGCAGGATTTAGATGTTGCAGACTCTTGTTCAAATCTTAAATAAAAATGCATATGTATAAAGAATGCATTGTATGTACACTGCCAATGTGCCCAATACAAGATAAGCAGTAGGGTAAAAGTCAGAAGTTGATGACGGCTCATATACAGGTGCAGGCAGCATGTAAAATCTGAACTGGCTCAGACTGCTATGCAATGGGAGTTTCTGTTTGTTACCGCGTGAAAAGGGTGGGTGAAATGTTCTCAATTGTCAGCTGTTGGGATCTCATGTTGTCAGGAAAGACCACGGTAAATACAGTAATAAAAGTGAATTGCTTACATTTGTTGCCTCTCGCACCAGTCTCTGCTCTGTGTAGAGAATGTGTTTTATACATCGCACTAGCTCCAGCGGGCAGCGGTCGTACGTACTCTGCAAGACAATGAGTATCAAAAGGAGATCAACATAAGCACAGAACACATGGGCTCTTGAGATTTGGCTCACTTCTCTTGTGTGTTAATAGATTTTGTTGTGCGCAAAACACTATAGTGAAACACTTGGCTTTTAAGGAGCTGTGTTAATCTGTTGATTTTACATGATTGCACTGCAATTCAAAAGATGTTATTTGACTTTTTAAAACTAATTACACCGTACCAAAGCACTAGCATGTCAAACAATGTTGGTGTGAAACAACATTAAAACGGGACTGCTTTGGAAGAGTACTTATAATTCATGTCCTGAAAACCCAGACATTTCCTGCCTTAACTCTGGCAACTGACCTCTTTGGCCCCAACACTCCTGTGTGAACCCATTCCTCTATCCTAAACCAATTTACACTGGGTGATAACACCTTATACACCTTAGACTTCAAAGACACAGGTGGGCTCTGTATAGTCATTACAGATAAGACCCCCCAGTAATAGAAACACTAGCAACCTTTGTTGTTTGCAAAAGAACATTGCTTAATCCTTTATCTGCCACCTTAAGAAGAGAAGCTGGAACTTTTCCCAAAGGGCACAGCAATGAGACATGAGGCCCTTCCACTCCACTGCACAGGCAGCACTTTAATGGTTCTATTGATCCTGCCAATATCAATTAACCAGTCAAGAAGCACGAAGCATCAGAATGCCGCAATGGAGTAAAGTGGAATGAGTGGAAGGCGAGAACCCCCTGTCAAGAAGTGTGGGGAAGTGGCTGTGGACAGGCCAACAAATGCAATTCTGGAACCGTGACCCTCACATCCAGGTGAGTGAGTGACAGGACTAGAGCAACACAGCTGGGAGATTTTTTCTTTTCATCTTAAACATGCTGCCAGTGGCAGTTAAACCCATATGTACACTGCATGAACAGTGTGTACTTAAAAATCACACATCAAATTGAATGCGCATTTCTTCTGTACTTTGCTCACTTCCCATCTCCGATTTTTTTTCTTCTATCATGAGTAGATGTAACTGAGCGTGCAGAGATTACAGAGAGCATTTCCATCCATTATCAGAAAGCTGCTTATCTCCACAGTCCTTTGGCTGGAAACCTGGAGGAGGATCCACTGAAGGGAGTGAGAGGGAGGGACGTTTTTGTTCTACTGGGGGAACTGTCATACTGTTCTGTTTTAGACCTCTTCCGTTTTGAAAAACTGAAAACATGTTTCTTCACAAACACTAGACCACACATACTGAATAGCCAAACGTGTTATTGGTTGTGTGGCCTACTCTCATTTATAACCTTCATTCTGTGTTCTTGGGGGTTCCCATTTCTGTACTTCAAAACAAACCAATCTGAACTACTGAAAGTCCAGGCTTGGGATAATGGCACCATCCATCCATCAGCAGAGGGCTGAGGGTCACAGTGAGCCAGAGTGTTTCCTGTAAGCACAGGGTGTGATGTAGGACTGAGAGCACCCTGGACATGATCGCAGGCAACACAGAAAAACACAATTTCCAGTAGCCGATCAAACTCATCTTGCACATTCCTGGGAGGTGTGGAGAAACTGGGCCAGTCAGGAAAAACCCACACAAACACAAGGTGAATGTGCAAACTCCACACGGAGAGACACCTGAGCCCAGAACTGAACCCTGTGAACCCTCAGAGCTGTTAGGCAGCAGCACCAACCACCACACTAATGTGCCACCCCAAAACATAAATATTACATGCAACACATCAAAGATTGACCTTGTTTCAAAACTAGTCAGCAGTACATGGCCGATGAAAAGAAAAACACTTTTAAAAACTGCATCTGACCCAACATTGTTACAATAGACTTATACGCACACTGACTACAAGTAGTTTTACTCAGAGCCTGCTGAACAAAACAGAGGAAATTTTCTAGCATAAAACCAGACTTTGGCATTTCAGATGGTGAAGTAGCTGGAGGAGAGGGGTTTTCATGTTTCGTGTTGAACAATAGTGAAAGAGGCAGTACACACAGAAAAGAGCTGTGGTCTTTTAAGGCCCTTAAGCATCTTGTGTCTATTTTTGTTCATGTGATATGGCTTTGAACATTCTGGGGGCTGATCTGGTTTGATGATTAAAAACAAAAATCCAATAATTATGAAGCAAGTTTGGTTCCTCTTGAGAACATGCGGTCTTGATTGGTACATGTCATCAATTCCCGGGGGACACTGATCACTACCTCTGCAGCCTGTTTGTCTCCTACTTAATTCTTCCAATAATTTAGCCACTTGTGAGCTCTTTGTACTTCTAGGTAATTTTGCCATATGTCACAAAAGGGATCTGCTGACAAATGGTATTCAGCATAAAATATGCCAATGCTCTTATGCTGACTGAAACCCACAGTAGTGTTTAAAAGTGTAATGATTTGCAATAAGTTTCTCAAATGCAGGTTTCCTACTGTTCCCTTTAAGTCTTCAAGCCCTTACTGTACCCTTTAAGCAGTTACTAGACACATGCTGTCTTCTGCTTTCTGAACAGAGTGTGGTCTATGTCTGTTGCACAGTCCTGCTATAGTGCAGTGAACAGACTACACAGACCTGCACAATTGTCCCAATGTTTTTAAGAACATCCACCTTCTGCTTAGGTGTCCATTTCAAGAAATGCCTTAAAATAATAGGTGGAAAAGGAAAGATGAGGTGCCCAAAGGATTTTCTACCACATAGGGTAGATAGGCTGAATAACCTCCTCTTGTTTGTAACTTTCCTTATGGGGACTTATGAAGGATACTGAAGATGTGCCCCCACCTTGAGCTGACTTGCGTAGTGCCCAAGTTTTATCTTCAACAGGAAACCGTCTTCACCAACTTGGTGTTCGGCTTTTTTCTGGAGCTCCTGGATCAAACTGTCCAGCAGCCGTTTGGCCTTGAATTCCTCCTGAGGATTCTCCAAATCGATGGAATCCCTTCCAAAGAAAAACACGGAACAGAAAAATTGAGATGGTTAAGTGGCAAGTGAGCCTGCGTTTCAGCACTTTCACTCTATGCTATCAAACGGCGAGGCCTTTCAATTCCTCATTTCGGTGCCAAAAATTATGTTTACTAAAAAGCATTTATCAAATACTGCAGGTTTTCATTACAAAGTAACACTATTATTAAACTTTTCACTTGCCTGATGTTATCAAAAGTGACTTAATGATGCAAACGTAAAAATACAGTGCAAAATATTTAACTGGAGTTCTTCCATTTGTAATAATAAACTTTATTTTATATATTGCATTTACAAGTGGTTTCTCTATAAAAAATGCTTTATAGTAGGAAACAATGTACTCATTGAGAGGAGACAGCAGGATTATGCAATTACAATAAAGGTTTGCAATACAGCAGGAAAGCAAAGGGCAGACACAGAACCAATTAAATAAAAAATTTAATTAAATAGAGTCTTGATTTGAAAGAGCACAGGGAAAGTGACTGTCTGATATTCAGGGACAGAAGTCCAGAGCTTAGGGGCGCAGCTGAAGAAGGCCCTGTCATCCATAGAGTGTAGAAGGACATGAGGGACAGACAGGAGACCAGAATTAGATGAACGAAGGTGGCAAGATGGAGTGTAGGACGACAGTAGGTCAGACAGATACTGAGGTCCTAAGCCATATAAAGCCTGACAGGTGAGCATCTGCAGTTTTAAGTTGACACCAAACATGATAGGAAGCCATGGTCTCCAGGGTGTGGAGACAGTGAATTGCAGTATGATGAACATCCAAAGGACTTGTCAAAGTACGTAAAGCCTGTGTCAAACTAGGGAAGAAGAATTAAGGATAACAGTGATGTCAACAGTGCACACAGTATAGCTCCACACCTACCACATCTGGCTTTCGATCCACTGGGACAGGTAGTGGCGGACCTCAATAGGAAAGTGCTGCCCGTACAGGGACTGCATCTGGTGCAGAGCCTCCCCTTGGAGCTGCTGGGCCTGGATCCACACTGCCATCTTCAGCACCCTACAAGACATACGGCACATCAGAGCCTCGCTGCCAGCAGCGCTTCTCTTCGCAAAGCCCTAGTGTGACCACTCAGCAAAAACCAGGCTCTGCCGCTGTGGCTGCTTTTGCTGAAGAAGGTCATGGTCACTTGGAGCCTGTCCTTCTGGACAGGCCGCCAGTCCACCGTAAGGGTCAAGGAGAAAGGGACAATTCAGCATAGCCAATCAAACCTCATCTGCTTGTCTTTCAAGGGGGAGCAAACCGGAGCTCCTGGAGAAAACCCACATGAACACAGGGAAAAATGCCACACAGAAGGCGCCCCAGGCCGGAACTGAACCCAGGACCCAAGCATTGAGAGCAGTGCAATCATCCACCACGCTACCCTTGGCAAAGTTCTTGCACATAAACTGATTTCATTTGGCCACAGATCTATAGTAACATTAAATCAACATGAGAAGCACTTTTGTGTCTTCCACTCTCTGAACCTTTCAGTGAGGAAAAAAAAATGACAATGAAGACTAACCTTAAAGAACCTCGTATAAGAACAGCAGGTCAAGTTTTGGGCTTTCAGGTTTTAAACCCATTTATAACTTCAAAACTTTTGTCCCCAAAGGCAGCATGATCTTATAATTTTTCACTACAATTTAAGCTTTCAGCTAGCCTAACTAGTCAAACACCTGCTGGGCACAACTTGTGCTTTTCTGTTCAAGGTCTTTCACAGCTGCCTTGAAAGGTGCACGTGACTCAAAGTGCTGTACGGTTACCTACAAAACATTTCCCAGGCCCAGAGGGAAGTGTTAAATTTGTCCAGTTGATAAAATAATTAAGCCAATTACTGTGAGCAACACAATGCTCTGGGGATGAAAAGCAGTCAAAGTAGTGCAGACTTCTTGGCATCGTTTGACACCTCTGCCTATGAGCTATGCCATCCACTATGGGAAAGAGACAAAAAAGAATATGATAATGTGCAGAGCACTTGCTGAAAGACAGCAATGTCGAGTCGTTACTGAGACACTTACTGCCTATCACTGCTAAAGAGGCAACTAGAAAGACAATTACCTCAGTTCACATACAGTAGAAATACACTGCCATGTGAGAGGCCTTGGTTTTCCCTTTTTAATTGAAGACTTGAGTTCACTTTGCAGCAGCGGTTACATTCTCATAAACAATGGGATAAGTTCTCAGTGTCAACACAAGTGTGGTTGTCAAAACAAATCTGCTGTATAGTACACTGTGAGTAAATGGATTAAATTAATGTCAGGCGATTAATCACTTCATTCAAACATACCCAAGTTTTTGAAAGCACCTACTGTATAAGCAAACCACAAGATAACGTATAGCTGAAACCTGCTGTGCAGCCTTTGTGCCAGTGATACAGTAAGTTATGGTAAAAATCCAGTTCACCCAGACAGGTAAGTGACAGTGAAGTCACATCAACACAGTTTGCAGTCATGAATACATGTACACAACAGCATATCTGGGCAGAACAATGCCTGATGCTAGGAAGCTGGATCAGATCGAGGAAAGCGATGCATGTGTGTGAGGGGGTGTTTGTGTTGGCAGGAGGCTTGCCAGCTAGAGTTCGACAGGTCTGCAGCACTAGGAAAATCTCAAGATTGGTGTGATCAGTCAGCAGTGCGAACTTTGTCCCTGTGACACCAAGTAGGTGACAAGCCGTCCCTTATAGGAGTGTTTGCCGGATCACATTGGTACACTATTTTTACAATTTGAAAGACATCAATGTTGAGTTGTCACTGAGACGCATCCAGTACTCCCTATCACTGCAACAGTGTGGTTCTACCACATTTCATACTATAGATTTTACTTGGCATGGCTCTTCTCAAAGCAGTGTATATATCTCTGAACACATCTGATTTTATTCAAGAATATGTGCCCCTTTATCATTTTCTAAAGAAACAGCAAAGTGAGTGTGCTTTACCATAAATTCCATCATATGTATGCTTTTACCTACAGTATGATGGTGCTGCATTTAGCTCAGTTTTTGCAATGGCAAGGAAGGAAACTTTTATAAGGGAAGTACACAACTCCGCCATAGTGCCAAGATGAACAACAAACTGAAAACCGCAGAATAGAAATAGGCCAGCTATTTTTCCCACCATAGCTCTGCCCCAGGCCAGGTTCGCCGATAAAGGGCTCACCTGTTGCCCACAGCTGTACTGTCATGTTGTCAATGTGGATCATTTTAGATGGCAGGGTTCAGCAGAACTTTATAGTGTATCAAAGGATACACAATAGCCCAGTAAGAACAGGGGTTCACAGGAAGGATGGCTAGCAATAAGCAATAACATTGGAGCAGTATCTAGGTCTGCCTCTCTGTTTTTCATGTTCAATCACCTGTGAGCTTCCAAAACATTTTATATTCTAAAAAATGAGTCATAACACAGAAATATGCACATGTAGACCTATATGCATGTACATGAATAAAAGAGGAAGTGGCATACTTTTTTAAATATAAAAAAAGAACGCTTGCAAAAAATGACAAAAAAGGAAGGAGGACAAAATTAAAAAAAACAGGAACTGGACACGATGCTAATGTTTTCACTGTGGCTCATTTGTGTTGTGTTAACACTCAGGGTCAACTAGGTTACCTGCAGTTCTGCTCCTGTCTAACTGGCTGATTAGTACTCTGTCCATGTGCTCCTTTTCCAATGCTTCCTCCTCACAGCTGAATGACGTTACTGTATGTCTGCACATACACTTCTGTTTGATTTGTTTTTTTGGTATCATAGATTGCATAACAAGTGTGCATAAGTTACACACACACACACAAGAATAAAATTACAAAATTCAGTATTGCAAAATAGGATCTCGGATCTTTTTCAACATCTCCAACCCCCTACCCCCATTTAATACCACATTATATATTACACAGCACAAAAAAATGTGGAAACAAATTCAAAAGCAAAGAGCTTAAAATGCTTATAAATTAATGAATAGCTGGATGACCAAAATATTAAACATTAATACTGTATGTAGCAGTTGAGGCATAAAGAGACCTGCACAATTGAACCCTGGAAATCTAACACTTCAACAATCCAGCCGACAAACTCCAACATCCGAGTCCAGAGCAGCAAAAAACATGCTGCAGCTTTACACATCACACATGGACACAATCCAAGTCTATAATGGAAGTTAATTGTAATGTTACAAACCAAGGTCACTTCCGCAGACAAGACAAAATAGTGTGGAGTGTGACAGGGCTCATTCGTGAGAGTGTTATCTTGATGTCATCCCTTAATATACCCAATAGCACTGGATTATCTCAGAGGGTCGGCCCTTTCATATAGTGGAATTCAGCTGAAACTATATTGCGTGGTTCAGTTAAGGGAGTACGACAGAGAGACAGCAATTGACTCCTGGCTGGAGACAGAAGAGAAGAGTAACAGCTAGGAGAAATACACAAATGTCCTCTCTACCTAATAGAAACTAATGAGCACTGGACGACACACATTAAAGCATTTTTAAATTACTCAGATTAGTGCTCCACCTCATTAAATATAAACACTGTCATTGCTTGCCTCTGTATCTTACACTAGTTAATTCACTGACTAAAGACACACATAAAAAAATACATATAAAAATAATTTTTCATTACACTTAAATAGTGAACAAACGTAAGCCAGTAGATATATGTATATATTTTACATACATAAGCATTTACCCAAAATGTATTAAGCAATCTTGGTGTACTATTGTTTCCTGAAATAAGAAAGGGAATATTTTCATTTCCTTAATCCTTGTAATAAATCACATATACTGTATTGTTGGCAGAAACAGAACAAATGACGCTCAGCCCTCACTTGAAAAACTCCTATATTCCACACTCCTGTGCTGTTGTCAGTTGAAACACCACACTCTGTTGCCTAAACAGCATGAAATCCCTGGTTTTTGAGAGTAGCACAGCAGCAAGCTCTGGAGAGCGAGAGACAGAGACCTGGATTCAGTTGGCCAGGGCGGACTGAGGGAGACGGATAAGCCCAAGATGTGCCCTGACTGAAGTCTGTATGCAAGTTCCCAGTACTACTGGCTTGCTACTACCTGGTCACAGGCAAAGACTATTGAGCCACAAGAAATAATTATAATAGAGTGCCACTGCCACTTTACCAGGGGTAAGCAATCCTGCACAGGAAAGCAATATTTCAGCAGGCTTTATAAGTAAACCTTAAATCATCAATTTCTAAACACTTTCAATTTGACCCCTTAAGCAGCTGAACTGCACAATTAAGTGTTCTTATTTGCAAGTTTTTTATCTGGAAATATCAACACCCAGTGGCTTTCAAGGACCACAAACTGAAATTAATAAATTATATTTGCTAAAAACCCCAAGTCTTTACAAATTGATGATTTACAGGTAATCTGCAAAACCTCCTAGATTGTGGCTCTCCAGGACCAGCAATAACCAGCCCTGCTCTAAAATCTTGAGACTGAGTGACATACAGTATACAGGAACAAGTAATAGGTTTATTCCATGCTGAAAAAAAGAAGAAAGAAAACACAACGTTTCGGCCATGGAGCCTTCTTCAGGTGTCTATGTATATGCTATGCTGTTACTTCTTCAAGTCTCCAGAGTAATGTGCACCAACAATCATGTTTCTGTCACGGCTTCTTACTGTATATCATGTTCCTTTCCCAAAGAGAATCAGATAAAATGCCAGCTATTGCTTCACCGATCCCAGGAATCTTGGAATACATCACGTGCTGGGCCATTGGCACTATTTTCGACAGGATGGGCCTTCCTAAAAAACATGCCCTTTTCTTACATTCTGGCAAAGTCAAGTGTATTTTCAATGCACACCCCCCGAGAACCTTAATTTACCTCATAAAAGGCAATCTGCAAATAAACTGTTAGTGCCTGGCTACTGTTACACAGAAAGACGGCACAAAAAAACTGTCTGATCCCTCCCAACCCACACAGAGCACACCCGGGGCGTCTCTTGGACAGTAAGAGCCACAGAAAGAGCCACCACCTATTATGTAACATTTTGCAGCTGCCAGTCACTGTAAAATGTCAACCCTCTCACACAAGGCTCAAGAGACAGGAGATAATAGGTTGCAAAAAAAAAGTGTACAGTGGAACCCTTTTCCTTTTTTGGGCTTTAAAGATGAACTACTTTCGCATCAGTAATATTTCTCTTCCGGTGGTTTTTGACTTCTGCATTTTTTTTTGGTGCTTTTTTTCCCAGATTTTTTGCTTTTAAAAAAATGCCTGCCAGATTAGATCTTAAGGAAGCGTGGCTAAGGAAAAACATGGCGGAGACCAGGGCTCCGCAGGCCTTCAGCGGAGCAACACAGCAGCCACAGGCTTCCGTCTGTCTCATGCCACTGAATTTTGTCAGGAAACAGACTACAGGGGCATAGTGGGGGGATGTATATTGTGTGTCTATGGACTAGGAAAGCTCTGTGAGAAAATAAGAAATATTCAATACTGTATATCTGTAATACTTATAACAAGTTCCAAACAAATACATTTCCCTTCCCAAAATTTTACATCCACACAAAATAAATACAGACTAGCACCTATCCACTAGAGGCAAACAACAAAACTACAGTCCCCGATGGCTTCTCTTTGAGACTGCCTCTTCCCACCCAGTGGCAATGTGCCACTTCATTTGCAAGTAGTATGTTGGTCAAACATCTCCTCAAAGCATTTACTAAGAATCCTAACTCAGTGCAGTGAATTATTACATGTATTACCTGAATCCTCTGATGTTATCTAGTAAAGCAAGAAGGCACACCCATAAAAGTAAATGGCAACAGTACAACTAAAGAATTCATCTACTTTTTACAGAAGGGAATAAATGGTTAAAAAAAATCAAAAAGGTTGTGCTTGTGAAAGCTTCTACTGTAGACTGTTATTCAAAATATTCACGCATCACTTACAGTTCTAAACCACAGATCTCTCTACGCTGGCCTCAAGTCTGCAAAACAGCTGCATAAGGAAGATCATTATTCTGCACAGTTCTAGCAGGGCAGTTACCTGTAGTAAGAAAAACTTCAAATTCTCTATGATTTATTCTGGTCTCATGGTGATCTTCACAGGCAAGTGAAGGTAGAATTAAGCGGTGCTCCGTTACTCAACTGTGTTAAACAATTAAGGTCAGGAATCATCTTAATAGCCTTTTCTATTGCATATATCATATACTGTGTGCATACTTAATAGCCTTTTCTATTGCATATGTAAATTTTTTATTATATACATTCTGCTTAGCCCTACTGGGCTAATTTCTCACTGCTGAAGGATCACTCGTGCAGTCATCAGTACCCGAAGCAAAGGTCTTCTGTGCCTTTGCAATGGAAAGAAAAAGATCTGCAAACTCATTAGACCAGAAGAAGGGTTATGAGTAAGTGCAGCCCCCCTCTAGCTGGCTGTTTTCTAAAAGGAGTCAAGGTGTTAGGTTTGACACCAAGGCTGAGTAAGCTTGGGCCATAATCACAGGCAGACACTTTGTGTTTTTTTTTTACACTGTTTCCACTAGTGACTTTTAGTTCACATTTCACTACTGAAGATAGCCAACGGGGTGACCCTTTCAGTGCCTTTAGGGATTTCGAATACTCGCTCCTGAAGTCTTCTCTATTCCAGGATAAAAAGATCCAAAGTCCATTTCCAAACAGGTGACAAAAACTGTACACCATATTCTAAATAAAGACTTACTAGTGCATTGTTCAATTTTACTGGACTTTAACTCTGCTGTGCATCAAGCAGAAAATCTTTAAACTGTTGGCCTCCAATACATGCGCTGAGCTCCCAAGCAGAGTTTTTTCCACTTTCTTCACAACGTGAAGCTACATTATACTGTGAGCTGCTATTAACCTAGATCTCATGGGCTATGTTAATAGCAGCTCACAGCATAAATAATCAGGAAAATCTTCCACAAATGACATTTAAACAACTTTACAATTGAAATTTTTTTCGTGAAGATTTAATTTATGAAGATGCATTACGTCTATGAGCTTGCTTCTCCCTGCTGTGCTTTAAAGGTGTTATCTTGTCGCCGTAAGATCAGCTTGTTCCAAGCGAATTAGAGTGGCTTTGCAGGGGATGGCTGAAAACAAGGGCTAGTAGCAATATGGAAGCTACAAAGAGCCTGAGAGGAACTGAAGCGTTCGATCAACGGCACCATTGAAAACCTTCTTTGAACTCAACCCTGTCCCGTGCTGCGACTCCCAAGAGCGGATATATCATTGAAGAATCCACACATTCACTCATACATACATGCATTCATCTAGCACCCACATTAGTCTCCACTGTCTCTTCAGTAGTATTTCATAAATCTTACACTGATAGATTTTAAGGACTTCCTCTATCTATAGTAATGTATACAGTAAATTATAGTGTATTATTAGGGGGTTATATAAAAAATACAGGATAAAATCACAGGCTGTGAGCTCTAAGAATGTGTTATGAAGGAGAATGTGAGATATTCAATTTCAGCTCTCATGATTTTGAGGAGGGATAACCCAAAGTGATATAGCCCATTGACAAGTATTATATCACTGGCCCATGCAGCTGGGCACATGAGCAGATACAGTTGCTACACACATGGACATGCAGGAAATGCGTCACTGCACAGCTCTCACAGAAATGAATATAATGCGTTAACTATTAAACACTAGATTCGTCTCACTTCAACTTAACATTTTTAAATTTCTCTGTATTTCCTTGGAAAGTGTACATGAAACAGGACACTGCAGATTCTTTACAATGGGCACAGTGTTACACTAATTTAGCTCCAAGCCCCTTGCATTGCAGTCACGTTGGTCAGTGTTTCAGTGTTTCTAACAAGCATGATGAAACGCAGAAAGAGTAAAATGCACCTAACACAGATCAGAGGATGGGAAAAAAAACAGAAGACAGAAATAAAAAACTGCCACTTTTGAGGGGTTAAAGAGGACAAAATGTAACAATCACCTTACCTTCTGGGATTTCTCACACAACTCTCTTTGTAACATCAAATTGATCAACAGGTTGCCATGAGTCAGAGAAACGCATGAAAGCACAATTTCCGATCAGCTACAGTAAAAATCATTGTTTTCGTTTTGTGTTTTTGCCAAGTGTATTCTCTCTCTTTATAAATGCAGAACATTAAGATGTGGAAGCCAGAAGGATTAATGACACACTAGAGCTTGCCGTCACAGGAAGTAGCAAAGGATGGAGCAGCAACATGGCAGGAAGTCAGCTGCTTAGTGAAGACCAAAGAGATGTGGTGGTTACCAGGGTACCAACTTCCTCCCAGCCTGCCCTCCTCATTCTTGAAGAAGCCCCACAGCTCTGCAGAAGCCAGCCCTGGTTTCCAGTAAATGAATGAGTGAAAGTGATAGTGACTGCAAAACGCTTACAGGATTTCCAAACTACAGGTCTGTCAGGGCTCTGTATAAGGAACTGTGGTTTTTCACAGTTAACGAGTCTCTGTAATCATGAGCCATAGCAGCAATCTATAAAAGGCAAGAGTAGACTTACACAAGCAAAAATACAAACAATAATACAAACCTACACACAATCATACCCAGCTTTCTTTAGGCATCAGTATCAACCTTCTGCATGAATCCATGTAACAAGCTATGCATGATGCACAAGACCCAGTTGCCACATCCTGAGGTGTTTGGGCCTAGCTTTGTTTTATGTTCAGTTGTAGCTGCTCATTTTCAACATGATCTCTTTCTTCAGGTTCTTCAGGAACCTCAGGAACAATCCTTGAGGTTCAGAGTGGATAGGGCTCTGGCACTATTGCTAGATGACTGTGGACTCAAATGCTCAAAGCAGAAGGTCATTTGCGCTGGTGGTGACAGTCAACCCGGACTGAAGCCAAACTGAGCTGGGAGCAGAGTCCAAACCCTTAATATCTGCCTTCTGATGTAATTAGTTGACAAACAACCCTGCATTTTCAATGGCCACAGGGTGCTCAGAACCTTCCCTCCATCCAACTAAAACATAACTACACTGTACAGGACACAGATCAAATAAAGCACAGCCTACCTCTGGCCTTAGCTTTCTGTTACCATGTAAAAGCAGGGAGATTTTGGAGAGTATCGCCACAAACCTAGAAAACAAAAAAAACAGGGAACTGTTATTCAAACCTTTGCATTCCAGAATCTGTGACACCACATCATAAGATGCACAAAGACATTTTTTTTAATTCCCAGTGTTCCCCAATTTCAGTATTCAATTAAATCAGAAGCAGAGTATAAGCATAATCTGTACCTTCGAAGTTTGACAGGGTTTAATGTGTGCTTCAGCTAGGCAGCTACTTCTAAATGCATTGGCAAATGTTTAAAACGTGGGCATTGTCTCCTTCATTTTGAGCTCCCCATTAATCTCACTGCTACTCTCAAGCTCGTCAGCTTAAGACTAGAAGTGATGTGACAATGTTATATGAGCAATACTAGCAAATCGTAAAGCTACACAGCTATAAAAAACCATCACATTGTGGTCTTCGCACAATGACATTATTTTTTAAGTGGTGCTTAATTATGGCCGACCAACATACATGTGTTGTAGAGAATAAGGAGAAGGGCTTGTTACTAGTAGATTCCAGGTTCAAATGCTGGCTGTGCCACTGACTCACTGTATGCTAATACAACACTCCCAGTGTGAAAGGAAATCACTTGATTTGAAGAATTCCATTTCAAAATACAAGTACAGCAGGCGTGCTGACGAATTTAAACACGAATCTTGAAAGACAAAAGTGCTTAGTCACGCATAATAGCCTGCGTGGCCATGATCACAATAAGTAAAGACGGTACTGGCCTGGTCCAAATACTGCCGAGTTACCATAAACCAGGGGAGGCCAACCCTGGATCCACATCCCTGCAGGTTTTATAGGTCATCCTTAAATTATTAATAACTAAACATTTAGAACAATTTCATTTCAACCACTTAATCAGATGATTTGTGAATATACAAACACCATATAGGCTAGTTCTCAAGGACCACATCTGTGTTTCAATAATAATAATAATAATAATAATAATAATAATAATAATACTTTAAAATGTCTAAAAACTGGTGTTAATCCCTGTCATTCTTAAAGTAAAATGAAGGGGGAAAGGCGTGCTGGAATCAAATGGAAAATGACCGTGAAAACAGCTTTATTATGGCAAGAAAAGGCAAGCGAAAACACCAAGAAACAGACTGTAATGCATCTGCAAACCCATCGAAAAAACTCTTAAAACAGTGACTTTTGTGGAAAAAAATGGACACAGAAAAACAGAAGCTCGAGATATACCATATTAAAAAATGCACGGTACTTCTGCCCTGTTTATCCATGCTTCTGCGAAAGAGGGAATAAAAAGCTCACACCTCCCGTGTCTTAATGTGGTACCACCTGCCAAACTCAAAGAAACAAAAACACCGGCAGATCTCAACAGCACGCTGGGGGGCAGAATCTGTGGCTGGTAAATGTGGCACACCTACAGTATAGCAGCAGAATGCCACAGCACAGTGCAAAGTGTGCATTGCAGGCCGGCAGGCCAACTCACACCCTCTGGGTTATTCAACTCCTGCTAAATCACTGAGGGAATCCTCACAATGCTGCCCGCAGCGATTTTCTTTCGCTCTTCACCAAGTCCAGGTTTTTTCCTCGGGGCATCTGTGTCCATCTGGCTAAAAGAACCGTTACCACGCTGCCTTTACCTACTAAGACAGCAAACCACGTCAAAGGTCTTGTTTTTCCCAACCTGGCAGGGTGTATCCTACCTTACGCCCATTACTTGCCAGGATAGGCCCCAGGTCCCCCACAACCGCGTTAGATAAAGCAGTTAAAAACTGGGTGCGATGGAATGGATGGGTGGCACTTTCATGTTTTCACTCCCTCGGCTTGGAATCACCTCCTGCTAAACAAAACCGGACCCCTGATAAGCAGCATTGGCGGGCTGCCCCGCTCCTTTTCCCACAGTGCTAGCACTGAGGCCCTGGCTTTAGCGCTGTGGGGGTACAGCTCAGTGGTAGAGCATTTGACTGCAGACCAAGAGGTCCCCGGTTCAAATCCGGGTGCCACCTACACAGTTCTTACTTTGCGGGGCGGAACGGTGGCTCTGTGGCTCAGGATCTGCGCCTGTGGCTGGAAGGTTGCCGGTTCAAATCCCGCCGCCGGCAGAGGAATCCTATTCCGCTGGGCCCCTGAGCAAGGCCCTTAACCCCGACTGCTCCAGGGGCGCTGTACAATGGCAGACCCTGCGCTCTGACCCCAGGCTCTCTACCTGTCTGTGTGTCTCATGGAGAGCAAGCTGGGGTATGCGGAAAGATAATTCCTAATGCAAGAAATTGTAAAGGGTTAATAAAGTGATGTTATTATTATTATAAGAGGGCGGACAGATTCAACTTTCTCAGACACTCGTCATGGGCTTAAGTCACAGCGACCGGCGTCTTCCCTTGGCAGTTACGCTCCAAAACCTGACGGCAATCAATCACAGCTTGTGCAATTTCAGATGCGGTTGGTTAATCACAACACAGGGCCTGGACTGCTAGGCACCTGCAATGTCTTAATTGCTAGGCCCAGTCCACATTCCAGAGGGTGACCTTTACCATGTGAGCCCCTCTGAAACCAGGCACCATGCAGCAGCTGGAGCAGGACTGGACAACCCCAGCCCTCCAAGGCCACAGAGCTGAAGGTTTTAAGAGTTATTTAATAATTAGGAATGGATTATACCCTATAAAAAACAGGCAATCTGACTTTAAATCAGATCAAATGTGTTAAGATGTGAGATGTTGTGTAATCCAGAGGTCTGTCAGGGAAAAGAGTTGCCGGATCTCACCTTAAGAGTGGCATCATACCCTGCTCTCCACACTAGATTAAGGAACCTCTGCAGGCAGCTTAGAAGGCCGTTTTAGATGTGTAAATAGGGACCATCCTTCAAAAAAAAAAAGGGAGTACGCGCAAGTGTGGTAGTGGAAACAAAATAACTTTACCGAAACACTACACTGGACATATACTAAGGAAGTCAGGCATTCCAGGGTACAGCGCTTGGGAAGGCATGACTCAGCTCACACTACAACAGTGCTGTACACTTTTGAAAATAACGTTAAAAAATGCCATTCCTACCACCACCGGCACATATTTCACCATCACCCCCTCTTGATAAAAGTTTTTGTGGCAAAGTGCTTTGTTCAGTAGAAGGATGGCTGAAAGCCTTTTCTGCCATCATCAAGGATTTTATGCTCATAGTAAGCCAAGAAAGGCTCTAGGCCCAGCTAGTACTGGAATAGGAGACCTCTAAGGAAGTCAAGGTCACTTCTATGAGTGGCGTTTTTGTCAGCAGATGGCGCTCCTCCCTCCGGACCAGAATGTCCAAACCAACGACCCAGTATGGTGACGGGTGGACACTGTGCAGTACAGGGCTTGATAACTTCCAGATGACACTTTTAAAATAAGGTCCTGACGACACAGTTACTAAAGATCCCATGACAGTGTGTGAAAAGGCAGGGATGCTACCCCATTGATCTAACTTTTCTATAATCTTCCATAATTCAGGTGGTGAAGTAATTTCGACTTTCTGCACCTGATCTGCTGTACCGTGGGGCTGCTGACGGATGAAAGTTTGCAGTAGACGTCTGTGGTGGACCAAGTGGATCTCTTCCTATGTGTTAAATTCAATACAAATGCAAGCAATTACGATGTTTTCAGAAAAGGCACATGCATCAATAATAATGTATTTTTAAAAAAATCAACCAGAAAACTGAACCACTCCACAGCCAAGTGTTTACAGAGTTAGGCTAGCATGCCAGCCCTGTGATTTAACCTGGAATTAATTTACTGAGGCCATTAATCAAATTACTCTCTTCCAAGAGTTTGGGCTCCCTAGGAGGAATGTGCTCTGAACTGGCCTGACTGTGGATTTCCTCCCACCAGGTAATCAATTAACCCCATGAGACCAGAGTGGCACAGAGGACTGCAGGACCTTTTACAGAATTTCTGGCTCAACTACCAGATTCTTAAAGTGCGCTGGAGGTCCCTCCATCCTAACCCTAACCCAAACAAGGCTGGATAATCAGGCTTCTTACAATGACTTGTGCTGAAACACAAGACCACCCTACTGAAAACTCATGCTTTCGAAAAGCAAGTGCCTCTACAATTGTTGCCTCAAGCCAAAGCAACCCAAAGGTACTAGGACTACAGCTTGAATCAGCTAAATCAGAACCTGGTTTCCATCTACATCTCTGAATGCTCAGGCTCAGAAACTTGTTTACCTTTAATCATTGCACAGCTGCTCAGTTCAATGTTTTCTCAACTCCACCAACACTTAACGGATCTGAGATCCAAGCAGCACCCTCACAGACCACAGATTACAATTAAAACAAAAGTGCAATATTTTGCACTTTAGTCCTCCCTGTGTGCTAACTGCGTAAAACGTTAAAAAAGGCATTAGCTGTTAAAGACGGGTGTACAGAACAAGGAATAGGAAAACCATCAAAGGAACCTAAATTGGATCCATCTGACAGCCACAGAATTTGCATTGGATCTTTGGTTTTTGTTTTAATCACAGCCTGGCCCATGTTGTTGCAGCACACAAGCAATGTGATAGGTACACAACGTTGCATGGCTTGGCCTTACCTTTATTTTAATTATTCTCTATGGCCGATGCTTATTGAGACGAAGACATGCCAAGCTCAAAGCTACTGCTTCACCAGGGCCACTATGTTAAGAAGATGCAGGGCCCTGCCTGATAGAAAAGAGCCCCTTATTCCGAGAACAAGCGGAATTTTCAGATTTTTCCACAGAGCTCCACTGCAATTCAGATCATGTCACTATCTGCCTACTCCCCCAGCTCCGAGAGGGATTTAAGATTTAAGCAGCAGTCCGCCTGTCTGATTCAAAACACAACCACAAAGCAGGCTGTGGCATGCGGTGGCAAAAAAGTCTGCTCTACCTATATCCTTTTTTCTTTGCAAGTCTTTCACAAATTTTCCTTATCTTTCAAGATTCAAGATTTCTTTATTTGCCATATACAACAAGTGTATTAGAATGCTAACTCGTTCAGCCATACCCAGTAACAGTAGAGAAAAAAATAAATAGGCACAAATTTCAAACAGACATGGACCATAAATTTAGACAATAGACGTTAGAATACAGCCAACAGGACATAGTGCAAACAGTGAAGTACCTTCAAGTGCAGGTGTTAATATGTGCAGGTGCTAATTTGAGCTGTTTATGATGCGGACTGCTTGGGGGAAGAAACTAATTTTGAATCTACTGGTCAGTGCTCTGATACTGCGATACCTCCTACCCGAGCCCAGGGGTGAAAGCAGATCGTGGCCAGGGTGAATCGGCTCCTGAAGTATAGCTTGAGCCCCTTTGTGGCAGTGGTCAAGATATGTCCGGTCGATGGAGGGTGGCTCGGTCAAAATCATTTTCTGCGCGGACCTCACAACCCTCTGTATGGCTTTTCTATACTATATCTATGATCAGGCATTGATCACTGGTATATTTTTGTTAACCCAACCGATAAAAACAAGACACCCTGAAACCCAGAGGAATTTCCCGATTCTTCCATGGCACTCCACTGCAATTGTTACACGTTAGTGCTGATCACTGATGCGGTAAAGTTCTGTCCACAATTTTAAACAGTCAGAAGACCGAGAAAGAATTTAAATGAGTAAACTAGTTATACAGCTTTGAGACATGCCAGGTGTAGCTCAAACCTTTCTCAGTTTCTTTGTAGGATGAACAGCGCTCTGCGTCTTTATCTGCAACTTACTGGCATGGAAAAAAACCAACAACTTGTGATTTCCTTTCCAAAACATCACCTAGTGCCTAAGATAGTGAAGGGGTTTCATTTTGCTATGGAAATCCACTGTTGCAATGTTTTTTTCCCCCCATGAGTTGGAATTAAAGTTACCTGTGCAATGGGAGGGGCACATAGATCTGCTGACTGTAGGCAACAAAAAGAGCACATGAGCTTGCCACATTTTCACTCAGCATATTCTGCAGGAGCCCAGCGTCTCTGACCACAGCGGACAGAAATGCTGAAGCAGTACTGAGGGTTTGTAGCACTGCCTCTTGAGCCATCCTCCACCCATTTACCACTGATAAAGGTATCTTTACCAATTACAGCAGCTGCTCATGGAAAACCCCCCCCATAAAAGCTTAAAAAAATACCAGAGGCAAATGAGTAAAAGTAAATGACTCTACAGTACGTAGTGTACAGGCACTCATGCAGATGAGAAAAAACGATAAAATTACCGTTTTTAGCCTCAGAATGTGGAAGCAGAATAATGGCTACAAACCTCTGCCTATCCCGTTTTTTTGTCGCAATTAACTGTGCCAAACTGCGTTTTCTAACCTGTGCCAGGGATTGTATCCTGATTCCCACTAGCCCACTGTGTATGGCTTCAGATACTGTATCCCAGTCACAAGCCGCAGAGAAAGCTAGTGCTAGATAAGATAGATAGTTTACAAAGGATAAAAGATGTTTACTAAGGATAAAAGAAAACTTTTGGGCAATTCCCCATTACCCCACCTTTGCAGGAAGTGCAGTGCTTTACTACCGTGCTTCGTAACTCCAATAGTCAATCAGCATAACATCTGGGATGTATCCACTGGACTAAAGGGTTAGGCTGACAGCACGCACTGCCAGATTAGCCATGTCACAATGAGGAAACCCAGTCACCACACGCATGAAACGAGGCCACATTCAACAAACGCAAGAGCCAGTGTCGCTGTCACTGAAGGGCAGGGTTCCTTCTTCAATTTCGTGCGTTAATTATTCAGCAATTGCAAATGCAGCGCTCACAAAAGGCGGCTGCCAAACAGCGCTAGTGGAAGTTCTGCGGGCCAGTTTCTTTCGCTTCTCCAAAAAACACAGATCACAAGCCCTGCCTCGCCCGTTGCCAAGGCCTGCTCTCAAACCGTGCTAAACATGTTCGCAAAAGCTGACAGTGGTGCTAGTATGATGGAACATGCCTCAGGACAAACTGTTTCTACCCAGCAGAAAGCCAAAAAACACACTGCAGCTGTAACTTACCAGCTATGAATCTGTGCTGCCAAACTGCATGAAACTATTTTTATTATTACAGTGTATTACTAACCTTTTGTTTTTGAGTTTTCTGCAGTGTATTCCTACTTTCCCACAGTAACAAACTATTCCAACCAAAACTGCTTTGGTAAGTAATTGAGCTAACTTCCCAGATGCCGAGGTTACTTCCTCTGGGTTTGAACTGGGCAACTGCACGCATGTCACTGTCTTGCATTAGGCAAAGGATAGGACCAGAGTATTAAGCCTTTTCATATTTTGACAATGTAAAAAAAATCTTCTTCTAATTCCTTCTAATTCAGAGTAACTACTGTATGTTGACAACAAACATATAATAAACTCATTATCAACTTAATTTATATTTAAGTTGGGGTGGGCTTTTAAGTGACTTAACCACTCAGAAGTAAAGACAATTAGTCAGTGTGCAACCCACCATCGCTTGTTTAAGCAAACAAACTTCAAGGCTCAGGACTCCCCAAATAGTGGCATGACTACTGGTCAGACCTGGGTGTGCTCAAGTCAAGCAGGACACATTGTTAACTTGAGGTGCGGTAGTGATCCCCATTACGATCTGCTAGAGAACACCCTGAAATCCTGGTGCAACAATGATCCCTGTTACTTCGACTTGCCAGGGTTTGAGTTTGTGCGGTTCTATGAGTGAGAGCTTCTGCTCCAGTCAATGGGGAGCCGGAACTTATCCTTGCAAGCAACAGGCGGAAGGCAGGATACACCCTGGATAGGACACCAGTTCATCATAGGGCAGACACACAGACGCAGACATACCCACTCCAGGCCCAGTTCCCAGAAGTTAATTGACCTACCAGCATGTCTTTGGATTAGAGGGGGAAAAAAAGGAGCACTCAGAGGAAACCCACACAAACCCGAGAAGAACATGCAAACTCCACGCAGATAGCACCCTGGGTCCAGAAGTGAACCCAGGGCCCCAGCACTGAGATGCAATATGTGAATTTCACTACAGAATGTTGGAGGAAGCCATGCAGAGTCCTCGGCCCTTCCCTACTTGTATTGTACCAAGGGCTGTAGCAATGCCCAGTATAAGATCACTTTATTGGCCATATACAATCTCTTGTATTAGGAATTTGTCTTTTCACATACCCCAACTTGCTCTCCATGAGACACACAGACAGGGAGAGAAGCTTGGGGTCAGAGCGCAAGGTCAGCCATTTATACGGCACCCCTGGAACAGCTGGGGTTAAGGGCCTTGCTCAGGGGCCCAAAGTGGTACTGTAGGATTCCTCTGCCAGCCGCGGGATATGAACTGGCAACCTTCCAGCCACAGGCGCAGATCCTGAGCCACAGAGCCACCGCACCACCCAACGCAGTGCTGATCAGACACTGGCAATCTCATGTTGATGGGGAACAGAAACAATTTAAATAACTACTAATACTTTTTAGGTTTCGCATACACTCTCCTACACAGATGATCAATTAGACTGCAAAACATGCCCAGAAGTGTTACGGCAGTAAGCTGCAGCTGCATGAAAATCAAAGTGACCCTGCAGTTCTGTGTTGCAGGGATCGGCT
This sequence comes from Atractosteus spatula, assembly GCF_055471065.1. NCBI lineage: Eukaryota > Metazoa > Chordata > Actinopteri > Semionotiformes > Lepisosteidae > Atractosteus > Atractosteus spatula. The sequence continues at coordinate 5,281,650 of NC_142731.1, read as the reverse complement.
GTCACAGCCATGTGGTCTTGGTCCGTCCTATTTCTGTGATGAGCAGTGCTCCTCCTGCTTCTATAAATATTCACTCCAAATAAGCTGCCACTACAGCTGTGTTTACACTTCCCTGGCCTTTGGTTCAGAAAAGTCTAAATGGAGGGGGGAAAAAAAGTATATTTACTTTTTTGCTGACCCTTCCAATCTGGAAACCATAGCAATAGACAGAAACCCCTCCTCTGAGACAAACAGCTGTAAATAGTTGCGCAAAAGCGCAGTGCAGTCAGAAACAGGCCATGCAGCTACATGAAGAAATATTAAGGCTGCCAAGAACTTTTTACATGAATTTTTCTTTCTGGTAACTGCAGAGCTCCTTATTAAAGCCTCCGTCTCCCAGTCGTTACAAATGTATTGCTGCAATCATACAATATTAAACCCCCTTAGAGGAGAAGTTGAAATCTGTCTCAAAGTGGAAAAGTACAACACAGCTACTATCTGGACCAATGCCCAGGGAACATTAAATTGCTTCTGTCAGTTCTTAAAATTTGTTTATTTATTTTAACAGTTTAATTCTGGATTGCCGCCCAATGCAGTTTTTTATTCTCCTGCTCAAGTCACTTTTGTTCCTGTCAGTATACAGTTTTGTGACAGATGGTTAGCAAACCTGCATTTTGCTGCAGTTTTTTTCTTTCTCTTATGACTGCAATCAGACAGTATGCCAACATAGCTACTGTAGGTAGTGCGCCCCCTAGAACTAGACCACTTTTATAAAGTCATGTGTTTTGGGGATAGAGTTCACCAAGTAGGTGCTTCAGCAACTTCAAACATTCCACCTGCCTAGTATCTCCCAGTCCTCCTTTTCTTGTGAACCTGCTCAATGCTTCAATGCATTCAAATTAAAAGAGCTTCATTTGCATGACTGATGAATTACAATGTTGCTAAAGCAGACACAATAAACACAGCGTTTACAGGTATTAACAGTAGAAACATCTCACTGCACATTTACATACATCACATTTAACACTGCTGTGAGACAAGCTCACTCACTAGTCCTCAGGCTGTGACAGGGAGATCACATACTGGGCTGCAGCTTTCTCCATTAGGTCTTATTCTTGCAGGTGTGGGAAATGTTGGGATTAGACCTGTTATTTCTACATTCCACAATTCTACAAACACAACAATGCAACAATTCCCCCTACTCATAAAAAATCCCTCCTGCTCCCCCACTCCCAGGATTCCCACAAAAAGACCCTTAAGAAGAGGCAAGACAGCTACAGTATATGACAGAAGTACTGTACACTAAGGATCAGACTGTGTCAGCAGAACCTCCACTGTCCGTCACCCCCCCACTGTCACTATGGATCCAAATAGTAGAGAGAAATAATGTCAGCACAGACTGGGATCCAGTGATTCCCCAGCAAGGAATGCAGAGGCTTCCAACAAGCATGAACATCATTAGCTGCAGTAACACCAGCCACCCAGTTCCTCTGAGGAGCTACACTACCCGAGCAACCAGGCTAATGGTTGTAGAAAGCTGATCCTAACAGAGAGCTAGATGCGACTATCACACTTAGCTCTTGCCAGTGGCTATAAATAACTTATTAAATTATCAGCCAAGTGAAAAATCAGCTCAACCTACATGTCAGGCACCTACAGAAGCATCACCTCTTGGGCAGTCTTAGCACAGAGAGAGTCTGCACTTAAAAAGCGTGTTGGGAACAAAAAAACAGTAAAGAGATCAGGTGTTTTGGGACAGAGAACATTAAGTGGTTTTGCTCCCACCACACTATTAAGCCAGACAACATCTCTCCCACCTCTGCATAAAAGTTTTACAACATGGCTTCAAAGGATGCCGCAACAAGAAAAAACGTGCATTCTAAGTTGCTGAATGTGAAAAAAAACAAACATTAAAAAATCATAACGTGCCCACATGCGTGGCTGATGGGGCCTTGACCTTGAAACCTGGTTTTATTGTCCTGCGCTGAGGTGACACTCGAATGCTGAAGGATAGCCGTGCCGCACAGATGCATGTTTAGCATAGCTGGCATAGCAGTCCTATGGAATCACTGCAACACATGCTGTGCGCCCTGCACCGCCCAGGTTAAGCATGTCAGATAGCAGATATGAGGCAGAGGGAAGTGGGAGAGTGGGCGCTTGCAAGTGGCTATGCAGAAGCACATATAAAAAGCTTTTTTCAAAAGAAAAGGTTTAGGTGCCTCTGCACCGAAGCACATGGTTGCCAGGGGAGTTTCCCTGAAGAAGAGCTGGCAAAGTAACGTAAAAACCTACTGGAAAGAAAGTAGGCAGGATTAGTGTCGCAGGGCAGTGTGAACAGCTGATCACGGCCACATGCTTCTGCAGCACAGCCGATCTTTCTCAGTCGTGAAGGGACTTGCCTGACCCTGCCGCAGGGACAGCCCCTTATTTGTGTTCTGTTCCTGCCCCTGGCCAGTAGAGTCCCTGAAACATCTTGGTTTAAGAAAGGAACAGAAAATACACACAAAAAGTACACACACAGTACAAGTCATTGGAACATGAAGGCTCATTAAAAACAGACTTAAAAAATCAAAATCTGCACCACTGCTTAAGAGGTTTATAGCTGGATTACATATTCTACTGTACTAAAGATGGCATAAAACCACACCCAAAGAAATGCTGTCTACTATATAACCCAGCAGTCAGAGCTTTCTCATGCTACAGAACAGCACGCTGTTACAAACTTAGCGTACACACACACATACAGCTACTGCATCTAGATAAAACGTTTTTATTTAGCACTCTTTTCATGATTTTTTTTTCTCTCGAAGAACAGCTGAGACTGAGACACACATGACTCAGAAAAGACAAGGCTGCAGGGGTTTACAAGATACTGTAAAAGAAGGCTTTTGTACGTCCCTTCAGTATAACAAGTATAGCACAGTCACATGGTTTGTTTAATTGGTGAAACGATTTTTTTAGACTTCAAACTCTAATGTTCTATACAAACTACATTTCCTTTACAGAACCTGTTGTGGAAGTATGGAACAAGCTGCCCAGCCGATACAGAAGGTTCCTTCAAGGAATGGTTAGATAAGATCCCTGAATCAATCAGCCACTGAACAAAAAAAAGCAACATGACCTGAATGGTCTCCTCTCGTTTCTAAACTTCATGTTCTTATATTCCGCCTCCTTCCAATATAGTGGAACTGTCTACAAGCCATTTACCAAGAGTGTAAACATCTTTCTGCACAAGGTCAATTCCAGGCCAAGCTGCCTTAGTGCATATTTTGACACATCTTATTTATCCATTATATATTGCATCATGTACATTTGTTTTAGATAATGTTTCCGATTTATGTTAATGCTAAATTACACATTTCTAGACCTGCATGCAGACTTCATGATGTCTTTATCTTGCTTTGCACTGTATTGCTAAAATAAGGAAAGTGACAACTCTCCTAAGCGTTCTGCCAGTCAGGTTATAGCTCTGAGACCCTGGGGAGAGGACTTTGTGCCTTTTTCCATACAAAGCTGAGAGACGTGCTACATTGATACTTATGTGTAAGTGCAAAAAAACTACAGTAAAAAAACAGTACTGATGAAACAGCCAGCTGGTTCAGTTGCATAAGAATGCGGATATGCAAAGGCACGCCCCATTGCTCGAGCCCTCCTGAATGACCACTGCTAAAGGACAATACGTGTGCGCTTGCTGCCCTGTGCCAGCAGACTGCTGTCCGCAGTCACATTTACTGTACATTGCTGACATTGTACCTTGGCAAACCCGGCCTGCTGCATGTCAGTCCAAAATGAATCACCCAAAATTCATTTACTACTCCAATACTGCTTCCCTGCACTTCAAGCAGCAAAAACAGTAGTGCTTTTGGCTTTATGTGTTCCATTGTTTTAGGATCAAAAAGGCTCAGAGACAAAAGTATAAGGGCTCAGTAACAGGGAACCCTATGGTGAAGCTCCAGCTCTCCCACTGTCACACTCCAAGAAATATCTGACGTGTATCCGAGTTGTTCCTGTATCTCGTGATACCTGGGTGATGCAATGCACACCTTCTGGGCAGCAGGACCCAAGGAAACTAAGAGAGTATACGGCAGGACCTAAGACTGGACTCAAAACAGCTTCTATGTTCTTGCACAAAGAGTTGTAGGAGTCTCTAGTAAAACCACTCTACTCAGAAATAGCTTGATGCAATCCTCAGATTAGTATGTTCCTAGCAACCAAATAAGCAATATGAACCATTTGATCAGAGATAGAGATGACATGAGAAAATCAGCTCTGTAATTCTAATGCAACAGAGACCAAAAGTGAAAGGGGTGGGCTGCATCCGTTGCAGTCTAAAGCTCAGCGCACTGTCAAACTTCTGCTTTCACGCAGATAACGGCACTTACTGTTCAATGACTGAATTTCACACTTCACTATTAGACAATGCAGATTTTGATTCCCCCCAAAAAGAAAGGTCCCTAGTGTGCACCCGGCATCTCGTGATCCCTTCCAAAGCATGGAACTGAACAATGTGCCCTGCCTCTTAAAAACAGCTCCTTTCTTCAGGATAAAGAGGCGCTTAAAGAGGTCTGAAGGAGCCAATTCTGGACCGCTTGTCCGGAACATGAGACTAGATCATGGTTATCGGGACCGTGGAAATTTATAATAGAGGCGCTTAATCCCCTGCAGTTCAAACACGTCAATCGGTACAGAGGAATGTCTGTGCACAGAGTTTAATACAGTTAGACGAGCAATTACCAAAACACCCTTGTAAAGAGATCGCAAAGAGATCAATGTGAAGATAGTGAAGATTTTGGCAAGCGTGGGATAATCCTCTCTCTCTACAGTTAACCAGCTGTAAGCCCCACAACTTATTGTACGGCAGCTTTTTAGTTGAGCAGAGAATGCCACAGAGGTCTACTGGACTGACACTGGCACTTGAAACTGTGGCTGTAAAGGGTTCAGCTAATATTTAATCAGTTACTGGACTTAAGCTCCATCCTTCAGATCAGAAGTACGACAAATTTCTGTTTTTCTGGTACTTCTTCTCCAACTGCCAATGTTGTACACAGCTCTCTCTCTAGAACAGTGTTCCTGGGGATCTCTCTCTTCTGGTCTTTGTTCCAATTTAACACTGTTAATTAGGCTAATTAACCAATAGATGAATAAGATCTCCCCTCTAATTAAGAAGATGGATGGGTTATTACAGTAATCAGTTCTCAACCCTGAACCATTTCCAGGTTTCACACCCAACCCCTTTTCAGCTGTGTGAAATGTAAGTGGTCCTCCGTAGAGCACCAGGCCGCTTTGCTTGTGAGAGTGTATGATACAGAGTCAATCCCACTTGTGTCTGGACATCAGTAAAGGCTTGCCTTTGAAGAGCGGTTTCAGACAGGACTAGCAGCGACTACTGAATAATCAAGTTGTGGAAAAAAGTACAGAATTCTGTTTACTAAATTTGTCTGCAACAAAACACCTGCAACAGAGCTTTTCTGAAAACAATGACTAAGTGTGGAAATATGAAAAAGTCTAATTAAGCAAGAATTGTAATTAGAGGCATCACATTGGCACAGTAATTAAGAGCATAGCAAGAACAAAAACTAGAAGATAGGAGTAGTACAGAATTAGGGATGAGAACCACTGCTTTAGAAGGATGAGGCTAAGGAAAATAAGATGGAGTGTATCTAAGCCTGAAAACAGAGGACACTTCTCTGCACAAAGTGTTGTAGGAGTGTGGAATAAACTGCTCTGCTCAAAATGACTTAGACGCAATTATTGGATCAATAAGCTTCTAGTCACCAGATGAACAAGATGCACCTAAGAGCCTCCTGTCATTTGTAATGTTCATCATGCTCTTAATCTCATTAAATTGCTTTGTCTTCAACTACTTTATCAAATCAAAAACTAAAAGTGAGGCGACATGTTTTAACAGTATCAACCATTACTGCTTTCTTAAGTGGGAAAGTAACAAGCAACAAGCACACACAAAAACCATGTCTCCACAGATGTCACATTTGTCTGAGGTGTGAGCTAGCCAAGAATGCTCACTAAACAGCTTCCCATAATCCCATTATCCCTTGTATGGATACTGTGCCAGGAATAAGAGCAAATTCCATTTAACAAGGCTGCCAGGCAGTCCACAGGATGCCTAAGATAGCACAGTTGAAGCATTAATGTTGGTTGAAAGCCCTATGTATACCTCTTTAACAACTTTTATAGGCTGCTATGAAACAGTTTCTCCCCAGATAGGCATGCCAAGCCACATGGCATAGTCCAGATGCATATGTGTTCTTCCTACTGTAATTAAGCTATGGGGAACACAGGATATTGACCACAAATGACATGCAGACAGAGACAGAAAGGAGATAACATGAGAAATAAAGGTTTGTAAACTCAGCAGAGACCAAAAGTGAAAGGGGTGGGCTGCATCCGTTGCAGTCTAAAGCTCAGCGCACTGTCAAACTTCTGCTTTCACGCAGATAACGGCACTTACTGTTCAATGACTGAATTTCACACTTCACTATTAGACAATGCAGATTTTGATTCCCCCCAAAAAGAAAGGTCCCTAGTGTGCACCCGGCATCTCGTGATCCCTTCCAAAGCATGGAACTGAACAATGTGCCCTGCCTCTTAAAAACAGCTCCTTTCTTCAGGATAAAGAGGCGCTTAAAGAGGTCTGAAGGAGCCAATTCTGGACCGCTTGTCCGGAACATGAGACTAGATCATGGTTATCGGGACCGTGGAAATTTATAATAGAGGCGCTTAATCCCCTGCAGTTCAAACACGTCAATCGGTACAGAGGAATGTCTGTGCACAGAGTTTAATACAGTTAGACGAGCAATTACCAAGATGCCCTTCTAATGTAAAAAGATCAACGCAGAGATAGTGGAGATTTTGGCAAGTGTGGGATAGTCCTCCCTCTCTATATTTAACCTGCTGCTTGCCTGTTAGATCAGTAGTTGAGCAGAGAAGACCTATTGAACTGACACTCCGCAAGCACTAGAGTTCTATTGATTCAGATGACAGTAAGCAATCAATTACATATTTCAAAGCTCTCAAAGAACCATTTTAGCGGTTTAGTGGTTAGCAGTCATGTTGAAGAAGTAATAATATAAGGTGCCTTCAGAAAGTATTCACCTCCCTTGGATTTTTTCGCCATTTGTTGCACACTCAAATAGCAAAACATCATTAAGGGATTTCCTGTTATTGACCTACACAAATTACTCTATCATGTCAAAGTGGAACAAAAGATCTGGAAATTATTGACATGTCATTTTAAAGAATACACGGCAATGTCTTAATTTGATAAGTATTCAGCCCCTCTGCAATGACATTCAAAATCGATTTCAGGTTCACCTAATTTCCTTGGGAGGTCATAATAAAACTCAAGTGGAGCTCACCCATGGCCAGTTCAATGGGTTGACATGATTTCAGAAGAAATACAGTCCCTGCGTTGACTGTGCACTTCACCATGAAGACCAAAGAGCTGTCTGTGTTATCTGTGATAGAACCGTGAGGAGGCACAGATCTGGGAAGGGATATAAATCATAACTAGGGTGTTGAAAGAAGCACCCAGCAGCAAACTCAGGAAATGGAAATAACACAGAACTACCCAGACCGCTGTCCTTCCAAACTGAGCAACTGGGCAAGAAGGGTCTTGGTCAGAGAAGTGACCAAGAAACCAATGACCACCTTGACAGAACTGCAGAACCAGAGTTTGAATCAAAGCCATAAGTTTTTTGTAACTAACTAGCTCAGCCCAAATCCCAGCCTTCTTATTTTTAACCAATGTTGACAACTTGAATTCCAGAACACTTGATCACTGTTTGCCCCTTAAAACTAAGAGGTCTGGCTCAGGCAAAACATCTAACATCCTCACAACAATTACAATCCCTTAAAGGACAATGCTTTGACTCGTGTAATGGTGTAGAAAATGAATGGAACCAGAGATCACAACAAAAACCTTTGCACACCTTGTAAAACTATATTCAGGTGGTACATACGGTAAACAACAATAACCTTGATGATGTTTCTGTACAAATAATGCCCCCTCCATCTGAGCTGTGCAGTACTACTTACATTTTCTTATATTAAGAACCCTTCTTAATGGAAGATCAGGTCCATAATAATGCTGTGTAGCATCTGCAGTGCAACACTGAGCTGAAACAGACTAACAAATGACTCACTTGAAATGATGGCCAGCAGGACAATTAGAGCACAAGGCAGTTAAGAAAAAAGCCAGTGAACACTACTACACTCTAGATACTGCCAAAAGGAAGGGGTTTTAAAGGTCCATCAGCACATGGCTACTGTCTCAAAGTTAAAAAAGTGATTTTTTAAACAACAAACATGAAATGCAGTAACCCAGACATTTTTGACAGTGAACAAATGACATTTTAAAGGTATGACCACTCTCATCACTGCTTCCAGTTAATTGTAGGAAAGCTGAAACAGCTGACAGGTAACAATTACAAGTCGTATCTTTATGTTAGCGTTTCTAGATGATCCACCCAATTTTTTCTCCAAAACAAAACCATGTTAAAAATGGTATTAGTATATATTTATACTGTATATATTTTTTTGTATATCTTTTTAATTAAGCTTTCTGACTGAGTGTTTTAGCTGTGGACAGAAAAACAAACCGACCCAATGGACTTTCTCTTCAGCGCCAGAGCCCACATGCTGAAGAGCCTGCGTGCAGAGCCCGGCAGAATGATCATCATCTGTCACATTTTGTGAGGCAGCTCTGCAGAGATAAGGAGGAACTCCGCATGTGAAAACACAAGTACACACCGCCCCAGTCCCTCCACGAAACACTGCTGGCCACAATCCAGTTCCCTGGCTTTCACAGCCAAAACCTACTCATTCAGGAATTGAACATTCCAGTTTTATGGGCCTTTTTTTAAAAAATTTGCATCATTACAAGGCTAGGCCTGCATTTGTGGCTCAGCAAACTTAAATTGTTTTATTCTTTTGTTAAAGCGATGTACTGATGAGTATGCTCCATATTGTGACATATTCTCTGGCTCACCTTATCTGAATGCAGCAAACCGCTGTATAGGCCTTTCAAGAACTTTACAGACCCAGAAGGCGTATAAATTTGCTTTACAACCGAACATCTGTTGATCTTTTGAAAAGCATGAGCTGTTTTAGCAAACTGCTGTTAGGGTTGAGACTTAAAAGAAGCCTGTGAAATGGTAAAGCCAACAGCAATCAGCAAAACATGAGATGCATATCAGCGGAGTTCAGACAGAGTTGCTTTTGAGCCTTAAATCTGATTACTCCTGGATAAAGACTGACCATCATGGGAAAGACCCAAGACAGAAACGCAGGAGATGCCAAGACAAAATAAAGAGGAGGACAAACGGGGCCTTATAAAAGGCAACACATTTTCTAGAGACATAAGTTCGTAGTTACACACAGGAGTACCGGTGCCTTGCATTTTATAGTTTCCTGACAGGGTGAATGAGCGTTCAATAAACATAACGAAGCATAGTTCACATTATTTTAAAAAATAATCATCAGATGCATCATACTTAAACTAGCGAATAAAGTTGTTTCAGATGCAGAAGGACAATACTTGTGTCTGGAAATGTATGTGCTCTGCTTACACTAATAACTTAGCAAAATAGTCCAACTACAATGTTCAGGTTTCTTAATGCAAATACAGTCCCAAAGTAGAAAGTAGTATCTATGAGAAAAATGGACTGTCTCTGAATCATGCAGTTATACAAAAGGCCAAGAACACAACATACAGGAAGTGGCTCTACTTGACCCCTTTGCAGAGAATGTAATTTAAGACTTGCACATCTCATTGTTCAGGTCCGAGTTACCTAGAGAGCTGTTCACTGAACACCACCCAGTTATATCTTACATCTTTTAGTAGGAGGTTTTTCTGTTGTGTGTAGGTGTCAAACTAATGTATTTCCAAAGGTAATCTAAAATAATTAAATACAGCACATGATGGTCAAATTATGAGTCTCAGAGTATTAAAACATACAACCTCCCCTTCCAAAAAAAACAATAGCTGAATTTTTTCAACAGGTGTCATATACAAAGAACATAAATTTTGTGTTTCCCCAAGACAATCTGCAATCTGCTTAATATGTAGTTACCATATGCTGCCATCCTCACATCTGCACCTTCCTGAGGTTGGTGTTCAGTACTGATTGCACACACCTATGTCTCATACCACTAATTTTAATATGACAGTGGTTCCCTGTAATTGTCTGCAGTAAAACAATACTATCATAGAATTCCCCAGCTTTGAAGTCTTATATATAATTAACATGTAGAACCAGAATTATTAAGGTGTATACCAGCTGCTTATTTTTCACTTTGTGTTTCTGCACATTTAATATAATAGCCTAAACCTAACCACCTGCACCAGATAGCATTCTGTGATCACTCTAGCCAAACTTTCAACACAGATGGAGTTCACTGGGTTTTATTATATAAGCACAGACTGTCAAAAAGCCAAAAAAAAAGTTTTTTTTCCCCCAAATGGAGAGGCCCAATATAACCCATGGTGTTAGCTCACAATAAGGGTTTGTACTTAGCTGTGTAGAGACAGTATACAGAACAAAAAGAATCAAGAGAGATGACGACATGTAGCATGGGATAGAAAAATCTATTTATTTCCTAACATTCCCCTGTAGCATTTAATTGTATTGATCCGAGTTGCACAAACCTTTATTTTACTCTGGTACCTTCTGGATCTGTGTTGCAATAATGGCCCTTTAAAAAAATCTACACATTGTTAATCGATATTAGTACAGTGCATGATAGCAATGTCCACATAGAGGGCACTGAGCTCAAGCGTTCAATTGCTGATGTCAAATACAGAGCAGTTCCAGATAATAAAAGTAGCCAGTCGAAAAGTAGTATAATTTTCCCACAATACTTCTGCACACAAATAATCAGAAATGCAGTTTTTGTGAGTGCTTTGTTTTGCGTTCAGTGCTTTGACAGATGTATGTGATGTATCAATCAGATGTTGACAGAAGTTCCTCCTAAATCTAGGAGAGTAAACAAGGTGATGATTTCTCATGAGTAATTTGTTTTTAAATTAAGCAATAAAGAGATATTTTGGAACAATTTGGACCTTTTATCCTTCAAGGACCAGAGTTCTGATATATGATCAATTCATTTGCTTATTCGATTAATAACATACAAGTGTTTCTAATCTTTAAAAACAGGTGATGCAGTTTGACCAATAAGACAAATCAGCCTAAAGACCTCGACTTAATGGCCTTACAAGTGATTTTGTCATTATTTGTCAAAGAAAATGACCTAGCAGGAACATTCTGTATCAGAAACCAAGTGAAAAGATCTTTAGCAGAACTACAAGAAGCACCATCCAGTACACTACGTCACAAACAATAATATTCTCTGCGTTAGATACTCCATTTTGTAATCAAGTGAAAACTGACTAATTTGAATCAAAGATGGTTTTGTCTACTGTGTGTTAAAAACATTTTCCCACCTCTTGCCAAGTAAATCATATTTCTTCTTATAGATTGCTAATTAAAATAGGATGATTCTTGCAGCTCTTCCTCAGTTTTAACTTTAAGTGTCACCTTAGGTCAGCGTCATTCAAAACCCCTTTCCAGCAAACAACGAGTCAACCGAGCGACTGCTTCCTGCAGCTCCAATATTCAGTGTCAGAGAAAGAGCAAAAGATAAGTACCAGACATCACTGTAGTCATCATTAGCGATGCACTTAAAATGTAGATCATGTTACTCCTGAAGTTAAAGAAGATTTAAGATGCATCATAACTATATTATATTGATCAAGGTTTATGTGAATCTGTAACATGAGAATTGGAAGCATAAATTAAAGGATGACTAGGACACAAGACAATTTTAAGCGCTTTTCCCTGTACTGAGTATTATAATATTTAATTACTATGGAATTTCTATGACTTAATAAGCTTCAGTTCTTGCTCAATAATTCATCAAGACTGGGACAGGCATTAATGCTGCCAGTAAGCTGGGTTAGTGTACAAAGAGGACAGAGACACACTGCATCAATACCATACCATTTTGTGAGAACAGTGCTGTAAACAGATGTATGGGCATTGATCAGTATCAACATTCTAGCTTCCAGACAGACATTTAATTTTATAAAAGCTGTTCCCATGGTTCAGAGCTTCCTCTTCAGTTAAAAAAAAAAAGATGGGCAAAACCATTCTCATGACGCAACAACTTTTCAGTTATTACACGAGGCCAGTATCTCACAGCATCCAGGACCTCTCAGAGACCGGAAAAGTCAGAGCGTCTTGATTGTGAATCAGGAGAAGAAAATAAGTTTCAAGAACATTAATGGCAGGCACTGTCAAATGGGATGTGAAAGGTTGATTATGTGATATCCCTGCCTACCCTGTGACATCTATGTTGCAGAGAATAGACACACATCATCCTTGAACCAGTTCCCAGGAACTCCTTCAAGGGTACATGTACCAAAAATGCAAACGTTTTAGATTATGCATTTTTTGCAAGGAAAATTAACTCTTCTTAACACCAAGGAGGGTGGGGGGGTGAGTCAACATCCTAGCAAAAACATTTTCATTTCAACTAAAACCATAATAAAAAAAGAATTAGGCATACTGCTCATGAGCTCCATTTAATGCACTGTTTATCTTAGCATGTTTCGTCCAGGAATGAGACAGGAATAAATATTGTATCTGACTACTGTTCAAAGTGTCAACTAAAAACTACATGATTTACCAATGTCCCTGTCCATATTGCAAGAATGACTAAATCAAAACCTATTCACACAAACAAAAGAAATAACAGCAAAACTATGAACAATTAAACTTTTTATACTATTACTACACTAGAACAGGAAATGTTTCAAATGTGTTACAATTAGCATTTATAATATCATTCCACTGTCATGTTTACACACTGTTTATGATGCATCACTTTTACAACCTCAACAGCAGTAAGCCTGTGCGTTTTGTGTTCTGTTTAATTAGGTTAATTCCTCCTCAGTTACAATGCCAAGCTGAGGTGAAATGTCAGTTAATCATTGCTCAACATGTAGAGGCCAAGGCTTTAACTGCTCTGGAAATGACAGAGCCCCTGACGGGAGCGAGCGTCTGAGTCGAGCCCTGCGTGATGCACAAGGTCTACTCCAATTGGCAGCGCACTGCGTAAATATTAACTCTCAAGGCTGCATGGCTCCGATCAACAGAAATCTGGCATTTGGAAAGAGCACCACCCACACCACCATTCTTGGATTTCAAAACAGAGGAGACAGCTGTCCCACAGGACCCTGTTTTCTGTCTACCCTTTTCTAAGGATACCAAGGAACAATAAATACATTTGAGCCCTGCCTTGTGAATACAGCTGCTACAATACCTGACTTGGTTTATCATGGCAAACCACTCTTGCTCTGTCACAAAGAATCAGACTACTAAAAGAATAAAGCTTTTTTTTGTATTTATCAATCTGGTACGGAGACAGAACTGCAAGCCGGCCTTATTTTTGTACCACTGTCAGCTAACACTTCAGCTGAAGACATCAGCGATCCCCGCAGTCCTCCAGTGGAGCCGCCAGTTTGTCAGCGTGCATAAATCGCATCCCTTTGCTGGCATCCGTCTAGAGAGCCCTCATTCTTTCCTTACCTTTGGCAGACAGAGAAGCCATTCCGAATAGAAGAGAGCAACCGGAGATCAGGCCCCTGTTCCTCGTTTTCAGTTTGGTTTTCAAAAACAAAAGTAGCATCTAGTTTTTCCCAAGCTTCCCTCCTGAAGGATCTTCAAACCCCCAAAGGTTTACACAATTTCCACCTCCTGACTTTCTTGGAAACGTTTTTTTTAAATCAGAGCATGTGTTTTACGACCACTTTCGTGAAGTGCTTTATGTTGAGTAATTCCAAGTTGCTGAGTAACTGTGCCTTTCAGAGAACTTACTAGTGTGCTTTTATAAGGTCTGGTTCCAATGCTGACGTCAATTAGCAGAAGATTACACAGCTTCCTCACACCATTTTGTACAAGCAGGCTGTTGGTACTGTATATAAGCAGTGAAGGTTTGCTTTCAGGATCACCACCAACACCAATACCAAACACCCCCACCCAGTATTTTTGGCCAACAGCGGTAATGTGAGCTGCCCTCATTTGGGCACAGAGCTTGTTTTACACAACCTCACAAGCTAGTTCAGCAGACCTGGTATCACAACACCCATCCGCCGCCACTCTCAAACACAAAGCTCTCTAACTCAAAAGGCATGATATTCCTGATTCACATCTTAAATGTGTTTCAAAGAACAACAAACTCTTTCCTAGTCAAATGTGCGGGAACTAAAAAAAGAGCAAAGGAAAAAATCAACAGCCCGAGAACAGCAGATGGGATTCATCGATTCACTGAGCACTCCAGATGACTAACAAAACATAACATGCAGCCATGGGTCTTGTGGCGAAGTCTAACATCCTTGACTAATGGAGTAAAAATGCCCAGCAACACGGCCAGACCCTGAATTTCTCCCATGTCACATCCCACCTACAACCATTTCAAATACCGGAACTCAGGAAGATGCTGAACAGGTGCTGGTCAAGTTGGCTGGGCAGCCTAGGAGGTCAGCATTCTGGATTTCCATTGGCAATTAATCAGTTATCAATAGTTCTTGCTACTGGAGTCTTTCTAGGAACATAGACTAAGAAGTCAGTGTAACATTAGTCAGAGGAGGTAAAAGGGAAGACTGGTCAGAGGTGCACTTTGATCCCGAGTGCTTTTGTTCCCTGAAACATCTGGCCAGACTTCAGTCTGTTTTACTGAAGTCTGGGCAATGTGGAGGGCGCGTTCTTTAAAAACGGCAGTAAATGAGACTGCTTTTCCACAACTGTTTTGAAGTATTTTCATAATCTCTTTACCATTTTGAGTTGAAAGTGTTCGACTGGTGAGAGACCACACAACACTTTGTCTTTCTATGCACAAAATTTTGAAGAATACAGTACTTTTAAGTCATTGCGCTGTTGCATTTACTAGTCTTGCTTTCAAGCTTTCAGGCTACAGTGAGGACAAAGATTTAGCTTTGGCTCCCATAGTGACATCACACCACTTTCTGATTACAAATGTAATTCATCCCCTGCAGAGAAATTCAGTGGTACCAATAAACTCATGTGCCCTGCAGTATTTAATATTATAATACACTGTGGCATTGCACAACTTTCTCAAACCTGTACAAAAACCCACTTGTAAACAGCTGTCTTCTGAATGAGTGTCAACAGGCTCCGCATGATGCACACAAATATCGGAGGCACCAGAGTCAAATTTGTTTGTGTCTGCTCAGTTTTCTGCCAGGTATTCTGTCATAAACTTATGATATCCAAGTCAAGGCTGCCAAGGACTCTGCACAGGCATGCGGCACATGCAAGGAGATTAGGCAATGAAATGAAAACCTTTGGAAAAGTCATCAGGGGAAATCACTTAAACAAGGGAGGTGAAAAAGTAACTCGGGCTGAAACAAAGGGTGGATGAGACAGACCTCCAGCCAGGGTTAACCTTTAACTGATGCCCCACTTTGTGAAACCACTTGTTTTCCGAGCTACTGACCAGCTGACCTAGTGAGCTCTTGCCCAATCCGTCGGGATTACAGCAGGTGAGCCTAAGATCCTCTCGGACAAGCTTGCCCCACTACACACCATGCTGCCTCACCTTGGCAGAAAGACCAGTCGCTTTATTAAAGCCGGGACACTGTGTGCTCGTGTTAGTGGAGGGTTCCAGTACGGACTGATCTCTGGCACCAGCTAAGGAAACATCTTCTGCAGACACCCACAGCCGGGGCAGAAAACAGCAGGCTGCTGTGTGATCAATGCTCCCCCTCCAACACATACACCCACCATCACCCCATGTACACATCCACTGTTACAATTAGATGCCATGCACATTAGAACAGGACTCAGTTCGCTTCTTTTGAAGGGGATTTAAAAAGAACTGCAAGTATCCTTTTTAAAACACTGGCCTCTAATTCACATCCCCTATATCTGGGTAGATGAGTCACCAGGAAATATGACTCAAGGGAGTCAAATCACTATCATGGCCACAAAATCAACACAGGCAAGCTCCTCAGCTGTTGTAACAACAATAATTAAATCAGCATGTTCCTGACCATTGTTGGAGAAAAGGTTTATTATTTTTCTTATTTTTAACACATTTTAATACAAAAACAAGAGTTTAGACAGACAAGGACAGTACACACTGCTCCGATCCTAAATTAAGCTCTGATACAATCTGTTTTTCTACCCTTCTCCAATGAAAGCCCTGGGCATCTTGTTCATTTAAATACTACAGAAAAGAAAAAAAACATTGTGAATGTCCAATTAAAAAAAATAAATGGAGTTACTTTAACATGCTTAAGCCTTTTTTTAGAATATGTAGGGTTGCAGTACTTGTTCAAATGTTCAAATCTAATGCAAATAACCATTTAGTCAAAAGATACAATTGCAAATTAGTTGCTTGGTCACTTCTACTAACAGTTCAGCCCTTTTATTTTTCTTGCTGACTGACAATTTTTTAATATCATATCAAGGCTTTAAGAAAGAGTATGAGGTATGAATTGTGGGATTATTTCCATTGATTAACCATCTGAAAACAGCCTGTGCCTGGTCCCAACTACGAACCTAGTAGAAGAATTTACAATTGAAAAATGATGCAATGAATTTGATTAAAATTCAATATCACAGCACGCATTGTGGTTCTACCAAGTGCTATCATTATTACTGTTATTTTAAATAACCACACTACAACAATGTGTAGAACATGCACCGATCAAATCTTCAGGTTAAAAACCCAATTTCTCAACAGCCCTGTATAAAACATGATAGTGGAACATTACACTCTTCCTCTGACTCAGAGGAAATTCTTTTAGGTGTTCGACCTGCCAGATCTAAGCAAAACCTTTATATTTGTGAACACATGCGAGGGGTCCTTGTGGGTGATGGATCAAATATTTTCTGGACGTTAGCTGCATTAGCTATTTCTGCCATTAACTGCCAGGCTACAGTCATCCATGGGAGGATCTTTCTTTGTTTCTCATCGCTTCTCTTACATGTGTGCGCAAACAAGAAATACATCAACCCTACATCAGGGGAACCACAGTGCATTCTGTTGTTCACCCCAGCTGGGCCCAGAAATTACTTAACTGGATCAATTAGTTGTTCTGTTTGCAGAAGTCAACAAACCTTCCCAATTTATGCTCATTGATGACTTCAACAGATCTGCAAGGGTTACTGTTCTCCAGGGCCAGGGTTACAGACGCCTGGGCCACAATACCACTTTGCTTCGCTTAGTCTCACAGTAGTTGATGTTAGAGAGGAAAAAGCACACAGGACCGTACACTGTTGCAGCTGCATCCCAGCCTACTTTTGTCAAGCGTAATAATCCCCCTTAATACCAGAATTCTGCAATATTAAAATCTGTGTCACAGGCTGAATGAGGAAGGGCATGGACTAAGCACAAATCACTCCTGTTGTACTTTGGATTAAGGAAGATGAGCTGATTGTGCGATGTCCTGAGTCGCAACTTAAACCTTATTGAACAGTGGGTTTAATTACGCTCTCTGTAAAAGCCCGTTAATGCCCGGCACGCAAGCCACAACCAGCTCATTAACAGACTCGATCTCGTCTGCTTTGCTAAGTCTAGGACTCAATCTCAATACATGCCCTCTGCCTATAATCTGAACAACGGCCAAACAACAGACAATAAATAAAACTGTATTAGAAAAAGCAAACACAGCTACTAGGACAGCATTGCATGCACTGTAGTGAGACAGTTCACTAAAGCATAAACAACTAGTGTGGTTAACAACCTGGGCTTCAGTGTGTGAAGACGACATGTCAGTACAGGCCTACAGTTTGAAGAACCTGCTCTTTTCTTGTACTTCATTCCCTCTACTTACTCTATTCACACCTAGCCACCCTCTTTTGCCATGTTAGCTTTCATTCTCATCTCTACCTGTATTAAACTCGTCAACCAAACAGCTTCTGCACAAATTCCTGAATGCAACGGAGGAGGAGGGATCAAGGTCAGGGGAGGAAGAGCTACTGTTGCACAGGTTCCAGCATACACTGCTTGACCTAGGAGCACGAGCCGAGAGCTTTGTGCATCTCTAGCCTGGTTTCGCCACTGAAGCCACACCGCCGTACACGATCCGCCTTGAGAACCCAGAAGCTATGCTTCACAGTTTCCAGAACCTCTGCTTTTGCTGCTGTGGTTAGTTAGCAAGTCAAATTACACATGAAGAGCTGTAGGAAGAATTACTGGGAATGCAACACAACAGCCAAGCGCAGAACAGTGCAGATACAAACACGCTCATATGCAGAGCATGACACCAATACTCAGTCTATATTCCGACCAAGGGCAGAGAAGCCCTGCAGGAAAATGGACCATAATAAATCCGCTAAGCAGAAGCAGAAATGGGTGCTCATTGTAATGTGCCAGTGCTCTGTAGGAGATAAACTGGTGAAAATTGTTTTACCCAGCTATGCCAATGAAGGACACCAAAAAAAGCAAGCAAAGAAAACAGAGGGCTGGCATTAGCCACAATTAGATATAAAACGGCTCCTTAAAACAATGGAAGAGAAGTTCAGGACACAAAAGCTCCCCCTGCTCAAAGTTCTGCCTGGAATCTTTGACGGGGCAAGTGAAGAAAGGGAGAGAGGGTAACACTCACCCTCCCCTGCAACTGCCCCGTCAACGGGAGCCTGACCTCACTGAGCTGGTGTGTCAATCATGATGCTAAATCTCTCCGAAACAGCCCGGCTGTCTGTGGATATTCCGGGCCATCTGGCCTGTCCTGATCAAAGAATAAGAAGGAAAGAACAAAGACGCGCGTCCCTGCAGCCTCTACGGAGGGGTCCTATTTATTCATACTGCTGCTGGGTACCTGTAAACACACACCTACATCCTCTCGCACAAACGCTAATAAAATGACTAACATGTCAGAACGTATCCTTTATTAAGGCCCGTGCTCACATTTTTTTTTAGCATTGTACATGCCGACTCAGAAGTGGCAGGCACTTAAGAGGCCAACAGTCCTGGCTGTCCCTACTAGCACACTGTTCATCAATTTCATTTTCTACAGAGTTGGTTGCTTTCTCAGTTCGTCAACACGGAAAATAAAAAACATCATTCACTTGGAAAATGAAGTCATTTTCTTCCCCAAAAACATGATGGATTAAACAGTTTCCTTTATGCCAATCCATGATTCAAAAAATACATGTGGCTGCTGCATGCGTTTCTGTTCTATTACTAATTCAAAATAATTCCTATCTCAGCATATTACAGCCACCAATATAATAAGACAGCTAATGCATTTACTCTTGACAAAATTCCAGGAATTTTCGGTCAGCGTAGCTTGGTTCCATCCGCAAAATAAATCAGAACTACGGGAGCAAGCCTGAGGGAGACCGATTCTAATAAACTGGCACACAGATCTGGGCGAATACCCCCAGTGTCTTGTGGGGCTCTAAGCCTCACCTGTTAAGGTCGTTATTAAGGTCATGACTTACTCAGCATGTCACTTCACCTCCCTTCTCTCATCACAGCCTCCAAGCTGCTCAACATGCACCCCTGAGCTAGTCTCAGGAGGAAACCACGCCTCTTTTCTACAGGCGTTTCACTAGAACGCAAGACCTAAATAACAAGACCATTTGAGGGAGGAATATTAGGTAAGTGAACAGGCACTATAGGCCAACAGAGAGAGACAGGGAGACCAAAGAGGCAGATACACAGGCGTACACAGGTAGATAGGAAAAAGTCAGAAATGAAAAAAGTATAGAGACAATTAAGTAGACATAAAGAAATATAAGGAGATGGTTAAACATTTATTTTCTATCATCCTCAAAACAAGGATGTGACTTGTTCTTTTGACCTCTGCGATCTAAGGCCTAGCTGCTATTGCCTCCGTTTCTGGCCCAGAGCCCTGTCAGAACTCTCCGAGTGCAAGTCACGGCCTTGACTGCCAGCCTGCTGCATTATGCCCTTGCACTGACCGATTAACGACTTCCTTTCCCTCAAATCAATGGAAAGAAAAAAAAGCAAGAAAATAAACACTATCTGACGATCTGCTAGCACAACTACGAGTGGGGAACAGCTAATAGGGATGGTAGCGTCATTACCGACATGAATAAACTTGCTATGATAACAGCAGCGAAAGGAGACAGAATGCTGACCAGCTGATAAGGTACGCTGAAGAGGGGGAGGGATGTGCTTGTCACATGTGTTTCCAGTGGCGCATGGCGATGAAAGTGAAAGCACGCTGTAGTAAAAGTGCAGAAGGAAAGCAATGCAGGGCACAGGCCCTGACAATGCAAGGGGAAGATCAGAGGAACTGATAAGACTTCTCATTGCGTTGCAGTTTCTTCCAAGTCAGGTTTTAAGAGCTACAACCACATACAAGCCAGTCCAGATTCTTGCTTGAGAATTATTGTAACCTACTTTACAGTTAAATATAGTAAATTTGTTTTCTCTTCTTGTGGTACATGTGCACCAGCACATGAAATTCAGAAAACCCCAAAAGATCAATCTGCTGTGTAAAAGCAGAATGTGTAATTTTTCTCACAGAAGAGAAGCACAATCCACTACAGAGTTAAAGGGTCATTTAAGGTTCCTTTTCCATCAGTGGAAGGAGGTGTGAGTCTCGTCCAACTAGCCGGAATAAAATTTCTCTCTGTCATTTTTGTCTTCTTGTTCTCAATGCTGTCCTTTAGAAGGCCCACAGCCCCCAAGAAGTGCCTCTAAGCTCTAAGGCTCCCAGCGGTTTTCGAGCCAGATAAAATCCAAAACCAACATGTGTGCCTGTGCTGCACAGCCACCAAAGCAAAACCCAGCAAAGTCCTGAAAATCCCCCGCCCTCCTACACAGGAAACCAGATTCTCCAGGCTCCACTCCACCATGTCCTGACATGAACCCGTGAGAGGGGGAGAGAGGCAGGGGCAGTTGCAGAGAAGAGAGATACAGGTACAGAGAGACAGAGAGATGAAGATGGGGGGGGGGGGAAGGAGAAGAAGGGAGAGACGAGACAGGGAGGCAAAAGCGCAGACAGAACACAAAGAAACAGAAACAGGGAGAAAAACAGCACGAATGGGAAAAGAGCGAGGGAGACAGGCAGGGAGGGATGGACACACTCAGCTATAAAATAGAGGGAAGTAACATATTCAAAAGCAGTGAAAAAGTTGCTGAAACACAGAAAGAGATTAACTGTCCTGTTCCTATAGGTCCGACAATACCACATCATTTATCAGACGTAGGAAAGCCACATTAATCGTGCACAGCATCGACACTGCTGCCCAACTACTTCAAGCACTTCAGACAGCGAGGCAAAGTGCAGGCATTTGCTCATGCATCTGAAGCAGACCTGGATTCCTGCCCCCTCCACGACCAGAGAGGAGTACACTTTCATCAATACTGCAGGATTTCACAGAGGCTAAAGAGCTCGATCCAAGGAGCAGTGTGATATACAGTATTTAACAACCCAGCACAAGGAATTGCGACGGTAAAAATGCAAATAAGGAATTAAATGGAGCTCTGCCAACAGAGACAATTTCTAAAATAATCACAGAAATATTAAGTGGGCTGACTTTGGCTGCGCAAAGTCGGCATGGGGGGTGGGGGGGGAGGAGGGTGGAGGAGAAGGCTGTTATTTTTTCTGAAATAATCACAGGGGGCTTAACACAGGCCTAGGGGCTTAACTTAGTATATCTGAATAAAAACAAAGGGTCCACAGCTTGCCTCTGACAAAGCGAAAGGTAAAAGTAATGTGTTGCCTCTAAGAGACGTCTGCACCTTACACAAATCCCTCCTCACCGAGAGCATCAATTTGCATCCTCCTGCTGTGGGAGTCCTTAATGCAAAATTTTAATTATCTGTTAAATCAAAACAGATTAACAACATATTATCTTGGGCACATTAATGTACTCCATTTGGCTTAAAACCATGAATCTAAAAAGCTGATTCTGGCCTAGCAACAGCTCAGTTATTGCCCAGAGGCTTGCTTACTGCTCTATGATCAACCTCTTGCCCCCAGAATCACCCGCAACAAAATTAATCTGATCGGGATTTTGCATAAATACAGCTCGGCTCCAATTAGATCCTCAGAAAGGGGGGTTAATATCATTTTCATTAACTCTCACACTAGTTAAATGTGAGAGGCATTCATATCAGAGCGCCAGTAAAAGAAAGAAAATCTTTAATTTTGGCACTGAAGGAAAAGGCTCTCGAAATGATCCTTAATTTAAGTTTTTAAAACCCAGACAGGCTTTGCAGAAGTTTGCAAACTTAGAAATTACAGGTCCTGGGAATCCTTTCATGGACTTAAGAAAAAGAACAGGCTGCCATCTGGACTGTCCCATGCAGAAGTGTGTTCATCTTAACCCTTTCATGTCTTCAACAGTGGGAGATCAGTCTATTAAATATTTAGCTTTTCAAAAACATGCTGTTTTTAAGTAAAAGCAAAGCAGAAAAAAAAAGATTTTGAGAGGAGGTTGAATTGTTTCATGTCATCATTTATTTTATAATGATTTTAAGCAGGCCTCACAGAGGCCCCGTGGTTAGCATCACTGCCTTGCAGACCTGCGGCACTGGATTCAATTCCAGACCAGGAGTGCTATCTCATGTGGAGTTTGTATGTTCTCCCTATGTTCGCATGGGTTTCCTCTGGGTGCTGCAGTTTCCTTCCATAGTCTGAAGACATGCTGGTAGGTTAATTGGCTTCAAGTGCGAGTGTGTTTGTGTCTGTGTGTGCCCCGAGATGGACTGGTGTTCCAGCAAGGGTGTATCCTGTCTTGTACCCATTGCTTGCTGGGATATATTCCGGCTCCCTTGCAGTCCTGTATTGGATGAAGCAGTTAGAGAATGGAAGAATGAATCCCTTTACTGAAGGCTGGACAATTATGATAATGCTGACATTGGATATTTAATCTTCCCATGTTCATGGAGTTCAAATCAAGGTTTAGTGGTACATTTAAAGTCAACTGAAACATTTCTTTAGCTGCTTCATAGTCAGATACCCTATCCACCTTCAATGTTTTACAAAACTCAAGAGAAGCACCACCCGAATTCATGACTTCATCTCAAAATGCTCCCGTTTTTGTTTGCAACACAACAGTGACAAGTCAAGTAAACACCAGGGTGGTACTGTATAGTACCTTCCTCTGAGGGGAAGGGCGGGGTCTACAGGACAAGCCTAAACAACAGTCTCAGCTGCAGAAAACTCAAACCCAAAAACAGAATCTTTTGAAGAAAACAACCCGATTTGGATGGAATTTTTTTTTTTGCAATGCAAATGCTGTATATTATCAAGGCCCTGTTGAGCCTTGAGCCAGTTACAGGTGTGAACTGAGAGAAGGCAGCAGTGAGTCAATGTCCTGCTGCCTCCCTGGGCACCTTCAAGAAACAGACTCAATTTAGATGAGATCCTGGAAGAAGTTAAGAGAAATCAAACTGGACCGCACCAGGGAGAGGAGTTTTCATGCTCACCAATGTGTTCACTCCCACCTCGTACAGATATGTACTTATTGGCTTGGTTTCTACAGAAATCTGTACCCCTGGGGTTTACCTCCATGAGGTAAACTGTCCACCTCCCCTACCCTTTGGAGGAGAGGTGCTTCTCTGACTGGTTTATAGGAGCACACAGACTGCTTAACCAGACAAGCATGGCGGGTTGTGTCATCACTTCTTCCTTCTTAAGATTTCTTCTGAATACAGCAGCCTTATACAGGCTCCAAGGTTAAGGGAGGTGGGAGGTGGACGTTAGGAGGAAAAGGGTTAAATGAACTGTTAGGCTTGTCAGCTGCAAGCTCAATGCATCTCCTGAATAAAAAGCATAGATAATATATTCTGTTGACCTTGACTCCCAGGAGGAGGAACACACACATATATTGACACACAAAAATATACACTCATCCAAACACAGGTAGGAGAAAAATCTATTTATAGACACATAAGAGACAAAGATCCCCAAAATCGACCCTTGGGAATATAGTCAGAAAAACACAACTATGCGTAAAGGCAAATACTATTATGCAAAGTGCATCAAAACCTAGATGGATGGACGCACATTGATGCGTGCATGGAGAGAGGCCAAGGGAACATTTGTGCAATGAACAGGGAGCCAAAGCAGACATATGAGCATACTGTGCAAATACACACGCCATCTTTTAAAATATACAGAAAAACAAATGCATATACACCAAACACGAACACCTTGAAACTCAAACATGTTCACCTAAGGTATGCAAAGAGCCCTCCGATACAGAAGCACCATCTCTACTTCAGATATTGTTGGACACACTTAAATAAAGTTAATTTTAGTTAAATAAAATCACAAAGAAGCAAGCAGTTCTAGTAGTAAATAAGCCATAAAGACCAAGTCTAACAGATCCATGTGAATCAATTTTCTAACTAACATACTGCATGACCGGCCACATAACACAGTTTTGTCCCTCTGCCCTAACATAGTCAGATGTCAGAAGCAAAGCAGAGCTGGGCCTGTTCAGTAGGCT
Organism: Atractosteus spatula; assembly: GCF_055471065.1. NCBI lineage: Eukaryota > Metazoa > Chordata > Actinopteri > Semionotiformes > Lepisosteidae > Atractosteus > Atractosteus spatula. The sequence continues at coordinate 5,257,189 of NC_142731.1, read as the reverse complement.
ACAAGGATGGAGGACATCCAGGGAAAAACAGGTTGTTGTAAGTAGTTCTGGTAGAACAGCATACTTTTTATATTGAGTCAGAATTTCCAAAGCAATACCCCTGTACGGTGACCAGGTAAACACTGCCGCAGGAACTGCCATCCTTTAGGTGAGATTTTATTCCAACGTCCTGACTACTTGCTCATGACACATCCTATGAGGCGGTTCATAAGGGTAGGGGTGTTAACCCACGTCTCCTGGCCTTCTTGGGCTTGATCAAGCTGTCCTCCATGAACTGACCCCTTAATTCTGCCGTTCAAGCAGTTTCTCACTCCTGTGACTGATCTGCTGTGGAGCGTGGCTGCTGGCACATAACGGCTACTGCACAGCGCTCAGGTATGCTATGTGTGTAATGCTTTGCTATGCAAAGTGCTTTAAAACTGCAGAATTCTTCACCTTCGGGCATAAAAAGGGTTAAAGAGATCACTTATGACTTCAGTAGCACAGACTGTACTGCCTGCTGTAATGATTTAAGGCACCTGTTGCCCATTCCTGCGAAGTCAAGGAAACGGCATCTCCACAGTGCCAGATCTTGTGCAAACTTTCCATGCTGTTAAGGCAGTGATGTTAAGTGTCGCTCATGGGGGCAGAACTAGGAGTGCAGCAGCAATGGGAGGAGCTTCCCGACAAGCTTCAATCCAGCTGAATCCCTTAAAAAACTAGTGGGAATGCTCTCTGTGGAACAATGGTCTAGCAAAAGGTACTGTAGATGGAGAGTGGTGGAAGGAGTATGAATTTGCCACTCTCTGAAAAACAATAAGATTTTCTACTAAACTGGCATGGAATCGAAAAAGAGCTCCTTCTTCCTAGCTGCAGTATTCAGGGACTCATTAATAAAGCTTACGGGCTATTTTGGGTTAGCAGAAGGGTGTGGTTAGCGTTCAGCTTCAGGGAAAAAGGTAGGTATACGGGAGGAAGGGAGCAAGCTCACCAACTGCAAAGACAAAAATATCCAGCTCGATGCATTGCGCACCATGATTCATTTTCTCCATCCCCTAATGCAGAGATCACAGTCTACGCATCTCTGAGCGCAGGGAGGACAGCGAGAGTACCAGGGTGCAGGGATTTCCCAGTCGTTCTGAAGCCGAGAGCTATGCGCTTCCACTGCCCACACGCTGTTTAGCACCTTGCTATTGATGTGGCAGAAGAAGAAAAAAAAGCACCGGCTGTCCGTTTGCTACTTACCCGAAGCAAACATCCTCTTCCGAAAGAGCCAAGCCCACCCAACCACACCGTTTAGAGCTGAGCCTTACTGGAAATATACGTAATCCAATCTTTGCTGCGTACCACAGCTAAAAAACAGGGAGCGCGACATCAGTATAAGCTTCTCCTTCTCCAACTTCAAACCAACTCCAGCACATCCCTAAAACTGTTATAATTACAGGCATTTCTGGACGCTGATGCTGGCACCCTGTATCGGAAACATTATTAAACACAATGACTGGGTGTTCAGCCGCACTCAACTGCCTCTTTTTCATTTTCCAAAATAAATGACCACTCATTCATATAGTAAATAGACTGCTAAACTGCTAAAATGTTCAGGCAAACTCAACTACATCAAAACTATTCTCCTGTTTCGCTTCTGTCCGCCCGACCTGTCTTTCACAAACAAGAATTCTGCAAGTGCTTTTGAAATGAGGAGCAGGCGGTGTTCTCCACAAAAAAATGTTTTCATCCAAACTGAACCAAATGTGTTGACACTATTGTTTTTCAGGAATAATTGACTAAAGGCTGACGTTTCTAACCAGCACCTTCAACAGGAACTGTTTCTCTAAAAAAACTGAGGGAACAAAAGAACTTAAATTAAATTCTGGGAAACACACTAGAGCTACACAGCTTGTTAGTATCACATGTCTGTCTGTTTTCCTTAGCTTCAAATAAAAAAAATGTTTACAAATGCCAAATGAAAGACCTCTGTCAAAGAGAAAGCTTAAATACAAACTTATAGCCACCCTGCCAACTTTGAACTCTAGTATATGATTGCAGGTTTAAAATAAATAAAAGCTTTCTGCTTTCTATTCAATGGGAAGATACTATCAGGTAATGGCTCCTGGCTTTATATAGCAAAATGTTGAGCCATTTTCTCTGTTTTTTGCCAATAATTTGTTCAGCTTTAAGATAAGAATCACCTTGTGATTTTGAAATTTAAAATTGGAGGCTTACTCACAATTGTCATTAAATCCAGTATTAGGCTTCTATAACCATACTGGCTTATAGTGCGCAGATTATATGATAAATCTACACTTGACCTCTTTCAACAGTGGCATCATCTTTTGTCTTGACAACAGTCAAACAAATAGCAGAGTGGGTTTCCTCCTGTATCCAGTTATGTTAAATAAAAATAATTCTATAAACAAAACAAATTAGGAAAAAATTAAACCTATTTAAAAACATTTAATTAGTATATTATGCTCATTTTCATCACCACAATAAAGAAGAGGAAAAGGAATCAGAAAAGAAAAATACAATCAAAGACACTAAGAAGCTCAAATTAATGTCTAAGGACCCAAGTAGAAAAAAGTACCGAATAATGCATTTAAAACTCATAACAGGAGGCAAGTGTTTTACACAACACATTGTGGGAGTATAGAACAAGCTGCCTAGCCATGTTGTCAAAGCCCATACCTTGGCTTCTTTCAAAAAATAGCTGGATCCCTGGATCAACAGCTACTGGCAAACAATTAATAAGCACTTCCTGTCTGTAACATTTCCTAAGTTCTAGGTACTTTTCTACTGCCATTAGCACTTTACATTTAAAATAAAAAGAACTAGGATTAAACACATAGAACAAATGTATTACACTGTGGCAATTAAAAAAAACCAACCTTTGGAAAAATCACCCTTAAAATTGCATGACCGGCTACTTTCACAATTTCTCCCACCGAACGGTGCTTAATCCAGCTCTCTCTCTGTACCGGCTGGGTTCCTCAGTTTAATGAAGGGTAATTATCATCATTTCAGACTGCACAGGAGACAGCCTTACATAACCCAGCCTCTTGCACAGGGGGGAGCTGGCAGAGGGAAAAGGCAGCCAGGGCTGTGCTAAATGTGAAGAAATAGTGCGTGAAAACTCATCTGCTTTACCTTGCTCGCTCTCGTATGTCCACGCGCCAGGGTGCTCACTGAGTTTACAGATGAGATTTAACTTTCATTATCTTTCAGCATCACAAGGAACATGATCGACAGAGCAAGCAGCTGGAATCTGTGAACGCATGAAGCCCAAAAGTCAGAGAAAGTGCCAGCAGTGAACCCTGTTTCATTCCAGAGGATAGATTTTGACACTTACACATACCCTCTCTACCCGTCTTCAAAGCCGTAATCAGAACTATCAAAACACATCCAATTCTTAATTCTTTTACACAAGCTTGATTCAAATTAAGCATTTTCCATGCTGTTTATTTACCTCTATAAGGAGAGTGCAGCCAGTACCACATGCCAGGAGACAAACCCATCTGCAGAACCATTGAAAAGAACCAATGCAAAAGCCTTCATCACAAGGAAAGAAGCAGCAGTACCAACTCTGCATTTGGGAGCATTTTAAATTATGATCTGCATCAGAGCAAGCCTATTGCTCTAATGACCTGGGAATACTTTACAGTAATGAACATGCCAGATAACATTCCACTTTGCTTTTCGCTGCAAAATAAAGATGTTCATTAAAGGCGACTGTGCTTTTGATAGCCTTTTCTTCTCAGCACAAGAGGACTGGCAGTCCAGTGGTGAAGAACAAATAGCTTGAGAGTATAGAGATTCCCAGTCTGAGCCTCTGCTCTGCCACTGACTCATGTGCATCACCCTAAGCAAATCACTTAACCTTCCTGTGCACCATCCTGGAGATGAAATGTAAAATCCGGAGACCTGCTCTACATGCCTCTACAGCAATAGCTGCTAATGTATATTTCATCCCCTAGACGCTGTAGGTTAGCAGCCTAAAGATAATTTTATGAAAGTCATTTGGACATTGTAAGAAGAAAAGCTAAAGGTCTCACCCCGATTATCTTGCACAACAAATGATTCATTGTATGCAAATCATGACTGTAGCATGACAGTTGCTGCTGATGCAAATCTGAGAGACTGCCTTACTGTACCAGCCTTGACCACAGATTAGAATTCAGGCTGTCTCAATGTCTCTGCTGTATGAGGGAGAACTGTACTACCACTGCACTGGCACAAATGTTTCATCAAGTAAAAAGTACTGTTGCCTCATCCTCAGCAGATGAGGCCACAAAGTGGCACAAAGTGGCCACAAAGACTGTCCATCTGGAATTTACGACCTGCTGTTCTGTCTGGAGAGAACGGAATGGTGGTGCAGTGGTTAGTCAGCATCGCTGCCTCGCAGAGCTGGGGCCCTGGAGTGAATTCCAGACCTGGGGTGCTGTCAGTGTGCAGTCTGTTATACTCTCCCCTCTTTTGTGCGAGTTTCCTCTGGGTGCTCCAGTTTTCCCTCCCACAGTACAAAGACATACTAGTAATTGCCTTCTGGGACAAACGGGCCCTGATGTGAGTGTGTATGTCTCATGTTCTGTGTGCGCCCTGTGACGGACTGGTGTCCCATCTAGAGCGTTCCCTGCCTTGAGCCCGCTGCTTGCTGGGATAGGCTCCACCTTCCCTGTGACCCTGAATTGGAAGAAGCTGTTAGGAAGTGGATGAATGGATATTTTGTCTGGTTCAGGGTGCAAGGACACAAATGGCATTATAGGCACACCCCCAGGAGGTTAATCTCCTGATTGTGTGAACAAGCTGGTGGTGGCAAGACACAATGGACTGCTGAGTGCAGGCGGAGTTAATTTTTAAAAACATGAGCCCTAGCATACACATAGCATATACCAAAGGCCTTTTTACTTAGAATGGTATTACAAAATAAACTGAAAACAATGAACTCTCAGAGTCGGTAAGGAATTCAATTTTTTTAGTGTAGACCACTGGCACAAAGCTGTCTTTTCAGGTACAACATGCCAGCAGAGAACCAGGAACCACAGCCAGTCAAATGAGTTTTTATCTTCCACAGAGATCTGTGTAAGGATTACTCTTTAACCACTGCACAGCACTGCTGCATCGCAGCTAACCAGACCTACATGCTTATAGTCTAGATTGAATTGTAGTGCAATATATTTTAAGAATTCCTAGTGTTTTCCCTCCCATGTCAGACATGAGAATGGCCCAATTGCCTTTTCTGACTGGAGGGACCCAATTTAGGCAATTCAATTCGAAGGGTGGATTTGATTCCTGGTTGAGTTGTCAGGATTTCCTGGGGATTCTGTAGACTTCCTAGGCTACCTTGTCTGGGAACCATTTCCCCATAACAGCTTATCCCAGATCTAGTCATAGATCCAGTCCTCTAGTCCTAGATCTAGTCCTCAGTCAGTTAAGTACACTTACTCTGTGCTCTTGGGACATCATCTGGAATGCAAAGCACTGGACTTCTTCTACTAGGGATGAATGCTTATCCAGGGTGAATTCACCATTCTGCGTTTTTTTGTAAGCAATGTATATCTGATCTTCCAGGCAGTTGCAACACACCTGGTCTCATCCTATACACACTCCATGTGGATCAGATTCTTTGAAAGGTTAAGCCTGCTGCAGATTCTGGAGAGGGCGTTTTTAATAGCAATAAACTGAATTACAAAATGCAACCCCAACCCAAAAAGAATGCAGAGACATTTGCTTCACTGTTTTTATAACCCCAGTCCAACATCTGCGTCAACTGACACCTCCCACAGATGCATGACAAAACTAAAAAAAACAGGAACGTTCCCATCAACACTGACCAACCCAGAGGTTCTGAGCAGGGATAATTATAAATAAGGCACTGTATTACAGCAAGAGTTATCAACCAAGGGTTTTTGTTTCCGAGTTGAGCTTCCAAACAAGCAACTATATCACTCCAATTAAGGGCTCAATTAAGCTCAGATGGAATGAAAACGTAGCCTCAGTACTGAGAACGTCTGCCTTAGAGAAAAGACAAAGCCCATATAATGAAAATTAGACCAGAGTAGCTTGGTCTCTGGTGGGCAGGGGAGTAACAGCTCAGAAAATGTTCTTGGGGTAATAACAAGATGGACAATTTAACACGATCAGACACTGACAGAGCAGGTCAACATCTTCCTGGTCTTGGTGCGAAATGTGACCAATGCAAAGAGGAGCAGATCTGGCCCAGGAAGCAACACCACAATTGCCTCTGGCCTGTTAAAATATGGCACTGATCTACAGATAACCTCATAGAAAATGGGACTATCCCTTTTCTTATGGGGGAAGACTATGTCACACTGAATGGTGTCGCTTATTAATACAACAGCTTCTTTTTAGTACACAACACAACCCTTGTTTCTAAAATATCGATGCACACGTATTCTGGATGGCTGAAAGACATCTCTTAGGCCAGACAAACTGTGCAAATATAATTTGAGAGGATTTCTGATCAGCTCCTCTCATTGGCCTCTTTAACACCCCGTTAAAGGAGCAGAGCAAAATCTCCTCATGACCTTTCACTGTCTGATCTCTCAAGGACACCTGGCCACACGTGAACCACACACCACATACTGCCATCAGGCCCCCTCAGCTGAAACCAGTTCCCAGCTACCTGACAGATCGCAGATCCCTGACATGACAAAGATTTGCTCCCACAGATCAAGTTTCCATCAAATTAAAAGCATCACATTTATTAAGACCACAAGACTAATTATCCAAATCCTATCATACTGCACACTCACGTGCAAGGTGAGAAATAACCACTTTCCTGAAAACGTTAATCATCTTTGTATTCCCTTTTCAACAACCAAAGGGTAACTTAAACATTAAATTCATCTTCTCTAGTGCTGTGACTGGACATGACACCTCCACCTGATTCATTTCAGGACTCATGTAAAAAACAGATATTTTCTTATACAATGAAGCACTCTGTTTGAATCCTTTAGTAAAACAAAATAGGCAAGAGTTAAAGGCTATTGGTTTACTGAAAGAGAAGGTGCTCCTATTGTTTATTCTGTTATGTTCCCTAAACTCCAGTTTTGTCCTTTTTTGAAGGTGAATGACTCTTAGAACCCCCTCAGGTAGAGTCAGGAAACCATAAACCAGTAGAAACCAAGCAAAACCCAATGCAAGATAACTTCCCCTAAAGATGAACTATAAAGCAGTAGTGCTTCGAGTAACAAAGTCACAAAGAATAATGAGCCAAAAGCAATAAAAGGAAACATAAAAAAATGCAATTCCATCTCGCTTGCAAATTAGGCAGCACAGTAACAAGGCTTCATTGATCCACATCAGAGGCAGGTTGCCTAAGGACACTGAACAAACATTTTTAAAAAAGCAATCTGGATATTGACAGATGAAGGTAGTTTTTATTTGTCCTCTAACATCTCCATGACCTCATTCCCTCAGAAGAACATAAGAAAATTTGCAAACAAGAGGAGGAGGAGGACTTTGTCCTAGCTTGTGTTTTAGCAGCTAGGAGATCTAAGGATGTCACGCAGCCTGGGTATCAGCTCAACATCGTGGCTGGTAGTTTGTTCCAGACTCCTACTCTTTGTATAAGGAAGCGCCTTGTATAAGAACACAGGAGGAACCAGACATCTCCTAGCCATGACTGGGCTGACAGACTATCAACAGTGAACACAAAGAAAGCATAATATGATCACAGATAAAGCATGGGTACTTGCATACGGCACTTAGTGATCTAACTGCATTACATTGTTCTTTGACTCACTGACTTAACTGGCCAGCAGAGGAAACGGAAGTGTGAAAATGCTAACATTGCTCGCAGTATGAGCTGGCCAGACCTGAAGATTAATACTGAACCATGTGCAGTCTGAGCCATGCATTTTGAAAGAGAACAGGGGAAGTTACACTTGACTAGCAAATTGCACAAATCACAAAAAAATAGGGTCACCATGGAAACCAGGTCCACAGTCTCCATGTGCACAGTAATAAGGGAAAACATTTTTTTTTTTAAAAAGATGAAGAAGACCCTATTGAACTGCAAACAAGCAAGCAACTCACATTTCAATACATAAGCAGCCTTTCCAACAATCTGATCTTTATATACCCCATGTGTTAAACAAGCAGCTTTGTTAAACTCTGGATTTGAATTAAAACCAATTACTCTGTAGGTTTTGAAAGCATTTTATAATATTGTACGCCTAGATTTAATGAATGATCACTTTGCATGGTAATTAAAAAATGTGTTTCCTTCCTTTAATGATTTTAAAAAAAAGCAGAGGCAGCTTAGTGAAATAACAGCTATCGCTGTATTCTCGCAGCACTGACAGGTGCCTATATTTACAATTTAAAAGAGGACAGAAGTTACAATACAAGCAGCAAGAGACTTGTGGCAGCAGTGTTGGTACATTCTGACCTCATCCTGACAGCTCTTAGATGCTAATCAAGGTTGGGTCTAGCCACTGCTCGGAAAGGAGACCCCAAGGAAACACAGGAGGAGCTGGGGGCACCCCGGCTTAAGAACAACTGGTTTAATGTAAGGCCTTGAGTTCATGGTCAGTAAAGATATAAAGTAAAGAACAAAAAGGTTCCAATGCTTGGGCATGCTTGGAAATAAGAACAGCAAGAATTCCATGTATAAGTTAATAAGCAAAATTGTTACAAATATAAAAACTGTTATAAAAACTGTGACATTATTTAAACTCTATTCTAAATAATGACTTTTCAGTGCATTTCATGATTTTAACAATACATCCATTGATTTAAATTCTACGCTTTTAGCTGTACAGTATAATACTCTGAATCTGGCATTGCAAGAGACTGCAAAGTCATAAGCCTATCTTTCACAGCTTTGGATATACAGAAGGATGTTTCAGCATATAGCCCAAAGATGTAAGTGGATCAAGAATGGCTGAACAGCTTCGTCTCTTTTGGAACCTTCTTTTCAAAGTGCTTCCTTTCAGCACTTCTAGCTGCAGGTATGCGTTTACTGCAGGCGTGCCATACCAGGGCTGCAGGGGGCGGGGGTGGGTGGTCCAGGGCAGAGCCTGCCAGACACAAGCCAGCCAAATGTCAGGCGGCCCTCCAGCACACATCAGTATTTGGTGCAAGTAGACCTTAAAAAATAGCCATAGTCAAACAGACCTGACTAAAGCAGCACCCTGCAGCGTGGAGGAAATCACGAGGGATGGACAGAGAGAGAGAGAGAGAGAGAAGTGCCTCCTGCCCAGCATGCAGCCTAGACTGGACGGCTCTCCGACAACAGCAGGACAGGGGTGCTTTATATTTCTGATGCTGCATCTCCTAGCTAAACGAACTGAGAAAGGCAAGTTATTCCATGAACAAAGGTGTTCCTGTGCCTCCACATCACTGAGGCACTGGAGTGAGAGTCCACTGCACCAGCAATGTTTTCGCTGTTTCAACGGTTTATGCAATCTCTCGGTGAGCCACTGCCAGCTGACCTAAGGCTGAAACAGAGAATAAGGGCAAGGATCAAACAACGTGGGAGTTAAAGAGCAAGGAAGATGAGCCAACGCACCTGGACAGACTGCTGGAGACTTAGCCAGAAAAACACTGGTTGGCTCTGCTGATCCTGCCAATATGTTTTGTTTTCCTTCCTTTCCTCCAGTTGGTTATCCCTGGGACTTCCACACACTTTCCAAATTCTCGAGCTCCTGCTCCACCCTTCCCCTCTCCCCTATCTGGTGCCGCACACACATGTGATAACGAAAGAAAACAGGAGAAAATAAAATGGCCTTTAGCTGGTATGTACTGAAAACAGACAAAACAGGAAAAGGGTTATATTCAATGTAACTGCCGGCAGCTTGGGATATGGGTTTTTGCAGGCATTTTGAGAAAAAAAAAAGAGTGCTGTGTATTTTGTGAATAATCCTCTGCTACCCTAAAATCAGGAGGCTTAGCATTTAAATCTCCACGGCAAAACATCATGCACAAGACAGATGAGCCACAGACATGTCTGGTGGCTAGGGCTTGCAGGTTCTCCAGCGCCTGCAGATAGCTGGGCTCAAATGAACCATAAAGAAATAATAATAATTCTACACTTTCTGGGGGCAAGACACTAACTCTAATACAGCATACATCTGCATGCAGAGGCAACACGATAAAGTTGAGGCCAGGTAACAGACGAGACCAATGGAGCAGAATGGAGCCTGCACAGATCATGTGACTTAAAACTCTTCTCTATAACGAACCAGGTTAAACCTGGCTGTGCCAGATGCCTGTTCTTCGACCCACAGCTCTCTCTCAGCCTCTGATTCACAACGCAGCAACTCAGGACACCCTTCACTTCCCAAAACGCCATCGCATTTCCCTTCTACCTCAGTGGTGATCAACTCTCCCTTTAAGGCCAGAGCAGGCACATTAGGTCATCTAACCTCTAACTGAACCTCTGGTCTTGTGATCAACCTGAGTGTTTACTGGAGATAACATCAAGAGGTCTGGCTGAAGACCGACCTCTCAGTCTCCTCCCTGTTGCTACGCAGCCAAAAAATCTTCAGTCTGTAAAGAGCGAACGCTTAACATTTCAGAAAAGCAACAAGACACCGCCTCTTCACCCAGCTGGAATCAAGATCTACAATACAGACAATTCCGATTTTTAGCTTTTGTTTTTCCAGCACATAATGACCCTTATACACTGAACATAATCCAAGTAAGTTTCCTGTTTAAAACCACAATCACCTGCAGATACAAAACAGGTGGTCAGCTGTGTTGTCTCATTTGGCATTCGAGCACACAGTTCACAAGTGACACGACTCCTCATCCCCAAACAGGTTTGAAAAGCATTTCTTAATCTTGTGGGAGGCTAAAAGAACTGCAAGATGTCCTGATCAATATCAATCTCTGTGCATAACAGCCACATACAGAGTTTACTCTCGTCACAAGCAGAATGATGAGAAGCATTATTTGTAAAAAGAAAAACAATACCAGATAGCACTGAAAATGCTGATTTTATGACTAGTCAGGATAATGTGTGGGCCAAATAATCACTACATTCAGTTTTAAAAAGGAAGTGCACTGTTGGAAAACAAACAGCAAGAAGTACAATCCTGAACTATAAATTATAGTGAAAAGGCTCTAGGAACATAAGGGTGGGATGTTCACACCCTTATCACCACCACATTTCATCAAGTTCTGCATAAGACAGAGAAATACCCCCATCATTGTGAATTCGCCATAACTGAGCAACCCTGCAACTAAAAGCAAGCAGAAAAAATGCAATTGATCCTGTCTGTCCCACAATACCTTCCAGAGGTGGAGCAGTCCTAGTTTGCTACCACACTGGTGCATTCGTGATGCTGGATAAACACGCACATATTGTACAGCTGCTGATACACAAGGCCAGCGTGGTGTGGTGTGTGGATTCCTAACTGGGGGGTCGAGGGTTCAAATCCCAGGTGGTGAACTGCTGTTGCACCCTTGAGCAAGGAACTTCGCTCAAATTCCTTAAGAAATTTTCTCAGCCGTATAAACGGGAATTCCAGGTCACCTCACGCAAAAACAAATTTGTTATCATATTAACTTATCGGGCTAAATAAAGGATTTAACTTTAAAAAAGTCAGACCTTTCTTGTTAATCCTATTTAAGGTTAAAGGGGGAAAATAAAAGAAAAGTCAGGAAAAACAGCTTGACAAGCTCTTGGATAGGTACCTTTCCATTTTAAGCAACAGCTAAAAAAAGGACTCTGGGAGATTTATTTATAAACTACCATAGGAATGCTGGCTCGGCCCTGGCAAAAGCCATCTTGTGCATTTCATATATGTAGTCTGGTATTCATAGGTTATAAAATGTTAAACGCTACAACATCGGTGTGATGGTCTTTTTCGTTGACATTAAACACGCCCTCTGCAGCTTCATACTTACATATCACATTTTAGATGGGTATGAGGAAGAAACAAATTTGTCTGCGTTTACAGTTTTATTTTTAATTTTAAGTTGGAGGTCTCCAAACATATAAAGTGGAAAACGGGGAAAAATTCTTACGTTCCAAACCACAGCAGCCCAGGATGGCTGACGGGAAGCGAGCTCCCACAGGCATATACGGTAAAGGGGAGGACGCCAAGGGTAGCTCGCTCGCTCAGCTGAGCCCACGCTGCAAGGGAATCCATGGTCAGACGTGTCTGTGCGCTTCACTGCTGTGGTGGCACTGACGATGCTGAACAAAGGCTAGGATTCGGAAACAGAGGGAACATCACCACCACTTTGCTCTGAAGTGAGAAAGGGCAAAAACAGCCTTTTGTCTTTTTACGCAAGTGATCCTGCTGTGTAACCAATGGGACTGAAGGAGGCAGAAAGTACCTGAAAGCACATTTCATCAGCAGCACCTCACGAATAATTATTATGATAATAATAATAAGCTACTTTATATAGCACCATTAAAAATAGTGTCTCGAAGCAATTTACAGTAAGAAAAAAAAAGAGAAGAGATAACAGAATTAGAATTAAAAACAAGTGTTAAGAAGTGCTGCAGTAGAAGATGCAAAGACACCAATTAAATAAAAGCCTTGCTGAAAAGAAGGTTTTGAGTTTGGATTGAAAGTGCTCCGATTCCTTCGGGGTAGAATTGGGGCACAGCAAGAGGAGAGGAGGTTCTGTCACCCACTGCATGAGCTTGGAGGACAAAGAGGAGAGCAGAGGCAGACGAATGAAGGTTGCGAGGTGGGGAGTAAGAAGGTAATAAGTCGGACAGGTAATGATGAGCCAAGCAGGAGAGCTATCTTGCATTAAGTATTTATACCCTGCAGAGGGGTTCTTGAGGGGCTCAACCTGTAGGAATCGCAGGTTCAAACCCAGGTCATGTCACAAGCTGACAGTGACCAGGATTCCCAATGTTGTGGCACAAAATTTGTTACACGATACTGAGGGACATGCAACACAGTGAACCTTCCCACCTCCTGGTTGTCCGAGGGCTTTTGGTGCATTAAGTGAGAAACGCCGCCAACTGGCGAACAAATCTGGAAAGAAAATGCAGAGGATTCCCCCTAAACCTCTTCATTCTGCTCCCTGTGCAGCTGCAGAGCTCATGGCCCCGATGTGAAGATGTGAAAAACGCCAGTGCTTGGATGTAGAGCAGACAAGCATGCTGTTGTGGTTCAGAGAGCTTTCATTACTGTCAGCTCTGAATGGGCATCCTCTGAGAGAAAGCCTCTTCCTCAAATTTGCTCTTCCTCAAATTTATTTCCAAGGCTTATTTTGAAAAGAAGGTGAAAGGGAGCTTGCAAGGCTGATATTACAGCAGGAGACAGTTGCAGTATCACTGGTAAGTCGTACACAAGACCAGCAAAAAGTGATATCAGAGCAACAGGCAAACTGGAAGATATCGAGACAGTGTGCTACTAATCTTTATCAAAATACATCAAGCTAATAAAAAGGCCAAGATAGAAACCACAGATTCATGAAGTCCATATTCTGACAACAGTGTTACAAATCAACATAATGTGAACCCTTTTAGGAAAAATTCAAGTAAAAGAGCCCAGCTCTCTGCGTTAAATAGGCTGTTGTATAAAACAATCATAGCCATAAACATGAATATGGATAAATACAGTCACATGGCTGGGGCCTGGAGGCCAAATAACTACTGTGGCTTCCAAACCAATTTGCTATTTCCTTTAACAAGGAAAAAACATTTTGAAGAGGCCTCACAGTTATCACCACTGCAAATAAATGTCTCCTCTACAAGTCTCAAATTTAAACCAATGTGAATCAGAGGCTCTCGACCCTGGTCTGCATAGGGGTATTCTGGCTTTCATTTTGTTCTTAATAATTCAATTAAATCCATTATTGACTTATTACTGACAATAGTTGACTATTGACAACTGGTAACAATTACAATTGTCATTGAGGAGTTTTAGCTCCTTATAAAACCTGCGGGGCTGTCTCTCTGCAGGACAAGGAGTGAGGATCACCAATTATGATACATACCCAAGAGAATCGTTACACAGGAATGAGTAAAACAATACTTTTCATTCCACCTTGTCAGATGAAGAAAACCTCAGACTCTCAGCTCTGAGTAGCAATAATTTCAAAGGCACTTAGATTTTATGGTCTCGCCCATGAACATCAGAAAGAAAATTCCATGGAGAGACATTAAGTAAATGAGTAATGCAACAATGGCTCACTAGCTAAAGCTGCAACATAGGATGGCACAAGTAACCTTTGCATCAAGTCTGGTAATCTCTTTCTGGACCATTACGGTCGAGGATGTTTGGGTGTTGCTGGAAAAACCCAATAGTTTTTTATTTAGCCTTGCGGTACACTTCCATGGCACTGGCTAAGTTTGAAAAGGTCTATTTAACATTTGTTTTTTTATTAAGACTTCATTGATACCACCAACAACAGTGAATGTGTCCTTAGATATTAGTTTTACAGGGGGTTCAAAAGATCCCCCCCAGCTACAGGCAGGATCTGAAACTAGTGCCGTTGAGCATGAAAACTGTTATCTAGGATTGAGGCGGGTAATTTGTTTCCTGTGTGAGGCCAGCGTGCCTGAAAAGAAAAGGGACCCATGAAGTAAGAAAAGCTCAAGAAAATAGCACACTTCCATTACTGTTTTCTCCGGGGCTATCAGTGCCTACATTTTCTTCTCATTTAAAAAAAGCATTAGAAAAAGGATTGTAATTGGGAAACATTACTCACAAAGCAATTAAAACACAGTATTTTTCTCCACTCACCCTCTCTAATACTGGGAACATACATTATTAATCAGATGCATAGTGTTGGCATCCATAAAGCAGACCTTTATTGCTCATGTACAGAGAGTCCTTAATGGAAAAGTGGTGTAGCTTTCAAAAGAGTAGTTCATATCATTTGCAGATTTATGCTACTTCACATCCAAGCAGTCAAGTCATCTATGGCTGTTGTGTCCCCATGTGCTGCAGACAAGGAGACAAAAACTGATCCCCATTATCACAACGTTAAACCCTGAGAAACATGGAAATTTCAAACTGAGATTTTTTTTTCCCCAGTGAGCTTGGAAAGTAATCCAAGGAAGAAAAACTAGAATCACCAAGGAAACCAAGAACAGGACAACTGGCAATCAGGATAAGAAAAGAAGAAAAATAGCCTCATATCAACTGCATCTCAACGGACAGCACAAAATGAAGTGGACAAAGTGCTTAACTGCAGTCATTTTGCCTTGTGAATTATGCAGGGCCTAACATAGATGCCCAAACCACCGGCAGAGATTTATATGATGAACACAGACATACCACAGTGAAAACCAGCAAAAACTGTGCACAATTTATTATGCCAGGGACCTGTTCAAATTACTCCTACTGCAAAGTGAAGACAGTCTCTACTACAAGTTTCCATCAGCAGCTCAAGATGTAGAGAGAATCTGAAATGGTCTCCCGATTTAAAATGGCATTTAAAAAAGATTTTCAACTGCTCCAGAAATGCGCAGCTCAGAGCCTGAACTAAACAAAACATCGCCTTAGGTCACAAAGCGGACTCAAATGCAAATTAAAACTGTAAAGAAATCAAAAAGGTTCACAAGCCAACTAATTTACGAACCGGATACATCACAGGCCTTGACATTATGAAGAGCTTTACAGTGAGAGAAATTTAGATGAAGACAAACGTGAAATTCAGTAATCCACGAAAAGTTCTTTGTACTCTAAAAAACTGAAGCCTTTTCTTTCACTGCAGGACAATTGGCTGAAACCTGCTGTAGTTCATGACTCACTTCTGACAAGAAAGTGTTTTTTTTTTGTTTTGTTTTTTTAGTCCTCTCAAAAGTTGCAGCAACAGCCATGTGACAGCGCAATTCAGCAAGAAACAACTTCCATGCCATTCCCCACCGGGAGGGCTCCACACCACACGCCAGTTTTCTCATCCGTGAGCAATTCCCAAGTATCCCCTTCACCAGCCTGTGCAACATCAAAAGAAAATATAGCGAGATCTCAGCTTAGGCTTCAAGACTCTGTCTGGCTAAACTCAGTGTTAGCTAATGTCGCGCCCTTTCACTTTCGGGCTAACACTCTTCTCATCACACAGACTGCGCTCCTTAGTCTGCCAACAAACCTTGCCACTATGATACATCTGAAGCCTGTTGCACTATTTGCTGGGATATCTGCCACTTCATAAGTCTTTGGGAAGACCAATGGCATTATCTGGCTTAGACAAACACACCTGCTCCAGCTGGAAGACCTACATTTTCATTCTCTTTGACGGACAACATGAAGACAAAATTTTAGTTTTCTTCCAGACTCTGGAATGTACCAATGTATACAACGTTTCTTTACTAAATTGGAATAATTTCACAATGTAATCAAGAGAGGCAAGGGGCTTTCCTAAAGAAGGCCTTACATGACACATATTTATTGTTCTATGGAATCTTTCCAAGACTCGCTTTATCCCGGGCTATGAAATCAGGCCATAATAATGAATAAGCAATTAATGGTCCTTTCTAAGCAAGCGTTCAGTAATGACATCCTGGACAGCTCTTCGCTTTGAGATATTTCATAATAAAGCAGGGCGTTTATATGCTCCTCGGACCCGCCCTGCCACTGCAGTACACTCTACAGTGCAAGCTCTACAACGCTTTTAGAAGGGTCAAGGCTAACAGGAGGAGTGGCACTCTTCTCCCTGATATATTCTCAAGTGTCATGGGTGTCAAAGCAAGAGCCCTTCAATTAGAAAACTCCTGGTTACAGTGTGCTAGTGAAATAGCATTAGCTTAAACTCACCAGGATCTGGTCTTTCTATTACACTTGACCTTACCTTTCTCTGCCAGACTCACTTAATGTTTTACTGCATCTTATTCTGCTTTTCCCATGATATATCACAGTCAGCACTCAATAGATTTCTTCTTTGTCTGTAGAAACGGAGGTAAAGAAGGGCTCTGTCCAGATTTCTGAATCTTCGAAAAACCTAACATTTAAGAAAAATCCAAAACTGAAAACTGAACTCGGACTTGAAAGCGTGACTGAAAAGGAATTGAGCGCCCTTTTAAATAAATGAGACTCCACTCCCAGAAGGAAGATTTTTCGTCACAAAGTAAAAAAAAACGAAAAGAAGCCAGTGGGAAATTATTAATCTAGAGAAACTTTCCTAAATCTCTCACTTCCTCAAAAAAAAAGAAGAGCCTTATCACAGTTTTTCCTAAACTGAAAACTTTTATTCCCTTGAAATAAATCACCCCCCATTCTAAGTATTTATTTTCCAGAATTCAACTTTACATGTCATTACACAAATTAAATATTATTTTAGCACGGAATTCTAAAATCCGAGTAAAATAAAAAATCCACTTGTCATTTCCTCCAATCACAAAATGCGACCTTCCACTGAGGGCATTAAATACCAAGTTTATTTATTTTTTTATTCTGAGTTTTATTTCTAGTAGTGCACACAGACCACTCTACAATAACAGAACGGAGATAAAAAAGCTTCATCCCAGGTGAGCAAATATTACATTGAAAACTGGAAAATAAATCTAAGATGATGACTTGATTTAAAAACCAGGACTGACATACACGAAGCCCAATTTTAAAGCCTGAAACCAGGAACGATTTTTTTGAGAAAGAGGGGGAGAGGATGAGAGAGTCAAATTTTCCCCACCAGGTGAAAAGTCCATGGGGGCAATATTCCAACCTCACTCTTTTGGAAAATAAAAGTACCCACGAGTACTTATCCAAAACCAGTAGGCGCTTTCACAACTTCCGTATTCATCTGGTGGCAGAGTCCAACACTGCTGGATCTGACAGTTACAGCAGAAGTGTACTTAAACCCACGAGAACCCGCACTAGACAGAGCTGAGCAGAACAGGCACTGTAGGAAATTCCATGATACACAAGAAAAAAAATTCACAGCAGCACCAAAAATGCTGATGATGCGATGCATCGCCTCCGATGACTGATGTGGAACCTCTGGCAATTCCTAGTGTGGGAGGGCAAAGGACAATTCAGCTATAGTGTGTCAAGACCATAAAGCACAGCGTAAGACTCTCAGAGTTCCGAGTATTTTAAGAGACTTTCTTTCAACTGTGGCGAGTTTCACTGTTTCTAGGGGAGATCACACAGCACGCGTGGGTCTTCCTCTCTGCAACTTTGTGCACGAAGAGATAACAATAAAAAAAAACAATCCGAAAGGGAGCCATGATGCAAGAGCTGTTCTGCTTACAGACCAGCAACAGCAACAACAGCACAAGCATCTGTGATGTAAGATGTACAGCTGTGGGTTCCACTTCAGTTTTATCAATAGAAGACAGTCTTCTGAATTTTCTCAGCTGTTGTCGCAGATGAAACAACACTTGAATTAGCCCAAGAACAACAAGAAGCTCCTACACTCAGTTCTATTATTATTTACAGGGATTGCTCTGTATGTATAAGGGTTGCAGGGTCCATTCTGTCTTCTGACTACTTGCCTACAAAGTAGGGTACCACACATAACTGTCTCTAGACTACAGTACAGTAGTGCTTTTCAGAATTAATTTCAGAATTAGCCTTTGCTCGTGAAATTCAGAATGATGCTCATTACATATAACATCAGTCACCAAAGAAAGCCTGATGAAATCTGAGTGTAAAACAAAACAATGAAAGATTCAATCTGTCCTAATGATATAAAGTCTTGCAGAAACTTCAGTCGAACACTACAGTGCAGCTTTTGAAAAACTCCATTATTTCAGTGATGCATGGGAGTATCAATACAGCAGTCAAGGTGCTAGTTGTATTCAGGCACTATAATGAAGTGGGCCAAAAGAGAAGCCAGCTTGTACACTGTGGCAGCACAGCATCCTTCAGTCCATTTAGAATGAGCAAGGCAGGAAAGCCAGCTCATCAACTAGTCAACAAAAAAGGTCTGAAAAGACCACCTGCTACGTGTCAGTAACTCCCGACCACACAGCTAGTCTGCCAATCCACACTCCTCTTCAACAGCAAGACCCCCAAAGTTGAAGGCCTGCAAGTGGTACAGAGCACAACATAGTACACAGAATGCAAACCTTCTAAGGTTCTGCGTGTCCAAATGGGAAATTACACTTTATCCTCAACATCAGAGCAGCTGTAAGAAACCAGTGCTCCAGGGAAGAAAAGGGGGAGGAGGTTATCTTGAGGACTACAAAATGTTTTGCATTCGACGGGGGGTGCTAGATGAGGGTTAACATACTGTGTGTAGTTAATAATTTAGGATTAAAAAACGTCACAATAAAATGGAATAAGCAACATGGTCAGTGGAGGGATTCTATTGATCTCCCTTAGTCTCACAACTACTCCCGCGCCTCTGAACGCAGCACACAGCCTAAGGATAAAACAAAGTAATGAAGATACTGTATGCATTCTGAAGGTTCATATGACACAATACTGGGTGTGAGCAGAGCTGTAGACTAAATTTCAAATAGCTCGAGTCATGTGTCAGGGCAGCGTGGTCCAGTCCCAGCCTTATGAGCAACTTCATAGCAGATGACGCAGCAGGGACTTAAACCTTTCCCAATGAAGTATGGAATCAGTCCAGAATAACTCGGAAGAAAAAAAGGTCAGAAATCCTAGAAGATCCTGATAAGTACCCCCATCTCGCAGACTCTCATGTAAAACCTGCTCCTTGTTTTCTTTCTGTCCACATGGCTCTGTAGGCACCTTCTCACACATTGCTGGAGTGTCTGCAAGCAGCCAGCTCATGAACAAAGGTTTGTTCTTCTTCTACATCTATTATTCTAGACAAGTGTATGCCTTGCTCGCACCTTGTGCCGCTGCTGAATGACAATTCTGCTTTTGTTCTTGCACACTGGCAGAAACAGATATGGTCGGTCAGCCTCACTGCATCCAGAAGATTGCGGGGCACACCATTGGGGACATCTGCATTCCCTTCCTTGGCATCACATCCTGGGTTTTCCACAGTGGCGCAGTGGTTTGCATTGCTGCCTTGCAGCGAGGCGGCCCTGGGTTCAATTCCAAACCTGCAGTGCTATCTGTATGGAGTTTGTATGTTGTCCCCATGTTTGTGGGTTTTCTCCAGTCTCCTCCACATGCCAGTAGGTTAACTGGTTTCTGCCAAAACTGGCCCTGGTGCGTGCGTGCGTGCGTGCGTGTCAGCCCTGCAATGGACTGGCGTCTTGCCCAGGGTGTATCCTGCCTTGTGCCTGTTGGCTGCCAGGATAGGCATCTAGCTTAAACAAAACATTATGAAAGGCCTACATGTACCCATCATTTAAAATCCTGGACATTTCAGGCAAAGCCAACCCAATGCAGGAGTTCTGAACACAGCAATGCAGTACACTAAGCAAGTGGAAATTAAAACACAGAATCTGGGAACCACAAAGAGAGGTAACTTCTTAAGGCAGAGTTGTGAGCGCCTGTTACAATGCTGAAACATTTTTTAATGGGCTCTTTCAAGCAAGTGCTGGATGTTCCAATAGTGACTCATTTTATGCGGTGCTGAAACCAAAGTGTCGAAATTCTAATAAGAAAACAAGCTCCCGACTAGCAAAATATTTTATTGATTTAGATCAGTACATGGTCCAGCAATAAACACACATAGATGATGTTTGCTGTGTTAACCACACCTTCCTCAAGACTCTCATGTCTTAACAGCCTTTAAAAGACAAATTATGACACATGTGAACATCTTCACTAATACTGACCCCTGTTATGGCTTTTAATACAGTCTTGAGGATGGTGTGGATGAACTGATTTAAAAGATATAATTTAACAAATCCTAGGTAAGTTTTTTTTTCATTAGTGCAGAGTTTATTTTCTTACAAGTAATGGTTGCATAAACATCTCAGATATATCGGCTGCCAATAACAACAAGAAAGGCAACATGGGCCAAAATGGTTTCTCTCTAACTTTCTAAATGTTTTTATTTGGCTCAGGGGAAATCCATGGTTATTGGGGTGTTTGCGTATAACCCATTTTCAGAGAATGCTTCATTTGCTCGCCTAATTTGTAAATCACACTCTTTGCAACACCCACATTGCAGACACAGAGATCTGGTGTTTAACCTGACAAGACACTCATTATTTCTCCAACACTCCTCTTTAAAAAAAAAAAGGGCCTTAAGGCACTATCAACACCATCACTCTGAGGTGCAAAAGAATTTTTCTTCATATATTTTTGAAACAGCTCTGCTGTTGACTGTAAATTCCCCCAAAGAGTTTTTTTTTTAATTAGGCAAGAAACCAAGATATCAGTGAACATTTACATTTGTTTTTTCTCAAATCCAGCCATTCATTTTAGATGAATGGGATGATGTGATGTCAATAATAAGGTATTGTGCTACTCTATTACAACACTGACGTAGCACAAGTGCAAAGCCCTGTAAAGTTTTACGATAATATATATTGGTACTTACAACCTATGCTTTTCAGAATGTGAAGAAGAGGCAGTTAAATGAGACATGAAATATGAGGCAGTTTGCTGTTAAACTGAAAGTACAGAACAAAGCTTCTGCAATGTTATCAAAAACACATTTTAGGGTAATAACAGGTTGTTAGCACAGTAAAGTCACATCTGAGAACAGATGTTCTCATTGACCTGCCTGAAAATTACACATAATACAGTACCAAGAACAAGCAGATCCCTTCACAGTGAAGTGTTACAGCTTTATTACACCCTCAGTTAATTTGTGTAGAAGCACACAAATGCTGTTCTTTCATTTACTTGTCAGGGCAGGACTCTATATGGTAACACTATAAAAAGCTTTCAACTGGGATTCCCCAAGAAATTCAACCATTAAACACATCTTGTGCACAGCACCAGATTTGCCCTACAGTGCAGACATGGCCAGTCTTAGTCTATGCAACATTATTATTAGCGGACTATAACTGGGACTTCACAAGTAGTGGTGCACAACTGGCCAAGTGCCATCAGTATCTGGTTTAGACTTACATCAATCAGACCACCTTTTACACACCACCTAAAAGCAAACCCCCTGGCCTTGATGGGCATGCAGCATCACTGGCAAGAAATGCACTGCCCCTCAGAGGGTCGCTAACTCGTCTGTAGGCACCGTGAGGCCTGCAGGTGAGAAAAACAGTGACAAGAGCAAGCTACAGGGGAAAGGAGGCCAACAACTCAATCATCAACATGCTATGATGGGGGGGGGATAAGCCAGGAAAGACAAACTGACTTTCAGCTGGGGGGTACAAAGGGGTAAAGGGGGGGAGGCTAAAGAAGCAAAACAAGAGATGATCCTGAATGTTTGGTTTAAGCCTTTGTGCTCAGAGTCGGGAGCCAGCTGTGACCAGGATTCACTGCGCCGGTGTCACTGGGGGGGTTAGGATTACAAAGCCAGCTCTCTCCTGGCAGAGCAGCAACTCCGGCAGCTCCCCCAGGTGCTGGCAGGCTCGCAGTGGCATGAGTGATGGACAGGCCGCTCCTCCAATCAGCTCTACCTCTCCGGTAAAGTGCTGTGGAATTTGCAATGCATCAGAAGATGCATGGCCTAAGGGGCAGAAAACAAGGCTAAGCTGCATACCAGAAACTAAACAGACCGAACCTGAGGAAGAAGGGTTTCTTCACAGATGTGTCAAAGCTTGTGCTGAACAGCAGTTTATCAGCAGTATATGCCAGATACAGGAAAGCATAAGGGTAGATCAGTACAATTGGGGTGCTGTATCAACTAAGGGCATCAGGGATTTATACAATATCTGGACACTGGGAACCTGGGTAAAATTATAGACCAGGAAGTGCTATCTGCGTGGAGATTCTCTCATGGTTCACATGGGTTTCCTCTGGGAGCTCCAGTTTCCTGCCACAGTCCCAAAACATACTGGGAGGTTAACTGGCTTCCAGGAAAACTGGCCCTGGTGTGAGTGTGTCTGTGTGCCTTGCGCCTGTTGCTTGCTGGGATAGGCTCCAGCTCCCCCGCAACCCCAAACTGGATAAAGCGGACAGAAAATGGATGAATTCATGGACGGGCCACCCTGACTGTTGACTGATACAGGCGGGTTCCGATTGGCCAAGACACTGCTCAAGAGCCTGGCTCACGGGACATGGATGCATCTTTCAATGCGACAATGACTCCCAACGTCATGACATCCTTCTCTCCTTTTACAGACATCAGAGCCCACGGACATCAAATGACTTGGCAGAATCGTGGGAAGTGCCGCAGGCTAATCAGAGCACCATTCCATAGTCATTCATTGACAAACATATAGGATCATGAAAACAAGATGCCCAGCTCTCTATAGCAAGTCCCACCCCCATACAAAACACTCATGTATTGAACAAAATATTAAAATAATGTTGTTCACAATATTGAACTGTGTACAGTCATTTTCTAATAGATTGGTATAACCCTGCTAATTAACACCCTGGTATCCCTTCACTTTTTCTCAGTACCCTAGTACTACCAGTCTTACATTTTTCTCAGAAAATAAGGGCACAGAGCAGTCTTTATGGAGTGAGGTCCTTCTGCTAGATACAATTTACAGCTATGCCACCTAAGTTCTATGAATATGACAACACATACAAAATAAGACTCCAAGGAAAGTTTGAGAATGCTGCCCTGTTTTTGACTGATTTTTCCGAAGCGATTTAAAATTCTGTTTCCAGGAGCTTGCTACACATCTAAGTGTAATCCTGGACTACTCTTCTTTGGAACAGCGCATGTTCAAAAAAGCCAGAAGAGGAGCTGTGCTCAGAATGTTTTATAGCGATCGTAAAAATGCATGGGCGTCACAGTGACGCAGTGGTTATTATTTCTGCCTCGCAGTGCTGGGGCCCCGGGTTCAAATCCGGACCTGGGGTGTTCTCCGTGTGGAGTTTGTGTGTTTTCCCCATGTTCCTGTGGGTTTCTGCCAGGTGCTCAAGTTTTCTTTCATAGGCTTCTAGGGGAAAACTAGGCCTTGTGTGAGTGTGTTCATGTGTGTGCCCTCTGTGTGCCCTGTAACAGGCTGGCATCCCATCCAGAGTGTACCCTTCCTTGCACCCGCTGCTTGCTGGGAAAGGCTCCCACTCCCCTGCCACCCTGTGCTGGAAAAAGGGGTAGGAAAACGAAAGGATGTATAAAAAGGAATGGATGAGGTGACGGGATACAGTCATCTCTCTGAACTCCTGTGATAGAACCAAGTGTGACAATACAATCATTTGAACAGTCAATTATTTCAGCTGTGTCTGACGAACATAAATAGATCAATAATACCACACTGTTTAGAAGTGCACGGTCAGAGTGGATGTCACTTTGAGAAAACGCAGTCTGGTTTGTAAGAAATCCAAAGGGAACAGAACAACTCACACTCAATCGTCTTTCTTCTTGTCGAAAGGAGACACTTGCCCATTTGCAATGGGGGGGGAGGCTATAGGCGTCATGGAAGTAAACTATTGTGAAAGATTTAGGGTTTGAAAGGTCGAAGCATGAATCAAACACTTCAGGAGCAGTTCTAAAAACAGTCAGGAGAGATGCACAGATATGCTTAGAGCGAAAAATCCTTCTGGGGCCAGCCAAAGACAAGAGGGATGGACAACCTGGTCAGCACCAGAAAAGGGTCCGAATACATTTACCAACACAGTTCAGGTGGGTTTAAAGTATTCACCCGGGATGAAATAGCAAGTCTCAACTCTTGCCAACTACCTTACAAACTCAGCAAATGAACCCACGAGTCTGTCTTTTGTCTACCCGTCTGGACTGGGGGAGGAGACTGCAGCACCAGGAGGCGACCCCATGAAAACACGGGGAGGACATACAAACTCCACACAAACAGCACCACAAGGGCAGAACGGGCAGCACCGCTAACGGCTGAGCAACCGTGCTGCATCACAACAAACTCAGAACTTCAATAAAAACTTTAAAAAAGGGGGGCAGGTGAGCTGCTCCCCACCCCGGTGTGAAATGACATCGCTCAACCACATGCTCCTACTGGTGCTCTCAAAAACCTCTGGCCCCAGGTCATCTCCATGCAGCCTTGGGTGGACTGCGAGGTATATTTTCACATTCAGAAAGCCCACCGGGGCTTTTCCACTCTGGACACGATGACCACATCCTTTCATGAGTAATTTTCCTGTACCCTGTCCTGTTACAAGAAGCAGTGGGGAACACTCCCTAGGCGCGCATCACTCTTTTGTAAGGACCAAGTGTTATCATTAGATTTAAATGATTTACATACCCTTTAATTTGTATAAGTAATAAAATGAAGTGTATTTATAGATTCTATATAACACCGTCTTAGATTCTCTGTCACTCCTGTAAGTGTTTAATTAAGATGTGAATTTCCCATTAAGTGAATTACACGAGTTAAACCACTTTATAGAATGGACGTTAGGAAAACCAAAGACATATGCAGATGTGCACGTACACAGCGAACATTTGCATGTGTCCACACACATACAGTGTAGAGGGTTACGAGTGCACCAAGTCTGAGAAAAACTACAGAATTAAGCAACGTATAAAACATTTAAATTAAGATTACTCTGCCATTACCTCTTGCTGCGAGTGCGATCTCGAAATAAAAAAAAAAATGAATATCCCTGCCGTAATTCAACTTCAGCAGCACATGTTTACAGCACGACTGTTCACTGCTGAATAACAGACACGACTCGCAGCACAGCTTCGGAAACCTTAGCGATGGTTCCATCTGCGTAAATAACTTCTTGCTTAATAATATACTGGCGCCCCCACCAGCAGCTGAAGTACCGGACTTCAACAAGACGCGGTCTGAGGACGGGCTGAACGAAAGTATGTTTTTTTATTTTGCTAAACCTCCACATTGCTATACCTGCATGACCACGACAAGAATTCAATTCAAAATTCGCAGAGACTGAAACTAAGGGGTTGTTGCGGGTTGTTCCCCCCCAAAAAAAAAGAAAAATCCCCGCCTGGCGATTTTATTTTTCAAAACCTGTTTTATTTTGCTCGTCTATTCCCACCACAGGAGCCCCGGCAGGTCGCAGTTGGAAAATAGATCTGACTCTCCTGTACCATCAAACACCATTGGGCTTGTTTCAGTCTGTCTCACGCACAGGTCCAAGGAGATATCGGCTTGACAGTACTTTCTCAAAGGAGTTAAAATAGCAGGAAGAGAATGCATCGGGTGCCCATAACTCACAGCAGACAAATGCTGGCTGCACTTTTGAGAAAGAGCGACGGAAGTTCACTAACGCGGCCGAAATGTCAACAACTGCAGCCCCCAACTGCACGACACCTCGCCGACCAGCCCGTTTTGTTTACAACACGCTTCTTCCACCCCCCGACATATTTCGCAACCCGAAAGATCAACACTGCCGAAACGTTTCTTCACATACCTACCCCCCCCCCTCTCTCTAATATAACACAGACGTTTTAAAAATATATAAACAGCAACCTACCTCAGCCGGACGCTCGACGGAAGTATTCTTTTTCACATAAAAAAGTCAAGCAGAAAGCTCTCCCTAGCACAACCCCAGTAACAGACCTCTCTCTCTCTCTCCCAGTTTCTCCCCTAACCCCGAGTCAGATACGCAGTTCTCAGTCTGTCTGTTTCGCTCTTTCACTCTCTATCTCCAACCGCCCACTTCCGGCTCCACTTCGCGTCTGGCAGCAGCGGCGGCCCCTCCGCGCTCGAGCACGGGTCTCATGATCCGCCCGGCTCGCCCCGGTCTGCGCGAGCGAGCGAGCGGCGCCCGACGGACCCGCCGCGAGCCCCGGCAGGGTGATGGCCCGAGGCCCCGGGAGGGAGAGAGAGAGAGAGATGGGGGGGCGCGTGTGTGCCCTCCACGCGCTGTCCTGCTGCTTAACCTTAAACCGGGCTGGATCGGCGTCACCTGCGGCATGCACGGATCCACGCGGGTTTATTTATCGCGTCTACTTACCCTCTTAAACAAAAGTCGCGATGATGCCGATCGGCAAATGGAGCATCTACGACGAGAGCCTTCCTCGGTTTATCGGTCCCCCTTTCTTTTCTTTTTTTTTTTCTTGCAGTTTATTTATAAACCCTCGGCTCTTATTTAGCGTTGGGTCGGCGGACCAGTGGCTTCGCGTATAACGAAACTGTGTAATACAGAGTGTTGTGATGTTAGTGGTTAGTAAAACTGGGACAAGAGGTTGAAATATATCGAGGGCGCACTCAGGGTAACTCGGGACTGTATTTTATCGTGTTGTCTTAAACTCCGCAGCTCGTAGCTCGCACTGAATAGCCGGCACCGCCTCCCGGTGCCCGAAGCGCGCCTAATCCCCACATTACTTTCTCGAACACCCTGAGATTGTGTCAGAGCGCACCCACAGCTCCGACCCGATCCCTCTTCCCACGCAAGCGGTGGCACGCTGTCGAAACCTGAACTATAAACTGTCGTTTTGCCTGTAGCAACCGGCCTTCTCCAAAACCACCCTCCGTGACTAACGCGCGGTGCAGAATCGTTCGACAAACTGCAGTTTTTGCGTGTTGATCGTAAGAAATTTCTCCGTGCTAGAGGACGGACTGGCTGCTGATAAAAGCCGTAGCGCGGTAGCAGAGATAAGGATATAACCCTGAAAAATAATGAGAAATGACCTGGAAATCGCATTGGAAATGTTCCACTGCTCTGTAAGTCCCATCTATTGATAATTTGTCTATAAAATCGGGTCATTTTCGTAATCGAAAGTACCTGTCCTGAAGGATTTTAGTTTTACACGTGTAACAGAAACCAACATTTCGCCTTTGAATCTATTGGCATTGCGAAGGGAAAAAATAAAAAGGACTGCATATTTTTGTATAGGCACAGTACTTTATATACAGTATACAGGCAGAGCCTGATTTCATTCACTGCTAAACTGCAGCAAACTACTGTACCTAGGTGACACACAGCTGTCATTCTGCACCAGTAGCCTGCTTACTGGGCAGAGAGTAGGCGGAGATGAGCTTGTGGATTTAAGGGGGGACGTCGGGGGGGCCAGATTGTTCACCCCCCTTAGTTGCTTTACAAACAAGGAATCCAGCCAGGACATCAGCCAAACTTCTGGAAACCCCCCTGGGAGCATTACTGACCAGGTAGTGAGAGCACCAGCGCCCCCTACAGCTGAGGCTCACCACTCACCCTACTGGGCCGGTGGGTCTGGAAACTGTGAAGAGTGCCGCCTCCGGTCCACCAACACCCCTTACAGCAGCAGCCTGGTCTTCCTTGACAGGATCAGGACACCAGACGGTCATTCTGAAATGCTATGAACTCGTCTTTATTCGTAGTATTAGTAACAACAACAATAATAATAATAATAATAATAATGCTGATGATGTAAGATATTGTTATAATTTAATATGCACTGGTTATCTGTGTTGCACTGGGGCCCTGGGTTCAGTTCCGGGGTGCTATCTGCATGGAGTTTGTATGCTCTTCCTGTGTTTGCATGGGTTACTTCCTGGTGCGAGTGTGTGTCCGCTCTGCAGTGGACTGGCGTCCTGTCCAGTGTGTGCCCTGCCTGTGCTACTCCCGTTGCTTGTCGGGATAGACTTGGCCTCCCCTGCAGTCCTGAACTGGACAAAACCGTTGAAAATGGAGGCATAATAGTTGTTGTTGTGGTTGCTGCTGTTGTGATGTTTTACACCCATTTAAATACTGTCCTGGAAAATGCAAAAGCTCTAAACGAAACCTTATGTTATTTTTATTTCTAATCGTTTTGTCACGAATAAAGAATAAAATAATTACCTTTTCTACATCTGCTGTTTGTTTTTTAACAGTGCAGGTCCAGTTAAAAAATCTCACGATTTAAAAAAAAAAATTCTAACCCCGTTTTAGGTGCTACCGCTTCTTAAACTGATATTGGTATTACAGAGGAGGACTAAGAGTCCCTACTGGAGTCACAAGTAAGCACTTTGTAAATCTTAACTGGTTTTAGGAGCCATTAAACTTATCGCGAAACGTGTTGAAAAAATCCTAGGTTTCACGCACTGTTTCTAATCTTCATCTTAATTGAATGCGGTTCTGAAGATTTCGAGAGCCTGTTTCCTGATAACAGAAAGCCAAGGAAAGTAAACGCAGATATTCAAATAATGTTCTTTATCTCTGACGTCACCGGTATAATCGCACCATCAACAGGACCGACAAAAAGAAACATGACATTCAGAAACGACGACGAGCAACAAGGAAGCAGTCCGAACCAGTTAGGTAGGTTTAGGTTTAGACGCTGGAAGCGCAGAGCTCACTTCAGTTCATGATTCTGTGACAGTTGACAGCATTCGAAATACCGAGCTTGTGCTCTATTACCGTCGTGCGCATTTGAAGACATTTCACACGCAACCAGCTCATTTATGCTCACCAGCGAGCCCTGTGAACGAGCACAATTCGGCCACGAGACCCGGTTAGTTTCACTTTACCCCGGGTTTTCCAAAAGGCGGATGGTTTTAGGCTGAAGTCCTGCAATTCTCAGGAAAGAAACACAGAGCACGTCAGACCTGCACTCTGAAGTCAGAGCACGATTCCTATATGTTTTGTGTAGACTATGAAAACACAAATGCGCGCACACCCTATTGAAACCCTAATATTTTAATGGATCATATTAATCGTCTAATTATTAACAGTTTTAACACTGCTCCCGTGCCGCCTGGGAAACAGCGTCAAAGGTAATGAGCACAACTTGTGAGTTTTACCACAGGAGAGTCTAGCGCATACCTTTACCAATCTTTCCAAGAAATTGACTGCTGCTGGTGTATCTTGTAGGACCACACCCTGTTGCTCTACAAACAAGGTTGAAAGGTGACAGCCATTTAACAATATAAAGAGTTGGAATTGGATTGAAAGTGATTTTACATGTGCAGCATGGTGGTGCAGTGGATAGCATTTCTGGGTTCAGTTCCTGGGGTGCTGTCTGTGTGGAGTTTGCATGTTCTCCCGGTGTTTGCACTGGCTGCTCGGTTTTCACTCATAGCAACCAGTATCGCATTTCCAGTGCGATGTGAAGATAACTCTCATGGCATTGTGGTAGGAGCGGTATGGTATGAATGAAACAGAGAGGAAATGCACGTTTTATTTTGCAGTCATTCATTTTGTGGTGCCCTTTGATTTGTTTTGTGTTCTTTTTTTCTGCATTTTCTGTTTCTGTTTTTAATCAAAGGAAGGAGAGGGCTGTGGAGGAAGGGCTTGATTTGTCCCCCTTGTCTTCAATAACTGGCAAAGTCAGGGGATTCCACTCTTGGTCCTGGAAGCCATTCTTAGGCCTGGTTGCAGAGGAGAGAGGCTCAGACAGCACTCTGCTCCTGGACAAGTCCTGAGTGAGGACACACCCCAGGGAGGCGAGTCAGAGTGACCAATCAAACCTTACTTGCATGTTTTTTGATATGTGAGACAATGCCGGATCAGCTGACAAAAACCCACGTGCACATAGTGAAGAACGTGCAAACTCCACACAGACAGGCACTGGCATCTAGACTCAAACTCGGGATCCTGATGCTGTGAGGTAACAGTGCTGACCACCACACCACCCTGCTCGTAGTTCTCTTTTCAACCACAAACGGTATAAAAAGCTTTCAAACCACTGCAGAAATATTCATTAGTTTGTTGTTTGAGCTGGATACAACTGCAGGTTAGAATGACACCCTGCACCCGCACCATGGACTGGATCATCTCCAGGTGAGATGATTTGAATTCAGTGCAGATTTGAATAATGGCCAACTTCAGTCCCCAAAGGTCAGGCTCCTTTAAGTTCTACAGGGGCCCCCTTCAATTGTCATTTGCATAAGATTTAATTCAAAGGTAATTTGAGTCCTCATTCAGATAATCGCTCCAATTATAAAATTAGTACTGACATAGGATTCTGTGGCCCTCATTAATTGGAGTTGCTCGTCCCTGTTCTAAGACACTCATGCCTTCAGTCCTTAAACATTGCAATACCGGAAGCAGAGTGTCCTACCCTGGTATATTGGTCTTTACCCAGGTCAGCTCTGTTAATGGTTTAATTAGACAAAATGAACAACCTCTCCCAGCGGCCGTCTCTTCAGATGCTGCTTTATTACCCAGAAACTCTGCAGACGCAGGTCCCTGCAGGATCACTATTAGATAGCCGTGGCCTAGAGGTTTAATTTAACCAGAGCACTCTGCTACCCAGCTGTAACTGATCAATAACTTAATCAAACCCAATTTTGTCAGGCTTCTTCAAAAGGAGCTGGGGGATGGCCCTGCTACTGTGCATCTATGTTATAAGGCTACAACAACCCAGGAGATCTGGGGTCTGGCAGTTATAGTTCCCTCTATTACCTAAGGTGTTAAGTCTCTGGGAGGAAAAGCAACCAACTGATGATCTTGAGGTGTGTAGGCCATTATTGGCATGACCGATTGCACTGGGGGCACTGTGAATGATTCCTAATTGTCTAGCTCTCAGAAGCCACAGGGTGAGTGTTTGTTCCCCGTTTGTACTCTCACTTTCCTAATCAAACTAATCGCTTGATCAATTGGATATTTTTTTCCCCGAGTCTTCAGCAGTAGAGGTCATGGTGATAAATAGAAAACCCGCTGGACCACAGATCTCCACTGCTGCAAAGGAAGAATCTTTCTTGCTCTTTCAGCTTCCAGTTTTCACAGCCTGGGGGGCAATCTGCTTTGAGCTGTATAATTCCTGACACAGAAAGAAAGGTAGGCTCAGTGTCAGAGGCACACATGACCTTATTAGTCTTAAAAATACTTGATGTGTCCTGGAGGCACACAGATCTTGATAAACAACAGCTACAGTATTTTTCTCATACAGTAAAGTATGGGCTCGAATCCCATTGAGTTCACAGCAACGATTCGTTCTGTACAAGACAAATGAACCCTCAGTCACACTTTCCCAAGAATGTGACTATAAATCAGCACATTGCAGTGTGTTGGATCGAAACATTGCTTTCATGCACAATGCAAAGTTAAAGATACGCATTCGTTGGTATAATTTGACTACTTGATCTATCAACAGCAACTCTCTATAAAAGCAGAACATGAAAACATTCTTGTGTGTCAATGGTGAAAACCAAGACACCTGATTAAAATGCCATTTAAGCAGTTCCCAGCCATGATCTTTGTGAAAGTTTGTCCCTGACAATAAAATTCCCTTCATGTACTGAATTTGAGGCTGTCTTGTAGGTTTACCATTATTACATTGGTTTAGACATATCAGCACACTAAGTAAGTGGATGTCTTCCCAATAGCAGTGATAACAAAAATATGTGGGTGTCTTTAGGAAATGTTCTATGGTTTGCTCTTGCACATTTCCTTTGATTATGTGAAGCAATATTCATTTTGAAGATGACAAAGTGTTCTCTAATGCCATCATCCCACACTCCCCTGTTTAAATTAAATACAAATACTTTTGAAAGTATTGCAGAAGATTAAGCAGACAAACGTAGCTGATTACAGAAAAAAAATATTAAAGCAAAGACTGACAATGTGGTCAGACCCATTTCTCTTGACACTTAGCATCTGAGATGTACTGAGCAAATTAGACCACTGTTTGCAATTCGAAAACAAGTGCATGCTGTCTTGTTTTCACGGCAACCATTATATACACACACACATAAAAGAGTCAATCTTATCATTTAGAAAGCACAATCAGAAAAATGTTTCCAGCAGTAAGATACAGAATACAAAGCAGGATTACAGAAAACGCTCACTGCTTGGATTTCTAGCAATTTTCCTTTTCCCAGCTTTCCATGAATTTACAGTCCTTGGTACTTTCTGAAGTCTGCGATGACTGTGCCTGCCCAGCTAAGAGACGATGATGACGTGCTTGAGGACAAACCGAAGAGGAACAGAAATGAGAAGTTATGGCCCAGGCTGTGCCACAGAATTCCTGAGCAGGCCTTTTCAGCAATGACTCCCAGATCACCAGCAGTCTTCACACACAAGACCTTTGGTGGTAGATCTAACTGCCGCTCAAAAAACGTATTTTGCGATGCTGGATAGAGACTGATACACACTTGGTCACACTTGCTTGCATGAATTTGCAGAAATCGTTCTAAACTAGTTTATATTTTGTAGAAAACTGTGTCAACCTGGTCAAATGCCTTTAAAATGTCTTTCATGAGCTCCCCCTTTTTAGTACTAAAAATATTCATTGTCTAACCACCCCCCATCCATGCCTCCACGCCACCCCCCATCCTGCTGGTTATTTCTTAGAATTAGTTCTTACAGACCAACTGGAAATGAAGGTATTTTTGTAATACTTATAGAAATGAAGTAAGGTCGTTATAAAGTATATGAACACTTAAGTATCATATTTCAACAGGCTCAGGTGTGGTTCTGATCCCCTAACAATAACCGTGTTGTTCAATGTAAACTATAGGTACCAGTAGTTTATTTATTCATCTTTATTATAATAAACCCATTATAATACACATTTATACACACCTACCCCCTAGTTAAAAGTACCTGTACAGTATTTAAAGATCAAAGATGGATAACTGCAGTTTAAATGTATGAAACTATTGCTGCCTACTGACTTATAAGATTGCTTTTGCTCTCTGTAGTTTCCAGCTCAACGCTTGTGACTCCACAAGTGCTACACAATGAGTGTGATGTGTAAAAATGCATCAATATCAGCTCCTCCCCTTCTTGTGGTGAAAAAAGGCATCTCTGGTAGCGCGAAGAGGACTGATTTTTGAGATAGGCAAAGTGATTATGAACATGTTCTGGAGCATAGGATTATCATACAATGACATCATTTAATTCTCAACTTCAGTATACTGCCGGTCATGATTACGCCTGATTTTCCATGTAAGGCAGTTCCCAGTGACTGGAAAATTGCAAATGTTATATCCATCTAAGAAAGGGGACACAAGTGAATGAGGGAACTCTGGGATATTTCAGTCTGACATGTATTTGATGGGAGGATATGGAAAACATCTTAAGAGCTAAAGAGAACATTATCATTATAGTCAAAATATTACACAGATGTCTTCAATGTAGTGTGTTTAGATTTCTAGAAAGCATCTGATAAGGTCTCACAATGAAGGTAAATTCTCAAACTGCAAACTGCAGGAATCCCAGGCCCCGTATCTATACATTGATTGGAAACTGCTCCTCAGCAGCAAACAGGTGCTACAGTAAGTGGAGAGAAGCCTATCTGGGCTGTGGTCATTAGCAGAGTAACACAGGCATCTCTTTTAGGCCTGCTGCTCTTTCTGATCTACATGAAAGATTTGTCATCTATTTTTAGTCAGCAAACTTGTCAAATGTGCAGATGACATAAAAATAGGAAAGAGAACAAATACATTAGAGGCAGCAAAGATGTTACAAGTAGACTAAGATACCACCCAGGACTGGGCAGATAGAGTACCTGCAGGTAGTTCATGTTCATACTATATATACAAAATGAGGAATGGAAAAACATGTGCAATGTTACATTGCAGAATTCAAATCATGGGGAGTTCAATTTAAGTTCATGCTAAAATTGTACAATGCATTGGTTAGACATCGTTTAGAATACTGTTTACCACTTATGTAGCTACATTTCAAGAATAGGACAAGGACATATCTGCACTAAAATCAAAGGAACCACAGAAGGGCCATATCAACAGCATTAAGGGAATCTTTAACACGGGCAGGTTAAAGGAACTGAATATCTTTAGTTTTGAATAAAGGGGACTTGATTCAAGCAATCAGACTTCTCAAAGGCATTGACAACACCGTAGACTTTGTCACGATCAGCTGTGCCTGTGATCTCTCTGCTCTCAACTACATCCTTCAGTATCCTTTGTACTGCAGTGCACTGATGTTTTTAATTCTCAGACTGGTAATTTAATTTGCAGACTGCATGTAATGACTGCAAACATGGAACACACACCAGCAGGCATACACATTAGTGCTCTGCATCCACACTGTCTGTGCATGCTTGATATTGCTTTAGTTCTTACTATTGCATTAGTTTCTGCCTGATACTTCCAGCTTCATTATGCTGGCAATACTGTATTTTTTTATGCAAAGCATCTTGGAGAGCAAAATGTATATTAACATTTTTTTCTGCTAGGTCATGTAAGACTTTGATTTTACTTCCCACCCAGGGGGAAAAGCATAAGGATCATCGGCTTGTGTAGGAGAGCCTCAACGAGTGTGAGGAAACAAACCTGTCCCTTCCTGCGACCAAGCCCACTGCACCATACTGGCCTCCCCAGGACTGGGGCTCAAGGGGTTAAATCCAGCAGCTGAAAGAGGAAGTGGAAAGCAAATATCAAGATCTAACACTCTCCCACGCTGAATACTCCTTCAGACAATACACTGTCCTTGCCGTTTTGTTATTTTTTCTGCTTTCAATCAAAGAAGGTTTTCCCTTTTCTTCAAACGCATAACTATAATGCTTAAGACACAGATGACAGAGATGTGTGAGGGAGCTCCACACTGTGGCACAATGACAAGCACAAAACTGAGGAGGCTCAAACACACCAGTCTTGCGTAGCTAGAATTCAGTGCATCCAGCAGGGTAGCTGCGCACAGGGTAGGCCAACACTTACGCTACAGACATGGAAGCACAGTGATGAAGACTACAGCAGGTGTTTTGGCACATCATCGCTCGGATTTAATTCTGGGAATCCAACAAAGACTCGTCCAGGAAAGGAGCAGCTGCTTAGGGGTTTAAACATTAAGTTACACAAAGAAAGAAAGGCGGCACAAAAAATGAATGAAGAAACAGAAGGTAAAAAAAAGATGCCTTTTTTGACCAGTGCAAATATTTCTGTAACTACTGCATGTGCACCAAATCCAGCCGGCTCAGGGTGAGTCAAGACAGCAGCGGTGATTGCACTGTTTGCTTTTGTTAATAAAACAGGTTATATTCCACTCTCACCCCTTGTCAAGGCCGGGTCATATCTGTCTCAGCTTTCGGGAACTAAAACCACAGTAGAGTTACTCACAGCTCCCACCCTGACTACAAAGACGATTCTGGCCGCTATTTTTAGCGTTACAATAACTATTGCAGTGACTCATAAACAAGGTGAGACTGACATCCCTCGGAGTGCAGCACAGAACACATGGGAACAGAAGCCAAATCCATTTGATTTCACCCGATATTCCTTTTTTTGTGGAGGAGAGTCTTCAGATCCTCTTTCTGTCTGATTCTTCCTTAAATCTCAAAGACATTCTTCACACAAGGAATGCAATTGCTTGATTGACGGGAGGCCTGTATTTTAGTGGCCCCTGAAAAAAACAAGTCGTTTGAATAGTCTCCACCAAAGCAATACTGCTTCAGACCAGGAGAGAACCGTGGGAAACCGAGAGCTTTTGCAGAATGTTCGGAACGATTCAAGTGGATCACAGATTATTTTGAACCAAACCAGGAGAGCCATATCACCAGGCAACCCGCTGAAGCTCAGCAGGTGGGAGCCTGGTCAGTACCTGGAGGGGAGACCTCCTGGGAACGAATAAGGTTGCTACTGGAAGAGGTGTTAGTGGGGCCAGCAGGGGGCGCTCACCCTGCAGTCTGTGTGGGTCCTAATGCCCCAGTATAGTAACTGAGACACAGACTGTGAAAAGGCGCCTTTCTACAGATGAGACATAAAACGGAAGTCCTGAAGTGCTTATTAAAAATCCCAGGGGGCTTCTTGAAAAGAGTAGGGGTGTTACCTCGGCATCCTGGCCAAATTTCTTATTGGCCTTTACCAATCATGGCCTCCTAATG
The DNA here is from genome assembly GCF_055471065.1 of Atractosteus spatula. Taxonomy (NCBI): domain Eukaryota; kingdom Metazoa; phylum Chordata; class Actinopteri; order Semionotiformes; family Lepisosteidae; genus Atractosteus; species Atractosteus spatula. The sequence continues at coordinate 5,220,748 of NC_142731.1, read as the reverse complement.
ATCCCCATCTCTGAACTGGCTTCATCACTCTGCTCTCCTCCCCACTGAGAGCTGGTGTGTGGGGAGTGTACTGGTCCGCTATGGCTGCCATCGCATCATCCAGGTGGGGCTGCACATTGGTGGTGGTGGAGGGGATCCCCATTACCTGTAAACAGCTTTGAGTGGAGTGTCCAGAAAAGGGCTATATAAGTGTAAGGAATTATGATGATTAAGTCTTGCTGATCCAGTCTTTCTTTCAGATCTCATGGTGCGTTTCCTTAGGAAACTTCAGCTCAAATTCCCACCACGCCCTGAAGACATCCTGAAGCCCCTGGCATAACCAACCGGCCAAGGACCTTTGATCTCAGTGAATCAGAACCTGGATCTTGGCCTAGGATGTTCAGCCGCTATGTGATTATTGTGAGCTGAAGGTTTCCCTGTGGTGGTCAAACTGCCACTCCAGCTCGCTCTGTTGACGAGCTGAAGGAGGCGGCCTGGATCCCCACTGGGCAGCAGGGACACGGGCTCCTTGCACACAGCAGCTTGCAAGTACTGTACCTCGCTTCCTACTGACCCACTTATCCCTTACATGGCAAGTGCAGAGCATGGAAACTCTACTTCCTCCAAGAGTTTAACCATCAGATGTTTCATTATGAGTACTTCAGAAAAGCTGCAATCAGAACAAACGGGCACAGTGAATGCTGGGAATGACAGCAGTCTTAAAGGAGTTCACCTGAAGTTTACAAGTATTTACTGCCCTTTTCCATCCCATGGCAGTATCTTCTCCCGAGGCCCTCCATGAGGAATCTTCAAAATTCCCCCTTAATCCTTACCATTCCTGCCAATGGCTGTAGAGTAGGTTCTGTTTACAAGTCGCTCAGATTTCTGGGGCATCCTCCGTCCTTCGGCATTAGCCCTTGCATATGTTTGCAGGGATGAGAAACATGGGTTCACATTTCAATTTGCGCTGCATAAGCCAACAGCTTTTTGTAACAAACAGTTGCATCTGTGAAGAGAACGTTACTTTGGGCACTGAGGAGATTGCTGGAGCACGACGACACCTGGTGGTCAGACGTAGTTACTGCACTGTGTGAACCACGCATTTGTTGCAATGGTGCTTTGGGGTTGGTCAAGCACGAATGAAAAAATGGCCAAAAAAGGACTTCAGAGGAAGTCAATGCGATTTTGAAAAAATGGGTTTCTGAAGAACCCACCACTTGGCCCTGCTGTTCTCCACAATGAGACTTCTGAAGCACTCCAGGCTACTGGCAACGGGCTGGAAACAGCCAGCCACAGTAGCCACGACAACGGCCAAGTCACCCCAAAGCACCCTTGAGGTGATGAATGGGGGAGGTCATCTTGTACACAAGTGTCAGAGCAGCTCTGAATTCGACAAGGCGCAAAAATATGTTGAAATCAAGCCTAGAAAAAGATATTATATAATATATATTTGTTTAAATATATATAATTGTTTAAATCAAAACTCAAAATAGATTTTATTTAGATTAGAGGCTGACCTGGAATGAAAACAGCCAGGAACACTGCCCTGCTAGAAGGTATTGATTTACTTCTTTTGCTGTAAAGCAGGGAAAGTGTATTGTGCTTCGGAGCATTGGATAGTCTCTAGAATTTGCACAATAAGCTGTGTTTCAGAGCTCTTGCAATCCTGTGAAGGTTCCACTATGTATCCCCAATAGGACTCTAAGAAAAGCAGGTTATGGATCAAGTTTGAAAAATAATGCAACTAACATACCTTAAACCAGCTGCATTTGAACTGTAAGGGGGAGATATTGAAGACTGATTTTATCATGTTTTTGTGACTCTTTTATCTCCAGAACAAAAAACTAGGTTTCCACCATAGCCTGCAAGTCAATTTTTTGATGCAGTAACCAGAACAGCCCCCTTTCTGTCTGGTGTCTTCTGGCCCATTGGTGAAAATGCGTTGAGGGATGTAGTCTCAGGGCCCTCGGGCATGGGAGATATACTGTACGAATACAGGCAGCGATGGCACAGGCTTCGTCACATTCTGAGCACACATGGATGTACTGGTGAGCTGCTCTCCTCCACACCAAATACTTCCCACTCCATCCACATGTGTTCTCAGAACAGCAGGCTTCTTTCGTTAAAAGCTGGCTTCTGTAAATTAAAATTAAAAGTGACACTGTCCCACCTTTAAGGGCTTGAATGGCTTCTGATTATGTGTTTCAATCAAGTGTGAAGGCATTTACTATTCCCACAGCCTCCGCTGCACAGTGGTACTGGGAGATCATATTCATCATATCCGTGAACTCTGATAATAGCAGCTCTGCTTCCCGCATTTCAGAAATCTGATGTGATTTTAATAACCCCTTTCCCCTCATCTCTAGCCATCTTGCATCATTTTTCATTCATTGAACTGATTCTTTTATCCAAAACAAGTTACAGTCGTACATCTGCACATTCTACTAGTGTGACACAAGGAAAATCTCTAATATCTTTGTATTGTAGGAGCATCCCATCTACAACATGGGCTCATAACCCTCCACCACTCTATGTCGCTGTGTAGGGATTTCACCCACCTTAGCACAGAGTTCAGGACGCAACCTGGCTCAAGACTCTCATGCTATCTCAAAGCAGGAAAGACACCATGTGTTCCTGCCAGGATAAATCTGTTATAGTAAAAATCACAAGACAATCACACTGCACAGAAACCACTTTGTTTTAAGTTGCTAGCAAACTTCTTATGGCTTTTGATTTAATTTTTCTTTCTATTCTTATTCTCTTAGACCCCCTGACATCGTACTTTCTCGCCTTGAGACTGTGTTTGGAGTTTCTGGCACTGCTCATAAATAGTTCAACTCTTTCCTTATCAATTGCTGACACTTTGGGGTTTCAGTTCTGAAGCTGGGTTTGTTAAGTCAGGTGTTCCTCAGGGCTCAATAATGGGCCCCACTTTTTTATTTACATGTTCCCACTTGGTTAGCTATTAAGATCATGTGGTCTGAACGATCATTTCTATACTGATGATATTCAAATCTACGTCTGTATCAAACATGATCCTTAAGTGACTGCCTCTGCACTAAATGCATCTCCGACTCAAATCTTCATCTAAACTGTGGCAGGACATGTCACTCTTATCTGCACACACCATCGACTATGTAAAGCCAATGAACTATTCTGTGGGTGGCATTGTACTTGGTTTTCAATCTAAATTATAGAACTCGGGGGTGACATTTCTTCTAGGCTTGATGTCTAAGGCACATTTGCAAAATACTATGAAAACATCATTCTTCCTTCTAAGAAATCTTGTCAGACTATGTCCTATGTGGTTTCTGAGTGTATCCATTCTGAAAAGAAAGGTTTTGAGCCTAGATTTGAATGCACTCAGGGCAGGTGACACTTTGATATCCTTGGGGATAGAGTTCCAGAACTATTGGGCACAGCAGGAGTAGGCCCTGTCACTCACAGAGCGCAGACAGACTATGGGGACATACAGAAGACCAGACAGACAAAAAAACGAAGGTCACAAGGTAGTGAGTGAAGACGATAAGTCAGACAGGTACTGAGGTACCAAGCCATACAGAGCCTTACAGGTGAGTGTGAGTATTTTTAAGTTGACACAAAACCTGTTGGGACGTCAGTGCAAGGACTCCAGGATAGGAGTAATGTGATCACTTGCATGCAACCTTGTCAGGATTTTGGCTGCTGAATTCTTAACATATTGGAGTTTGTCCAGTGTGGAGTTAGATACCCTAGCAAGCAGGGCATTTGGAGTACTGCATTCTGGTAAAGATAAACGTTTTGACAAGCTCTTCTGTTAGTCAAAGACCTCAGTGCTTCCTCCTGCCTCAATGACCTTTGTGCACAAAGGCTCTTGTGCACAGAAACTGCAGCAATACGCGGTTCATCCTGAATGTGTGGCAGGAGTGTACACCATACGACAAACTCTCAAAACCCTTTAAAAATAAATATGCTAGATTTAATAAACATTGCAAATGTTATTTTTTTAGCTATCTATTTAAAAAAAAAAAGAGAATACATCTTCTGTCTCATTCATAGCTGGAAACGATGCTTACAGTCAATTGTGTGCACAAAGAATACTGCTTAAATCAGAGCTAGTCCCAGTGAATCGCCATTCAGTAGCTCTTAAATTGGTCTAATTTAGCTAATAGATCAATTAGGTAGTTAAGAAGCTGGAATGAAATCCTACAGAGACAGCAGCTCCCTGGGGCTTGAATTATGAGCCTCTGCCTTCAGCTGGGTTCACATTGAACATGAAGTAAAGGGAAGCTCATGTGTTTGACACTTACCTACCACCAGATGGAGGGTATTTCCATAAGTATCTGAGAAACCTTTAGCCCCCCTCTTGTGACAGGAAGACTTTTTGAACAGAGAAATAATAAAAATATTTTTCATAACCGTATTTTACTCAAAAGTATTTAATAAGCAGTGACTATTCAAACAAAGCATTTATGGGGGTTTGGGATGGGTGTATTCTGCAGAGAGAAAATAGACCAGAGGTAGTTTTAGTCCAAAATACAGCTCAGGACTGTCCTTCACTTAGTCCTCTTGCCTCAATACACATTCATCCCACCCACACTCCTCACCAGTCCTAGAATCAGTCCAAGGAAGAAATGCAAATGCTTCCTGTAATAAGTGAATCACTGTTAATCGTAAACTGTGTTTTTCTATTTGATACACCCACATGTCTGCATATGACAGTACTGTACTCAGAACTTCCTTGTTACTAAGAATATGCGGCAGGAATGCACAGCGATTACATGACCTGAATGGAGAGCACAGGAAGCATGACCTAACTGAACTTCATGTAGTCTTTGTGCAGCTGGTGTGAACAACAAACACAGTAAAAGAAACAACAAAAAAAAAACACTTTCATATTCCGCCAAAGGAATTGCCCAATGACCGTAAACAAAAAAAACACAACAGCTTTTTATTTATCCCTCTCAAATTAGCAGATGAGATCTCACTAGGTGGTGGAATACCCCCCTCATTAAACCCATGCTCTGGTTTAATATCTGTGGAGACACAAATACCTGGCCTGCACTTGCTATTTTAGACACGTGTATAAAAAGTGTGCACCTGCTATTACTGTTCTAGATTAATACTCAAATGTGCGCACCTGAACCTTTATGCGAGACCTCATTTTGCCAATTTAGAAATGCTGATCATGTTAATCAAATGCAATGGAATTACAAGTTGTTGCCAAAGCAACAGTAATCAGCAGACAAAAAAATAAAAACACTACTCAAGAGGCTCACTGACAAGAGTGGACATGCTGGATCACAGCCCTCTGAGTTTCCTCTCTTCCAGTCCAGACGAATTATTCTGATGCTGGCAGGCGCAGGAGTTCTGGGATTAGGGTCATTATTTCAGGGAATAAAGTCTGCGGTGTTTCTTGCAGTAGAGAAAATAATAACATCACTGTCTCTATTTCTTAGTGGTACAACAGCCTGTCTTCTCCACGAAGCCAGTTCTGCCTGCTTCCTTCAAGGCTCGGCAGAGGCTGGCATCAAGCTCGCAATTTAACCGGCCGCGTCCCAAATCAAGCACTGTGCTCCACCAAAAACGTTCCTTCATTTCATGGAGTTTCAACAGGTGACTGTTCATTGAGTTGCTTTCATGTTTTTCAAGAGGTATGCCTAGAATACATTTAAAAAATGAAAACAAATCTTGCTTGTTTGACAAGCCTGACAGTTTTTAAAACTGGTTCACAGGCTGAGTAAGGCCCTAGAAAGAGAGACTGTGTGGATATGCGACACTGTGGCAATTGATCAGGCAGCTGGGTTTGCAGTGAATTGTCTGGGGATGTGGAAAAATAAAGCTTGGGTCAACAGTCTGTGGCCCAATCCCCCAAAATCATACAAATGAAAACAGTTCTCAAATTATTTGACCATAAAACACATTTTTCTTCAAATTTCAAGTTCACTATGGCTTTAGTTGGGGTTTAATAGGCCTTGAGGCTGGCTGAGAGCCGGTTCAGAGACAAACGTTACAGCTGGCAGGATGCTCCATTTAGGTCATTAAGCACAAGTCTTCAAAAAGGGGGCGGGGGACATTTTTCACAATAACGAAACTTGAGATGTCAAGAACTTAACCAACACTGGGAGGGAAAGGAACTATTCTCACTTTTCATTCGTCCTCCAGAGTTGCAGAAACATGATATTTGACAATGTAATAAAGTCAAAACCGAAAAAGTACCCGTTGTCGTCACGTGCTCATGAGGAAAGTTTGCAAATTGCGGGGGGGGGGAAACTACTGACACTCAAGAAGTTGTAAAAACCAGACGTGCTATGGAGGGAGGGAAAGTCCCCCAAGAGATGAAACTCGGTTCCACTCGCTGGCTAGATTGTCAGTGGTCCCGCAGGGCAGTGCTGAGAAGGTGATCTGTGTTTGCTCATCAACAACGAGCGTGACACAAACCTCAAGAATGCTGAGGCACAAGACCTGTGTCTTCCCTAGACAACTTTAAATTCTTTGCTTTTCAGATCAGGGTGAAATGCTAAATAATGTGGGGGTGTTTAGAAACGCCAACCACCAACCACGAAACATCTTTGCGTATAACCATTTGTTTTTATTAAAAAGTTACAAGCAATTAGTTACAGCATAATTTACAGAATAAAGAAACATCCTATAGTGTGAAAATTTACACGATTCAAAACCCATCAAAGTAGCGTCGATATCCCAGACAAACCACAAACTCAGAGTCGCCGCCACTGTGGCGGAACGCGGTCCAGACCTGGGCTGTGCGCATTTCACCATCGGCACGCGGCCGAATGAAAGCACAGAGCACCACGGACCCACTTGGGAAAACAACCGAACCTACCCCGGCCCCTTCCCAGCCAACGCAATCCATCCGCGACTCCCTACAGCAATACAGACATTCTCTTCCTATGGAGAAAGAAAAAAGGTAGATTGAGAAAGATGCACATGCAAATGGAAGGTTAGTCTTTGGTTATGCCACTTGGGTTTCATTTCTTTGTCTCTTGCAATGGGAGTAGCAGAGGCCCTGTCTCAAGGAGAACTCCACAAGGACTCCAGAGACTTGATCAGCGCACTGCTGCCGTTAAGCTGACTGCGGTTTCATTTGCTGGGTTTGCTGGGTTCTCAGACATGTTCAGAGAGCAACATGGACACGTGCAGAGAGGGCAGCCACGTTTCCTCATTTATGGCGACCAGACTTTTCCCCTCCCCATTTGTTTAGTTTTCCATAGCACCTGAGTGACGTCTGGAAGACTAATGCACGTAAGACCATACGAAAGGTTATTAATGAGAGGAGGCCGTTTGGGCTCATCTGGACAGTTTGGCAGTTAAGAGACCCAGGGATCTCACCCAGCCATTATATCAAAGAAACCAGAGTACTGGGCATTAACAAAATGGCTGGCTTGTTGCACACTCACACAAGTAAAAGTCCCAGGTATGTCACCTATATATTTGCAGGCAACATTAAGATGGGATCTCACCCAGCCATTATATCAAAGAAACCAGAGTACTGGGCATTAACAAAATGGCTGGCTTGTTGCACACTCACACAAGTTAAAGTCCCAGGTATGTCACCTATATATTTGCAGGCAACATTAAGATGGGATCTCACCCAGCCATTATATCAAAGAAACCAGAGTACTGGGCATTAACAAAATGGCTGGCTTGTTGCACACTCACACAAGTAAAAGTCCCAGGTATGTCACCTATATATTTGCAGGCAACAGCGAGATGGAGCACAACCCAACTGGATCCATATTGCCTGGCACCACCAGTACCAAGATCATTCACTTCAGGCAGGCACTACATATTTCTCCCTTTCTAGAATGGGCCCCCATTAGACCCTATAATTTGATTCAAATAACTATCAAATCTCTTTGGCCACAGTGCAGAGCATCGCTTGGACTCTACTCACATGACAAGTAAGTAATACAAAATTATGTTCAATTCTTTCCTAAAAGATTCATACATCAACCAAAAAAGGTCAAATCCCCACAATTATGACTGCATCCTTGATTAGGAAAGGAAAATGCTTATTAGGAACAAGGAAAACAACCTTGATTCCTTGTAATACGAAACAGACTTTTCAGATCTGCATTTAGAGTACTGATCATATTAACACTGGAGCTGAAGCACTGTAAAATCACTTTGCAGGGCAATACTAGCATGGTCCAATGAACGCTGATTGGATTATTTAGCCTCTTTTGGAACAGCGAGATAGGAGGGTCAGGATGGAGGTTTGGAGACCTTCCCCATTTATAATGGCTGAAATAATACCGACATGATTCTTGCTAACTAAAACATTGGACTTCCGAAAGCAACCGCTACTTAAGGGCATTTGAGGATAACCAGTACTAAACTTAATACCTACACATTCTTTGCTGTTGAGTCAGAGAAAGCCAACAAGAGAAAATATATCAAAAACAAAAACACTGAAAAATACAGGCAAATTTCAAAGCCGGTACTAAAAGACAAGGTGTTCAAACTTGTTAATATCTCTCTTTAAGGAAATTCTCCTGCAAGTCCAAGCTCTCTCTCCCAAACGCGAGCATGGCGTGTCGGTTTCTCAGCAAACCGTTCCAACCGTGCCAGCAACGAACCTAATAAAAAGCTAATCACGTGAAACGAAATTTAGTTTCCGACATAATGCACAGCCTGCTTCAAAATGTAATTCTTTAACCATAAGATATTTTTTAGGAAGTAAGAATAAAGACAGCTTAAAAACACACATGGGAAATAGCTATTACTCCATTTCTCATGAAACTGCAGGATTTTGGCTCCACCGGTCCGCAAGGTGTTAGTGTCAGTGCTCGCTCTCGATTTTGGGGGGCAGGGAGGTGGAACGGCACGAACAGCGAGACTCAAAAAGTGCTGATGTTTAGCTCTTAGAAAATTGGGGTTGACACATGTAGCTGTAGTCTGGAAGAAAGAAATGTCCCCAACTAAAACCTGTCCTAACAGCGCTTATCAATATTACAACAAGAGCAGGTGCAGCAAGAGCCACAGCTATTAAAATGGAGTAAGAGCTTTCGGCCTTCTGTCTTTCAACCAATACAGCGAATGCCTTGGTGGGAAGGACTTGCTTCACATGGGCGAGGCTGCCTCGGAACTGAACTCCATATCCAGGGTGAGAGATTCTGTGGGGAAAAAAAAGGCAAAAAAATTAATGATGCCCTCTGTTGCCTTGTTTATTCCATTGCTCAACTTGAACTTCTGTCTATCTTTTCTCAAAACCGCCCTGGTCAGATCTGGCCCTGTTCTCCTCCACTTACTGGCTGTTGTGCAGCTGCATCCCCACTTCCTTAATGGACACAGGCTTTGCACATGATTTCTAATATACTGTACCTCTTGCTCTGATTACACTGGATGGAAGCGCAAGCCCAACAGAACAGTACCGACATTAATAATGCCACTGTCCAGGATAACTGATCTCCTTCAGAACCACACAGATTCGACCACTGAGGATGTTGAGACGGTTGCAGACTAAACTGGCTGGTGAAAAGTTCATGCAGCTGCTACCTTTCGTGCTCCGTAGGACGAATCCAGCGTTTCAAGTTCTAAAAGTGAGCCCTGATAAAGGGGTGTAGTTGATATTTACAAATTAGGGACTGGATTTTTTTTAAATGAAAGGTTCTGTGTAATCTAAACACTTCGTAACACACTGTGAACTTTGGGACTGCACTCTGCTCCGCCAGTCAGCTCTGAGTAATTATATGACCGATCAATACTCCCTAAGCAAAGTACATGGTACCTCAATGATCTCCGAGAACAGGTGTTCTCGGCTCTTAATAAAGTCCCTAAGCATTCATAGTGGAGTTCCCAGGACTGATCAAACAGTCCTCCTGTACTTGTGTAGGTGGTTCCTCAGTGGCGAAGGCCAGTCAAGCCAGATCTCTATCCCAACGGCAGGCTGATCCCAGACTTACCCAGAGGCCCTCCTCCTGGATTAGGTTCCTGCACTTCGTTGTGCATCAGCGAGTCCAGGGTGCGAGGGGACATGGGGAACAGATCGCTCGTGTTGCCCGAATTGGTGCTGCACAGGTAGAGAAAACCATGAGGTAACACTGAGCCTCTTTAAAAACATAATATAGAAAAACAGCAATCCAGACCTGCATGAACTGCAGGAATTCTGATAGCATTTGCTGAAAAGTAACAAACGATCAGGTGGGAATGATTTACACGCAGACTGCCCTGTTTTTCTAGAATAAGGCTATTCCAATGAAGCTAAAAAATGCCATATTAATTAAGAGTTTTGCACATCTACTCAAAGTGCGGATTCACCAACAAAGTCTCACAGCTGCTGTCTGTGTGTTAATCGTGCCAAGCCTTCTGAGAAGGCAGTGATCTTAATCTTGTCATGCAGTTCTGACAGCAGTCATACAGGCTCAACCCACTAGCCCAAATACCAGACCGATGTTAGTATGTTTCACGGACAAAAGCAATGAAGTGGACTCAGTTTTCCTGTTTTAAGAAGTATTTGCCTGTCTTTTAGTGCCAGAACTAAAGTGCTTATTAGTGAAAGTCAGCATGGCACAAGTCTCTCACGGATTACAGGAAGAACAGGCATTCTACAAATGCATTCTGGATCTCCATCATATAAAATCTGCCCATGCAAACAATGTAGCAATTAACAGCAATCTGCATCCTAATAATAAAAAAGTTAGGATTAAAAACACTTTATGACTGAACGCTTTTAAAAAGCCGAAGGTTGAAAAAAAAACATTACCAGAATGTTGTGGCAAACAGAACTACAGAAGTGCATTGCTGCTACCAAGGGAAAAAAAAACTGCCCCCTTATCTCGTAATTACGAGATAGTGAATTATCTTGTAATTATGAGATAGCAATGATTACTTCAGTGTATGTACAACCTGTTACGTTGTGCACTGAATGCATCTAGAAGCTGAACTTGGCCGGCACTTTCGGTTTAATGATCATGTCAATGTCCAGTGCTGCAGAATTTGTACGGATTTACTTTCGACTGGGGTTTAGTCAAAATGAAATCTTGTAATTTTCAGCAAATATGAACAGAATCATTATAAGCATGAGGACCACTTTTGTGGGATTTAGAGATCAAAGCAATGATGGTTCTGTTATGAGTTAGTTCTACGTGCAATCAGTCCCACTGCTTGAACTGTAAGTCTGCATGTAGCGATATAGGTATTATACAGTATGACAATTGTGCAAGAATTACGATCTCGTAATTACAAGACCATTTTCTCGTAATTACGAGATAAGGGCGAGGATTTTTTTCCCTTGGTGGCAGCAATGCGCTTCTGCACAGAACTATCAGATGTCAGACTTTTCTTTTGGACTGCCAGGCGATCTCCAGGTTGAAGAAGGCTGTTATTTACCTTATGCACCAATGAAATGAAACATAAAAACTCTGATCACGGAAAGCATTGCAAATCTTGCTTTCTTCAGGTGAGGAAGCAGTGAAGAAGGGTCATTTTCATAAAACACTGTCAGTTTAATTCTCCTAGTTTTCCCTATATGAGCTTACCGAGTGTAAAGGTGATATTTAATACTTGGTTCTATGCAAACAGAAGCACACGTTTAAATATCCGCTTCTGACTCTTTCAGACACTGACACAACCATCAGGTAATTTAAGGGTTAAAGAAGCCCAGTGTGTTAGTATTTGAACTATATGCATCAGTGAACGACTCTCAGCAGCCTCCCATGGTTTTAACTTTTGGAAAAGCTTAAACTTCTATATAAAAATTTGCAAGCAACTCTGGAGGCGCAAAAGAACAATGAAAAAGGTGCAGTCAATCAATAATTAAGATGCTGTTTAAGGACTGGGAGCCCCTGACATACTCAAAAATCGCATATGACAAGGAAAAACTTGGAAACCCCTCAGTCTGGCACTGCTCAAACAGCATGTGCCCTGACAATGGCGTGTATTTTTTTTTTTAACTTGAAACCTTATGTTCCAAACAAATATTTGTGTAGCACTCTGCACTGATGTGTTGAAGGATCCTGGTCAACAGGAACCCAACTGGATTACTTCAAAAACCTGTGATACACAAATCTATGGACCAGTTATGTCATCGGTATAAAGACAGCGGGGACTGCCGAGCTAAAAACTGGGATAAAAAATCCATGAGAACTAGTCAACTGTGACCAGGATTACTCGAGCATTGATAGCAAGTCTGCTGTGGAGCAGGGTAGGGCGTTATTAGGACAGGCCCCCGTCATCTTTTCAGGCAAAACGGGGCGATCTGTCACTTGCTGCAAAGCCATATGCTTGCGGTGGTGCCATTGGAAGACTCTGGTGGGCGGTAACTGTCTCGTAAGGCTCTGTGCAGCATGCAGCAGGTCAGAAGATACATGAGCGTACTGGAGAATCACGTCTACAGATCCTCACTAGGAGCCATTTAAAACTTCCCACTGCTGGGAAAATAGTTTTAGGTCCAAATTTACCACGGCATTACAATCCCATTGGACTTCTTTCATTACATCACCTGGAAACCAGCAGGACCAGGGGTATCACACTCAGTTCCTGGGGGGCCTTCTGTTTAAGGCCTTATGTAACTGGTTTTCAGATACACAGTGGGTCTAATTAACTGCATCATTGTGATATTTCTAACCTGGCTCCACAAGATTGTATAAGTAACCTTTAAGTTTAGTAAAGTGTATTTTTTGAGCGATCAACTGTCCTTAAGAAACATCCTGTATGTGACAAAAGCTAAATACTTGAACTGCTTAACTGACAAATCAGGTGGGAACAAAAAACAGAAGAGGAATGAAGTCTGACAGCCCAGAGCAAGAACATATTCTGCACTGCAGCAAAAAGCTTTTGATAGTTTTCCTTATTTGGCAGAAATGCCATTTTTTCCAGCACCCCCACTGGGACTGACTGTTGTCCTTCTTGTGCTGGTTTGACAGGGACATGAAGCAACAACGCATGCATTCGCCAAAGTGCGCCTCAACTGTGGGGACTGCTGCTGCACCACAAGCACTTTCAGGGCTGGACAGCAATCCTGGTCCATGCTGGGTAACAACACAGCCCAGATTCAAACCAGCAGTCTTTTAACTATAAGATGGACACCTTGTTGGATGAGCCACTCAGGAGTCTCCCTTCCCCCTCCAACCCCAACCCATAAAAACATCTCCAATCTTTTTAATAACCAAATGCAAGAGGAAGACTGAGCCCAGCTTCTGCCAATTTCATTTTGCTCTACAGAGACCAGACACAATGCCATGGTACTGACGGGGGTGGGAGGGACAGAAAACTTCAGCTGCCCACAACTCGCCCCAACTCCCACAAGACCAGCACCGCCACACACCATGCCCCCGGCCCCCCGCCCTCCCCAGATCTCCACCCTACCCCGAATATCCGTTGGCCAGCAGCTCGCTGTCCGGCATGTCCATGAACACAGATGGGGACCTGTGGAAACAGGTCATTTCTCACTAGGCACTTGTCTTATCTCTCTCTCTCCGCCGGGAAAATGCCTCTCTATCCTATGCCAGGGGTTTGGCAATCCTTGCCTGCTCCTTTCCATCCCAGAGGAGGATGTCAGGACCACAACTGCAGGGATTCCCAATTCTGGCCCTAGAGGACCTCACACCTGCTGGTTTTCATCCCAGCAGAGCTTAAGCAATTGATTGGTGCCTTAATTTTCCCAACTGGAATATTTTTAAGTTTTTATTGTAGCAATTCTTTCAGAAGACGGGGATTTTATTCTACTTAAGAACCGCAACAGTTAAAAGGCCACATCTCCAAGACCTAAAAATCAGTCAAACAGATCAAATAAATCCTATTATTAGTATTTTAATTAATTGTTCAATTGGACAACCAAGTGCTTGGCTAGAATAAAAGCCAGCAGGTGTGTGGGCCTCCAACACCAGAATTGAAAAACCTTTGCTCCTTACAGTTTAGTACTTCATTAACTAAATTACTTCTGCTGCTGCAGATCACCTAAACCAGGACTACTCACCCTGCAGCCCTTTCCAGTTCACTCCAACACATAATTTTGCTGCAACCAGCTCCTGATTTCTATACAGGATCAGTATAGAAGATAAGAAGCTGGTTTATATCAAAGTGTTGCAAAATAACAGACTGGAAGGGTGGCCAATTAGGTAGCCCGGGATCACTTGGAAAACAAAAGCATGAACTGAATGCCAGTCCAATCCTGATTCAAGTATCTATCGTTGGTGTTTTTCCCTCTCATTCAAAGATCTTTCCCACTCCTATGTATTCCTCCCATATGCTAACATCTTCTCTCATTTCACTAACTGCACCCCTCAGCATAACAGCGTGACGAACTGGCTGGGGTGCTGGGTGGTGTCCTTCAATGTCACGGTTGAGTGAAAGGGTTAAGCCATAAGAAGGCTGCACCCTGAAAAGATGTCATATTGAACGTAAACGGGTATAGAAGCTATACTTACGGGGTCACGCAGATGAACTTTGTCTTCAGATAAGGGACTGTGCCTAATGGGGGAAAGAGAAAAAGGTTGAAATTGTCACATCTCTGCATACAGGGTACAAGCATCTCTCTGCAGAAAAAGGTCCGTCAATCATTTTTCCTTATTCTGCTATACCTCAAATAAAACCTGCATGTCAGAAGCCCGGCTTGACTGTTATGAGAAAGAAGAAAAGCCGACAAAATAAAACGGGGTGTCACTTACGAGCAGCACTGACCCTGTTCCCCCCGGTACCCCGAGGACAGCAGCTTGTAAGGTCTGCTGTGGTGCATAACCAAGCAGGACCATCAACGACTACCTGGGTCTGTGAAATCCGGCTGTTCGGTGTTCTCTGTGCGGCAGTACTTCCCAAACGCTTCCTCCTTGGGGATCTCTGGAAACAGGTACACGAGTGGAGAGACCAGGATGTTGGTGGCATCCATGATCTTGTAGCCCATGATGATCTCGGCGAAGGACATGCTGTTCAGCTGCTGCTTGGTGTAGGGCTCCACGGACTGGATCTGCGTCTTCCCTGAAACACAGAAGCCTTTGGTCAGACCGGGAATTCTCCTACGTCTTCCAAAGCACTGCCAGGAAGAGCCTGGAAGAGATCCAGCGACTCAAAGCCATCAGGCCCATGTGCTGGTTCATTACCCGACAGACTCCAGGCGAGGCGCCAGCTGGTGAGTGGGTATGCATTACAGGAAGACAGTCTGCAAGCTTCACCCAAGAAAAGAAGCTCCCTGAAGCCTGCAGCTGGCACAGGGGAGCCTGATAACTTGCTTTTATCCAACTGCACTCTTAAGGCTCTGCTTTATATATATATTTTTTTGCATATTAACTGACCCTTTTTTCCTTCACTGGGTGATGCCTATAGAAGGTCATGAGATAAATGCTGTCAAATGAAATAATGAAGTGATCTCTTAAGTTGAAAACACCAAACTCTGAGCATTTGCTCCATTTCTGGAGCAACGCCCATGTGCTTTTACAGCTGTGCCTTGAGCCCCACAGCCTGGACCCAAATTCGCATGCCGAGGTTCAGGTCGATGACCACGGCCGCTTACCGCTGATGTCTTTCTCCACCCAGGTGAAGGTGATGCCTCCCTCCTTGCTGCTCTCACTGAAGCGCAGAAGGAAGGTGCCTGGGGGCTTGGTGCTCAGAATGGCCCTCTCGCGCTCCTTGCTGATGAAACCCATGATGTACCTGTCAATGCAGATGGACACTGTCACGGCCGCGCACGACGCCTTTTGCTTTGTGTTCTGGCATTGTAGCGAAAAAGGCAAGAAAATCTACAGAGCGCCTGACTTTGGCATCATTACAGATCTGTTCATGATAAGGTAGCAAAGCACTACAAATAGAACAAGGTGTTGGGTTACAACAGAGAAACAACATTTTATAAAAGGACAGGGTATAAATCTTCCTGGTTCAAGCTTGGGTCTTTACGTGTGACCAGGAACCCCTAAGCAGAGGTGCATAACTGGAAGACTGCCACCTAGTTTTTTATATATTTGATAGACATACAAACACAGGAACAGACTGTGCCTTATATAACATATTTAAGGAACTTATTTGCCACCTAGTTGGGGCAAGAATAAGACGATAAAGATCACCTCAGATCTTGCCTAAAAAGTGACTCTTGCAATAATCTCCTGCAATATCAGTAAAAGCTCTTTTCACTCCTGCTAGACCTAACCCTGAACGACTGAGTGACCTAGAGCACAGAAACAAAGACTCAAGGTTACAGAGAGGAGGCCGTGTTAACACCGCACCCTTCGTTCCACAATGCCAAGATGTACTTCTTCACCAGGTCGATGATATTGTCCAGCCACACCCAGAAAGAAAACCCTTTCCCTGCCATATTCTCCTGTAGGGATGAAAGAAAAATAGAAGACATTTCAAAAGCACGGTTTTATAAAGATTCTTCGCGATGTGCAGAAACGATCTGTCAGGAATTTCTCACCTTGCAGAACTTTGCCCATGTGATCTGACACCCAGAGTAGTTCACGCAAGGTCCTGAGAAGAAAACACCCTCGTTCAATTTTCAATCCTGAATCCATCAGAACACAACTAACAGACTAGATTTACAACTTTTTTCTAAAAGTAATAGGATTAGAATTGTTTCTTGTCTGTATTTTACAATTACCATCAGTGTAACAAAGTCCTTGTTAATTGCATTACTAGGCTGGAAATCCTTAGCAAACACAAAGTCTTACACAGCTATTTTTTTAATCACAGATTTTTAATCACAGAACCACCCTGGCCTCATTTCACTGTTTAGTCATAACAGTACATATCTTAGTCTTCCCGTATGTTCTGTGACATCAGTACAAACGGGAGATAATTTCAAATCGAATGTGCGCATTTCCCGAAATCATACGACAGATTTGCGGGAGTCGTAATCTATCACCACAGTGTCAATATAGGCTTTCGGAATCCAGAAAACAAGTTGTGGAAGAAATGCAAAACATAAAAGAAGACTTGCGCTGTATGTTCTTTTTTTGTGCATATATAAAAAGACGCCGCAAAGCGTCAAGCCTAGAAACAACTCCGATCTCACAGAAAGAGAAAGAAAGCAAGGAGTTAGAAGCAGATGAGGGGAGAAAGGAGGAGGAGGGGGCCAAGCTGACTCCCTGTCTTTGATATCTGTTCTCACGGAAGACGACAAGACGAACACCAGGGAGGAAAAGCCCGAGCCCGACGAGAGCAGAGAAGAAGCCTGACCCAGCAGCTTCTCCGCCAGGGTGGTCAGCTGCTCGATGGTCAGCCCCCGCTTGGTCGTGGAGGAGAACTGCCAGCTCAGCACCTCGGCCACCTGGTCCCACGTGCCCACGGGGGGCTTGGTGAAGAAGTTGACATTCTGGAGGGGGGGGGGGAGACGGGGCCTTGTTAAAAACCTACAAGCACGCTGGCGTTCCTCTCCCCAGGTGACACAGCACTCGACTCAGGAGCCAGCCCTGGGGCGCGTTCCCTCCGCTGAAGGACAGGATGCGTCTCTGTTTTACTGTTTGGTCTCGCCTTGATTTCGCACCAGTGAGGTAGCCCGAGCTAATATTAGGATTAAAAAATATACGTTTTCTAATCCAGTACTGCAGTCATGGCAGGGAAACACCTAAGATTATATCATATTTGCTATTTAATGAGCATTTTATTTGGTGTTTAATAAAAGAACATTAAAGTCTAGGGTCATGAGACATATAGTAGCTCCTTAAAAGGTAATTCTAAGTTCCCGAACTTTTAAACATATGTGATGTTGGGAGCTCAATAATTGTAATTAACAGAGTTTTAAAATGTTATTTCATTTCTTTCCAGGGGAGAAGGTTCCTTTCCTGCCCTGTCTCATGGACTGTGAGCTGCTGCTACAGTCTCTCTCTTGCTCTCAGCACACACACCTGTGATTCATTAAAGGACAATAAAGCCAGGTGCAGCTCTCTGCTGTGCCTCCTTCCTCCCTCCCAGTCAGGGCTAGGGAAAATGAGGCAGTGAGGCTGTAACCCCTTGAACGCTCACTGCCTTAGATTCACACAACGGCTGAAACAGGGCTTCTTCTGGCTTAACCAAGCTTAGGGTTACATGAAGATTTGTGGAACCGAACCCTTACATAACCCAGGCAGTGGGCTTAGTGTACAAAACCTACCTGAGTGAGGCACCAGCATAGCACAACAATTATGTGTTTGAACGCAAATAGATAAGACAGAAAAGACTAGGCGAATGAGTCTTGCTGAACACTCAGATTCCTCTTAGTCACCCTTTTCCCTGCCACTAGGGGGAGCTCTTTACCTTGGGGTGATTGGTCAGCATGTTGTACCACAGGATGGACGCCCAGGCGTTGGGCATCTGGCAGATGTTGGAGATGACGACCACAGGCAAAGAATGCGTCTGAAGAAAGACAAAACAGAAGATGAGTTTTTCTCCCTCACTATCGTGTCTGGAGGAAGGCTCCTGATATTCAAAAGCACTTCTGAAAAAAGAAATCAATTCAGGAGAATATATTAATAGCACAGAGAGCCCCAAGCCCACTTTATTACCTTTGCATCTTCCGCTGCTATATTTGCAATAATATCTCTTGATCACTTGGGAAAAGGAAGTGCTTTTTTAGGAGCTATTAGTAAAGTAATAAGATACTTAAATCATTAAAAATTAAGAGATGGGTTTCTCATTTTCTACTATCAACCTACATTTGGGAGGTGAACCTCTGACATAGGAAAACGATGAATCAGTCTGCAGATAATGACACCCATCTGTACCAATTAGAATTACCATATGGCCCTGTGACCTCCTGGGAATTTCCTGCCAGGACACGGCTTTGAAGAAAACGGAAATTTATAAAGCAACACGCTTTTGTGTGAACTTCCTCACTGTGTACAACAAAGAGCACTGGCCACACTGGTTCCTGGTCTTCCCACACATCACTGTGTGTGAACAGTGGCTTGTAAGTAACTTCTTTTCTTGCAAATGAGTTAACATTTTAAGAGGATTTTCACCGTAGTGAAGCTACAATATTCAACTAAGCAAAGCTGTAGTGTTTTATGATAGTTACATCCAGTGTTAAAGTGTCCTGAGTACAATATAGTGTTAGCCTAGTACTGTAAAAAGTGATTTTCCCTGAACAAAGCAAACTGCCTTAATAAATGAATTTGTTATGCCACACCATTCACAAAGAAGCCAGCAGTATTTTACATCGTGATTACTCTCAGCTTTTTAAACCAAGAAATTCACTCCATTCAACCATAGTTAACAAGTATAATTTTATCGGCAATGACAAAGAACTTTGTAATAGGCGTCAGTACAGATTAGTGTAAGGTTCTAACGCAGACACAGAGACTGCCTTCCCTGCTAATTCTTATCAGCAGAACTCAAGACGAAACGAGCTCTACTGATTCATAACATCTCATTAAAATGCATTTGCAAACCATGAAAATCTAATCTCTGGAACTAAAGCTATAAACCGATATGATGTGTTTAATGAATACAGATTGCAGGGATCACAGTATGCAAATTAAGTTGAGACCACCAGCAACGAAAAACAGCTAGTTGCATTTTCAATATAATTCTACAGAACAAAGACTATGGCATTCTAACAGAATAAGATCTTAAGACAATTCATTGTGTTACCTAGAGGTCAAAGGGCACAAGCCAGTGGGCTATTTAATTAAGCTTTTTCTGGACCACTTCAGCTGTACAAGTTAAAACTGTGTTAATGGTGTAACTGCACTAAGATTACGAGACCTTTCTCGTTTCCCCTCCCTAACTCAGTTACCATGAAGATCAGAGCATTGGTCTGTCAGTTTTTGCTATTTACAGCGAGATGCTGGCATTGTTAAGAACGTGGACTCCATGAGTCAGAAAGTTAAGACAACATTGTCAACTCTGCTTCCATGGATAAGCTCTGAGAAAATTAGAGGTCATGTAGGCTTATTGCTTCAGCAATTTCTGCAGGCAGCTCTGAAAGATGCAGTTTCTGTCCGCACACTGACCTCCAGGTCGATCTTCAGCCCCTGGTGGTAGACCTCAGTCTCGAAGGTGATGAGATGCAGCTCCTCGGTCACGATCAGAGAGGCCTGAACAAAGAAATAATGTCAGATAATGGAACTGAACTTGTCGAAATAACCCACAGAGGGATCAACACCTAAAAGAAGCTCAGCTACCGGAAGGTGTATTTTTGTTTTTTCAGTTTCATTACACATCATATTAACTTTACAAAGGAGTGTTGCCTTAATTTGGGGGGTATTTTAAACCTTGGCATACACCTTAAAATCACAGTGCCTGGATGATGAGACTAATCTTTATCAAAATAAAAGAAAAATAAATTCCATACACGTGAATTAAATTTTGAGTCAGTTAAAAGAAAACCAATTGAAACCAAACCAATTGAACATAAAGCATGTTCTGTTATTCTAGACACGTGCTCAGTTTCGTTCCTACTTACATCACTGTTCGCCCGGCCTCCATTCCCACATCGCTGCTCTCTCAGGGTCTGCAAACAGACAGGACACCCTCTCAGTACCATCATCCACACTCTGGCCCAAGACAGAATGGGGCTGTGCGTCATCAAAGCCTCAGATCCAGTCTGCTAGCAGGTCGCAAACTCACCAGGTGTTTGAACTCAGCGGACAGGCTGCCGTTATTGGACTCCTCCATATTCATCACCTTCGTGTTCGTACCCAAGATGTTAAACTTGCGGGAACTGGAATAATTTCGGATACAAGTGGTCATCAAAAAGAAGCACGTCTCGGCCCGTCTTGAAAACGCCTGTGCGTGGCTGCATTCTCACAAGGGCATTTCTCTTTTTTTTTTTGGCGCAACTGTATTTTAAAACGAAAGAGGCCAAGGTATTTAAGACGTGACAAAAGACCTGACACCAGAGGTTTTGTACTGCGCCACATTGTTAAGAACAAGGATATCGGCTACAGGGCCCCCTACTGGCTGGACCGGGAAAGGCTCCATTCACAGATCAAGCTCGGCCCTTGAGTCTGCAGAGTGGAATTCGGACACCATCGTTCACCACCTGTGACCCCTAGCGTGACACAGGGGAGCTCGAAGTCAGCCAGTGTACCTGAAGCTTGCCCTTCAACAGTGACCCCTGCAGGCTGCCCGATGCCAGAGATTGGATTGATCAAAGACGACTACATTACATTCTGTCCATCGGCGCATACAGGAAGAGTGACAGTTTGGGGTTTTCAGATCCCCCTGCATCCCCAAAAAATATTTTGGCACTGTATTGAACATTATGATCCTCTAGTCCCAAATTATTTCACACATTAACGTTTGCATACTTTTCCACATTCGGAAATATTAGATGAATTTGCTTGCAGGTGGGCAGATCACTTTCATTTATGACAATTCTTGCTATGCACGGTTTCTATCTCCTTCTAACCCTGCTGTTAACACCGGTAATTTTGGAAAGGTCGGGGGGAAGATGCGGAAAAAAAAAGAGGGATTCAGTTTAAAAATACGACAATAGGTTTATTTACCCTCTCAATGCTGCCACATCCCCCGATTCCCTGTCAACAGAGAGCACAGAGGGAGGTTAGTGAGGCCGTCACAGCTACAAGGCAAAATATACCTCAACGGGTAAAAAAAAGTATTTTATAAGCTCACGCTTTAAAAAATGATCCATATAATCATTGTTTAGAGCCAAGTCTTAACTTGATTAAAGAACTGAGCTACTTTGATACTTTGCGTCAATAAGAATGAACTTCAAAGCACCAAGGCTATAAAAAACTAAAAACTGGTTCAACTACAACCTAAAAGAGAGAATGCGTTTAGTAATTAGAGGTGTCACGTACACTGTAATGTAAAATAAATGCTTTTTATAATACATTAACGGGAAGCGTTTGAAAATAGCAAAGAAGAGGTTATCCCTTACTCACTTGTCGATGCAGACTTTAATCTTCAGTTGATAATTCAGCTCGGGAAATTTCACCAGCAACCTGATAAATGGGGAAAAAAACAGATTTTATTTAGATTATTTGTAACATATGATGGCAAAATAAAGCACAGGAGCGTAGGTCACACGGAAAAAGTTTCACCTTCTAAGCCAGTTATGATGAATTGAAGACTAGCTGTCAGGGAAACAAACTGCTCAACTGGGGGGGGAAAGATAAGGTTCAGAAAGAGAAGCCGTGTGTCTTGACACTCACCTGACCTTGGTAGTGAACTGCACCCCTGTCTTAATGACCAGAGGCCTATCGGGGTGCATAGGCATACATGGCTGTCGCTCCACCACAAAGGCACTGCAAACACAGAGAGGGTTACTTAGACACACGCCCACAGGCGCCCACTGAGCCTGGCAAAAACACATGCAAAGGAAATCCCTAGAGCGCCTCCCAAAATTAAAAGCAACGTAAAATTCACCCACGGTGGATAATATGTTGGTGAAATTTCAGGATAACGGTTGTCCAGGAAGTTACAACAGAAAGAGCATTACCTCAAAACACAAGCTAAAGAAATCATCTGTGAAGTTTCTCCTTTTGATTAACGTAATGATCGTGGGTTCATGCAAGCGACATGCCAGATCTTAATAAATCTCTACCTACAGGACTGTATGTATTGTTTCAAAAGCCCAACCACATACATGAATAAGGAATATTTTTCGGAAGTCAGGCTGGGAAAGACATGATGCGCAGGACAAATCGGATCGCATTCACATAACTTGCTCTGCCATCAGAGATCACTTCATGGAAAAAATGGACTTTTGATAAAAAGAATAGGAACTATATTCATATAGCGGACATTAAACGTCACAATGTTCAATCCATAATTTTAAATGCTCAGTAACAATGCCAAATGTATACAAAACTGAAGTCAACTAGGAAGCATGAGCAATCCTGGGAACAGTTTTCCCTGGATCTACAGTATAGCTACATACCTTTTCATGAGGTTCCTGAAGATGTCCACTATCTTCTCCTCCAGGGCAGGCCGGTGCTGGACGATAGGGTCGCCCTTGTAGGACACCTTCTGCTGCAGCTCCTCCAGCTTCTTGATCTGCTGTCTGATCTGCAGCTGGGACTCGGCCAGAGAGGTAATCCTGTCCGCAGTATTGGAGAAGGAGACGGCAGGCAAAAGAGAGAGAATGGAGGCTTAGAACACTGCTTTTCCCAAGCGTGCTACACGGCGCAGGAGAAGTGGATACATCCGTTCTGTAAGGGCCCAAAACATTGCTCAACTAGCATGTTTCTTTACGTGAGGAGATGAGCCAAAAAACATAGAAAGATAAGGAGAAATGAAGGCAAGACAGGCTTGCACATCACTTTGCAAGAAGTACAGAAGAGAAGGGAGAAAATACACATATACTCACAAGACAACATGAAGGAGGCAGGGGAAGGAAAAACGAATACAGTGGAAGAGAGTCAGACAGTTTCTACTGCTGAAGGTAAATGCCGTTCACCTGGGGGGGGGGAGTCAAAGAGTGGACCTGTCGGTTTTTTTCAGTGCCGGACTCGATGTAACCGAAGTATCAGCTAGTGGAAAGATTCACCCAGCGGCGGGGCTAGAATCCTGCAGTGGGAACCGATTGGGAGGTGTGGTGCCCGCCCAGCCCTTACGCATCCCGAAGGAGTGCGACAGGAAGTGCAGGAGGAAGTGGGCTGCTGCTGCCTACCAGGTCTCCAGGCGGTCCAGGCAGATGTTGGGGGGTCCCCCGATGCAGGCGATCTGCTGCCGCCTCTTCCAGTCCGCCAGCTCCTCATCCGTCAGGTTCTTCTGCACGAAGTCCATGGCCGACAGCAACCCCGCCATCTCGGTCACGATTTGCTGTGCAAGGAGAGAGAACTTCAATCGCATCTCATTGCCCTCCTCGGTTTTCTTCAACAGCTTGGAACTTCTCATAGGAGCTCACTATCCTCAAGTGAGTAAATACAAGAAGATCTGCATCCATCCTTTCATTTCATTTCAGGCTCTGAACATCTTTCAGAAGAAATGCATGGAAGCCATGGTAACCTAATTAACCCGATTACAAGCGATAGTCACTTGCTCGTCAGGCTTGCATACCCTTCGGAGCTGATCCAAAGCTGTCAACATCTGCTCCAGCTGTGCCATTTTCTGTCTCGTTGCTGCTGCCTGACTGTTCCCGTTCAGATCCTGGGAGATTTCTGGAAATGATTCAGAAAAAAAATCAGAATTACTTCACTTGGAAAGACAACAGATTGCCTTAGGCGTCTGTTTCAGAAGTCTTAACATCTTCCTCTGAAATGGACTTAAAGGAGAGAAATCTTGGTTTCCTCTGCTTTCCCCAAACGAGTCATGGCTTTTCTCAGCAAGGCTTCAATTGACACCAGCTCTTCCAGATTTGCACCCCCTAATGACTGACTGCCTCACCTCCTTGGCTTTTCAGAGTCTTGTAGTTAAAGTCAAAGTCATCCTGCAGGTTTTCCAGCATTTTCATCTTCTGCTCCATATCCTGAAAGACAAATCCATTTTCTGCATTACAGGAAGAAAAAAATCTTCCAATTCTATTCCAATACAAATCTTTTCCAATTTCTCCATCTCTGGTATCTCCAGGTAGTGTTTCAAGTTTCCCGCTGCAAATCAGATATTCATACATTTCAGGCAGGGGTGAACTGAGCTGCATTTCAGCCGTGCAGTAAAAGGCACAAGCAGCGGCAGAGATGGGAGGGTGTGATGGCAATCCTTCAGCCTCTGGCGCAATAGTACCACCCGTGTGGTAAAACGAAATCCTTCAGCATAAACACCTTCAGCATCAAGGCCTGTTTCTTGTTTTCCCTCCCCACCCAGGATGTTAATAAACACGCGCAAGAGCCACACCTGCACTCTTTTCCTCACGTCCTGCAGGTTGTGCTCCAGAATCTGCTGCTTCTCCGTCACAACCGTGCCCGTGGGGTGAGACGCCTGCCCATCCTGTGCGCAGGAGAGGAAAAAAAAAAATAATACACTCCGCTGTAACATCTTGACTTGTCTTTTTATTCCTCAAACCAGTTCTGATGCAGGCTTCCAAACTGAAACTAGAAGCTCTGCATTCACGGATAATTTTTCCCCCATTGTCTAGGTTCTTTTCATTTATAAAGGAAAAATCTTTCCTATCATCGTGTCTAATTTATAAGACAGTCTAATATAAAGCCTATACAGAAGCGGTCTTAAATTATATTTTTTTATTAAAATAAAGCTAGCATTAATAGAATCTTACTCTGATCTAGGCATTTGGGTCATCACACATTCAAAATGGGCTTTGAGAAATACGTTATGCTGGACAATAATTCAATACAAAAACCTTTACTCAACCCCAAGGGGGCAATTTAAGATAATGTATTTGCTCCTTGGTCCTCTGATGTAATGAAGATTAACCGATTAAGTCCCGATGAGGAGGCAGGGGAGTGGAAAAGTGTGGCACGGCGCGGTGCGGCTCAGGACAGCGTGGTTATGGGAACAGACCTGAGCCGCGGTTGTAGCAGTCTGCAGCAATCGATTCTCTTCCCACAGGCATCGAGCCACTATCCGCGCGATCTCCATGGGCTTTTCCAGGTACTTGCTCTAAAAAAAGAAATGTGTGGGGGGGGGAGAGGCAAGGAATAATAAAGGGCTTTGCTCCGACAGGCACAAGCTTTCCACTCGA
Source organism: Atractosteus spatula (assembly GCF_055471065.1). Lineage (NCBI taxonomy): Eukaryota > Metazoa > Chordata > Actinopteri > Semionotiformes > Lepisosteidae > Atractosteus > Atractosteus spatula. The sequence continues at coordinate 5,195,316 of NC_142731.1, read as the reverse complement.
TATCCAGTGGAAGCACATTCGTTAAGTTATGCCAAGGTAAACGGCTGGAAAAGTGATCCGAAAAGCGCTGCCGGGGCATCTGCGCACACGACCTGCGGGCTGGCCAGTACCTGCAAGTGCTGCTTGATCCTGCGCAGGTTGTGCTGGTAGAGCACGTTGTTCTCCTGGAGGAAGCGGCTGTACTGCTGGTCGATCTCCCCCAGGAGGTTGTGGAAAACCAGCGTGGCGTGAGATTCTTTGTTGGCAGCGTAGGCCCTGAGGTACGAGACATAAACAAACATCATTATTTAATTTACAGATGCTTCCGAGAGTTCGTGGTCATTACCCGACGAACACTCCCCGGGCATTGGGAACCAATCAGTTTGACTACAAGAAGTTTGAACAGAATATAGATGACGTAGTTGTGAAACTCTTCTTCAAGCAGAATGGGACTGAGAGAAGAGCAGAGGGGTTGAAATGTTCTCCTCACTGTTCGCACCCGTTATCCATAGGACTTAATCTGGCCAGGTAAAATGATGGAAGACCTTTCCTACCTCCTCGTGACCTGCCTTGCCTGCTGCTATTTGTTTGCTGGGGGAGAGAATGGGGGCAGAGAGTACATCTAGGCTTACATACTCATCATTAAAGGTCGTATAGCCATTATCAAGACCCATCGTCAGAACATAAAGGCTGCAAAACAGAGGGCATCATTTGGTAAGGAGTCAAAAGTTTTGTTCATTCGCTTCTTGAAGGGGCCTAGTTTGAGTCTCAATCTGGTAGGAAACCTGCTCCAGACAAGCCTGTGGCGTATGGGAAGGGTTTCCTGTTCTCTGTCTAAAACAATGTAAAACATAAACAATTTAAGTTTAATTGAGACCCTCTGTTCTTTGCTACTTAGGCAAAAGGAGTCCATTGGGATGACAAAAAAAACGCAGAATAATCATTCTAGCTCTAACGAATCTGTTTAAAAGTACAGTGATATTGTTTTGTACATTTTCACACTCAAAAGCACCATATATAAGCTAATCTCTGGTAAAGGCCTGCATGGGCTCTCACAGAACAACTCATTAGAGGCATTAACTCTAGTTAATTAACTCCAGCATCAAGTTCTCAGCAGGCAATTTAAGGTAGAGAAAACTGCTTCAGAAATATGGACTTCTGTTCTTCTGTTCTACCTGTACTGAAGCTCTGCCCCACAGCAACAAGCAGAGAGCCATACATCAGTATGACAATCCACGTGGAAGAGTGCTTCAAAATCACTCACGAAGAATCTTTAAATGCTCAACCTCCAGTACTCCAATCACACATAACAAGGGCAGATTGCGAAACTGTAAATAAATGTCAGATTTGTAACTGCGGTCATAAAAATCTGTACCAAAAAAACTAAACAATAAAAAAAAGATCATTCTAAAACATGACATAATGCCTAAGTCCAGTATACTAAAAGCACAAGGAAAAAATTACGAAACCACCCAAGTTCTTACCTTTAAGAAACTCGGCAATAGGACCAGTTGATTTATATGGTTCTAGATATATTTAACAAATATAAGATTTGGGCTTCAGCTCTCCAGTGCTGAGTCACGTCTTGGACATGTGGCTCCAGTTCTACAGAAAATGAGCAACTTGGGATTCTTTTAAACTCCTTCCAGCTGAGGGGCATTTTCTTTTTACTTGCGATTCACAGAACCTGAAACTCAAAACTAACTAACTCTCTCTCTCTCTCTACGGTGGCCATTTGCATGTAGGATAAGCAGCACGATTGTTTCGAGAGATTACAGCTGTGAAGCCAGTTGCTCAGAGTGAAACAGGAAACCGGAAACGCAGAACAAAAGTAATAGCTAATTACTGACCACGTAGTTAACATAAGCTTTTTTGTCTTTTTACGCCTTAACTGTTTGAAAAGTATTTCTGTACAGAACTACTCATGTGATGACTGGCGGACAACGTCAAATAATTTTATGATGAAAGAATGTTTCCCTTTTAACACGCCTGGTGAAATGAGGCATAGTTTTAATGCCATCTGCCTATACCTGTAGTAAGCGATTTCATAAAGCTGATCCGTGCCCAAGTTTGCACGACAAAAACGTTTCGTATAAGGAAGGTTTCTCATCAGTATGACACCTGCTTAAGGCAGCAGGGGGTCACGGACAACAGGAGCCCTAGTATTTAATTCCGATCATGATCTTGATGACTCAATTGAGCTCAATATTTGATTTCGAAGTCAGATCTCTGAGTCTTTTAGGTCTCAAACAGCAGCTATTTAAGCAATACATGAAGTATCTGTAGGACTCTAGCCCTTGAGGACTGAAGCTGCCCATACCTGAGCCTATTTATCGATGTTGTTTCATTTGTTTCAAGTACAATTTAAAGGTCTCATGGCAGAAAAATAGGGGTGTTAAACCACTGCAAGATTTTTCTCCCTAAAGCTCCCCTTATTTGCAGTGATGAAAGTTTCTCTCCTCTGCTTCTGATGTCAAGTACTCCTGCGTAGTGGGGCTGCTGGCACAGAATGGCCACACCACAGTGGCAGGTGAAGTGGTTCCCCATCCACACACAAAGTGCTTTGGACATTTTTTTTGTGATGCAAAAGGGCTACATGAATGCAAGTTTGCACAAGATCCCAAAGCCGGTAAACAGCTGCCAAAGGGCCTGGACAGCTGCCGTCCCCGAGTGCCCCCGCGCCAGCACTAGGAGTCCCGCGCCTTACCAGTCCTGGCTCTCAATCCAGGGGGCGAGGAACTGCCGCAGCTCCATGGGGAAGCTGTCGCTGTAGAGGTGGTAGAGCTGCTCCAGGTATCTGGGGTCCAGCTGCTGCAACTGATTCCACTGGGCCATGCTGACCGCTGCTGTGCCTCCTCAAGCCTGCTCCCAGAGAGAGGAGGAGGAGGTGGAGAGGCAGGAGAGGGGGAGGAGGAGAGAGGGTAACTCATATAAGACAGCACTAAAACTAAAAGAGTAGAAGCAATTGAAACAGTAACATAACATCTTGGTTACAGCTCCCAGTTTCAGGTCTGGGTATGCATGGCTTCTCTGAGCTTTGAGATCTAGAGCTGCAGCCAGCATCTTCCCTGAGTAACAGGAAGAAAAGTGCGGAGGGCAGACGAGACACTTTAATGAACTGGACGCGCGGTGCAGGTCACACGCACTCAGTCTCAAACAATGGCCGTTCTTTTTAGGCGAGACGGCAGCGGCACACATTCAGAAACCTCAAAAGCCAAATCGCAATGGAACGACAGACAACACCTCACCCATTTCCTAACAGCGCGCGGGCTTCCTGCGTCGCTGAAAACGCAAGCACCTACCACAGAGCCGGAAAAAAAACCAAACGGCACGAAACTCTTCAGGATGCTGCGGCTTCAGGCAAGAGCTAAATCTGGTCAAGTTTTGCTGAACGAGACCAAGGCAGGAGTCAGCAGAAATCAGCTCTTAGCTGAGCTGGTTCACAGAGGTGTGAAGAGGGGCAGGGTTGCAATACGCTTCTGTTTATAACAAAAACGAAACCGAAAGGAACTAAAAAAAGTGACAAAAAATGTGTTTATTAAGTATAGGAAGTGTTTAAAAAAGTCCCACACTCCAACTCTTTTGAAGCAGGTTTGATGAGTCTGGAAACACCTGCTACAGACCTAAGTTACATATAGCTATGTAGCTGATGGGGACACCCTTGGCCTCCTTCAAAAATCTGTCTGAGGAGAGCTTCAGATCAGTCACCATTCAGCGACAAACAAGCCAAATGTGCTGGTCATTTTGTAAATCCTTTTGTAAAAGGGTTACATTGAGTCATTTAAGACGGTAATCAGCTCAACTAGGGAAGTTAAAGATTCAAGCGGAATAAAAAAAATCACTTGAGACTCAAGGACTGAAATCGCTGTCCATATCTGTACAAGTAATGTGTGCTTCAGGTTTGGGAAAATACCATGTACTATACAGAGTGAACAATATTATTCATCCTTCTTTACTGTAAGTGTTGATTTCACTAATTTCACTCCCTGGTCACCCCTGAACAGATGACCACCTCCGCTTTTGGACTCAGAGCTCAGTGTGATGGCTCCCCTCATGTGTCATTTTCCTGTCAAACTGCACATCTATGGAAAGCGCACACGTTAGCTTTTCAACGACATCATCTAATCAGTTAGGGAGTTTTCTCAGTTCCTTTACAGTTGCGCAATCCACGGCTTTCCTCCTTGAAGGAGGACGTGTTAAGCTGCTTTCAGACTTAAAACAACTGCCCCATCAATATCGATTATTATCAGTTGTGCAGACTTCTTAAGTTACATCTAGGATGTACGATTTCTATATTCTACGTCCTGGTTGTGACTCGACTCTCTCATGCCGAGAGTCACGGACAGTTTCACTCAAAGCCTCTATTAGCACATTTTACTATGTTAGCTGCTTTGAGAGTTATTGTTTGGTTGAAAATAAACCAATCCGGCCATCTAGCAACCATTTCACTTGCACTGATCAGAGTCTGCAAAACCCCGATCACAATAACTCAAAGTGATCTGCAGGCATTAGTAACTATGAAGCGCCTTCCGGTCAGGTTTATCAGTAACATCGTTGACGTCAGGAAGGTCAAGGTTCTTCCAATACAACACACAGATCTATCAGGATTAACTGCAGACCACATGCTCAGGAGAAATCATCAATCACATTGCTGTTTCTGCTTATGAAAAGAAAATGAAAAGAGTCGAAAAATGAAAAATGTCTGCTTGCACAGTAACACGCATCCACCATGACTTCCAGTATTTACCCCACAGGTCTGCTACAGGCTTAATCTGACAAGATTTCACAGGGCGAAGCTTCACCTCACTGCTCCTCCAGCCCCGTTTCACTTTCTCAGACGGCACTCGAACACAGGGCAGCGCTCAGTTCACAGGGCCTTTCACCTCGTGGCTGGGTGATGGGGTTTTGTTTTTGCATCTTCAGATGTGCAATTCACATTGTGGTCAGGGGTCTGTTCTTTCGACAAACTGCCGTAAAGCCAGTAAAAAGCACCCTCGCATGAGAACGGAAACAATTACTCCCAACAGTGGCATTTCAGAACAAGCTACCCCTTTCTGTTGGCCGACGTGCTTAAACGAGACAATTTAGAGCCGGAGAGAGAAGAGTCAAGCTCTTCTGTTGGCTCTTTTGTGAAACGAAAGGGTAGCAGGCAGCTCCGGATGAGGACTGTTCGATTCCCAGCTGTCTGTCTGGAATGGCAATACTGCCTTCTTAAAAACACTCATCCCTAAACTACATTTGATCAATCATTTAAAATTCATTTTAAAACACTAAAACGTCTGGACCCGTGGTCAAGAAAAAACAAAACCTTAACTTTCAAAATTCACACCACGAGCTTTCACTTCTTCTTTCATGCTTTCATTTGATGTTAGCTGGGCTTATTGGAATACATGACTGGTAACGTTGGCTGGTGGTTACCGAGCCCCGTAAATGGAAGCAGAACACTCCTGATATCATTCTGGGAAGTTTAACGTCCTGCCGGCCCCCAACAGATGCAAACACTTGGCAAGGACAACCCGAAACAAGATTCCGATACAGTGGCTTGGCTGCAGATTTCTGAGCATAGACCGTATTTCCCTGGAGGTTAAGTCCAATCCTCCGGCTGCCTACAAGAGAGGATTTACGATCCAAGATGAATCTTCTAAAATCCATGCTGCATTTACACTACATGCAGACAGAAGAGCTCTAAACTTTTTCTCAATTCTGAAAAAGAAACACCACAGAAGCAGAACACAGGACAGGTACAGCACATGCGTGTATTCGTATTTTCAGAATGTGAAGGACACAATAAAAAAAACAGAAAAGTATTCTTAATTTCTATATTTTACAGCTAACTGTGACTCTGCAACCAGTGTAGCGTTCTTGGCCCTGGATACCGGGATACTGTATGCAAAGTAAGTTCATAAATGCAGTAGAACTTCAGGAGAACTGAAAACTATTTGGTAGAATTACCGGACTCAGTTTCACAAGGGAACTTTGGGAGCTTTCAAATCACTTTAGGGCTAAAATAAAATGCAAATAAGATTAAACTTTGCAAAGGTTTCTAAAGCACACCCCTGTGTATGTGGTCAGGGGAATTAAGTAACATTCACAACCAGGTTCTTGTATCAGAACAGAAAGTATGATGACAGCCCTAGCCTATTTTTACTGCGTTTCAAAACAGCACAGTTTGCAAATACTGTAGGTAAAGATGATATAAAGAGTGGCTGTTCTTTTCGAAATCATATTTGCACTTGCTCTCTGTTAATTAAGGATGCCTATTAAGATTAAAATGGTGCACTAAGCTTTATTTAACAGGCAAAGGAGATTTGGGACAAAAAAAGCATTAATTCTGCCTACAGGGATTTCCCTTCCCTTCATAAAGATTCAAGCAAGAGCAGGCCATTCTGCGCAGCTATCTTGTTTGTGTGCCATGAACTAACTGATCCAAGGATCTCGTCCAGCTGTTTTTTGAAAGACATCAGGGTGTCAGCTGCTACAACAAGCCTGGGCTGTTTGTTCCATAATCTCACAACCCTTTCCGTGAGAAGGGTGTCTGCTGTTCTCAACTTTAAATTCACTTCCGCTCGTGTGAGGGTTGGGCTGACTTCGAGAAGTATGAGCCCCTGAACTAGCCTGTCAGACTAGGACTACCTGATCACTCGTTTGTGGACTGATTGAACAGCAGCAATATACGTTTTGCAATACAGAGATCAAACCGTACAGAATTTCAATCCCATTTCTGGTTATTTCATTATCTCCTTGCCTTAAAATACTGTATTTAGATTTAGACTATAAAATAGCAAGAAAGAACCAAACATTTTCCAGTCGATACTTAGCTCTTTCATGACAAATGCCAAAGCAGTGTAATTTCAAGCAACCAAAAATATGTACTAACTTGCAAAAAAAATAATAATAATTTAGAACACATGCAACAAATCTGTATAAACAGAGCCTCGACAAATCATGACTCAAGCAAAAAACAACGTAGTGACCTATTTTTCCTTAATTCTAGCCATTTCATAGCGTAACAACACACACACAGATTTCAAGAAGATGCACTGAATTCAATGCTTAGTAGAGAAGCAAGACAGTTATACAAAAGAAGAGAAAGTCTAGGCTTATTTTATGTTAAGCCAGAGAAAGTTTCTGATGTAGTCAGATGTCGTGTCTGATCCTGGGGCACTAAAGAGTTTAATACTGAAAGAAAAACAGCATTCCCTCAAATACAACTGGACTTCCCCTTACAAGGAGTTCTTATCATTTTTACTGACTCTAGCGACCTGCATCCCAACTGTAAGTTATGCTGTTCTCAACCAGAAGTCCCTTCAAGCGCCTTTCTTTAGGCCTGACAAACATGATAATGAATTGTTCCTCAGTAACAGAGATGGGCTGCACTGTGCTTCATCTGGTCGAGTTAATCATAAATGCTGTTTATTGGAACACACAAGGGTACCTGGAGCTTTTCCACTGTATCACTCCTGTTAAGTCCCACATCTGAGCCAGTGACCTTCTCTCCTTGTGTCTGGTTACACAGCAAATTCCTGTGTCCTACAGCTTAGTCCTCGTGCTCAGAGGAAACGTCCTTAGACAGAACAGCTCCCCGTCATTATGGCAGTCTGAAGTATTATATCCTCCATACTGTTAAATGTAATAAGGATCAGGGTAGTGACAATCAGAATGTAATTTTAATATTCTAAAAAAACTAGGTAGCCTTTAAAAAGGAATTAGAGGTTAGAGGAAAAGCACTAAACCTTAAAAAAGTGGGATAATTGTGGATTTCAGCTTCCTAGTGCCCAAGAACTGAGTGTGACTCACAACCTGTTCTGAGATTGCTCTGTCCATAATGATTCTGTTGTTGGAGGTGCCTCTGCAATAGCACAGGTGAATTTTGCAAACCACACCAATCCCCTGAATAAGGAAATAGATCTGTTTGTGACTTTTATTTTTCCCAGCTGAAGGAAGCACACATTTGAAAATCATGTAACAGCAAGCCCCTTACCTCTACTACAGTTTGGCTAGAAACTGGAGATACAGAACACACTATTATCTGTGCATTTGGGAATCTCCATTTGTGGACTGCAGGCATGAGAATTACTGCACACAAAAACAAAGCAATTGCAAAATGTCCTACAAGAAGAAGGGACTTCTCCAATTAAGGAGAAACTGACTCCTTTACAAATACAGAAAATGGAGCAAGAAAGAAAATGACAGGCCATGCAGGGAACACAGACCCTAAGATTTGTATTTTACTGTTCCTTCAAGGTTACAGGCAATAGGATAAGAGGCTATCAGGAAACATGAAGCCAAAATGTAACCACAACCACAAGAAAGAGCTGCAGGTGTGTGGAAAGACTGCTGTGGGATGAGGGTTTTAACTGGGGAGCAATTTACGGAAGGAGATATTTATGCCCTGGATCCAAAAGCCCTTGCTGGAACTTACCAGTGGAGTATTCCAGAGCACGTGTTCTTAAACCTCTAGTGAGAGTGTCTCACAACCCAGATTTCTATTTGTGCATCTTGAACGTTATTTTCAGCTCTTGAAAAGCTGCAGGGTATTTGCAACGGGTACCAACTCAGAGAATTCTCAAGCAGGAAAGGGAGGCTCAATCCTGCCTTTGTGCCATAATGTGACCCAACAGAACATGTGCTCCACTGCAACAGCGACCACAAACCACTTGGGGTCCTGGTGCTTCGTTTAGGAACCCATGTTTGCCAATTTGTTGACATAAAACCTGACACTTGACACCTTGACAGAAGACTTTGGCTTCATATATTTAATTTCAAACAGAATAGTTATTTTTCATTATTAGCACAACTGATTTTGAGCCAAGATCTACCTCATCCTTGCAGAATTTTAGCAAGAAACCTTTTCCATGCATCTATTCACTCAGCTAACTCAGCTACTGTTTCAGCTGGAAAAATTCATTTTAAAGCACTCAGATAGTGGTGGAATAGCTGACAGGTTCAAACAAGGGTGCATTTAAGCACACAGTCCTCTTTACCAAGGAGGCGTGGGAGTGGGAGACGATAAGTGCTCAGAAGAAAGAAGAAGAGACAGGGGTGCAGGGGGCGATTACAGGTGAAGTCATTGATAAACCACAGAATATTGGAAACAAAATGTCAGGCTGACGAAGACATTATGAAACACACCTCTAGTATAATCATTTACTGATCCTTCATGATTACGAGCTGAAGTGCAAAAAGACCAAGCCATCGCAACACCTGAATCTAAAATGCAGTCTAAGCCATCAAAGCTCTGTAGCTCAATCAAATAGAACTTAAACAGACATCAGAAAAAAATCGGTACATCTTTGAGAGTGTGCAGTGCTGAAGAGATGTTGAGTGGAATGCCCACACCAGAGCAAAGGAAGGCAGTGGTTAACAGAATGCTCATTTAGACCTCATCAATACAAGCAGCTTCCTGTGTAAGACTGCGTCAACAAAACATTGATCACATACAGACCAATGAGTACTGGCTGCCCACCAGGCGGAGAGAAACCTTTATCAACCCCTGCAGGCTTCAATGAGCCCACTTTCTCCAAGCATCTTCCATGCCCGATGCAGAGCGAGAGCACCAAAAGCGGAAATCTGGGAAAACTCAGACCATGCTTTATGCTAAAAGAGTGGGATCTGCGCAGACTCTAAGCCCAAGTCATTTCTTGAACGGCAAGTGGAAGCACCCCCCCCAACACACACACACCCACTCACTCAACCCAATCCCTCTCCTATCACCCCTGTCAATGGACGACTCGTTGCTCAAGCACGGCAACGATCACGAGTGGAGACTGGCCACCTTGCGGCACGGAGATCGGGTGCAAAGGACCCCCCCCCCCCCCCACTTTTCCAAACCTCTGCTACAGTTCCATTCTCTGGTAAAAGAAAAATTCTCCACCTTCAGCTACGTGCTTCAGGCTGCCAGAGAGGAAATTCCCAAGCCTGTCATGAAGCCTACTCGCGTGTACATCCACACGAGCAGGCGAGCAGGTACCTGTGCTGATCACAGCAAGCTTCGGTGTAAGCCAGAGTTCCCCTTCCCAGCCACTTCAAAGGGCCGAACCTAGCACCTCATTTATCGAGCTACCACAACACATCCACATGCTGCTCAGGCCGTGGAAACTAGCGTGTCTTTAAACCTGAAGAACTGCGATCGATTTGCTCGTCTCAGCCTCCTCCAAAAATCAGAGCTGACCCAAGGCACCGTGAAACTACGCACACGGTTCAAAGACGTCACCTCACCTCTGCAAAAAAAATAAATCCTGTTTCTTACAGGTTGCAAGTACTAAAGAACGGGTATGGATCTCTAACAAACCAAAACAGAAGACAAAGCCTTACCTAAACCATTTGGTTGCATAACCAAAAATAAACGTAGACGTAAGTGTCCGTGCTTTTATTTTTAGGGTTTTAGCAGGGGTGTCGAAATAATCAACAACAAGCCCTTTTGAACTCCTGGTGGATGAAGCAAAGTGAGTTTTTCTCAAGCATTAGTCATGATCTCACCTCCGTTCTGCGCGTAAAAATGAAAGCCAGAATTCCAAAACGTTTCTGAAGGTGTTACTTTGTAACTTCGATTACTAAATAAAAAGATAGCCTTTTGATGTCATCGGAACCGGACACCACAGCAAGCGTGAACGAAGCTCGATTCAGCCCAGCGAGGAAGTCGATTTGACACCGACTGTTCTCTGTCGCTGCAAAAACATTGCGTAATGCTAACAGATGAATCACAAGTGAACAGTAGCACAGAAAACTCGTCGACCTGCCGGACTGTTCTTGGAGCTCGCCTCTTCTCTACCAGGAAGTGTCTTTAATATTTATCCACACACACACACACAAAGTGTTCATGCAAAGAAAATCGTCAATGAAGCTAAACCCACTTCTGCAGACTTCCTCACGAAAAAACACGGTTTTACTCGGTCAACTGAAAGATGAACTGAAACTTACACTTTATCATTTTTAAAAAATCTATCTAATCATATGTATTTTTTTTTCAGTCAGGGTGCCGGAACCCCATTCGGTTCCGGAATCTTGTCAACCCAGTTCTAGTATATGGCGAAATCAAAACTCACCGGGTCTTGGCACCGACTTGGCTGAATGCCGGTTACAGTACACACCATTAAATGTGGAATGACTTCTCATTTATCGAGCCTTAAGAGGGTTTAAATTTAAAATGAGGGGGATCTTTACGGAGTAATTTTGAAAGTGGGCATTCACCCAGGACAGGCGTTTCCATTGAGAAGGCTAAAGGCAGCTAATATCAGAACAAACTCGCCAGGTGTGGGGGTTCACTTGTACGCGCAGATAAGCAGTCAGAAACACGCCACTGTCGCCTTGCCGGGCTCTCTGGAGCACAGCTACTGTACCTTGAAATGATCGCACTGCAGCCAAACACGGAAAATCAATAAAATCTCAATTTAGAGAGGGGGTGGGGACAAAAAAAAAAACAACGTACTTTTTCAAGTCAACGACGTTGGCCATTTCTTTCGCTTTCGCTCAGATTTGGAAACGCGCATCCCCGGGTCTCTCGCTGAGCGGTCCGCTTTTGCACTTGTGTGTTTCTGACACGTCTGGGTGAGTCATGCAATCTATACGCATCCCTCATCTTCAATGCAGAAAACCCGTCATACGCGAAGCTGACCTTAATCCGAGATTACGGGTTTGTTGTTATAAACAAGGTTTTTTTTTAAAAAAAAACTGGCCAAGTCGTAACAATTACACAAGAGCCCCTTACCTGATTTCTCCCTGGAGGTCCTCTTGAAAAATCAAGGTCCCGTAACTGTTTCCTCACAGAAATGCTAAAAGCGAGAAGCGATGTTTTTATAACGGACAGAATCAGTCTGAAGTGCTAACAGTTTGCCTTATTCCCTAACTTCGCTTTTCAGTTTTTCCTCTAACTTTCCCAAACTCGATGGCTGCTGAAAAATCGCTGTTGTTAAGTATTTCCTCTGCCAGCATTGGAGACAACCTAACCCCAGTAGCAGGAAACAGCTCCTTGGCCCAATAACCGTGGAGAATCCTTTCCTGTTACTTAATTATTCATAAAGATGTAAATATCTCATCCAATCAGCACCTCCAAAAACCCAAAAGGGGGCGGGGACAGAAAGCCTAAGGTTAGACTGTGCGCGGCATCGCAGTGTTTATAATTCACGCCCTCACCGCCGTTCTAGAATAAAATCTTACCTCCCTCTTGTGCTTCCGTCGAACTTCAAAAGAATCCCTTCTTTAAAAAAGGCTGCAGCGGAGGGAAGGTGTAAAAGTGCCTGGAACAGCGCGGCTGGAAATCATCTGAGTTACTGGCAGTGATTACGTCACATGCAGTTTAATAAGACAAATGAAAACTGGATTTTTAAGAGCATTGAGTGAGCTATTGCCAATGAAAGGAACTAAATAGCTAGAAAGCTATTAAATGAATCATCAAACATATATTTAGAAGACAATGACAATTTACCTATCAGTCTTCTTTATTTCCTTTTCCCGTTTGCTTTTTGATTAATGTTTCTAGTAAGAACTCCATATTCTATTCTAAACTCTACATTCTACGCATAATAGACGCCCTTTGATAATCAGATAGTTCGAAGTTTTTACTGTTCTGAACAGACACAAACCAGAAGTGACACAGTGAAGGGTTATTTGAATGAAGTTCCCGATAACTGATGAGCCTTGAAGGAGGAGGAGGTGGGGGGGTGTCATTTTCCAGATGGATGTCTGCACTGCATGTGAATTTGTACTGTTGGGGGGTATCCAGTCCTTTTGGTAGCGAGATGTCCTGCCTTCAGTTTTTCTGATTTTCCTCCTTAAGCTAACAGCAAAGTTCATCCGGAAAGCTGTGGGGTATTGTTAAAACAGTCCAGTTCACACAATAACAAGCCCTTGCTGTGTCAAAGACCCCACAGGTTCCTTGGCGCTCTTGTGTGGTGGGAGGAATGAGCTCCTTTCCTGTAGTGGATGGGCAGTTGGTTGGCGCGCGGTCGTCCTGTAAGGCAGTGTTGCTCACCCCTGGTCTGGTCTGGTCTGAGTTCCCATGACTTCATTCCAGATGGGAACCCAGTCTGCTGCCCTCCCACTCCATCATTCAGCTGATGACTAGCAGGGCCAAGGTGACAACGGCTGAAGACGTTGCCTTTCTACTCAATACATGTCCCTTCTATGTTGGGCTCTGGCGTTGTAGGGGAGTTTTCCCAGGAGGATGGGGCATCACACTTCCTCCTCATGAAATGAGCAATTCAGCCAGGCAAACTATAGCACCTGCTGAAAACCCATGTGATCGTTGGAAAACATGCCAACTAAACACAGAAGGCATCCACGCCTATAATCAAACCCAGGAATGTAGAATTACGAATGCCATGGGACCGGTAGATATATCACAACTGCAAACTACTGAAGCCTGGCCAGTACCTGGATGGGAGACTTCCTGGGAAAGCTAAGGTTGCTGCTGGAAGAGGTGTTAATGGGCCCAGTAGGGGGCGCTCACCCTGCCATCTTTGTGAATCCTAATGCCCCGGTATAGTGATGGGCACACATAAAACTGGGGTCTTGACTCTCTGTCCTCATTAAAAATCCCGGGGTTTATCAATCATGGCCTCCTAATAATCCCCATCTAGGAATTGGCTTCATCACTCTGCTCTCCTCCAAACTGAGAGCTGGTGTGTGGGGAGTGTACTGGCGCACTCTGGTTGCTGTCACATCATCCAGGTGGGGGCTACACACTGGTGGTGGTGGAGTGGAGTGGAGTCGCCATTACCTGTCCACAAAAGGGCTATATAAGTGTAACAATTATTATTAAATATTCTGTTGGTTTGCACATACGAGCTGCTGTCTCCCAGCTGGCACTCCGTACTGACTTGCCATGTGAGATATGACATGTACGGTACACATAGATAGAAATACCTTGCTTGTGGACTTACATCACAGACGTCCAGTTCTGCCAATGCGGGTGCTTTGATTTCCCAAACATTGCTTGTTCAAGATTTGTTTTATTTAGCCCCAGTCAACCAAAACAGAAAAAAAACAAAAGCAAAGGGATTCAAGTTACAGTTTTCATCTGAAAGAATTCAGCCTTGACACACGGTGCATTTCCTCTAAGGAAGGAGTAGCTGCAATGAAACACTGGCGGTTATGGTGGGCAACCTGTGAAGCAAACTCCCACAGTGTCTAGCCAAGTTTCCATTCGCACCATCAGAGGTGCCGAGTTATTTAATATCACATTTATTCATGAACCATATATATTTCTCTCATTTTAGATATAAAAAGCGAGTGCTTTGTTAACCAAAGGCTAAAGCCAGTTTGAAGACAAAAATAGGTTTTTGTGAACCAGCTTTAAATCAAGCTGACCAAACAGTAAGTGCTGGTAGGATTTGTGTTATATAAGGAAACGGACGGATTAAAACAGATGAATTCCCAGAATAAAATTAATACTTTCTCTTTCAAACGATGTGACTTTGTTTTACTGTTTATGAAAGCATTTACAGTAGGGACGCAGTGTGAAATCTCCTTCACCCCTTTCTAATTTTTCATTCTGTCTGGTTTCAACAAGCAGGAGAAGAAGTGTAAAATGTTGCCAGTTTGTCTCAGGTGAAACGAAGTCTAAGGTCTGGTCTTTGTGCCCGGCTGCGGGTGAGTGATTTTGTGTCTTCTGTTACCATAGTGATGAGCAGCTGCTTCTCTCTGGACTTAGAAGCTAACCAATGGGCACTACACGAATCAGCAGGTTTCCAAATTAGACTTGGCAACAGCATCGCAGTACGAATGGCATTCCAGTAAAGCTAATCAAAAGATCGGGTGTCAGATTGTGTCCTATTTAAAAGCAGTTACCTCCCTTTGGCATTGTGTTCCCACTTCCTTACTGCAAACAGGCCTCTGTTAAGGATCGGCCTTTTAAACAGATGTATTGTTTATGACTTTCAAATAGTGACGCATGTGACTGACTAGACTATGACGAGACACTCTGTGCACAGGTACACTTAAAATTCAAAGCCGTTCCATATGTGACGTTCTGTGTTGAATGTAACTCACTTTGACGCCTAACTGCAGCTTAGACTGCAATGACGCAGATAACTTTAGACTCTTTCAAACAATTCAAGGTTGAACTCCTTCGCAGGCCTCAGAAGATGAGACAACAAAAACTCAATTCAATCAAGGGTCTGTAGCATTAATCAAAACTGAGAATATGTGCTACATCTACATCTACAGTGCAGGTTAAACCCCTGTTACAGGGGTAGCTGTTTATACATTTGGGGTGACTGGTGAGGCTGGGAAAGACTTGTCTGGAAAAGGACAGTAATGTCTTCATTAAGAACTAGAGCCCATGATATTCTGGGCCCTAGGCCCTAGTCACTGTGTCAGTTTCAGGCAGTCCTCAAGAACAGCTCTCCATACTTACAGTTTCCCATTCTACAGACATACAGATGTACAGCTCTGAGGCTGGAGTTACCACACCAGACACAAAGACAGCGAGACTCTTAGGATGTCAATCAGGGTGTTTTTTTATTGAGTTGTTAGTGGTTAGGCGATTTGCAGTGATACAGTGCAGAAAGCAAGCTGTATTATCTGGATACATAAGATAGCGGTAAAATAAAATCTAATCTATGTGGTCAATGTAAACATAATTGTGTTTTTTTACTTTTGTCACAAAGAAGGGATACATTTCTTTCCTTTCTGAATCTGATCACCAGGATACAGTCATGTTTGCTGATATAAAAATATCCCTGCTGTCTCACAACCAACAGCATTCATAAAGTCATAAAGCAATCAGCAACCTCCATTAAAATAAGCAAAGCAGCCATTTTTTGATCATGCCATAGTGCCTTTTTTCAGAGGAGGCTGGAGTTGTACAAGTACATCTAGGTATCAGATTCTAAAGAGTCCTTTTCATCTCCTCTGTGACAGGCAGAGGTGGATACAGTAGTCAGATGTTCTATTGTGCTTTTCAACCATATTGCAGGTGCTGGCAATAAAAAAGTAATAGAAGGAGCCAGTCTTGTTTTGCAATACTTTATACTATCATGGACTATAACCACTGAAAGAGTAACTCAATCTCAAAAGCCCCTTCCCTTCCTATAGAGACTAGGCAGTGGTAGAGCTGAACTTCATCCTCTCTGTAACAGCTCTTCTGAATACTATCTTGTTGCTGAGGTGCTTGGGGACTCTCAGGTGACAAGAAAAGGAGTTATGTCCAGTTCACTTGTAAGACGCAAGCACCTGCTAGTGTACCTGTCCCCGCGATCTGCAATTTTATTTATATTGTAAAGAAAAACAAAATATTTCATGTAGAGAAATGTGATACGCCTGTTGGCATTTTCTTAAACCCTGCTTGGATGTGACTAAGATTTGAACATGAATAAAGAAAAAAGGCGTGCCAAATGGCTTTTAGACCGGAGGGCCTAACTTATCTCCAGCTGATTCAGAAAAGGTTCTGCATCTGCTCGCGTGACTCGCTGTATCTCGCCAGCCCTGCGGCTGTGCAAGTTCTGCAGCACAGGGGCTGTAGCAGGTACAGTATCTGATTACTGGGAACGTGAAAAAAAAGACCTGAGAGAGCCCTAGTTTGTCAACAAAATGAATATATATATATAGTTTTTTTTTCTTTTCGTAAGGAGGTGTCCACATAGTAAATGTTACAATACTGTCTGTCTACACAGCAGTACATGGCTATTAACAGCCAACAAAGCAGCTACGCTAGCATTCAGCTTCAGATTTTATCAGCGCAATAAGCACACAGACATGTCAGCCTCTCCATCTGTCTCTGGGAGATATGCAGATCCTCCTCCTGGTGGTTCCCAAACTCCCAGCGATTTTTATTTCCTGGCACAACTTCACCTCGACCTTCCTCTCGCCTCCCGCCTGGATACACATTCGCCCCTCTCTCTCCCCTTCCTGCTCCTCCCCAGCCAGCGGCGCTGCGCCTCTCTCGCCGCTCCCTATCAGTCCTCAGAAGTGCTCTTCTTGATTAGATTGCAATCCGTTAATAAGACCCACGCTATCACTGAGCGGCAGGCTTCCCATCAGTGAGAAATAAAAAAAGGAAACCCGGACACTTCTCATAAACCTGTTAAATTTACAGCACAAGAAGTCCTTTTTCCTTAGTGCATTTAATACATATGCAATATATCTCTTTCTAATCATCAATAAATCATCCTGACTTCCTTCTTGACAAAGACACAAGCGTTGAAATTGGAAACGTCTTTCTAACTACATCACTTTATAAAAAGGCAGGAAGAGCTGTTGTACAACATATATATATACTGTATATATTCTAACCTATACAGTCAGTGGCCAAAATATTAGGAACATCCAGCCTAACATCTTGAGCCCACATTGACAGGTGGTGTGTGTTGGGCTTGAGTGGCCCGAGGCAGACTTCCAGCCCAATCCCAGATCTCGATCCCAATGGGATCCCATGCATCCCTAAACACTAAGTTGGCCAAAGGCCACCCTGGCCAAAAAATAAGAGTGATGGGTTTGTATCGCACATATTGAGCTCAGTCTAGAAGACAAAGAGTGGAGACTTTGAAGGCCATGACAAACCTGATGGCAGTGAAGCATGAGCAATAGCATACTGTACATGTGGAAACTAGGTGGAAGCATGTTTATGACGGAGAACAGGACACACTTCTTTATGCAAAGGGTTGTGGGAGTGTGGAACGAGTTGCCCAAGTTGCAGAAGCCGTAACCATCCCTCCATTCAAGAAATGGCTGGATGAGATCTTCGGATCAATCAGCACCCTGTCTATCAAATCATTCTGTTGACTTCATGCTCTTGTGTTTCCAAACCTTTCATTGTCATGTCCCACTCATGCTGTCCCTGCTGCGAATATACACTGTATACACACAAACATATATAGCCATAGGCTTTTACGTATATGTTTGTAGACTGTTCCCATAACAAAATGAACAGACCCATAGATGATGCAATTTGCTCAATCATTACACTATGCTTCTGCACCCAGGGTATGAACATCTTGTATGTATTCTGGCAAACGTTATCTTTTGAACTGTTTTTGCTGACAGCCAAATACATCCCTGTCACTTTACAAATGATCAGGGCTACACCTGAAACTCAATTGTTTTCACCTTTGTAGCCCCTTAGATTGAAACCAATTTGTCCTCATGGCCCGAGGACAATCAAAGATTCACAAGACATCATTAAGCCTCACTTACTGATGATACAGTAAGTAGTCACTCTTATTTCCCAGCGCTCTGATTGGTGCAGCTTTAAAAAATCATATTTGATTTCAGGTAATGTCATTGTATTTTGCACAGATAAGAAAATGGCTTTGTAGAGTAACATGGTTTTTCTAGATGCTCTGCTCACTGTGAACAGCAGGGTAAAACAAGGACATACCAAAAGGAAATATCGTATATCCAGGAGATTAGAGATTACCATGAACTGTTTTTTTTAAAGACCATGCCTCAGATATTGTCTCTGATTACACGGAAGTCTGCCGACATGGAAAGACCACATATGCTATCTGTCATATTGTTAGAATTTGTAATCTCATGTGAGATTATGGCTAAATACAGTTTATAGATTTATATTTACAGTTTAGATATCAACACTGTGAGCATGCATACATACTGTATATTTACAGTGAAACAAGCAATTAAGTACAGGAGGCTTATAAAACTAGCTGGGTTATTCAAATGCTGTATTTTGAAAAATAAGCACCGTGGAGTGATGAAATTTGGTAAACATGATAAAGGGACCGCGGGAACAGTTCTGAAGGACAACGGCAGTGTATGCTTACCACCATTTACAGACCTGCACAAAGCTGTCCAGCATCCACTATCAAGGTCCATCAGAGCATGTGCCCTATGGTCCTGGTCTATGTGTACCACATTTCATTGCTGTACGCAGCCTTGCTCTTACAATATACCCTGATTACTATAACTTTAAAAGCATGCTGTGTATTTAAAAAATCTGTTGCTTGTTTAAGGTTAAACAAACTAATGTGTAATAAGAAACCTAAAAAAGGAAGGCCTCTCTGAATGAAAAATGATGATGTCTGTCATCAATTCAGGACATTATACACTGTCATATTGCTAATGAAGGACAGTGGGTAGTAGTCTCTCAAAAAGGAGGGGGTGTATTCTCTTTGAGAATGTTGGTCTCTCAGCCATGAAATCCTCAACACTGACGTTTTAAACCCACTTTGCAGTTACACTGGAAGGACACAGGATTCATCCAATCGCTCTCATAAAAAAATAGTGCTTTCCCACAAAAAGAACTATTTTACTTTTAGGGAACTGTATGGATTGATGATTGGATCAAGCCAGCCTGTATGGGCTGCTCTGTGGGAGCAATAACTAAATATCTAAGACCATCTGTCTAGTGGTTGTTTAAAATCAAGGGAAAATGTGGAATTCTCTATTGCTTTTTTCTTCTTCTTAACCGACTGATATATATCTCCACATTCTAGGATTACAGAACTTTTCCAAATATGCCTGTCAAAGGGATTAATTCAGACATCAGCAGCTCACACAATTAGTGCTTCTGATGTCAGCCGCATTGAATGAAACAGCTTTGTAATACCCACAGGTATTATTTTCACTTGTCCACTGGCAAGTGTGACAGAACGCTTCAGTTTCTCAATATAATATTTCAAAGAACAACGGCACAAAACGGAAGAGTCCTGTCTCCTTATGAACTCCAGCTCACCCCTTATGATGTTAGAAAACGTTTTACAGAATTTGGGATATGCTGAGAGGGCTTGCAGTACACTTTTACCTTTATTATGGTAATGTTGTCTATAAAAAAAAGAAAAACACAAAAAAGGCTTAAAAAAACAGGAAGCGTACAGGGAAGAAGAAAGATTACAGTCTGAAGGTGTCCCCTGTGCTTCTGTGGTGCTAGGCTAGGAAAGGTGAGGTTAAGGGCTTTTGGGTTTAGAAAATGGTTACAGCACTGATAACAAGACTGCGGCTAAAGACATTGATACCAAAGAGATCCCAGCCTGCCCCCGCCCGTTCTCCTGTGTGCCGAGAGCTCGCAGTTTGGAAGTCCGAGTCTTTCCAGGTCCTAGTCGCTGTCCTCCCGGATCCGGCTCCTCTCCACCAGGACCAGTTCCGTGTCTTCCGCGGCCTCCAGCAGCGTCTGCATCTCGGGGTTGTCTTCACTCAGCAGCTCGCCGCCGTCCACCTCCTCCTCCTGGGCCACCTCCATCAGCTCCGTGCCCTGCCTCTCCGCCTCGCCCTCGCGGATCTTCTTCACGTGGAAGGTGAAGGGGGGCACCTTGTAGACGGCGGTCTTGGAGCGGGCGTAGACCGTGTGGTCGGGGGTGAAGGACTTCTTGATCTTCTCCCGGGAGGACTTCATCTTCTCCTTGCGCTCGGTGTTGACGATGCGCGTCCCCAGCTTGTTCATCTTCTTCTCGATGTTGTGCCGGGTCTTCTCCAGGTTCTCCTTGGTCTTCTGCCGGGTCTTCTCCAGGTTGTCCCGTGTCTTCTGCCGAGTCTTCTCCATCTTCTCCTTGGAGAAGGCCTTCTTGAAGTCGTCCACGCGCCGCATGCTGCTGCGCTTGATGCGCTCCGCCCGGGACTCCTCGATGATCTCCTCGATCTCCACCTCCTCGTCCGAGGACAGCGCCAGCCCCCCCTCTCCGCCCCCCTGCTCCTCCGCCTGCGGCTCCGCCTCCTCGCCCTCCTCAGGCACTCGCTCCAGCTCCTTCAGCGACTTGGACACGCTCACCTTGGACGGCACCTTCACTTCGTCCTGCGGAGAGAAGACAGAGGGCAGGGGACAGCCCGAGATTAGCGCACCTTCCAGGCTAAGGCTGGACAACACTGGTGAACCACACACCTGCTGGTTTCGGTTCCAGCCGAGCCCTCCGTGACACAATCACACCCTTCCCTGACGTAACAGTTGTAAGATTCATTCAAACTGTTCATTCCCAGCTCTTGAACACGGCGGAGTTTAACCCACGTATTTTGTTAGTCAGATAAAACCTCAAACATGTGACTAGAAACCAAAATGCAAATATTCAATTGAAGCAACTGCTTAGATCCAGTGAGGCTTCAATTATCTAATGAAGGTGGGAATGAAAACCAGTTCTTCAAGTTTTCTCTTCAAGATGGAAGATGGACATATAGTCATGTTACAGTCAATACTCTGATGTAGACAGAGAACTGACAGGGCTTTAATAAAGGGATGAGCTTTTCCCCCTTCTTTATCTCCCTAGAGCTGTTCCCACTGGCCCAGGAAGGAAGACACAATCCCTAACACACTGTAACACACTCAGGAATGTATAGAGGCAGAAGTCAGGAACCAAACCGTCCAGATTTCCTACACAATTTGTTTCTGCTTTGCACCGCGACACACCTGTAAACCATAAAAGGAAAACAGTTGAGTAGACTCGGAGTGTACTCGGTATGTTTCCAATACCGCAGATTTCCCCTCTCCTAAAAATTGTAAACAACAGCCGTGCACCAGTGTTAAAATGTTCCAGTCAAGGTTTAATCGCCCTTAGGCGTCGACGATTCAAAAACACGCAGATACCGAGCTGTAGAACCGCAGCTGAGTGTTAATCGAGGAATGAATGCATCTTCACCGGTGCAGCAAGATGGCGCTGTAGTCCCACCAATCAGAAAATAAGCTCTAAGCACGCTGAAGTGCGGAATTCTGATTTTTAATTTTTTTTTCAATGTGTTTTTAAGCGGGATTGCTCACCCTTTCCATGTATACGGGACCTGGATAAAACCTGGGAGCTAGATTAAACCGTAAACTTTAACAGCAAGTGCCTGCCAAGCAAGGTATTCCTGATCACATTGTGAAATACTGTATTGCGTAAAATTAATTCCTGTAAAAACTTATGCAACGTGTTTTAAGTGAATGGAAGATACTTCTCTGTTTTACAGCACGTACACTACAGCTATTATTTTGTACGATGGAAGGTAGATTTTATATTCCGCTTTTATTGTTCAGTGAATAAAATGCTTTATACATCAGGTATTAGGCATGAGCAACGAACTAATTTCTTCATGATGAAAATCAAGCAAAAAGGAACTAATGCATCACATACCATAGAATATTTATGTTTCGTGTAGAATTAAGCGGCAAAAACTGTAAATTTATATAGCACTTTTCTGGGCACTCCACTCAAAGCAAGCACTTTACAGGTAATGGGGACTCTTCTTCACCACCACCAGTGTGCAGCCCCACCTGGAAGATTGCCATAGTGCACCAGTATGCTCACCACACCAGCTCTCAGTGGGGAGGAGAACAGAGTGATGAACCAGTTCAGAGAGGGGGGTTATTAGGAGGCCATGATTGGTAAAGGCCAATGGAAAATTTGGCCAGGACGATATGAGGGACATTTTTGAAGAAGAGATTCCTAATTGTACAAAATCAGAAATAAACATTTTTAAAAAATTAGGTATTCCCAAATTAGCTTCAAGAATGATGTACATTCAATATACCTTTCCCACTAGGAATGCAGCAGGTGGCAATTTAGACTAGATGAGCTTTTTACGAATACATCCCATAATACTTAATAATAATTATGTACATGTATTATGAGACAAGGTCTCCCTCTAGTGGACTGGTCTGTGTAGTGCCTTCCCGAGGGAATTAGTTTGAAGAGAACTCGGTTTTAACATTCGAATACCTTACTTTTTTAATACTACTGAGTCAAACATTTGATAGCAGAGCAATTGTTCTGAAGGCGAGATGCAGGATGGCAGCCCCCTACGTGAATTACAAAGTCTTCATTTATGATGTTTGACTCTCCTACACGTGCCTACAGATTGGAACACCGTAAATGCAATATTCATTCCTAACAAAGGTACAAAACAGAGCCAGGTTGTCCTGCCAAAAATCCTTATCGTAATTATGTCTACCTTTATGGATTTAAATTCGAGGAATCAAAATAAGATTCAGTAATATTGAAATGAGAACCAAGTTCTAAGAGACAGTCAGCAGGGATTTAGTAGAGGTACTGTATATTGTGCTTCAATAACCTACTAGAGTTCACTGACCAAGCCTCTAGTGGAGGACTTATGGGCATCAGACACTTTTATTTCATGTCATAGTCTATCGCATGTTATGGAAACAATTCTTAGACCAAAATTAGAGGATCACCAATGTAGAAATCAGAAACTAGCATATAGTCACCATGGATTTAGAAAAGCAAAGTCCTGCCTCACCACCTTCTTAGAGTTCTTTCAAGAAGCAACAACAGTAATGGTTACATACAGAGCGTATGATATGGTGTATTTAGATTTTCAGAAATAATTTGATAAAGTTCAAAAACATTTTTTTAAAAATTACAGTCCATCACAGCGCAAACAAAAAAGAACCGCCCTCTCACTCCCACACCAGGGCCAGTTTTCCCAGAAGCCAATTAACCAACCAGTATGTCCCTGGACTGTGGGAGGAAACCGGAGCACCAGGAGGAAACTCCCATGAACCTGGGAAGAACATACGAACTCCACCCAGACAGCACCAAAGGTCCGGAATTGAACCCAGGGCTCAAGAGTTAAGAGGCAGAAATGCTGACCACTGTGCCACTGTGTGTCCCTCCTGTATGTACTGTAGACTGTGTGTAAAAGTATTCTAATGACAAGGCTGTTAGAAATATTATAATAATTAATGTGCACAAATATAAAAGCATGAGCTTTCTTTGTTCTCTTTCACTCAGATCAAGTATACACAGAGAAAGAATGGTTAGGTGTGATGATTTTCTGTACTGTCCAGATCAAACTCCACAGCCGCCTGTCTTCCTGTGAAGACGGGAGAGTCAGAAGTGGAGGAGGCAGAGCCCTCCTCAGCCTAGCGCCGCTCTGGGTAAACACAGAGTCGGGTTTCAGCGCTGCTCTCTGGTTGCACCAGGTGGATCCCATCCAGACTCCTGCTAAGACACTTCCACCTCCCGAGACTGCAGTCGGGCGGCACAGTGATGCGTAAGAGTTCTTTGGCAACCGGTGTCACTCTTACTCCTGCTTGAATGGCAGCTGCTGATGCTGCTTCATAGCTCTCGGGGCCTAAGGCACCTTCCGTGTGGAGTCTGCATGTTCTCCCAGATCTGTGATTGTATACATTAGAGCTTTTCTTCAATGAGTTTATGTTGTAGTGTAGGTATACAGTAATCTGTGTTAGTTAGGGAATGAAAGTGTTTGCTTCTGCCTGGGCTCATCACTTTTCATCCATGAGGGAGCCAGAGTAAAGAATACAGTAGGAACATCATGGTTACAGCAAGGTAATGAATAACTGTATAACTGAATAACTTGTATAACTGAATAACTTGTATAACTGAGGGAAACCAGAGCAAAATAAAGTAAAAACAGGGAGTAAGGTATGAACACAGCCAACACCCTACAGATGCGACCCTGGGAAAGCTTCATAGCTGAACATAATAATTGCAAATTCCTAATTGATCCAAACTGGGTAATAGGTTTGATAAACAATAAATAGCTTTCCTCAAGTGACAGCGCACTATCAATGACAGCACCAGCAGGCAGGGCTAAGATTTGTCAGGCAGGCCTCTGTCTCAGAGACACAGCAACCCTTGAGATTTCCCCAAGGGCCTGTGGTGATGTCACACCGCTCCTCCAATCAGAGCTAGCTCTCCTGTACGTCACTGTGGAGCTCGTAGTGCATCAACAAACACATGCGGCTCTGATGGAAGTCTGGGTCAGAGGAGGCCCTCCCGTTGCACTGCAAGGAGTCCCAGCAAAACTGATTCCCAATCTGGACCAATACTAAAACAGGAAAAAAAAAATCCGCTGGCAGTTGTACCCAGAGGATGTTGCTGGCTGCACACAGCACTGGGAACAGAAATCTCACCTGCCACGCTGAATATTCTGGTGGCAGTCTGATGCCTCAGCTCCCCCAACACGCTCTTTCTTTTCACAGTGCAGTAAATATGAAATATGAAGCAGACTGCTGACGTGTCTCCCTCGCACTGGGAGGACTGGGAGGGTGGGAGCAAGGGGATCGTGCCATGTGATGCCAGGACCACTGAGCCTCGCTCAAGAGCTTCGGCCCCTTTCTCTCTCTCCGAGCCTCCGAGCAGCACAGCCACACAGCGAGTTCCCACCTAAAACCTAACAAGTCATCACACATTTCCCACCCTCCTGCCTCCTGCCAAGAAATTAGCTCATTTTTACCGTGCAGGCCCGTAAATGCATTCCTGTCTGCCTGACACTGACAGAAGCCATTATCCAACCTTAAAAGTCCTATTATTAACCTTGTCTGCTTTAATATCCATTTCAGAGTTTTTCCTATGTACAGTACAGTATGCATCCTACTGTTCACTAACGAGAGATCCCAAAGGCAGAACTCACCTCCTCGGACTGATAGAAACACACAAAGCAAACACACCAGAAAACTACAGCAACTCAGTAGTGTGTTGCAACATTCCGTTTGCCCAGATCTCACATCAAAAGAATGTCAGAAATGTTTTTTGCTTGAACTCCTTATCTAGGCTAATGTTTTACAAGGTTACAGGAGGATCAGGCCATGGAAAGCTTTTTTTTTTAACCCACCCCACCCAGCTCCAATTAACCACATTCCAGATGCTGGGAAGTTCATTGGGAAGCAATGTATCTACGGTACTTGGCATGTGGAAACTACACGCATTTTCCATAATCCTGAGACTCTGAGTCATTCCACTGTTCTCCAGTCTATCACAATGCTATATTGTGCTTTGTTCCTAAAGAAAACAGGAACACCCAGAAGTATTACATATAAAAAACAAATCTTGGCTCCGAGCTATGCCATTATTATGATACTAACAAAGGCAACATTTCTCTAAAGAAAACCATCTGCTTCCTCTTTCAAAACAAGCATGCAAAAATAGTTTGACCATGATTATGGTAAAGGAAAACCTATCGACTGAGACCAAAGGATTCTTGATAAGCTCAAATTTTAAACATTTTCTTTACAAGTGCTCAAAGCAGCAAAAAGATCCTGTGCAGGAAGGGACTTTACTGCATTAGTTTTTAGGGAATCCCAAATTATAACAGAAGCAGGGCATGCCCATCACAGGAGTCTTGCAGTTACGTACAATACAGAGGTATGTACTGGTATGTTGTAATGGAAACAGAGTTCTTTGTAGTAAATACAGTTTGCAATATTGTGTCTTTTTGTCAGTAAACCCTTGTCAAATGTTCTCAAATTCTATCGAATTATTTAGCTGCATGCTGGTATTTTAGTCCGTAACTGCATATAATCAGTCTTTGAGAATGGCTGGCACTCAACGTTACTCATTCTCCAAATTCAGAAAAAAAACCTTTTTTGCGCAGTCTGGTAGTCTAGTAATAGCACCCCAGTTTGCTTTACTCTCCAGAGCAAGAGAGTTTTACTTACAGTATACAGCCGGTAAGGATCTGAAGTGTATCTAGAAGTGTATCTATTGGTGGAAGTGATGCGGTACCCTTCTCCCTGATGCTGACCTGCCAATGATACCGAAATACTGTTGCAATTTGTTTGCTTATTGTGATTCACAACGTGAAAGCGACTTGTTTCCTGTCTACGGAGCGAGGACAGGCCGTTGCAGAATGACCAGGTGTGCTGTAAAAGGCTTTGAGGTGGCTCTCACGGTAGCACAGCCTCCTATGGAGCGCTTCTGGGCTTGTTTTACAGAAGCGGCATTTCATTTGGAGTAGTTCTGGGGCCATCCTACAGACTGCTGGCAAGGAGAAAGCGCAGCTGCACGCGTCTCGGCATGCGGTACATTTTTGAACCCATCTGTCCATCTGTCCATCCTTTCATCCATCCAATTCCAGATCAGGGTCTCAGGGGAGCTGCAGGGAAAGCGGGGTGCAGTGGCAAGTTGGGGTACACTGTGCACAGGACGCCCGTCCGTCGCAGGGCAGACACAGGCACAAACACACACACGCCAGGGCCAGTTTTCCCAGAAGCTAATTAACCTCCCAGTATGTCTTTGGACTTTGGGAGGAGACCGGAGCACCAGGAGGAATCTCACGTGAACCTGGGAAGAACATATGAACTCCACACAGACAGCACCCCAGGCCTCCAGTGCTGCAAGGCAGCAATGCTGACCACTGCATCACCGTGCTGCCCGGATAAACAGAAAAAGAAACTGTGCAAACCGCTGCCTCTTTGTTTAGAAGACACAGCTAGTACGCGGGCAGGGCTCCTTTCAGCAGTGAAGTCATTCAGCTCACTAGTGGCTGTCAGACACTGGGAAGCACAGGAGCAGCTCTGGCCGGCGTGATGAACTGGCAGCTCGCGTGTCTTCTTCTTCCTGGCAGGGGACGGCGGTCCTGACTGCGGCAGAGCCGGGTGAGGCTTTGGTCTGCGATTGCCTTTCAGCTGAGTGGTGCATACTCTTCCTCACGGAGCTATTAATCTGCCGGAGAAGCGCGCTGGAAATAGAATGGGAATATGAGGGATCGTACTGCTGGCAGAGAAGAGGGATTTATGAGGAGCTGGAAGTGTACATATGGGGTGGAGGGGGGGGGGGCTGAATTAGTAAAATCCTGGAGGTATTTCTCTTTTTTGACCATGGTAAAATTACCAGACAAGGAATTTAGGAGCTTCTGTGAAGTTTAGTGCCTTGATCCAGTTTGCAGTTCAATTCAGCGTGTTTTGTTATAGAACACTATTTGGAGCATATAACATCTTGAACTATGCAAGGAACAAGTGGACTTATTTAAGTGAACATTAATATTATTAGATACTGTAATATTCTAATCATTCTATGTTACAAAGTGGATGTGATCAGCAAGCCCCTGGAAGGAGAAGACTGGGGTTGCTGTGCAGTTGATACTGAATTCATGAACCAGATCAGCCCCCAAAAAAACATTAACTCCAAACACAGAGCTCAGGGACTGCTAGCCATATAGGTAAACAAATTAACAAGTATATTTCAAAAGATTGGATCAGCAATTGAGTGCTGTAACATTCATACACATCTGTGCACTGTTGTTTCACAATGATCACAGCTAATCCAACAGTACTTTTTCATGATTAAAATCCCTCCAGAGAGTTTACTGACTGAAATACTGCATATTCAGGGTTAGCCTTCTCTCTCCTCGCAGTGTTACTGTGGAGCTAATAAACACTAAACACATCCATTCAGAGATACCTGGCAGTTTTCTTCTTTGCATCTTTCAAAGAAATTGAACATTTTTTCCTTTACTCATCCACAAAATGAAATTAGGTTAAGCTTTGCTGGATGTGGGACTAGTCCAGGAAATCTGTATTACATCTTTCTTTGTAATCAGCCTAAATTTCTTTCTGGAGAAATTGTTAATCTTTAAGTAAAACTACTTGTGATTAATGCAGTCTTAATTTAATCAGAATTCATACAGACTTAGTCCTTCTTAGACTCCTTCCACAATGTTAGGATTACATCTGCTCTCTTGAGTTCACAACTAATCATTTGGTTGCCTGTCCTAAAATGTATCTATGTGCTGCACTGCTCCTCTGACTGATGCTAACTCTCCTGTCAGCTGGCAGTGATGTCACAGAGAGACACACTGCTCCTCTGACTGATGCTAACTGTCCTGTTAGCTGGCAGTGATGTCACAGAGAGCTGCATTGCTCCTCTGACTGATGCTAACTCTCCTGTCAGCTGGCAGTGATGTCACAGAGAGACGCACTGCTCCTCTGACTGATGCTAACTGTCCTGTTAGCTGGCAGTGATGTCACAGAGAGCTGCACTGCTCCTCTGACTGATGCTAACTGTCCTGTTAGCTGGCAGTGATGTCACAGAGAGACGCACTGCTCCTCTGACTGATGCTAACTGTCCTGTTAGCTGGCAGTGATGTCACAGAGAGACGCACTGCTCCTCTGACTGATGCTAACTGTCCTGTTAGCTGGCAGTGATGTCACAGAGAGGCGCACTGCTCCTCTGACTTTTGCTAACTCTCCTGTCAGCTGGAAGTGATGTCATCTTTCACGTCTTTCACTTGAGAGAGCAGGAGTTAGAAGCTAGAGTGGGCTACATCCCCCAGTGGTGGAACTCATCTTGAAAAGTAAATGGCGCCCGTTTCCTTATCTGGTTGTTGCTTGGTGGGCGGCAGGTCATTTGGTTTATTTCGGGCCTCCGCCAGTCAGAATTCCAGGCAGCTCCCTGGCCACCGGCCACTGCCACATTCCACTCCCCCGGCAACAGATACAGCAGCCGCGTTGCCACGGCAACCCCATCGCAAAACAACCCCGGCCTGCCCAGCAGTGCAAAAGGCCACTTCTGGGCCTCCGATGAGGCAAGGAAAGCAGTGCCAGCAACTGCACCTTCAATTTCAGTCTTGCTTCTTTGTAAAACAACCAGTTCAGGCCGCGCAGGCAGATGAGAGAGAATCGGAGGCAGATGACTGTGCTTTGATATCACCGCCTCGTTATCGAGGTCCTGTTTTCAAGCTTGTGAGCCCGGTCAGTGGGTGCTTGTGAATGAATGACTGCACTGCAGAGGAAAGAGTGTGACCTGCTAGTGTACAAACAGCATCAGTGCAACGTGCATTGCCTAGTATTATGCTGCAGGCACGATGGCAGGAATATCCTATTTATCATACGCATGCTGTGCACAATAAACACTCATTGCACTTTCAGATCCTGGAACTACGTTTTCCCCGCTGAAACTGCCATAACATCTGGCCAGCAATGTAGCTTGCAATAAAGTAGCATGTGTGGATTAGAAAACCTTGGTAGCAGGCAAGAAGCACTGTTAGGAATGCAAAACCACAACTGTCTACAGCTGTCCTACTGTAAAACAGGCCTGCGGGGAATCCCCGATTTCCACTGAAAATCAGATACAAGTTAAGTATGATTTCCATTATACAGATTTATACCAAACATTGCCATTTCTGGCCTTAATTATTCAGAATTTGCACGGATTACTGCAAGTACCTTCCAACAGCAGCCAACAATAAATAATCAGGGAATGAGTTTTCAGATACAGACAGTATGAAAACAAATATAACCTGATAGCTATCAAAACCTCTGACATACAGTGGTCTTTCTCTTTGCAGTGCACAGTTCACTATTCTTCTAAATAACAAATATTTAAAAAGGCTTAAATGGAAATGACTCCCTCAATCTCTGGCAATGGAATATGAATTTTGCACAGGACTATCTGGCGGGAGGTGAAGCTGTATTCAAAACATTGCACTGGTTTTGAGCTGAGTCTATGGATTTGGGTTATTAGGACTTCATTCTGCTTGGGCCTTGATAAGCAGACCTCATGGCATTCCGAGATTTTGGATTTACGGCTTCAGAGACAATAAGTGACGACAAACACAGAGGAAACTCTGATTGCACCAGTCTGCCACTCCTTTTCCAGTGCTTCAGCACAGTTTCCATTAGCCACTGGAAAGGGTTGCTCTGGGCAAATTCAGTCACTCGCTGCAGTAAATTAAAAACAAAATTCCTGCCTGTACTGCAAGCTGTGCAACTACAGCTGTCATTAGCGGAGAAACAGAGACCTGAGTCTGCAGAAATTAACTCAAAATTCGAGGGTAACTGGCTAGTTTGAAGGCTGTTTGAGATGCAAGGCGGCCTTCACAGGAGCTGCCAGCGAGACCGAACGCTGAAACACACCAAATTGTGCAACACCGAATTTCCAGGAAACAAATTAACGATGAGCGCATTTTTAGAAGGAAGCTGGCATCTGGATGCCACCCAGTGAAAGAGAGAGAGTTTCTGCCAGTAAAAGAAAAAAATTAATGCTATTGGTTTAGCTGATTTTTAAGTACATCACCAAACTGCAAAAAGTGGAATGGGTTGCTTTGTGCATTTTTCGCGAAGGCCTGAGTTCTCTTATCATGAGTCACTGGCATCATTTTCATTTTGGAGCTCCGTTGCCACAACAAATCCCTCAACTCCCTGCCAAACGAAGTAACTTTTCTTTCTCAATCGATGGTCCCAAGACTGACAGCTTCAAGACAGGCACCCTCAGGAGGCAGCAGCAGACAGTGGAAACCTGTTGACAGCACGCTTCTTTCAGTCATTCTTTTTTTAGATAGCATTAACATTTCCACCGCCAGAGCAGAACCTGCTGCAGTTATATAAGGTCCCCAATTACACACCCATCCTAATAGGGGCCCACACGAGCTGAATGACCTGTGTAAAACGCACGCTCAAGGACACATTCATATTCACAGTTTGGCTATTTTGTTTCCAACATCCATACAATGTTAGGACGTGGCTAACATTTTGCAAAGATTTGCAGAACTTCTGCTTGTAAGAAAAATGTTAAAGTAAGATGATCAAATACAAGAAACTCTACCATGTTAAAAGAGTATTACATTTGCACAAATGATATATTGTTACTCTCTTTGTGAGGGACACCCCAAGACGCTATATTAGATATAGAGATTACGGAACGGTTGACGGATGGATGTCTTGGACACTTTCAATCACAAAAGAATTAAAAGCTTTTGATAAGTCTACGCCATGCAATTGCAACACAAAACGAAGTGAACAGAGGAGGTGGAGCATGCCTGAAGGTGGCGTGTTTTAAAACGTGCCGAGAATTTTTCTCACTGCGGTAGAGTGAAAAAACATGAAAGGGAGCGAGCCTAGAAATGGGGAAAGCGGTCGGGAAAAATCGTCCTGTCTGGCGCGACTCCCCCCCCCCCCCCCCTTGCCGTCTTTTCAGGCTCTTCAGCCCGAGATTAATTAGCGTCCGTCACGCAGAGCTACTAGAACTCACCCCTGTCCCAGACCAGGTGATGAAATGACTAGCCGGGAGCCAGGGACAGCTGTGCAGCTGCCGAGTCAACAGCTGTGTTTTCACAATAGTTTCAGTTCAAAGGCTGGAAGAGTCCACTGCCAGGGCCCAGAGTGTCCCAGCTGCCTGCCTGAGACACACAG
Source organism: Atractosteus spatula (assembly GCF_055471065.1). Classification (NCBI taxonomy): domain Eukaryota; kingdom Metazoa; phylum Chordata; class Actinopteri; order Semionotiformes; family Lepisosteidae; genus Atractosteus; species Atractosteus spatula. The sequence goes on along the minus strand of NC_142731.1, from coordinate 5,163,590 downwards.
GGGCCAGTCGCTCGGCAAACCCTACTCGCACTTCATGACCATACAGTGGAGACAGCATCCTCGCTTCCAGACTTCTCTGACAGCACTCCACACCTTTTGAAATGATCGCCATTTCTCAATAGAGATTCTTGGCGACAGAGCCGGCTCATTGTACACACATTGCCCTCAGACATTGCAATGCCACTTAAACCCACTGGACAACTTTCCCTTTTTTGGCTCCACTGCACCATTTTGATCCACTTTTGTGCTAGACTAAGGTTCCCGAGCGTTGTTTGAACAAAATAAAGGTGGTTTCCCTTTTCTTACTTACTCGTCGAAATCGAGTTCAGATGTGAAACCGTGACCATAGTGGAAGAAAACTGTGTGGGCTGGCTTAGTGCACGTCAGATAAGTACGAATCACAGAAGCATTGCAACCTACAGTATAGTACAACACTGAAAATGTCTGAGGAATAAATGTGGCAGAAAATCATAACCACAGCTGGCACAGTGCAGAAAGAACTGGCGTAGACTCTACTGAAACGCCGCATGGAATTTTTCCGCCAAACAAACTTAATGCCCTTCATTAGGACATGTATGGATTCATTCACTGGCTGATTAATGGCACCGGCTGTTTACCGAAGTTGTTTCAACGAAGGAATTCCAAGGAAGGAGCAGACTATCTCTGCTCTATACGGGAACTGCCAGGAATGAGGCACGCCCTTGAGTTGAATCGATTCTTGTTTGAGCGTGAAAAAAGGATTTTCCGCAGCTCATATTCAGGGAAATCCTCATGACCTATCACTTGATGCTGGAAAGAACTGTAGCGAACCACGCTGCCTGCCTTTGAGTTTTTTTATCGGTTAAATTGCAGGCAGCTTGGCTGGTGTTTTCCTGTTGAAATGAGAACCACGTCCATTGTGCTGCCCAGCACACACTAGCCAGCATCCACCCCGTGATAACGGTTTGGCCCCGAAACAAATGTAGTTTTGCCCCAAAACAAGAAAAAACAACACATGTTACCATGGTGATCTCCCGGGAGCTCTGGGAAACAATTCTCCAAGGGATTCTTTCATCATCACATCTAAACACAAATATTTCAATCACTGGCTTTCCTGAAAAAAATAATGGAAGTCTCCTGATGTAAGAATTCTTTTGCCCATGTTGAGAAAACATTTACCACCACAGTAAGAATGCATGACACACCAAGCCAAATTCCTGATTCTGCTGGACTGGAGCTGCCTTCCTTTAGTGACTGGTATTGTGTCGGATACATGTCATGTTGATATCAAGACTGCTCACTTTACTGTATAGAAAGCTTTGGTGTGGTAAATATAGCTACGATTCCTCTTTATAATAGTTAATATCAATTAATCAGTTGCCAACTTGCCGTTTCTAACACTACCAGGGATACTGTTTGCAGCTGAGTTTTTCTGATACATCAAAGCCATACAGAAGAGATCCCAGATGTCCAGAATGACATCAGTATTTCATTTCACCTTGAGGGAAGTGGTTTGGCTTAAATTGTCTCAGATTTCTGGTTTAAAAGGAAACAGATAAAACAGTGGTATCTTCGCCTGTATCAGAATTTCCGTTTAGCACTTGGGCAAACACAGTCTATTCTGCCAAAGTCATCAAAAGCTTGGATCTGGTGACTGTGTTGCCATAGTGATGTGGTGTTTTGGTTTCCGATTGTAGTGGGCGTGAGCACCACAGCTTTCGGGGAGATTTATAACCATCCAGAGACCCATGACCATCTCTCTCAGTTGCAGGGTCTCCCATGAGGCACTGGGTTCTCAGACTCCCATGATGCCTGCATTCCAGAGTGTTGTACTGTATTTGGAACCCTCATTACATCACTCACCTCCTAATGCCTGATGGGAGAACTAGTCCCATCCCAAAGCAAACTAAAATCCTTTAAAATGTTATGAGCTGAACCCTGTTATATTTTTGTGTGTCAACACACATATAAATACATGAACAGTACGAGTCTGTGGTTTATGTGTAATTCTTAGAGAAAGTAAACACCATAAAACAAATGTCAGACAACACCACACTGAACAGCAAAAACAAAAAACGTCCTAGGACTGTCACCAATCACATGTTCTTATTAGGATGTGTTTTGTTGTGCTGTGTGATAGCTCTTATCAAGGATCTTTCCCTGGGCTGTGTGCTTGAACGTCTGGAATGGTATGTGCAGAACTTTGCTCCTGATTTCCATGTAACCAGCGTTTGTCAGATCCCATCTTAAAATCCTGGAACTTTCTTTCTCCTCCTTTCTGTTTCCATACTTTCCTTCCCCCTGCAGGGCAAGTCCCAACACATTGAGCTGCTGCTCCAGATGTGGCTGAGGAAACTTCTGACTTCTACCCATTTGCGCATTTCAAAGGGGCTGAGTTAATGTTCACACCAGAGCACTGCCAATGTATTGCCTCGAGCCATGAGCTGTCAATTTAGCTGACAGCAACGTCTCGCTGGTAGACTCGTCTCGAACCATGTCGTGTTTTTAATATAACAAAAAAATCAAGAGACCTAGAAATATCATCCTCACTTTGTTCAATACAAGCTTCACAAATCAATTCCAGATCTGCACTGAGCCTGTAGTATCATGCACATATGGCAACTATTTATGTAGTTCAGGTGGGCAGCTGCGTCAGCATGCGTAGGCTGCAAAGGAACAAGTAATAGGTTTATTCCATGCTGAAAAAAAGAAGAAAGAGAACACAACGTTTCGGCCGTGGAGCCTTCTTCAGGTGAAGAAGACACCTGAACACCTGAAGAAGGCTCCACGGCCGAAACGTTGTGTTTTCTTTCTTCTTTTTTTCAGCATGGAATAAACCTATTACTTGTTCCTTTGCAACTATTTATGTATTCCACAAACACAGACCACTATATATGTACGAAGAATAAAAATAAATATATACATTCAAGAGTTCCTTCCTCGGTTCTCCAGTGCCGGGGGGAGAGTTTGGGCACTGCCCTCTGAGCCTGGCAGACAGTCGATCAGTTCTGCGGTTGGCTCTAATTTAAGAAGTACCCCTTGAAAGCAGATCATTCCAGATCCTGCATTCGGAATCAAAGTGCAGGTCTACTCTTTTACATAGTCAAAGAAGACTTCAACCTCAGTTCCAAGCCTCACTTCCAAAGTTCAGGATTAAGAACACATTCCTGGGATCTTTCCAGGTATCTGTGTTTGGATGATGAAGAATCTTTTCTGTAAACGAATTCACCTGCAGTACGTAATGCTTTTATGGGGTAATTTCGATTGTTATGTCTATTGCATGTTACTGCTACAGAACACAGACTGGGCACCACAAAGCATTTCTTTCTGCTTCTGCTTAGATCTGTATGGAGCCCTGTTCTTTATTTATGGGGTGGTGTCCAGGAAAAAGAAATTCATCCTTTAATAAAAACACTGCAGAAAGGGAGAAGTTTTATTAAATTACCATCAGCAAAAACTCTGTAAACATGTCTTGAATAAGCAGCTCAGACTGTGGACTCAAATATGTGGAAACTTACAGAACCCTATACGTAATGAACACAAATGCCTGCACTGTCTTGATAGTGACTACATCATTGTAGTAAATAAGCCACACAAAGTACTAAAAGAGTTGGTGATACAGATTCAGCTCTCAGAATACTGTGACCTTTTCTGCCCCGCTCAACCAAACACTAAAAGAGATGAGTTGAATTTTATTTTGTGTTTTTCCCAGACAATCAGGCTTGATGTTATCACAGTGTATTCTTCTAGCCATAGGAAAGGCAGAGTGAGGTGAAAGAGAGCCCATTGAGATCATGGAGAAAGTATTGTAAAGAATAGGAAGATGGGGCAAACATACTGTATTAATGCACACTGTTAAATTCAAATGTTAAATGTATGCAATGTTAAAGCACCAGGAACACTTCAAAAGTACCATGGAAATTTGCCTTGCTGTATGAGGCATGCCATATACTAAAACAGAATAATTCCTTGCATTTGTGCAGTGTTTTTCACCCCCAAAGAATCCCAAATAGCATAGAGCAAGCGACACACTTTACCAAACTGGGTGATGCCTCACAACACAACAGATAGAAATGTCTTCACCTATTGAATTAAAGGAAAACTTTATAGATCTCCAAATCCCTCAAGTTACAAACAGTGGCAAGGGACCTTTAAGACCCAAACAGTCAGGACCTCGGTTTATCAGAAGGGTGACACCTTTGACATCACCACATTGCCAGTCACCCTATACTGGGGGCATGGGACTGGAAACTTTGGCACCATCTACTGGTCCACCAGCACCTCTTCAGCAGCAGCCTGAGGTCCCCCATTCCAGCCCTGACCAGTCTGCGAGGTGGTAACGCTATACCACGCATGTTACATTTAAATACATTTCTTTCTTTCAGAATAGAAGCGATCCTGTTTCAAGTTCACATGCACGTGAAACCCTGACAGGAATTGCCGCGACAAACAGAATGGCCATAAGGACACGGGATTATTAATAGCTGCTTGCTGGTGGAACAGAAACATGCTCCCCCCCCCCCCACTCACAGCGCACAGGCGAGAAAAACACTGCCTTGTCCTTGATCTCGCACAACTAACAGGACGGGTTTATCGCCCTAATCCACCGCAGAAATATTTAAAAATAGCCACGAGAATGAGTGTGCTTCTGGGGGCTCTAGCCCCTCTTGTCCGTACGGGAAAATGGGATTTGCTGTTTTGTTGAACCTTGCTGTCCTTGCCTCACCCTTCAAAACAAAACTGCGCATGGATTACTGCTTCACATTCAACGTTGGAGGCTTTTCCAAATTCCTTCGTCTGCTGCAGTTTTATCTGCATTTGACCACCATTCAGCACAGCAAAGAAGACGACATCAGGCCACCTGGTTCTGCTCCAGTGACTAAAAGGTTTCTCAGGAACCTAAGTGGGTGATTTGTAGAATTCCCGCACTCTTTCTCCGTGCTGAAATGGAATTTGTTTCATTTACCTTTTACGACAAAGTCGTGGAAAAGGAAATGGTGTGCACAGCAGTTTTGAGTAAACCAGTAGGCCTTAATATCTCTGCGGGGCCCTGTGCAATGCTATACACATACGCCACCAGAAATAAAGACAGAGGCAGTGCAAAAACTATCTGGAGTCCTAGCACGAGAATGTCGGGGTGTGCCTTGCACTCATTGGTTGAGCAGTAAGTCAATTAATTACACCAGGGGGCGGGCACTGGACTTTAAGATGCTGGGCAGTGCAGCCACAGAGAATTAAGCACAGGAAGGAAATGACAGAGAAAGAAAATGCTTCTTGTGTTAAAGTATTACTGTGAAGAAGGAGTGTTTATGTACAGTAGCATGCAAGAATCCCTTGTGTTCTTTGTTTTTATTAATGAAACTACCGTGTTTAAGGCCAAAGTCTCCAGTCCCTCTGATGCAGCCTGTCACACAGCTGGAGACAGGAAGCTGAACAAGGGCTATCCCATAATCCTGCCCAGAAGCTACACGACAACCTCCTATCCAAACCTTCAGTAGTGTCCACTACCACTGCACCACACAAAAACATTACACAGAACCATGATGGACATCAGACAGAGCTCTTCAAACATTTTTTGTGAATGTGATAGATGGACTATAAGGCTGCAGTTATTGTGTTTTATTTTAGTCCTTTCCTACATAACAGGATGTCGGCCTTGTCTTGGAGCAGCCGAATGTGGTTAGAGCTGTTGTTCCCAGGAAAGCATTCCGGATATTACATTTAAATCATCCCCTTGTACGGTATTGTGGGAATCAAGGTCTACTTTTTTAGCGCAGCTCATTTACCCTCTGAACTCAAGGCACCTTAATGATTCTCAATTAACACGTTCCAAACATCCTGGGTTTGTGAGCAACAGAACCGAGAGCACACGCACAGGAAAGCAAGTCATGTCTGATAAAGTTTAGGCAATGTTCGGAACAGCCCCTCATTTCAAGCAAGGAAAACCCTTGGAAATTAAAGATGATTTTTTTCCACAGGCCCGGACAATCAGGAAAGTCTTTTTTTGTCCCTATTTTTAGAACTGGAGTCTTTCTCCGTGGCCTCCCTCCTAAATGCGATTTTGACTGGTCTCCAGCTCTCTCCTCTCTCCATCTGCTCGGTGGATGTGTCCCTTATTCCCTGGCCTCTTGTAACAACAGCAGGCAAAGCTGATCTTGTTTTTGCCAAGAAAGCATTCGTTTGCTAACTTGAGAAACAGAGGCTGCTAAGACTAGCCACTGTAAATAACTTTTTTTTTTCTTTTATACTTTTTCGCCTTTTATGGGCCGGTTCACAGCTGACGGACGAGGGAAAAATTATGGTAAAAAAAGACGGAGTGGGAACGAGCGAGTTTTTTTTCCCCACTTTCCTCCTATTACGTAATGCTGGAAAATGTGGCTGACTGCTGGTTTCAAAGCTCTGCTCAGTTGTTCAGGGTGTAAAAATAAACTATGATGCAATAATTCAGAAGGTGGCATGGTGGCGCAGTGGTCAGCACTGCTGCCTCACAGCGCTGGGGCCCTGGGCTCAGTTTCAGACCTGGGGTGCTGTCTGTGTGGAGTCTGTATGTTCTCCCTGTATTGCTGTATTGATGCTCCAGTTTCCTCCCAAGTGCCAAGACATACTGGTAAGCTGATTGGCTTCTGGGAAAACTGTCCCTGTTGTGCGCACGTGTCAGTGTCTGTATGCTGCTTGCTGGGATAGGCTCTGGCTACCCTGCAACCCAGAGCTGGATGAATCAGTCAGAAAATGGATGGATGGATGGGTGGGTGGAATACTTTGGATCATCTTCCACAGTGTTCGAAGGTGGATTTTTTCAGTTTCAGAGAAAATAAAATCAGGGACAGCTGGGGATGAGCAAGGCAAGCAGAACATTCATTTTGTCGACCTTCAACTCAAGATGGGTGGTTAGCACCTGTCTATGATGCTGCAGGGGATTCGATAAGGAAAAAAAAATGAAGCCTTATAGAAGAGATTAATGAGGAATGACCTGAAGGTTATTTTAAATGCATACTCCAGGAATGCCGTCACACACCTGTATTCCCCATCCACAAGATTCAACTTAAAGGCAACTTCAAACTTTTTTATGTTTTGAAAATACCTTAATCTTAATTATTAAGGTTTTTATCAGCAGTACGTGAGTTTGTAACTTAATATGCAAGAAGTACATGTCTGAAAGCAATACATTATGCATTATAATACATATAAAAATACAACATTTTCTATAAATTTAACAATAAAGTTTGAAATAAATTAATTGTTGAACAAACACTTTACACCTGCGAGTGTCTTGCCTTGACTTAAGTACAGCAATCAGTACTTATGTCTGGGGGGATTATCAAGTGTAACAGCAAATTTAGAAATAGGGTTTGAAGTAAACAGAAATCTTAAAGGACGTTTTGATAAAACTAAAACTGAAGCAGTGCGCATTCTACATTTCCCAAACAAAAAAAAACACACCGAACCCCCCGAAGTCACAAAATCCAAACTAAACCTATTAAACTTCTTTCGAGCTCTCTTACATTTCCATCCTGAAAGATGTGGGTGGTGCTTGCCGGTTTCTTTGCCTTTGCTCTTCATTTGGGGCACAAAAAAAAAAAGGATGAGAAAAGAGCAAGTCTGTCTGGCAGCTGGACACATTTGCTGCTCTGCAAAAGGTTACCCAGCCCCTTTCATGCAAAGCTGAAATGTGTAACATGTCAGACATTAATTCTTCCTCCAAGCGGAGGGGGGGGGGGAGGGAGGGGAATGCCAAGCACATGAATCAGGGTGCTAACTTGGTACTCAGGATCCCTGTCCTCCGATCATCTTCTCAAACAGAGACGGCCAAGTCCAAGGCAAACTCCTTAAACAAAGGGAGCCAGTAGAGCTGCAGTACAGGGAGTCTCTTAGGGAGTACCTGCCCTGTGCCAGCTCCTTAACTCACAGAAGCTGGCACAGTGGTAAAACACGCACACTCGTGCCAGCCTGAAGCGCTGCTTCATGCAGGCACCGTTACAGAGAAACGCACAGGCAGCATGCTTCAATCACTACTGCCGTTTCAACACAGCTGACGCTTTAAATAAAAAAACAAAGTATTCTCTCTAGGCACAATTATGATGTTTTTAGTATTTTCAAAATTTTGCTCTGAACTGTCTTATAGGTTATAACCCTGGGACTCATGTGTTACAGTACTCCAGAAATCTTGTGTGTTCCAAGGAAAAAAAAATGAAGGGAAAATCTTGCACGCTGTTTGAGTACGTCTTTCTTAATATGGTTCAGGACGAGACTCGCGAGATGCGATGTCTGGCTTGTGTTTGCTAAGCCGTTTGGCAGGAGGCGTCTGGGAATGACTCCTGACGTGCTGTCTCATCTGTGCCCTCCGGTTCTTCATTGTACTTTTTATTTGATTAACTGGAGGTGATCCAGTTAATCGCACAGGAATCTTGCATGCCACTGGTTCTCTAGGAATGCTCTTCGCCTCCACTGATGAAGGGTATTGAAATTGGCGGATTACTCAGGAGGTATTGTGGCTTTCCCAGACTCTGTCAGCCCCTTCCTGGAATGCTGTGTGTCTCTCCTCGTATGTATGCTTACAGCGTGTTAATGAGTGCAGAGGAAAGGGAGGAGGCCCCCTGTGTTATTGTTTTAATCTATGAAGTCAATCAAGTACAGCCGCTCCTCAGATGAGCACTCCTACTCTCTGGTCAGATGTCAGTGCAGGCAGCAGACCATCACTTGTCTTCCAGAAGAGTAGGGGGCCAACTGAAGCAAAACTGCATGTCACATGTTCCAGTGTCTTCGAATTTCGGGCAGTTTTGTTGTTCAGCAAGCCTCTTGGGTCTTACTAAAGCAGGACTGCTGTCGGTTATGGAGTTTTGACTTGTGGGTCTCGTGGGCTGAGGTTTTGATTACTTGATTACTTGATTTGACACGCCAGGCACAGCGCTTGAACTGATTTAGCCCTAGTTCCGAAGATAAAGCAGTGAGGTGCTCATCCCATCGAGCGGTTTGTCCCTGCAGAGCAGACAAGGCAGCGCAGTGATCTGTGTAGCAAATCACAGAGCGAAAGGAAGGCCCCGGCCAACAGTCTGAAGCGTGCCGTCTCAGGCACGTGGCTCACGAGGCAGGCAGGAGCTCGCGATAGTGAAAAGCAGCAAGCTTCGCCTCCCAGGCAGCACTCCTACAAAACCAAGCACGACCATCTGGGGCTCTTCATTCAGAAGGGGAACTGGATTTCCAAAGTCGGGATCGCTTTGGAACCCATTCTTGAGGATTAGCTTGCAATCCTATCTGCTATGTGGCATTAATTCACGACTTCCATGAAACAGGTCCGTTCCCTATAAGTAGAGCTTATAGGATCTAAAAAATATAAAACATATAATAAAGGCCAGGAAAAGTGGGTTGTTCCAGTTCCCAGTCTTGAGCCTTTAATCCAAAGCAATACCATCGCCCCCCATCGCCCCCTCATGAATGAATTTAACCCTCCTCCCACGCCTGACTCAAACCATGTACCCTGCCAGCACCATCGTCATCATCATCCAAGCTTTGCGAAGGTGCGGCAGTCCTGAAAGACTCATCTCGGGGCAGAGGTGAGCTCTGTTCTGCCGCCCCCGTCAAGGACTGCCTGATTCATTACTGTCATTTAATCTGACACACAAGCTCCGGCAGAAAATAGAGCAGCCAGTCCAGCCCTGAGAGGGAGTGGCTGCTGATTGTGTCCTGGTGAACACGAGCTTTTTGGATGCTTTTTTTTTTTTTTTGCTGCTGCTGTATTTTAGTTTTCTGGGCTGCAAAAACAACCCCAGCTGGAATCCACACTGTGTCACCTGCCTCCTATTAAGGGAAGAGGTTTGCAAACGCCTGTACTGAGAAACCCTACAAAAGCTCTTAAAGGTCCCACCAAAAAAAGCAAAGAACAAGCTTTGCAAGATACACGGTCAGTCTTCCAAGTTATTTCATGTCATCCCTTGCTTGCTCTGCAGCTGGACCCCTCCAGATGTAGTGTTTAGACAGCAGCAATCTTCTGTATATGGATCTAGAAAGGCTATCACAGATAAACAGTCCTTCTTTCTCAGGCAAACATTGTTAAAAAAGATTCTTCATAAGCCTTCCTGAGCTAGCAGGACTGGATTTGATCCTAGTTTTTGCGGGCTTGGGTCCAGCCTGGACTCCACCATCACAGGCCAAGCCCCATGAATACCACAATCGCAAACAGCCAGGTTGACTGGACTAAGGCAGCTGAAGTGCGCTTTTCAAGGATACAGAAACACTGTCCGCATTGATATGAGCCCACTCTGTGAATTGGTCCAGAACCTTCACCATCCCATGCTGTTCCAGAGTCAAATTTATCTGTGATTGTGCTCTTCTGCCGTACGCTATCCTACATTCCCACTAAATCCAGCTGCCCATTGAGACTAACGTCCAGGAACGCACAGATTAAAGTACAAAAACAAAATTTAGGCAGGGCATTACTTCCCTTTCAAATTCAAAAGTAGAAACTTAAAATAAACTAAGCTACAGAAAGAAATGGCATTACAATTCAAATGAAATTCAATTTGTTCTTGTCCAGAATATGAGTTGACTGCAGCTCTTTCAGACGGTACGCTGCGTTTTACAGGACCATAAAATCCTGCTGTCGCTTTAAAGCTAATGTGTGAATCCAACACTTTCTCAAAGTTATCTAAACTGTTTTCTTTTTAAAAAAGACAGAAGGGAATATGGAACTGTAGTTTGCTACTGCCTGTAAATAGCAATTGATAAGGTGTCAGAAGATAAAATACTAGGCAACATAGTATTTAAAATAAATATAATCCGAATGTAACGACACAGTCCAGATTAGGTTACTAGAGTGCTTTATCTACTAATCAGATCATGACCAGATTTACAACTTCAGCACTGATCCTGAGCTGCTTTCAGCAATATACTTAATTAATGCATCTTAATCAATGCATGGTTAGCATGTGTGTTGTGTTTTGCTTGATAAAAGACTGATCTAAGCAAAAAACAAATAAAACCCTTATATTGAAGGATTCCCACAGGCTCGTAGTTTGTACTTTTAAAGTAAAAACCTGAGCATAGCTCATCACATTTCCGCGAACTGCCTTACACGTAACCTGTACACATACCAGACGAACTCAGACTACTGGCTTGCAGAATCCAATGTGCTGTGTGAGTTACTATTTGATTTATTTTACCAGAAGAGATGTGTAGAGGCGGCAACACAGACGAATAACATTTCAGTCCAGGAGCTGGGTTTCTGTCCTCATGCTTACTGTCAGAGGAAGGAGTGATTGAGATTATTAAACACGATGCCAGAGTCAAAAGTAGCTCAGCTCTGATGTGGAAACTCGGAATGGTTTGTGTCGAAAGCTGTTAGACATTACAGCATGCGAGTCAATAAAGAGAAACAGCACTGGAGCTGAAACCAGTGTCTTTTGAGCTGGTCTTTTTTTCCCCTAAAAGCCTGATCACAGTCTTATTTTCCATTTCTGAAAAAGAAATTGCAAAGCAGGCCCACAGATGGCTTCCATAAGGCTTAAATACAGATTAAGTCACGGATTTCAATGACCTCAGAATAAGAATATGCAACTCCAAAAATACGAACAGGTAACCAAACAAAAGTACACACATCAAGGGCACAATTAATAAAAGGCACTAGTGCAATAGGTAGATTCAGCAATGGCAAAACAACTAGAGTTTAATTAAAGATCTAGTAACTGATATGTCTTCTAAAAAGAGAAAAAAACAGAAGTGTCCATAAGGTTTATTTCCATCCTCATATAAAAATAATACCTACCACTAGCAATCGAATCCTGTTACTACTAACAATATTAACATCTGTAGTACATATTTACTATGTACTATTTCTCTTTCCTAAGGGGTTTGTCATTGGTGTTTTGGAAAAAAACCAAACCCTTAATGTCTCATAATACATTTCATGCAAAAAACAAAACTTACACAACAACATTTAGTGCCATTTAGAAGAAGATATTTATATTTATTTTTCTGATCGTTTTATTCAAAGTGACTTACATTTCCATTGAAATCTACAACTGTAAAGATGTGGGTGAAGTAACTTTCTTAATGGTTCTACAGCAGTATTTCACCTGGGATTCAAACCCACAGCCTCCTAGTTACAGGTCTAGAACCCTCCACACTCCTCCACACTGCTAAAGATAAGCATTTCGGTTGAGCAGAAAACCACATACCAGGCTAACAGTGAAATTATTTTTAGTTGTATTTAAACTAACAGTATAACTAATCTGTCAATATACCATTGGTGCTTTTATAATTTTGAAGCCGCCTAAATGTATTTTACTAAAAAACAATCATACAAGACACTGATCCCGCAGTACCACAGTTCAGGGAAGCCAGCGCCTAACCTAGCAAACAGACTACTGACATACAAAAAAAAACACATTGGCAATTTTCAAAGCAGGCTTATTTAGCATCATGTCTGACTGGGTGAAGTTTAACAGTGAAAACTTGGCAGAGCAAATACAGGATCCTCATTTTTCTACACCAGCTTTGAACCTCTTTTCCTTCCTTTTATCATCGCACCTCGGGGACTGCACACAGCAGCTCCCTTCTTCAGCTCAGACCAACAATTTTCGCTCAAGGTGCTGCAAAACGACTACACCAAGACAGCACCTCTGAGCGTATGATCGTTTTCCTGCTAACTTTAGCTAACACTGAGCTCTGCAGCACACACACCAGGAGAAGTCAGGACGTGCCTTTTGAAAGTCTGCCGGCTCGAATCAGCGCAGCGTTTCTGGTGTCTGTAGCGTCTCACAGTGCTACCCTGACTGGACTGTGAATTTACTTTGTCTTGTAATTATTGTACCTAATGCTTTAGCAGACCTCTAGCACCTATCCTGTTCACACTGGGTGCCAGTGGGCATTTCTGTACATTGCTGCTGAATTCAGACAGCAGGTGGCTTATGCTAAATCTACCCCCAATGACCCCCCCCCCCAATGCAATGCACCAGGAGCGAGCATGGCAACTGACCACGAAGCTCTCGGCGGAGGAGCTGGCTTACCTGGTAGATCATGACTTTGAAGTTGCGCCTCTTGAGCAGCTCCGCTTCGTTGCTCTCCAGCCGCTTGATCTGGCCCGCCTGCTTCTCCAGGTTCTGCCGGACGGTCTTGACGTTGATGCTCACCTTGCGCACCTTCTCCAGCATCTTGTTGACGGTGTTGCTGGTGGTGGTGTGGCTCTTGGCCAGCTTGGTCAGCTCGCTCTGGATGCCCGTCACGGCCCCCTCCATCTCCTGCTGCCGCTGCTCCAGGCTGTTCTGGGTCTGCTGGATCTGGTCCACCGCCCCGATGATCTTGTCCAGCAGGGTCAGGACCATCACCCCGTTCACCTGCTGGTCCGCCTTCGGAGCCAGCTCGTCGCCGGCCGCCTCGTCGTCCGAGAGGTCCGTCAGGGCCACGCGCTCCAGGTCCAGGCTAGAATCGGCCATGGCTGTCGATCTCGGGGCGTGGGGGGGGGGGGGCGCAGAGACAAAATCTACAGGAGCAGCAACCGAGCTTCGAACCGAATCAACCCCTTCTCTCCAGGTGCCACCTGGATTCAAGGTCTTCTTTCCCCTTGGCTTGCCTCCTCTCTTTTTTTCCTTCTCTTTCTTCTCCCTCTCTCTCTCTCTCTTTCCCTCTTTCTCTTCCCTTCTTCTCTTTTCTCCCTCCTGTCTTCTTCACCCTGGGACGCAGGCCAGAGAAACGGCGAGCGGAGAGCTGCTCTCTCACTTACAGCATGTGCGCTCGGGCTCGAATGCCACTGCTGTGCCAAGCCGTCCCTTCAAGCTGATCTTTCTGCACCTTTTTTTTTATTTTTTTTTATTTTTAGCCCCCCCTCCCGGCAGCCCCCATTGGCCGGCTCCACCCCGTAGTGTGAAAAGGCCCCGGCCCCACCTCCCCACCCCCCTCCCTACCCGGAGGGACCCACCCCCTGGGTGGGATGGTTGGAATAGTTCGAGAGGAGATGAGGACTGCTCTGTACATGCAAGCACAGGCACAGCTAAGCGAGGAATGTGCAGCCAGAGCTCCGATCATTTTTTCCAAAGCGTTTTTTCCCCCCCTTTCCCAGGACATTGAAATTAAACTGAGAGAGAGATGAGGAAAGGCGTAAACTGTTGAAACAGCTAGGGGAGTGGGGTGCGATGGGGGGGGGGGGGCGGCTGCTTGGTTGAGGGGGGATGTGAGATGTGAGCGCACTGGCGAAAGGGTCTCCCTGCCCCTCTCTGAGCTTCCACGCTGCAGAAAGAGGCGGAGAGGCAGGGACAGAGACGTGGGATATCCATCCTCATCGAGCGGCCCTAACCTCAGCAGTTTCGGATGTTGGCTGTGGTGCTCGCCCATTGTTTTCGCGAGTACAAAGGGAAGGATCTCTTTAGAAAGGCGCGGGGCATTCATCGGCAAGGTCACATGAGTGAGCCGGGTGACCACAGGTTTATCCTGCCACAGAGCAGGCTGGGCGTTGAGCTCGGCTGCGTTCGGGGAAAACATTTTTGGCCACAACTCCGAGGAGCAAATTCCTCCCCGTGTACTGGAATAAAGAGCTCTGGGGCCCAGGAAAGAGTTAACCGCTCCAAGAGCACACACAGCACGAAAAACTCCTTAACCTCCTCCACGGCCTCCCCATCCTGGCCCTGCTGACCTGCGGTTCGCCTGCGTTCAGCTGAGCGGTCTGTTAACCCAGCCCTTTTCTCAACTGATTCTAGATGATTGATTGCAACTGTGATATTTGGTTCTTGCTGTGGCTCGTCTTGCAGGGTGCTGGTTGGTGGCTGAGGAGGGACTGGGTTCAAATCCCTGGGCCTCCCCAAAACACCAAACATTCATTCCTCATTACTGCATCTTATTAGCAGCTTGAAAGCTGCAACTGAAAATGCCGATGCACATCTAATTAAAGAAATTATAATATTTATCAAAGCTACCAGACACCGAGGTCACCAAAACTGGACTAGAAAGCCCTGACATAGGTGCATAACTCAAAAACACGTTTTTTTTAATTTTTACTAACGGAGATAAACAGCACTGAGGCAGCAGCGTCTTAGCTGCTTTTTTTCAAGCCCCGCACACCGCTACACTGACTACAAGCCGACTTGTCTGCGCAGATGTTATTCTTCAGATGGCCACCAGATGGCGTTTTCTTTCCGAACCTGCGGTCTTTTTCTCTTGCGGCGGGGGAGGGACGCAGCACGGCGTCCATTTAGCGGTGTGACAGACAGGTGCCGGCCCATTCAGCAACGAATGAACCCAGAATGGGTCAGAGGCGATTGCCGATTCAGTTTTGTTTTCTTCTCGTTTGCCCCAATATTGTGGCCTTTCACATGAAGCCAGCTGCAGGGCGCTTCTAAATATACTTCTGTTTAATTACAGCATCAGTGTCAGATTCTTCACAAAGCTGTCTGTAGCTTGCCAAAGCACACATCAGACACAAGGAGCAAACTCGTAAAAAATCTCAGTGTCTCCCTGCTGAAGACTACAGCACTTTTAAACACATACTGACACCATATTATTAACCCTATAGTTCATATATATATAATAATATACCTGATTATAATAATAATTCCTTACACTTTTCTGGACACTCCACTCAAAGCACTATACGGGTAATGGGGACTCACCCTCCACCACCAGTGTGTAGCTAGTAGTGGTGAAGGGGAGACCCCATTACCCGTATAGTGCTTTGAGTGGAAACCAGGTAAGTGTTGTATTAGTGCAAGGATTAATGTTTTAACAAGCTCGATCAGCTCATTACTGCCTTAATGGAACCAATGGATCCAGTTAAGTAAAGAGCTCAGCTGGAAAACCAGCAGGCATGTTGGTCCCCAGAATTGCTGCTTCATCTCTCAAGGATCAGAGCTCTCCTAACTGAACAGGTTTTCTTGATTGATTTCTCAGCGGCTCACAGGTGTTACCAATCTTTTAAAACAGCTGACAAGATGGTGGGGGAGGGGGACTACCTCCAGACCAGTTCGTAATAACTGAATCTTCACAGGCTATGGTCTCCTCTGTTTTCCTTCATGCTGACTGTCAAACAAGTTTTCTCTGAAAACAGTTGTGTGAATGTCATTCATTTACAGACGCTCACTCATGTTTGGCTAAATGCACGCGTATTTATAAGAACGAGAAAAAATAAGCAGAAAGTCTGCACCCCGTAAAGTGCTTCGCTTTTTGCCAATGTAAGTAGCCAGTACCTCAAATAAAACTACAAATAATATATCGGTACAAATTACTAAGGTGCAACTCCACTGGTTTCAGATTGGACCAAATCCTCATCCTCAAAGGTAGCAGTGGTTAAAACGCTCAATAAGTTTTGCATTTTTTGATGTGCTTTTCTCATTTTGAGAATAACATTGTACTTAAAACCCAAGACGTGTTTAAATATGCAGTTTAACGATATGGAAATACTGTACCTTATCGGCCAGCGACAGGCATAATCAGCCCAGCGCTACGACTGTCCTCCAGCGGAGCGCCAGCCCCCCCCTCACGTGATCAGAGTCAACGCGTTCGTGACGTCAGGCCGTGCGGGCGAAGAGGCTGATCAGCTGATGTTTCCTGGAGAAGGAGGTCGGAAAGCTTCAATTACAGTAGGAAATTGACTTATTATTGTTTATATTTCTCACCTCAGTAGATTAAATGGCTCTTAAGTCTTCGCTTTGTTATTATGTTTGAAAATACGGTGCCATGTGAATTTTTAATTACGCTTTTTTTTCTTGCTCCGATCTTAGGTCAAAGGTACGGCGGTAAATAAGGTGTAAATGCTACTTTGTACCGTAATCATTCACAACCCGATCTTAGTATGTACAAGCTGTGTGTTTTTATCATATATACCTTTGATTTTAACTACTGTTTTTGTGAAAGCTCTTATTTCCATAGGTGTTGTGTTCTCTTGTTATGAAATCATCACCCACATTATCTAGATGTAATCATCCAACCTACGCCTCAGGGAAAAAAAAGAAATACTTTACTTGCTGCATCGTTTACTTAAGTACAATTTGCCCTTTTCCACTTCACTTGAATGAAGAAATAGTCAAGTGAGCCCATTCATTTAAACAAAACACGATCGTTCATGTACCAACTTCATATAGCGAGATTCTCGGAATCTCTTAAAAAAATTCTTAAAAGAACAGTTTTTATTTAGTTTAGCACGGAGATTATGGACTATGGCGTTAGGAAACCTTGTCTTTCATTCATACAGTGGTTGCATTTGGGATATTAAGGTGCAGAACCAGGTACTAGTGCTGTATGCTATTAACGTGTTTCCTAGCTGACAAGAAACACGTTTGAATAATACTGTATTTCACCATTTTGAAAAAAAAACGGGATCTAAAATTATACCCTCATGTCGCTTGGCCCACTTTTATTGAGGCTATTGAGAATGACGTGCTTTAAAACCGTAGAAGTGACACACTATTGTAATGGCGCCCTTGACTGCTTTAAAAAACGCCAGTGCTGCAGAAACGCCAGCGCATTGAAACCTATTGGGTTACACGGATTGAATTGCTGCCGTCCTTGTGTATTATAATAGAGGACTCATTCTGTTTCAATCTTGTTTGTTTGATGCACTAACCGCCTAACTGGACGTGTGGGGTGAGCTTGTCATTTGGTTTAAACGGCGATTCAATTTAATTTCTTCCTGTCTCCTTACCCTAGACGTCAATTCACCCGGCCCCTTTAGGTCGGCTTTGCATGATCTAAAACCACCATGTTCTCGTACAGCAACATCTGCGTCCATAATAATATTTCCTTGGCAGTAATATACACCGACCTGAAGGGGCGATTCGTAGAAAAACAAGCAGTGACTATTTTAAGATGTCTTTTTTATTTGTGGATAATGCGGTGTCTCAGTTGATTACTGTAATCAAGTCTTGCTGTGAAGCCGAGAGGCTGTTTTCAGCTGTTGCCTCTGTGCCTCAATAATTTGGAATCCATTGCGTGATGACATAAGAATGATCCACTTGTTCGGCTTTTGCTCTTGACTGCCTTAAATGAAACACTGCAGTAATAGGCTGTTGTTGGTTCAGATTATAGAGACGTGCCGGGGTTTGAAGCCTTCATCTCGCTCGTGCCGAGACTGGTACCCTCATAGTCACGTGGTCTGTAATTCCTTAAGCCTCCGGGGTGGCTGTGCACTGTTGCACACTCTTGCACAATGGTGCTCTCTGCGATGAGCAGCAGCGGGTGAATGCGTGCAGACGCCCTTCACGAGGGGCCTGGGTGTTCATAACCTCCCCCCAAGCAGATGCGTTACATTCGTAGCTCACAGTAGGAGAGCCGCTGTCGTCCTAGATGAGGTCAGGATACGATGCAGTACTAGAAGTGCCGCGTTTCCTAATGTTCGGGCACCTCATCAGTTTGCAGCAGATCTCCTGCCTGGCTCCCGGCCTCCAAGGGGACTGAGTTTTTTCGCTTGAGATCAGTTAGCTTTTAGCAATCAAAATGCACAGGATAGGTCCAATGTTGTCTTCTGGCTTGTACCTGTTCCTGTGCTCGCAGCCTTTGACAGACCCAGGAGAAGCTAAACAAAGCAGCCCATAGACTGTCAGCCCCACCTGCACTTAATTTTAAGCAACTGAGGTACTTCAGTGATTTTTGATCAGGGGTGCTAGAACAGATCTGGCCAGCTGAAGGTAAAGGTTAAGAACTACTGCTTTAAACAAACTAGTGCAATGCAGAATGTGGCTTCCTCTACGAAGGCCTAGATCCTTTCACTTTTACTTCCCTGTAGCCTCAAAACCCTCTGAATTTGTTCTCAGTGGCTCTGAGATGCCACTGCCTTCTTCAATAGATGTCCTTTGGTCACTGAGTGAAAGATGCCATACTCGGGCAGCTTTGACCTGCCTGTGTGGTGATATGCACAGGTGAGTGTGGTGTTTGGGAATGACAGCAAGGGGATGTAATCTTCATGTGGATTCAGAGGTCTGAACTGAGCAGTCCTTCCTTGTAGCAGCTCAGCAGGGACTCTGCTGTGGCCAAACGCATGAATGACAGGCGGTGTTGGGAGGGATACAGAATTCTCTGCCACACAGGATGGGGCGGGCAGTGTGCTTGTGTTTTTGTGCTTTAAGTATGTGCCCGTTCACCACACCGTGACTCTGTTTACCCTTCTGCCTGGAGGATTTTCAAAGGTTTGGATCCTCCTTTTATTAAGATGAGGCTTTTCAAGGGCACACAAAAAAGGTCATCGCTCTAGCTGTGCTACCTGGGCTTTCCTGTGCTTGCTGTTCCAGTCACGCCATGACTGGAGCCCCACCTTGAATGACTCAGGCATCATGAAAAACACGAAAGGATTGCTTCCGTTCCTCATCCGTCTACACTCTTTCGATGCTGGGAGACTCCTTGACTGGTCCATGTAGCCGTCTCTAAGAATTTTCTTGGCATATAAGACTTCATCAGGGCTGAGCCAGTTTTCACGGCATCTCTTTCTGCAATAGCCAGCAGCCTGTTCATATTCTTGAAGTTTCACCAGCTCGCTTAGAAGAGATACAATTAGATGCTGTTGTCATAACTCCAGAGGTCTTGGAAAATATCGAGAATTTCACACCTCTAAGTGGACCAGAACATCTTGGACAGAACCTATACTTATGGTTTTCTTTCTCATGAGATATACTTGAACATATTTTGTGTTTACAACTGTTTGTCAGTGCTCAGGTCAGGTCACAGGGGATGTACACAGTGGTTTAAAGAGTAGCTAGATCCTGTTATGCATAAAGCTGGATCTTAGTGTTTCATTCTGGAACTGGAGATCTTTTATTAGTTTGCTCTGTGCTGTTAACCCTAGCTCCTAATAGGTTAATATGCTTGTTTGCATGTGCACTAAGTTTTCCGTGTGGATTTGTCCCTCTTTTTTGATCGATGTAATCATACCAGGCTGTATAATGAAGCCCCCATTGGTGTTCATTTCTTGCCAGGTTTGCTAATAACAAGCTTTGCTGTGGTTCAGGTCATTTGGGGTTTTATAAAAGCAAGTTTTGGTTCCTGTTGGTCTGGGTAGGAAAGCTGTCATTGGTAAGCTGGGCTGTCTTTTCTCTTTAGGGCCTGAGAAGACCTGTGGTGTGATCATGGTAAATACGTCTTAGAGAGCACAGTTCTTGCAGTCCGAATCTATTTAAATGGGACCTGGAAGCTCCAGTGATTTTGTAGAACAGGATACGTTACTGGTATTGTTGTGTGCTTGCTAGATATATGCATTCAGGACAAAACAGACTGCCCATTTTCACACAAAGTGCAGCTTGTTTTGCAATGATAAAATGGATTGCTCAGCACATTTTCTGTCCTCCTAACCAGTGCTGTATTTCTGTGCTCTAGCAGCTAGGACAGCAGCAGGGCAAGAAGACGTCGGTTCTTATTCCCCACTGGGCCTGATTCGCCAGCCCCTGTGCCGCGATGGGGGAGCTGTTCAGAAGCGAGGAGATGACCCTGGCCCAGCTCTTCCTCCAGTCGGAAGCTGCGTACTGTTGCGTCAGTGAGCTGGGGGAGCTGGGAATGGTCCAGTTCCGCGACGTGAGTCCCTTTGTGTGCCTGTTTTTCATGTGAAGTAAAATCGCCACCTGTCGCGCGACGGTGTGCCATGAGTCTGTCCTGCTCTGCCCTGGTTATGAGCCTCAGTGATGAAACTGGAACTTCTCTCAGACCTTTGTGCTGTCTATCACCCTCGAACCCCTGGCTGGGTCTCGACAGGCCCCGTTAAGAAAACGCTATGTGCTGCGGTTGCCACGCTCCCGAAGTCGGAGAGCTAAATCCTGTCAAACGCATTCCAATATTTTAAGAAGATAAAGGAGAAAATCAGGAGTGGGAGCTAAATAAAGGACACTGGGGAGGGGTTATTAGACCCCCAGATAGATTGTCAGATAGAAAACGTGTGGCTATGCTGTCATAGGTCTTGCAGTACCAAAATGCAACCTAGTTGTACTGCTTGTATCAGAAGGAATAAGTGGCAGAAAGCTGCTAATTCCTTCTGAGGGTCTTCTGAGGATAAGGCAGCTAGGAGTCTGTTCCAGAATCTCAGGGCCCAAGACAGAACTACACCCTGGATGGGACAAGGCAGGACTGGCGTACGAGCACTGACAATTTAGAGACAGTGGTTAACCTGACCAGGTTCTTTATAGAAGGGGTGAGGATAATTAGGGCATGTGGTAAAAACCCGCTTGAGCATGCATACTCCACACAGAAGGTACTCCAGCCAGAAATCGAACCCCCGACCAGGACAGCGATGCCATCATGCTGCTGAGGGGTTTCACAAATTAGCGAAGCTTTTGGAAGTGAAAATATTTTTTTTTTCGCCTGCAGCTCAACCCGGACGTGAATGTGTTCCAGAGGAAGTTCGTCAATGAAGTGAGGCGATGCGAGGAGATGGACCGCAAACTCCGTGAGTGTCCTTTCGAGACCTTAAGCCCCTTCCCTTCCCGAAACTGTATACGGGACTTCTTCCATGCCAGTGGTGCATACTGGCGTACAGTATATGGGATTTCTTCTGTCCCAGTTTCCTTGTTGGTTTGTGGAGCCGGTTTTGTTTGGGCCTTGGCTGCGTCTCGAATGGGGTAGGAATGAGCGAGTGAGTCTCCCCTTCAGGTGCCTTTTGGAGTTTCCCTTGCTGAGCAAAACAGAGAGAATTCAAGCAGCACTGCACAATGTTCTTACTCTTCTTGCAGTGCCCTGCAGTTGCAGTCACACAGTCTCTGAAACGTGGTCATTTCCCAATTTCTAGCTGTGCTTGTGCTGGCTTCTTTCCTTCCTCAAGCAAACTGGCCTGCATTCATAAAGACCCCAGCCTGGATTCTGCTGTTGTGTGTTTGGTGTATCTGGTGTGCGATTGCGGTCGCGGTGCCAGGTGTACATGCCCAGGATTTGACTGAAACGCACGTGTTTTTTTAGGGTTTGTGGAAAAGGAGATAAAGAAAGCCAACATTCCGATCATGGATACCGGGGAGAATCCGGAGGTGCCCTTTCCTCGGGACATGATCGATTTGGAGGTAATGCTGCAGCCCTGGAGGAAGCTGGAGAGAAGGGGTTGAGCTCTGATTTTAGCCGGGCCGTTCTGCCGAGCTCCGTTTGTCCTGACGGTTTCCCCCCCGCCTCCCGCTCGCAGGCCACCTTCGAGAAGCTGGAGAACGAGCTGAAGGAGATCAACACCAACCAGGAGGCCCTGAAGAAGAACTTCCTGGAGCTGACGGAGCTCAAGCACATCCTGCGCCGCACGCAGCAGTTCTTCGACGAGGTCAGGAAGTTCGTTGGCCCCTCTGGAAGGCGTTCCCACCGCCATCATGACAGAGCCACGCTTCTGCCATCGCCATAGTCTGTGCCTAGACATGAGCCAAGTCCTATCCTAGCGCACAGGCAGTGCAAATATGTAGAAAGTGCAGATCCCTGTGTCGGAGGTGACTTAACAGTACAGCAGAACTGGTGAATGATTAATTTCATTACCAGTGCAATTGAGTAAAGGGCTGCTCTTTACCCTGTGGAAAAGCTATTTAATCTGCTTCTTTATCTCTTTAGGAGCTGTTAGGCAGTCAGATTGAAGTAAATAAGTCAACTGCATGTGGTGCTTTACCAACAATCATTGCCTTTCAGACGCTCGGTGGGGTTATAGAGCCCAGGGGAAGGTTCTTAGGGCTCCCCCTCTGGCCGGGCCTGGGTTGTGCACACTGTAGCTCAGCATTCGCTCATTCCCAGTTACGGGGGGGCCTTCGATGGTTTTGTTTTGGTGGGAGCCTGGGGGGGGTGTCTTGCGATCAGTCTTCTGTGTATCTTCATTTCTGATTCTCAAACAACAAACCGAAGTCTGGGGTTTAAGCCCGGTCATATTGTGAAAGGGGCTTTGAGATTTCCCCGGGCTTGGTGTTTAGCATGTTTTAAAAAATGATTTGACATCAGATTTTTTTTTCCCCCGTGGTGAGGGGTAGGGGTGACAGTAGCAGGGATTAAGACATCTAATGATATTTGTCCTTTTCCCAGTCTTCTGTGTGTTGTAATGTCTGAGAGAGCAGTAGGCACTAAGAGTGGAGGTCAGGGCGCGTCCTGCAACTGAGAGCAAGCGAACACGCTGCCCCCATCCCCTGAGCAGAAGACTGGGAAAGTAGCTGTTAATGGCATGCGGTTTCCTCCTCCTCCCACAACTCCTCCTTTCCTTCTCTCTCTCCTCCCTGCCCTCTGTCTCAGCACTCCGCTCTGGGCTCTCCTCTTCTCCATGCTTGGTGTGTCCGGGTTGAATTTTTCTTGCTGATGAATGAAATGGGATTGACCTCTGATCACGTCTGAGATCACCTGCAACTTTAATCATTAAGTAAACTTGTTCGTCCTGAAAATCATCTCTTTTGTGCCAACAAATGTGAGAATCATTTTACACTGGAAAAGCACACAATATGGTATTAGATATTTGATGCTATTCGATATTGAATGCCTTCACTGCATATATTGATACAGGCTGATGGATTGTGTAGTTGTTCCCCTTCTTTGTAGATCTATTTGTCTTTAACTATGCTTTCTTCTCAAGAGTTCGTTGCTAAATCACTTTGCAATTCGAAACAGGGTCTGCAAGGTTGTGCATTTTGCATATGCAGTTCGCAAATGTTTTCCGATAGAACCTGAAATGGATCCAACACCAGTTTCAGTTTCTATTGCTAGTCTTTGACAGGACTTTTGCTGTTTGCTGAAATTGAAAAGGATCTGTTTTTCCCTGTAGTATTCAGAGCTGTTTAATGAGGGGTTTTGTCGGTGACTGCTGTTCCTTAATTTAGGACGGCAGTAGGTTTCTCAAACCCCTTATTTCAAAATGTGTGCATATTCTTAACTCTCTATTTCCTTGTTTGTGCTCAAACCCGTATTGCCTTTCAAAGATGTTATGTACAGATTCCACATTTTTTTTATTCTAAAAATGCAAATATCATGCAATCACTGCAGGTTCACACTTAGTGCACGTGTGCATATTTCAAAACCTTTACACATCTGTGGCCTCTACTGCAATATTTGTCAAGAGCAAAGAAAAACAAAGGAAACTACGATGTAAAGAATGAAATTGATGTTTTTTTCCTTGTGGGTGGGAGAAGTGTCTTCTTAATAGTTGGCAGCATGGGCTGTCCTGGCTAGCCTTGAGCAATTTACTGGTTCTTTCCAGCAAACCGAAACTGGACAAACGACAAACAGCAGGCTCGAGGCCCTAGCCTTGATGCTGGGTTCTGTCCTCGTTTGTACGACTTTTTCATTTGATATTTGTGTGCATGGCTGGTTGCGTTCTTGTACTAACAATCTCCTCTGAACCGCGTTTTTATTCTTTATTTCTCCCAAATCTCTTCTCTTCATCCCTTCATGGCTTCTGTCTTCCAGCTGTCTCTTTCTCCTCTCATTCCCACTCCTGGTTCCTGCGGCCGCATGTCACTAACGAGCTTCATTAGCTATTAATTGGTTTGTGAATTCAGGCTGAATTGCATCATCATCATCAGCAGATGGCGGACCCCGAGCTGCTGGAGGAGTCGTCCTCTCTGCTGGACCCGAGCGAGGTGGGCAGGGGAGCCCCCCTGAGGCTGGGGTGAGTACACAGGTGTAGGCCCACCCATCCCCCACCACCAGACACCTGTCCCTCAGTGCCCTCTGCCAGCCTGCATGGACTGGGCACCTCCTGCGTGATCTCCAGACTGGGAGTTTCCAAAACCAGTATGTTGCTGGCAGGCATATACAGAGCCCTGTCCTGAAATAAAATGTGCAGCAGCCTGGACATAGCAAATACATCTGTGGCACAGCCAAAAGCACAAAACAGAGCAGACTCCAACATAGCGGGATTTATTACTCAGGCTTTGTGCGATGTGCAAGGTCTGACACAGATGCTCATTTTATGACCACACTCTTGATATAGAGCACAGTTATTGTCATGTAGCTTTTGTACAACAATATTGTAGGGCATAGACACTTCTATCTATACCGAAGAAGAATTCCGCCAGTATTATTCTGTTGCTGTAATTTGAAATCCATGTGTATTTGTTGGTTTAAGTGAAACTGGTATACCAGATGCCTCAGTTATGTTTTTTTTGTTACCCTGCTTGCATGCAAGTGAAAACTGACATGCAGACATAGTGGGATGAATTGCAGTTTCCAGTAGTGGACATTTCACTGCAGGGCAGCAGCTCTGCCAAATGAAGCAGAGGATCAGGCACTGCCTTTCTGACTATTTTGTTCAGCACTTAGCAACCAGAATGCAGTCCCAGCTGAGCTGCAGAGCATCCGAGTTATTTACAGAGCCCGAGACCTGCAGCTGGTGTGTTCGAATATCAAAGGTTACACACAGTGGAGTCTTAGCACACACTGCACAATTGCAGCGGGCATCAATTTCCAGCCGATCGTATTTTATAGGGGCCCAGGATTTGGTCACTTAACAGCAGATCAATGGGAATGCAGGCACACTTATTCCAGGCTGGCTCGGGGACCAATATCCTGAAACCTCTGCCGCCGGACCGATACATCACCAGAAAAACAGATCGATGGACACAGAGACAAATTGCTGAGCAGCTTATGCTGTGCAAATGCAGCGCCTGCTTTTCTTTTTCAATGCCACCCAACGCACGGCAGTCCAGCTGAAGCTCGTGCAGAAAAGGGCTTCAGACAGCACTTGCAGATGGATTTAACAACATTGGCCTAACGCTAGTATTGTGCGGTTTTTTTTTTTACATCAAACCAAATCATTGTAAGGTGCTTTCCAAAAAAGGGGAAGGCGGTGTTTCATGTGCCTGGACTGCTAATCTCCATTAATTCCTCAAATTATATTGAGATCCCTCAGATCATGTTTTGCATGGTGTTCCATGGGCGCCTGCCAGTTCAGTTTATAAAAGGATCCCAAATGCATCAAACCTTGGAAACTGCATTTGGGCCCTTGAAACATGGAGACATGCGTTTTTCTTAGCCTTGGGTTTCTCATTAATCCTTTGAGAACAGTCAAAGGTTATTTAAAAAAAAAGAACAGTCTGTGCCAAGATTTCACTGCAATACCCTGTGGGGACTTTGGGGGGAAAAAAACAGCTGTTGGGGGGGAAAAACAGCATTTTATTCTTCTTATTCATTCGTCTGCCACTTTTATCCCAAGTGACTTGCAGATGTTACAATTATCGTTTTTTTCCCATTGTGCACATTTTGATCACGTGTACAGCTGGCGCAATCTGAGGAGCGGATCGTGCTCAAGGGCACAGCAACTGTGTCCCCACCTGGGATTTGAACCTGTGACCACAGCCCTAACCAGAGTTTCTCACTGCTCCCCTTTAGCTGCTGTTAGTGGATTTATGGCAGTGATCCTCACCTCAGCTCCTGGAGAGCCACAGCTCTGCAGAGGTTATAGGAACCTCCAGCCCCTCCGTGACGAAAGGCCTGAAACAGTGGTAGTTAGAGCCAATGATTGATTTACTTGAAGCCATTAGGAGTTCAAGTTGAAATGAAAACCAGATATTGTCGTGGCACTTTGGGACAAGTTCTCGGCACAGAGCTAATTTTAAGATAAGATCACTTCTTTTATTGGCCACAAACAATTTCTTGTATTTAGGAATTTCTTTTCACATATCCCAGCTTGCTCTCCATGAGACACACAGACAGGGAGAGAAGCTGGGGGTCAGAGCGCAGGGTCGGCCATTTATACGGCACCCCTGGAGCAGCTGGGGTGAAGGGCCTTGCTCAGGGGCCCAACGGAGTAGGATTCCTCTGCCGGCCACAGGATACGAACCGGCAACCTTCCAGCCACAGAGCCACCACTCCGCCCCCCTTTTTTTAAAGATAAATTTTGAATCTGGTTTGCTCCAGAGAAGCGTTTTTGCTCGAGCTTGAAGTGTGTAGTAAAAGACGTGGTGTTGCTTGTTTGGGATTTGGATCAGAAGGCCTTGAGTTCTCTGTGTGGTGCCTGACCCACCCCCCCCCGCCCTGCCCCCTCACCGGCTGCGTGTCGCCGCACAGGTTCGTCGCCGGGGTGATCGGCCGGGAGCGAATCCCCATGTTTGAGCGCATGCTGTGGAGGGTGTGCCGAGGGAACGTGTTCCTGCGGCAGGCGGAAATCGAGGATCCCCTGGAGGATCCGGCCACGGTCAGTATCCGGGTTCGGGGGCGGCGGGGTTGGACGTGACTGGGAGAGTGGGTGGAAGTACAGCTTGTCTTACTGGGTCACTTACGGTGAAGCGGTCAGTAACTGGGGGCGAACGGCCATGAACACAGTCTTGCTTGAGGGTGAGGGGCGCTCACGTGGGCTGACCCCTTGGCAGCAGTCCTGGTCTTTCTTGACGGGCCACATTCGGGGGGGGTTGTGACTGAGGGGCCACAGAATTGCACCCCTGGCTCCTCGGGCAAACCAAGACAGCCCGTGTCTGGACCTGCAGTTCCTCTCCTACTGAGCCAGATTACTGTGCCCACAATGCGTGTCCAACCTGTCTCAGGTCAGCCTTAACCCAGCTCACGTTCCCAGTCAGCAGGTGAATAGTCCTGGAGACTTCCTCTTTCTCAGACAATGTGAGCTTTTGCTTTGCAGGAAATGCTTGCAGCTGAAAAACACATTTCAGCAATTTCTGTTGACACCTTTGTTGTCAGCGGGTGTGAAGAACAGATATGGTCTCAGAAGGTGATTTCCACTGTTGAATGTTTTAAAATGCACAGTGTGGTTTTATACCTTTATATATCAGTACCTTTCAGCTATACTGCTGCTTTGATCCTTTTCTTGTTTTATTTTTGTAGGTGTTCTTATAAACAGCTTGTTTTGGTTTCTCTCTTGTCTCTTTGAAAATACGGTTGATTCTGACTGTCAAATGCGGTTCAGAGAGCATGATTAGATGACAGATATCATTCCCAGGAATGAGAAGGGCATTCCATCACGTGGACAAGCACAAAAAAGTATTTGCATGCCCCCAATTATCACCTACATCTACCCCATGATATGTAGCTGTGGAATTGTTTTTTAAAAACAAATTTTTGGTCACAGAGGTGCGTTTTCAGACTGTTAAAAATAGTTTTCCTTGGAGACTTGGTGTTACTGCATTAAGCTGTAGAAAAAGTGTAACATTTGAAAATGACTTGTCTGAGTTGGTATCAATAAATGTGGGTGAATTCGGTTCCACCTTTTTAACACTGTGCAACCCTTCTGTTCCCACAGGGAGACCAGGTGCACAAGTCCGTGTTCATCATCTTCTTTCAAGGTGACCAGCTGAAAAACCGGGTCAAGAAGATATGTGAAGGGTAAGTGCAAAAGCAGGCCAAGACCATCTCTTTTGGATTCCTGAGTTATTTCTTTT
Source organism: Atractosteus spatula (assembly GCF_055471065.1). NCBI lineage: Eukaryota > Metazoa > Chordata > Actinopteri > Semionotiformes > Lepisosteidae > Atractosteus > Atractosteus spatula. The sequence goes on along the minus strand of NC_142731.1, from coordinate 5,135,394 downwards.
CTAAAACAGAGGGCTGGCTTTATAGAGTAAAGTGCAGTTATCTTGAGAGCAGTCTTCCAAACTGCATTGCCTTATTTATTTCCATCCACAGAAAGGCAAGGGTTAAGACTCCTGCAGACTAAATGCCTTCAGAAAATGTGACCTAATTAGCCTCTGCTGTTTCTTCTAATCGAAGAGATTGTGCCTTGTTTATTTGACAAATCCGTTTAATTTAGAAAAATCTGGCGAACTGAAAGTTATCCCATTAAACTGATAGGCTTTCAGTCCATGTGAAAGACTTGAGGTTCGTTTGCTTATACAAAACAACATGTTTTAAAAACTCACTGAGGTTTAAACTCGCTTTGCTTACTCAGCGAAGGCGTCCGCCTGAGCAGTGGTTGAGCTCTGCGGTCAGGGGTTCGAGCCTGGGTCGTGTCACTAGCCGACTATGACTGGAATCCCCCAGAGTGTGTACTGCCGAGGGTGGGGTGAGATTAGTCTTCTGGCTCAGAGTGGCACAGCGCCCACTACAGGCTCCTGGGCTCTAGTGAATAGACACTTTTCCAGTCAAGTGCTGAATTTCCAGCATGAGGCTCTCGTTGGCTGTGATGCAGTAACTCAGTGGTGAGAGGGATCTCAAGCTCCCCTGAGCACCGCTGCGAGCCAACAGGAGAAAAAACCCCACTGGCTGTTCCAGGCAAGGTGACTGTAACCAAAATAACCACCTAAATAATCTCTCTCCATACTTCCTTCATAAAAAGCCACCGTTCTGCTTTGCACTAGCTGTGCTGATCGCTGTGTTTCAGATTCCGGGCGTCCCTGTACCCCTGTCCCGAGACGCCGCAGGAGAGAAAGGAGATGGCCGCCGGGGTCAACACCCGGATCGACGATCTTCAGATGGTACGGAAGTGGGATCTTGATGGTGCGATGAAAGCCCTGGTCCTCAAGGATAGAGGAATCCATTTCTCCAGTAACTGGTTCCGGGAACACGGCAGCTCTTGGAAAACGCAGTAATTGCTAATAGTGTGTCGCAAATAACGTGTGTGAGACCTGCCCTTTCTAAGCCGACGTTAGCACGCAGAAGGAGTTCTGCAAAATGAGGATCTCATCCAGTCCTTTCTTGATAGAAGCTAGGAAATTGGCTTCCACAATACGTCTGGGTAGCTTGTTCCAGCCTCACACAGCCACTTGGGTAAAAACATGCCTCCTGTTTTCAGTTTTTAAACACACCTCCGGCTCGTGCCCTCTGCTGCATGTTTCACTGTTCATCCTGAAGAAATCTTGATGGGTTGATGCTGTCGGGGCCTTTGTGGATTTGGAATGCTTGCATCGGGTCCCCATGTAGTCTTTTCCTTTCGAGACTAAGAAGATCCAGTCCTTCCAGTCTGTGAGTGCAGGGCATTCCCTGAAGCCCCAGAATGTATCTGGTTCTTTGGGCCAAACACAGAGCAGCAGTATTGCTGTTTTTTTATCACACGGCGCCCAAACATCCTAAACGAGGCCGTGCTTTGTGGGAGCTGCGGGCGGCACAGTCAGTTTGCACAGATGACAGATCTCCTGCGATTCTGCCGGTCTATCAGCCTCCGTGGTTTGTGACCTCATGTTGTGTGACAAGCCAGGCTCAGCAGTTTTGCAGGCTGCTTGCAGGGGGCTGTGTTGTTGTGCTGTTCATTTGTGGTTTGTATGTTCATTTCACAACTTCAGTCCATTTCCCCCAACAATTCAGTTTATTCCTTTTATCCACCCCGAGAGATCTTTTCTGTTTTTTTTTCCTGTTGTAATAAGTCACTGCACTTCACTCGTGCCTGCAGGGGTTGTCCATTCTAGATGCTCACTTGCTAGGTAATTGATTCTGGACTCTCACTTTCTCCGTCGTTCTTTCTGGAAGCTCGCTTTCTAGATGATTCATTCTAGCCACAGTATTCAAGCCCTGCCCATTTCCCTGATTTCTCTTCGCGTTCTGATCATCCCGAGGAAACAGGCATTTTCCTTAAGACGAAACCAGGCAATATGAGAGCTGTGTTTTTCAAAAAGCTTTCAAAAGTGGAAACTTTAAGAACTGCCCCCCCCCCCCCACCACCACCACCACCACCTCTGTGCACAACTTTGCCGTCCAGCGCTCTGCAGAAAGAGCCGGAAACTCCAGTTTTGAGAAGCGAACATTGTTGAAGGCACCTGTTGCTGGGCCTCAGTGCTAAAGATAATTTTCCCCCTTGTCATTATGTAAGCCCCCTGCCAAAGCACTCACTGAAGTCCCCTCTAGCAAAGCCATATGGGAAGGCAGATAACTTTATCTACATCCAACATCTGCGCTATGCAGCGATAGGGAGGGGCACGCTTCTGGTCAGTGAGTCAGACCTATTGTTAACGAACCTCAGCAGGGAGGGTGAAGACAACTGTTAATTCCATCCTCTTTTCTGCATAATTTTACTTCTTGCAATGTGTGCCCTTGTGTTTTGCAGCATAAGTGAAAGGGGCTCCTTGAGGCTGTGTTTCTTCAGTGTCTAAGGGCTTCTCAAGGTGCTGTGCAGTGAGAAATAGCTTCACGAAAAAACTCCATGCACAATATTTTGGCCACTGCCGAAAATATTGAGAACCCCCCCCACCCCCTAAACAGTGCCGTGTTGAGCCTCAGCCAGCAGCAGTGTATTCCTTAAGCTTCTGAAGGAAATTAAAGCTATACAAAATAAGCTCTAATAGAATTTGTTAGCCTCCTTTGAAAAATGTGGACTTTAATTTTCCACATTTTTGTATTCACCTGTCAACACGTTCGCAAGTGTATAACGTCTTGGTCGTGCTTTCACTGTGATGCTGTACCTAAGGTTATGGTATTAAATTCAGAGCTGTAAATGCTTCTAAAAGAAACTTGATTCTCCTGTCATAGTGTTTACTGTGGTGAAGTGTGATGCTGTACTGGAAGCATGCTATTATGGGTACATAAAAGACAGAAATTATTCATATAAAATGCGAAGGCGTACCACAACAAATGCAACAACAGCAAAGGTGTACGACTTGAATGGTTCATTTAAGGCGGTGCAGCTGTGTTTGGCGTTACTAAGTGATCCAAAGGTCTCCGCTTAAGATTTTGCATTACCTGGATCACAATATGTCTTCTGGAGCTCTGGGAAGTGAAAACGCTGTCCTTATCGGGGAAGGAAAACAGGCTCTTTAATCTCTCTCTTCTCCCTGGGGCTGATCCACCCACATAGCCGCTCTGAGCTCCCACCGACTCCCTCCCCCTCCCTCGGTGACTGTGATCGCCCACTCTAGCATGGCTGGCATGTCTCTCCCCTGCCTCATGCCAGTGGGCAGCGCCCCCACACCACTGACTCACTCCCAGCGGCCTGTCCTCGGTCCGCCAGCTGCCTTCAGTCACCTGGATCAGTTACAACCCGTCGCGCGCTTTCAGTTGCTGCTTGGCGTGTCAGGAGGCTGACGCGGCCAGGCGGCTCTTTATTTTACCCAGAACGCCCTGCTCCCCTGGCGTGAGCGTGGTTGCGTGGGCTGTGCGTGGGTTAGGGGTGCTGGAGGTGGGTGGGGGGGGGGGGGGGTTCACATTTGCTGATCCTGAGGAATGAGTCTCAGTGAGTCGCACACAGTGCTGGCCCATGTAGCAGCCCGCTGTAGTACAGGACTGGAGTCATGCTACTCATGCAGCTCAGCTGTAATAGAGTATCCCCTCAGACGAATCGCAGTATTTAGAGTTTCAAGCATACATGTTTGCAATCTTTAACAGAAACTGTTATTTTCTTATTTATTAAGTGTAGTAATGACCATTAAAAACTTATGCCCCTTAATTAATTCTACAGTGCTGTGCTCGAGCTTTCATTAGTGTGGCATTAAGATGCTTGATTTCCCACTAAAGATATTTGAACTTTTATAGCTTTTTCATCCATTTACATACCAGCTAGAGCTAAGCATGAAAGCAACAGTATCAAGTGTTTGGGGACAGAAAGTGAAAGATGTTTCTGCAGTCTGGGGGATTGACAGAACAGAAACTGCGGTCTGCGTTGTCAATGTGAACGCTGATCCTGTAGCAGTGTGCACTGGAGGGCAGGAGGATCTGGAAAGTGGATAAAGGGGAAGTGGGAGGGGGAAAGATGTGATCCGCTCCTTCTCCCCATGCCCCGCAGGTCCTGAACCAGACGGAGGACCACCGGCAGAGGGTCCTGCAGGCGGCCGCCAAGACGGTGAGGGTGTGGTTCATCAAGGTGCGCAAGATGAAGGCCATCTACCACACCCTCAACCTGTGCAACATCGACGTCACCCAGAAGTGTCTGATCGCCGAGGTGTGGTGCCCGGTGACGGACCTGGACTCCATCCAGTTCGCGCTCCGCAGAGGCACGGTGAGCCGCAGGGCCTGGGGGGGACACTCGCTCCGGCACTCCGCTGCCGTTCGCTCCCAGCGCGTGTGCACTGGTCTTTCATTCACAGCAAGGTAGTGAGCACCCGTCCGCCGAGCTACAGGACCCTAGTTCTTCGGACTGTTAGTCCGAAGTTCGCAGTGACAGGCACCCTTTCTGTGGGATTGTACAGGAGGAGAGCAGCTGGAGATGTTTTCCACTCTTCCTGCGCTGGTGTTTGTATTGCATGTTCTGTATGAGGGTGGTGTGGCAGCGCAGTAGTTAGCATTGCCTCCTGGCACCTCTGGGGTCCCGGGTTCTATCCCTGGGATGTAATCTGCATGGCATTGGAATCTTCTTCCTTTGTTTGTGTGGGTTTCCTCCAGGTGCTCTGGTTTCCTCCCACAGTCCTGTTGGTTCCTACGGGTACCAGAAATACTGGTAAGTTAATTGGGTACTGGGAAAACTGGTCCAGGTGCAGGTGTGTCTGCACCCCATCCAGGTTGTACCCCGCCTTGTGCCCGTTGCTTTCTGGGATTGGGTTTTGGCCCCCTCATAGCCCTGAATTTGATGAAGAGGTTGAAAAATGGAGGGGTGAGTGCATTCTGTTTGATTGGCTGCTTTCTGCTGAGCTGTGTGCAACCCTAATACGCTTCTCTAAAGAGCCAACCCAAGAAAGCACTGTAATGTGAAGTGTGTTAATAGATCACTTATTGCCTGGCAGTTTAGTATACTCTGGTCTTCTGAGGCAGCATTCGTGTGTTCAAGACCCAGAAGGAATATCATGGCTATAAATCTCCATGCCAAGGATACACAAGAGTGATTGTTGTCTTACGTGCTTTCTTACAGCCTTCTCCTCAAATTACTGATTAAATTTCAGCTAAGGCTGTGTAATAGGTGCAGATGGTCTTAAAACTGCAGAGCAACTGGAAGATATTTGGAAAAAAAAGAGGATATTTATAGGGAGGTATATATGGAAGTTCCTTGTTTTCTTAGAATTGCAGAATTTTATTTTGTCTCAGAAATGCCACAAATGATTTAAGTTTTGTTTTGTAGACTAGAGTCACAGACATATTTGAATTGCTGCTGATAACAGAAAGAAATGCTGAAACCTTTGCATTAGTTGAAATTATAGAGCAAAGTGAGCTATGAACCGTCCAGCGGTTAAAGCAGTAGGAAAAATTCCTTTTGTACAGATGGTCTCAGTGAAGGCGTGAGTCAAGAGGAGTTCAGTGAAGGGAAAGGTGGCAGCAGTGAGCTCAGTGGAAACCCTAAACTTTCACTCCAATCCCTTGGACTCGTATTCTGAAATGCTTCAGTGTTTAACCTCCAGGTTGTTTTGAAATTGCAGTGGATGAATCATGGTGTGGATGAGTCATTTGCCTGCATGTTTTTGAAAGGTCATGCCAGCAGTATAATATACCCGCTGCAAATAAATGTCTGGAGTATCTGTGGCCTCTGTCCAAAATTAATGAATTATTGGGCACTGCATAATCTGTTTGTTCACACTTGTCAGTCCTATTATCTTAGGTATTCAGCTCTGCCTGCTTTTAGTACAGCATAGATCCTTTTGTCTGTTTTGAACATTTACTTCTTTAAGCCTTCATTACCATGATTCATTTGGATATTAAGAATCAGTGTTCAGTGTCCCTGAATACTCATGGACACCTGTTGTGTCGGGGGAGCTCCTGAATTTTTGTTCAAGACCGTTGTGGGTCAGGATAGCCGTGACCTGGCCTGGCTGTGGTGACTTTGAGTTTATTGGTTGAAGCAGGGGTATTCAGTCCTGCTGCTGACAAGCTGCTGCATGTGTGGGTTATTCAGGTCCAAGAGTTGGGAGGAGTTATTTAATTGGTTGAATTAAATCAGTCTCACACCAGTGATGTTTACCACAGAATATACAATGTGAGATGAAAGAGTTCACTCCCGAAGGCATGAGATTGTACAGTTACAGATGGAGCCAATTCAGCACAAGCAGTTCCAGGACCAGCACTGTGGAATTCTTCAGGTCAAAGGTCAAGGTGGGAGAGAGTTGTCAGAATCTGGAGGTTTATGGGACCATAGATAGTTCTGGAATTCTCTCTCTCACACTCATTCTCCCACCTGCTCTGTTTTTCATTTAGAAGACCAGCAGTACCAGTGTGGAAATTCTGGAAAAAAAGTGTACCATTGCTGATGTCTGATTACTGGGAATAGTTTTCCCTGATACGTCCTGAAAAAGCTTTGCACCACAGCACAGAGCTGAGTTTACTTAGGGTCTTGTTTCTTAGGCAGCTGTGTCCCAATACCATGTATTATTGAAAGGAAAAATAGCTCGGATCTCATTTCTTTCCACCTCGCCTTACTTAAGCATACGTTTTCTGATTGGAAATATGTCAAATTAAACGTCCATCTGTAGCTGTACTATGATTTTGGTTATTTTAATCCATTAGTTCCAGAACAATTAGAGACTGTAATGAGCTAAGTATTTGGATTCCATCTCTCTTGAAGTTAATTACAACTGATTAAGAAAAATGACCAGACAGGGCTTTGAAAATGACTATATAAGGCATATTCTTGTTCCCACTTTTTATTGGATTTTTATTTTTGTACAGTATTAAAAAGGCCCATTTGTTGCACTGAGCTAAACATGTAACAGATCTGCATTTCCAAATCACACCCACTGTCGGCTAGAGGTTAAAGGTTCTTCTGCTTTGTACTGGGGTGCAAGGAAACGCCTGCCTGCTTTTCAATTTTCACACCCACGTGCCCCATCTCAAGCCTGAAATGTCGTCCATTTGGATGTAGAGGCAGCAGATGGCTGCTCTCACAACATCTGTCTGCGTTGAGTTTCAGTAGAACCTTTATTTAGAAACCTGTTCTTTTTTGCTTCTCCAGCAGCAATAGGCTGGCGGTGCAAGAGAAAGACGCAGAAAAGAATGCAGAACGCCTGGGAAAACAGCGATAAAAAAGAACGAGCAGGTTGCACAGCAGTAGATATGGCATCGAAGATGAAGTAACGGGGGGAAAAGCAGGCGGTGGAGAGCAAAAACTTTCTGAAAGCTTTTCGCAGGTCTAGGCACCTGCTTTCTGGAGATCATTACACGACACTTTAAAGTAAAAAAAGGGGGATATTTGGGAAGACTGTAGTTAATTTGATAGAGGTATCTACAGTATGTCTGAGCATGGCTGTTTCTGCCCCCAGGAGCGCAGTGGCTCCACGGTGCCCTCTATCCTCAACAGAATGCAGACCAAGCAGACGCCTCCCACCTACAACAAGACCAACAAATTCACGTCCGGTTTCCAGAACATTGTGGATGCCTATGGGATCGGGAGCTATAGGGAGATCAACCCAGGTGAGGCCTCTTTTGCCTTACACTCCGAGTCTATTTGGTGGGCTGACACAGGTAATTCATTGACTAATTAGTTTCTTTCTTAAGGTTTCTCAGAAATTCCTCGCTCCCAAAATCACACTGGTCTTTTAAAAACCTAGACCTTAAAGGTTCAGATATCAGTTAGAATTCAGGAAATGTGATCTTATTATGATCAAAGCAAAATTTAATACTTGTTACAGTGTGCAGGACTTGAGTTACTTAGTTTCAATTTCATTTACTTGCACAGTCCCATTCTAAGGTGCTGCATTTGTGAAACGGCAGGGAAGGATTTAAGGATTTTTTTGGAGAATGTATTTGAAGATGTTTTGTCCTGCAGTTTGCTCAGTTCAGCCTTTTTCAATGCAGCTCTGTTTAAGTAAGGTTTGGGAGGGAAGGGGCTTATGTTTAGGGTTGAATATACCACCGATTTCATAATGTGGAGGACTTGACACTTTGTATCGGCAAACACTACCAGGGAGGCCAGGACCTCCCTCTGTTTTTTCCCCTTAACCCTCAGGGCTAGAGTTAGAGTCTGGTAAGGAATAACTGGGGTCTGAATCACAGAGAAAGGAATCATCCCTCCATCATCTGTTGTGTCTCTCTATGCCTTCAGCTCCATACACCATTATCACCTTCCCCTTCCTGTTTGCCGTCATGTTTGGGGACTGTGGCCATGGTGCCCTGATGACCTGCTTTGCTGTTTGGCTGATCCTCAGGGAAAGCCGAATCCTGTCCCAGAAGAGCGACAATGAGGTATGGACTCTAGGTGACCTGCTGTTGAAAGTTGACAATAGCTCCAGAACTGCCGAGTCACTTGTTTCCACGAGCTGCGTGGGATGTGAGTTCTGTGTGGAATTGCCGAGTCACACATCACTTCGCCAGCTTTTTCCAAGAGCCGAGAACCACCAGGTGCAAAAGTAATATGGAAAAGACCACACCTGTACGAAAAAACACCGTGAACATGCAGTGTTTAACGTAGCTTCATACAGCTGTCCAGACGACCAAGTGCGCAGAACTCCTTCACACCAACCATCAAGGAAAGCCTTTGTCTTCCAATAAATGCATGAAAAACTTTTTTTAAATGAATGATCATTAATATTACCTTGGTTTTAAAATAACTGCACAAATTCACATTTGTACCATTGCGTCACTGAATATAAGATAATGATAAGTATTGAGGGAAGCTGTAAAATACTCGTGCAAGCAGTACTTTCTTAAATTAACGACAAAATGTGGGGATAACCATTTCCAGTTCGGAATTGGTTACAATGCTCGATGCTGGCATAATTTGTAACTGAAAGTGATTATTTTTAATTTTTAAAAAGCTGAGGTCCCGAACCCCAATAATGATTATCCCGCTGTAGTTGTTCAGAGGGGGAGCAAAGCTGATTGTTCCATATTTGTGGAAAGACGATCCGGTCTCTGGGGATGTCGCTCTGACGGTTGAGCTCTGACTTCGTTGATGTCGGCCGGTTTTCTCGCCTGTCTGTCCACAGATGTTCAACATGATCTTTTCTGGCCGGTACATCATCCTCCTCATGGGGGCCTTCTCCATCTACACGGGCCTGATCTACAACGACTGCTTCTCCAAGTCGCTCAACATGTTCGGCTCGGGCTGGAGCGTGCGCCCCATGTTCACCACGGCCAACTGGACGTAAGTCGCTGGGATGTGGTCCCAACTTCCTAGGGCAATCGCCCTAGGTGGTGATTTCCATTTCAATGCAAATACCTACTAGTTGACAAATGACTGCTTAAATCTCCAGTAGTTTTAGAAAATCAGAAGGCACTGGTCTGAGGCAGTGGGCCGAGTCCTAGTGTTTTGGCGAGGTGGCATGTAAGCAACATGCTGAAGAAAACACCATCCAAAGAAATGCTCAAAAACAAGCAGAGAACTCAAAAGCACAGCCGCAGGGGAATCTGTGAGCAAAATCATAGAAAAGCACTGGAATGTGGCACAGGAGCATCCATAAGCGAGGTCAAGTGAAGCACATCCAGAGCACTCAGGTAACGCCAAGACTAGTAAACACTAAGACTGAGCGGCAGTGCAGTGCAGTGCAGGGGCAGGGGCAGGTGTTAAAAAGCCAGGTGATTGACTGCGCACAGGTGCAACTGATCTCCCGCCAGAGCGCGTTGTCACGGCAACCGGTTGCTTGACGGGCCTTCCGGTTGCCGTGGTGATTCTCGCGTGGTTTCCAGCGGGAACGGGTATGACATTTGTGATATCCCTGCTGCTCTGCCTTTCAGTCCCTGCTCCAGGGAAGGTGGCTTTTTCCAGCTGCTGTGGCATGACATGGCCACATTCCTCAATCTTAAAATAAATAAATGAATGAAATAATTAACCACGTTCGTATTCCTTAACTTAAGGGGTTTGTAGGGCCAGAGCATTTACCAGTCTCTGTAGATTTAAAGGAACAGAACTGAGAGTGACATTCTGTTCCTGTGTGAAATTAATTGCAGGATTTTCAGCTGTCCTGTGTTTATTCACCAATGTTCTCCTGGTTTGCTGTGCGAAATCCGACCAATGTTCTTCTTGAACAGATGAAACGACACACAAAGGATGTTATATTCCCTTTCTAGAACCGAGATGCTCAAAGGTAACCCAGTATTGCAACTGGACCCGGCCATCAAGGGAGTCTTCAACGGACCATATCCTTTAGGAATTGATCCGGTAGGTCTCTTGTCCTGATTCCGGCCTAACTTCAAGTGCAGCTAAAAGCTCTGATGGTAACTTACTGGTAATGGCCAAGATGGATCAAATCCCTGGAGGATGTTTTTAGTTTAGGCTGAAGTGTATATGGTGGCATGAAGAAGAAGGTTCTTGACTCTGAACAGAAAATAGTTCTATTGGGTTAGAGAAGGGGAATGTGATTTTGCCGTCCTGTGAGGACCTTCTGATAACCGTTTTCCAGATCTGGAACATCGCCACCAATAAGCTGACCTTCCTGAACTCCTTCAAGATGAAGATGTCTGTCATCCTCGGCATCATCCACATGCTGTTTGGCGTCACCCTCAGCCTCCTCAACCACCTGTACGTACTGCTTTTAAAGCCAGCTGTGGCCAATTCTGTGTTGCAGCGTGGTTTTTGTTTTTCACTCGCTATGTGGCTCACTGTTTTGTTTGTTTGTTGGATCTCATCCGACTGCCGGCTGAATGAAAAAGGAGAGCCCCTGTCATTGCTTGTTTTGGTGTTCAGGTATTTCAAGAAGCCCCTCAACATCTTCCTGGGTTTCATCCCCGAGATCATCTTCATGACCAGCCTTTTCGGGTACCTGGTGATCCTCATCTTTATCAAATGGGGGGCCTACGACGCCGCCACATCCAAAAGTGCCCCAAGCTTGCTCATCCACTTCATCAACATGTTCCTCTTCAACTACAACGACAAGAGCAACAAAATGCTCTACACGGGACAGGTAACCCTGTGCACAACTTGTTCTAGATGTATCAATGCTTATTTATTAATTTCCAAAGCTTTGGATCTCGAATAGGATGTTTTTGGGGATTTTTGTTGTGTCCTGAGCATTCCAGAGTGTGGTAACATGGTCAAAGGTCCTATATGTTCGGGACTCCCCCATGTAACAGGGGTTGAACTATGTAATCCAAGTGTCGCAGTTCAAGTCTGGATCACACTAGTGGCCAGCTATCCAGCAGACAGAAAACTTTCTTATATTTCACAATAAACATCTCACAATAAGTACACACTCATGCAATGTCATGCAATCTCTATTACAAAAGTTCTTAAAAAAGGGTGATTGTCCTTTATCAATCGGAGCAAGTGGATTCTGGGGCTGGATTTGCACAATGGAAGTGTCTCTCTGAGCCCTACCGCTTGCTGTTGTCCATGCCTTTTCCCTGTGCCGGCTCCGAAACTGCGGTCATCCAGTCCTCCGCAGGAGCTCAGTGGAACGGGTCCACAGTCCCTGCCGGCACTCCTTCGCCTGTCCAGCGGACAGAAACTCTTGGGGCAGGCCATCAGAGAGCGCAGAGCTGCTCCTCCTGTTGGCACTTCGGAGCCCGCGGCGTGTCGCCAGTTGACTGGCGCGGACAGGGAAACGGGTCGGAGGGGCCCGTCTGCTCTCCTTCACTCTCTTGCCGAGACCCAAGATGGAAAGAAGCAAATTGATTATTCCAACATTAGCGAAAATTACATTTGTCAATTCTAAGCCTTAATCTGATCTACCTGTATTCAGGGCCTGTAGGTCACCGTCCAGCCAGCAACGTACTCTTAGCATGTTTACAGACTGAGCAAACACAATTCCAGCACACATTCCCTGACTCCGACATTATTATTACCGGCTGGCCTGAGCAGCTGTTCTGCATCGTTCTTTTTCCCGGTTCTCCAGGTGGGGATGCAGTGCTTCTTGGTGGTGTTGGCCCTGCTGTGTGTCCCCTGGATGCTCGTGGTGAAACCCCTGGTGCTCAGACGCCAGTACCTGAGGAGGAAGCACCTGGTATGTATCCGCTGGGCACCGAAGCGCGCTCTGCCGTTTCTGTCCTAGGCTGGCAGGTCTGCTGCCCTGTTCCTTCAGTCAGAAGCCAGAGTCGACAATTTCTGTCTCTGAAATCAGGGCAGCGGCAGGGCCCACGTTTAACTTCTTGGCCTGTTTCGTCAGAAGGTGAAATACGATCTAATGATGCTAGGTTTAAAATCCAGTCACTCTGCACTGACATACATATTCACAGTTAATCAGAGGAATTCAGCGCAGTGGGAGTTTAGGCCACCCTAACTGAGGTGCTCTAAACTGGTTTACTTCTTGGATCCAACACTGTTACATGTCATGTGCCCTTGACTTTTCTTGTGTGTTTATGGAATTCATCCATCCGTTTTCTACCCACTGCGTCCAGTTTAAGGGTCGCGGGGGAGCCGGAGCCTATCCCAGCAAGCAGTTGGGCGCAAGGCAGGGCTCACCCTGGACAGGACATCGGTCCATCACAGGGCAGACACAGACACACACAGGGGCCGGGTTCCCTATTTTCCCACCAGTATGCCTTTGCACTGTGGGAGGAAACCAACCTGAACACCATGAGAACATACAAACTCCACACAGACAGCACCCCAGTTCTGAAATTGAGCCCAGGGTCCCAGCATTGTGAGGCAGCAGTGCTGACCACTTCTGTACCGCTGAGCCGCCCATAATATACGATAATTATCATTGCATTTACCTGTATTGCATTTCTGCTGTGTGTTTATGTTGCACTACGGGCATTGTCGTTGTCTGCCCCAAATACGTTGCCCTGCAGAGGGGGTAATACGATAGAATATTATGGGATATGGTAATCGGTTTAAAAAAAACGTGAGTGGCTGCAGCACTGCAGTGCTCCTCTTCCCTTCCAGGGCACTCACAACTTTGGGGGGATCCGCGTCGGCAACGGCCCGACAGAAGAGGACGCCGAAATTATCCAGCACGACCAGCTCTCCACCCACTCGGAAGACGAGAACGAAGTGAGTCCCGCCTCGCTCGCTCGCTCGCTCGCTGCCGTACCCGCCGCCGCCGCCCGGCTGTCGCAAGTTTTGCTTAAACCGGCCGCACGCATCGCGCCGCTGCTGCAGAAGAGGGCCCGGTGGCCGGCGGGGCGCCTGCAGAGACGGGGGTGTTCCGTGCGATTCGAGCGCTTGGCGTGTCCCCCGCCGCCTCCGAAAAGCGCTTCTGCGCCCTTCCCCGTCTGTGTTCGCTTCAGCTAAGGCTTTTGCATTTGTTAGAGTACGTTCATTTGCCTTGCTCTGTCTGGAGGGCAGCGCATTAAACAAAACCCTTCAGAAAGTGGGGGTGGAGCAGAAAGACAGGTTTCTAACTGCCTAGGAGGTCGGACACAGGAACGGTTCTGAAGGAAGGGGGGGGGGGTGTATTCAAAGTGTCCAAGAAGGACTGCTGTTTCGGCACTGTTTGGTTTTGTATTACCAGTTCCAGTACGTGTTCAGTGTAACTGATTTTAACATAAACTGAAGGGACCTGTTTATTTTACGTTTAAACTGTTTAAAATCCCTTCCATTTGCGGCGCACTGTATATAATTTATACTGACAAGATCATTCTCACTCAGTGGTGTTTATGAACGTGTTGAGTGTATTTTCTTTTTCATCACGCTGGCAGTAAGCTTAACAGTTTTTTTGGTTTGTTTCATTCACAGTACTTTTGTTTGGGGAGACTGACTTCCAGTCCTCGGTGGAAGACTGTAAAAGCGAGTTCTCTCACACAAACATATATATTTTTTAAGCAGATCCAAAAATCCGTTATGTATCGGAGATAAATGACCATTTAGAAACTGTAAATCTGGGGAAAGAGCTTTGGGTACTAAACAACCTGAGAGTAATAAAAAAACAAAACATTTGCTACTCTGCTAGACTAGACAATCAAGAGACATACTAAACCCATTCGGGTTCAGCTGGAATAACCATGAATTATTCAGCACTGGGTGCTTTACTTTGCTCTGCCAGCAGGTTACTTCACTGAAGATCGTGGGTTTGCGTAGGCCACTTTTCATTTTCCATTTCAGCGAGAGGATATATCATATTTTAGGGTTCTTGAAACACGCGAGGGTCGGTCTTCAGTTCGGCGTCATTAGTTGCTGTACAGGCAAAATAAACACAAGCTCAGGAAAATTGGGAGAAAGACACACGGGCTGAGTATTACTGCTGTTAAAAAGGGCTTGCCTGTTGCGTTTCACTTCGCCTCGTTTTCTAAAAACTATATAAAACAATCAGAGTGATCCTCTTTCGGGAAAACCTTTGAGCAGTATGCAGTTTCTTGCAACTCAACCTCCAGATTTGGGTACAAGAGCTGACAGCACGTACACTACTTACATAGAAGCTGCCAGACATCCATCGGTTACAAAATTTACACTGGAGGATCACTGTTTTGTTTCATATATGAGCTTTAAAAGCGCTTCAGAGGCTTAGGAGTTTTTTTTTTTGGTTTAAGTAGCACTATAGTTCTGCTTTAGTCTTGGCGTCTGTTATGACGAAAAGTACAGATTCAAAGAATCACAAGAAGGAAAAGTGTAGCGAATACCCCTTGCTTCTCTGGCGCTTTAGAGCAGAGTTTGGTCTTCGCCTTCAAAAATAAATGCTCAGTTCAATGACCTTTGAGAAGTGGTTGGCTGCATGAAGTTTTGAAGCAACTGGATTTCCTGAATTCATTCCATGAGACACGAGAATGAATTTGCAGCAGCAATGGGAAGCCAGCGGGAGGAGCAGGCATCGGTTGCCTGTTCCCTGCGGAAGCTCCCGTTCTGTTTGAGTGAATTTCCAGTTGCACACAGTTGAATTGGGCTGGAAGCATGTGAGATTGGGGCGGCACAGTTGTAACCCCCCAACCATGCTTCGTGGATTCTGCTGGGTTTCTCTGCTGTGTGCTGTCGGTCAGCGCCGGGGTCCGAATGGTTGTGCAGGCGGACAGCACTCTGATGGAAGGACTGGGCACAGTGGCTGAGCTGCCTGCCCAGCACAACTCTGCAACCCCCTGCTCCATGTCAGTCCTTCTCACGGATTTGATGAGTTTAACGATAATAGGAACCCCGAATCGAGCAACGCTCCACCCAATCTCGTGGCTCTCCTTTAATTCATCAGCAGCTTCAAACCTGTCCAGCAAGGTTACATTTAGGGGTGCACCGATATACAATAAAGATAACCGATCACCGAGCACCGATTGTGGCCGATACAGAAACCGATAACTGATCATTTTTTTGCATTTTAAAACAAGTTCACACTGTAATCCACAGCTGAGGTGTAGTGAGGGTAAGAAAGCTAAAACTCGGTAAAGATGGATCATTGATTAAAAATGGGTGAAAAGGTTCCACACCGCCAACATTTTCACTCTGCAACAGCTGTACTGTACCCAGTCGAGTGGATCAGTGCGTGCACATAGAAAAAAAAACTAGTGGCGCAAACAGAAATAGGGCAACGCATTATCGGTTGTAATTATTGGCTGTAATTCCAATATCGGGACGATAATAATTAATTTTTCAGATTTATCGGTGAATAATACATATCGGCCTCCGATACATTGTGCACCCGTAGTTAAATTGGTCCACTTGGGCCATAATGGAAGGCTCTGTGCTTCCGTTAATTTAAGATCCCGCACGGAGTCATTGTTTCGGAGTCCTTTTCGCTTCCTTAGCGACATCCTGTTTCAAGATTCAGAGGATTATTTTTAGGCTTTTAGGTGGAGTAAGCCAGCAGGTTCATCTTATAAGATAAAGTTCATGCTATAAGACAAATCCAAGAAGTGGCGACTTGTTCTATATGTGTAAACAGTGCATTTTCAATTTTTTTTTGCTTGGTCAAGTTTCTCAAGACTTGAGCTGTAACATAACTGCGCTGCAGAGGGCACTAGGTTGAATTGTACCTGCCTGGCACGCAAGAATGCGCTCCAACAGCACAGTTCCAGAAATCGGTCTTGCATTCGGTTCCCAGTGGAAACCGGCTTTACGGATCTGGCCCTGATTGCTCTCTGAATCAATGAAGGCCTTATACAAAACAGATTATTTAAAGATGCTTAGCTGCGCACTGGGACAGGCTTGTGTGTGGCTGAACACTTAAAGGTGTGCACTGAGTAGACCATGTGTTTTCCCATAGCCTAGACATGCCTGGGCTACAACCACTGCAGGACTGTGAATGTGATTCCCCATTCGGGAGTGGTTGCATAATCAGCTGAGCAGTGCCAGATGTTGGGTGGGGGGCTGCTTTCGACCCATCAGCGACCCCCTGTGTTTTTTTTAGGTACCTTTGAATATGCAGGAGGGCTGCATCTGTCCTCCTGTTCAGAGCGGCTGCTGCTGGTGCTACGGACTCGTGTTCTAAAAAGAACTGAATGGCCTTCAAGTGCACATTAAGAGGAAGAGCGCTGGCGTTCAGCGCTGTTGAACCACTTTGAGTGTTATACTGTAGCAGCGGCCCCAGTCAGGCAAAAATAAGCAAATCCATAAAGGGAGGGATAAAAAATTAATTGTAAAAAGTGATAAATTTGTTTCATAATTATTCTGACCAAATCTGCGCACCCCTTCAGACACAGCATGGTCTTAGTTCTAGATTTTATATATATATATTTATTTCATGATACCTTTTGTTCTCATAACTAACGCATTCCTTCCTGAACACTGCACTAAACTTAACCTGTATTGTTTTCAAGCCTTCTGATGATGAAGTGGTAAGACCTACAGCATGTGTGTGGAGCATGTTTGTCTGTGGGTGTGCATGTGGGTCTGTCTGCCGTGTTCTGTCACTCATTCATTGTCTTTCCCTGCTGTAACACTCTGCTGAGGAGCAGAGCACTGTGTTTGGGTGTGTTGACACAGTGGGTGATGTGGGAATGGGTTTTCCTTCAGCAGTGATGACTCAGACGTGTGTCGATGAAAGTGAAATTACTCTTGTGTTAATCAGTGCAATAATCATCTTTCTAATGATATACGTTCAGAGGTGTGTGTTAAGGAGTTAAGACTTGGGAAGGGGTGTGATTGCCCAAACCATTTTTCTCTCCTTAAAATATCCAGTTTTTAGCATTAAGCTTGAGAATTGTTTTAAATAACAATGTCAAGATGCACATTTGTAAATGCTGCAGATTACAAGTATCCTCCCATCCTGTAGTCAGGCCTCAGTCCTTAAATAAAACTGTTTCTAAAATACAAATTGGGAGCCTTTTTGGAAAGCTTGGGCTTATTATGCCATGTCCTGCAAAATATTACACCCCATTGGATTAATGTCACGTTTAGACTCAAAAAAATTATTTTTCTTGTTTGTTAATCACTTGTTAACCACAAAGAAGAGCAGGTACGTCTTCTAGATAGACTCTGGATGTGGTTAGGAGATTAGAATTGAGCATATACTCACAGCTCTAAATTTTAATTTTTTTGTTGGTAAGCAAATGTTCAATGACTTGAACATTACTTGTGGTTGTCATAGCAGCGCACAGTATGTCTGACAATAACTTCCTGTTACATCAGTTCCACCAGTCTCCTCTCTCACACTGTTTCACTTGCACGCTCGGCTTTGTGCTTGAGACTAGAGTTTGAGGCTGGACTGACGTTGAAGTAAAACTTTTCATCGATTGATTCACGATTTTAGCATCTTCTCCCATCACGGTTTGCTCCGTAGGATTTAGCAGGAATCGTCTTCCTTCGGAATTGCAAGACAAAATAAGTGAACGTTGCATGCTCCACCATTGTCAATTTTTTTTTCATTAAAAAGAACCTTTGTCAAAAAAAGGAGATCAAACAAAGTGAATGTGTTAGTTTTTGAGAACATTAATGTGGTTCGTTGTAGTTTCGAAGCGGAAAAAAAGCATACAGGTTGGAAAGAGGAAACTTGAATTGTTTCCAACACCTTTTAAATCAGCCACAATGGGCAGTAGGTTCCAGTGTTTTGAAGTTAAACTTGCTTCCTGAGGTACACACCATGTCTTACCTTTAAAAACTCTGTTTGACAGATGTATACCTCTTCTTCCTGAGTCACTTCTGAAAGAAGGTTTACAGAAAAAAGAGAGGTTTCTAGGGCTGTAATTTAGCTTTGAAACCTTTTTATGTGTTCCTGGGGTTATTGAGGGTTCACAGAGTCTCGGTGTTAGTCCTTGAAAAGCCCTGTGAATACAACTGCAGTTCTCGCTTGACCAAACAACGAGCACAATGTTTCATGGGCTTAAAACCCGTACTCGTCATATTTCTAAGCTGAACAATAAAATTGGTGAATATGAAACTTTTCTGAAATTCGGATTTGGGCTTCTGTCAATCTTTGGAGTTGTACCGAGATCAGGGCCGTGGGTGAAAATAAAATGAAGTGCTAAATAGGCACAGTTAAGGAGGGTGCAAGAGTTGGACATTTGTTCCACTACAAAGTGCTTCTGAATGTTGAAAATATTTAACATATTTAAAATAATTAAAAAATAAAAGCGCTTACAGCTATAAAATTTATGAAAGGCGTATCTAAAATGTCGTTCAAGTTTTGTAGATCTGGGCAGGTTTTCATGCTTTGCAAATCACTGCTAAATCAGTGTTTTATTTGTTCAGCTAACACCGTGTGGAAGTGCTGTTTCTCACTTAATAACCCCCTTACAACTGATTACAGAAATCAGGATAACTTCAGCTGGTAGCCTGACCAGGTCTAGAAATCACTCTGGACGGCAATCTTGGAAGGTTGTGTCTGTGCGACCGGGCAGGGAGAGTGGGCTGTGTGCGGTCTCGTGAGGCAGGCACTGACTCGAGCTCTCCTCTCTCCCGCCAGTTTGACTTTGCCGACACCGTGGTCCACCAGGCCATCCACACCATCGAGTACTGCCTGGGCTGCATCTCCAACACTGCCTCCTACCTGCGGCTCTGGGCCCTCAGTCTGGCTCATGCACGTAAGTCTGCAGCGTCAAACAACTCACTGTAAAACACCAGTTAAAGCACGCAGCGGGCTTGGAGTGCAAGATCCATCCTGTTTCCCCACAGATTGGTGGTTAGATTCTGGGCTATGTAATTAGCCGACTGTGACTGGGTTAGGGTTAGGGTTAGAGTGGCACATATGTTGTTCTGATCAGTCAGGGCATCAGGTCGGTAGGCAACACTGATGCTTGTGGAGTTGTCGAGCATGTGTGAGCTTACGGTGTTGCCGCCAAGAGGTCTCCTTTTCCACTGTGCGTTGAAAGGAGCAATTGGCCCGACCGCGTTCATTTCAGAGAAGGCTTGATTCTTGTCTTCATCTCTTCTGTGTTGACCTGTTTAAGCGCATTAAGCTCTGGCGTCTCTGACCTCTCTTTCCTCGCACAGAGCTGTCGGAGGTGCTGTGGACCATGGTGATGCATATCGGCCTGTCCGTCCGGAGCTACGGCGGTTTCTTTGGCCTGTTGTTCATCTTCGCGGCCTTCGCGACCCTCACCGTGGCCATCCTGCTGGTCATGGAGGGACTGTCCGCCTTTCTGCACGCCCTGCGTCTGCACTGGTGAGTGAGGGACCGCGGAGCCAGTTACCGTGGCCTTTCCCCAAGCCTGTCAGGGTTCCTGAAACATCTCGATACCCTTGAGAGAGAAATAGCAGTCATATTCATAACTCATTTCCCATTGAGATTTTGTAATGTTACAGAGGTGCTTTAAAGGGATTCCCAGATCAGCATCCTGAAAGGTTGAGCTGACTTATCACAGCTTTGTGGTTTTTGTTTTTCTAGAAGACATTAAAGCATTTATGTAACCTAATTGGTGGTGCCCAGTTGGCAGGGAGCTGCAGTTGTGAGGTTGGGCTTATTCTGCCAGCCCTAACCTCAGCAATCACTGCCAGAGAGTCGGGAAACAATTGGGGATTCAAAATCAAAGGTGTAATAAAAAAAGTTGGCTGATGGCAAAACATGTCAGGCGTGGTTAGTGTGGAGGTGCACGCTGGGCAAATGAACCAGTCATTTCTAGGAGAAAATGACAAACGAATGAAATATCCTATATAATGTCAACAAGAAGAAGGGGCAGATTTATTAATGACAGGATGACTGGGTGTACAGTACATTTCCTAAATGTTAAAACAGCTATTGAAAGCTGATTCACTTTTACCTGTTAAAAACTGACGTTAATTGACAAAACCTAAGGAGACGGAGATGTGGGTATCTGGGAGGGATGATGACAACGTAGCCTTGTTCCCGAGAAAACAGCTAAATGCTTTGGAAAATCATCCTTGAACAATCCATTTTTGAGGTCGCGCTAAAAAATACACACACTTTTTTTATGCTTTGGAAAATCATCCTTGAACCATCCATTTTTGAGGTCGCGCTTGATTGATCCATGCTTGAGAAGCAGGGTTCTCCCACCCCGGTCCTGGAGATCCCCAGTCCAGTACATTTATAGATCATCTTGACCAACCTGTAAGTTACTAATCAATTACGCAAGTTCAATTCGGGGGAACTCTGTTCCTTGTGGAAGGTGTTTAAGATGATCTCAGAATCACTTAATTGAACAAACCATCCATTTAATAATGGCAGTTAAATTAATTGTTTAATAATTAATTAATTAGCTCTAGTAATAGATGAGTTAAAGGTAAGGTAGAAAACCAGCTGGACTGGCTCATGAGGACCAGATCTGAACACGCCTGCTCTAGTGTAACAGCACGTTTGAAAGTACTGTCTCTTCTGTCCAGGTCCTGGAAGGGTTAAGACAAATTGAAAAGGGCTTGGCACTGTGCTAAAGATAGCCTGTAGGCACTCTCTGGAGAGCACAGCATTGTAAAACCTTGATAGGAAAGAATTCCTGCACAGGAAAAGCTGCTCTACTCTGCCTGTTAAGTTAACTGCTGGAATGTCAACTCTGAAGAGCTGAGTTTATTTTTCTTAAACCCTTCCTTTGTCTGCTACAAGCAATTAGGAATTAATGACCACCTTACCTCATAGTTTGAAAAGGAATTTAAAAAAATGTTTTCATTGGAACAGGTTTAAGTAGAGTGTAATGCATTTGGTTTGTTCTTGTTGTCTTGAGGTGCAGTACGTTGTTATTTGAGTTAAACCGTTTTCCACTGCTGTCTGTTCTTTTTCAAAATGTTACCCTTCCTTGACTTAAATTTGAAGAAAACGAAGGAGTGAAACTTTGATACTCTGAATTGATTTTTACTCTTCTAGATGAAATGCAGGACTTTTGCAATAATCCACAGAACAAAACAAAATTGTATGTAAAAAAGAAAAAAGTAATTGTATACATGAAATTGTATGTGTATATGTGTATCAGTTCTACTGTATATAAGGATATACTACATTTTATGTGCTTTTACATTTAAACATAGGACTTCTTAAGTTAGCAAGACACTAACATCCTTTATAAAAAAGAGACCACAAGTGCCTCTGACTCCACAAACAATTAATAGTTAAAAAACAGAGGATTTTCCAAGTTGCATGAGAAAAAGGCCTGAGTGCAGACAAATTCTAAACCAGCGATCAGTTGAAGCCACTGGAGAGTAAGACCCAACTGGTTCAAACCGATGGATTTGAGAACCACTGAGTTGTAGTGGTTCACAAGTGTCACTCTTCAAATCAGTCTTGCAGAGACTCCCAGTAATGGCCCATCTGCCAGTCAGAGAATACAAGCCTGGTATAAAATCACTAGTGGCTACCAGGATTCAAGGCAGTAAAGGCAGGCAGAGTTGAATTTCTCATTTAATCCTAACCATTCCCCTTTCACAGATACCCTGAAGGAGAAATAATCTCATCGACACACAGGCACTTGAAGGAATACGTACACACATTCGCAGATCCACTGTACCCAGTGAATTCTCATGCACACTCGACTGTGAGTCAGTGTTGCGGTATGTTTCTCTTTTTTTCACGCACAGGATTGATGACGAGCCCTGAAAGTTAAGCACGTTCCAGGGCGCCTGTCCTCCCACACATGTCATCTATGGTTTCCTATCCCATGAAGACTTTCCCCCTTTTCTCTGTATTTTCCTCTGACTCGGGGGTCAGAAGGGTCTCGTTCTTGGGCTCTCCAGCTTGGATGATGAAAGCCCGAGGCAGCGCCGGCCTCTGTCCGTCTGCAGGCTTTGAGGCGGGGTGGGCGAGCAGGAAGAGTTTGAAACCCTGTGCAGTTGGGAAGCATGGAAAATTAAAACCCAAAACAACAAGACTTTCTTTCCATCGTTG
The DNA here is from genome assembly GCF_055471065.1 of Atractosteus spatula. NCBI lineage: Eukaryota > Metazoa > Chordata > Actinopteri > Semionotiformes > Lepisosteidae > Atractosteus > Atractosteus spatula. The sequence goes on along the minus strand of NC_142731.1, from coordinate 5,113,149 downwards.
GCCGGAAGCCAAGCGTTTCCTCTCTGAGGTTTCACACAGGACTGCATCCTACACGAAGGCTTCATGTGATGAATCCATGCTTGAACTCCCTTTCAGAGTTCAGTTATTTCTGCCACACAGATGAGAAGGCACGTTTGCGAAATGAAATAACATTGATCATGTCTTATTAGGTTTTAGAGTGTGTCCCCGTGTATCAGCTTGCTTTCATCAGGCAGTTCACAGGTCTCTGCAGAAGAGCTGCGAGGGGTCTTCAGCTCAGCTCCTGTGGCATGACGGACTGTGGTTCCCAGCCCCTCAGACACCTACAGCTGCCAGGGTGTTTGTGCTGCAAAGTTGCACTCGGTATTCAAGATGGCTTTAGACTGGAGTCAGTAATACAGTCAGGCTTCAGCTACAAGGTACCTAACAGTGCTGCTACACAAAGGGGCTTATTCATTAAACCTCAGCACCCAAGCTCCGGAATTAAAACTGTAAATAAAGCAAAATAGTCTAGATTCTTTTATAATGGTAATATTAATTCCTTACACATGTATAGCACTTTTCTGGACGCTCCACTTAAAGCACTGTACAGGTAATGTGGATCCCCTCCACCACCACCAGTGTGCAGCCCCACCTGGATGATGCAATGGAGATAATTAAGAGGCCATGATTGATAAAGGCCAATGGGAAATTTGGCCAGGACACCGGGGTTACACCCCTACTCTTTTCGAGAAACACCCTGGGATTTTGTAATGACCACAGAGAGTCAGGACCTCGGTTTTATATCTCTGAAGGACAGGGCCTTTTTGTAGTATAGTGTCCCTGGTGAGCGCCTCCTACTGGTCCCTCTAACACCTCTTCCAGCAGCAACCTTAGCTTTCGCAGGAGGTCACCCCTCCAGGTACTGGCCAGGCTCACACCTGCTGAGCTTCAGTGGGCTGCCAGTTTTGAGTTTCAGGGTGATACAGCTGTTAGCAAGTAAGTAAATTATCTTCAAAATGCAACATTCAGATTATAACTGCCAGCATCCCCCATTATGTATTTAAACAACTCTGGGGCCGCTCTCAAGTTGGTTGCGTGCTGGACAGCGCCTGGTATCTTCACAGATGTGAAATTCCTTCTGAAATCCTTTTGCCCTCTTGAGTGCTGAAACTGTTTGTGCCGTCAGCTACGGTGTTGTTCTCCATCATGGACACAGATGGTGTTCACCCCCATGTAGCGCGCGCTCTCTGGTGTGTACTGCCCTCATTACATCTGTGTGCAGACCAATTTCATTGCCCTACGGTAGATTTTTTTAAATGACTGAACTTTTTATGCACCCCCATATTGGTTGTGTGTGGGACAGAGAAGGTAGATTTTTTAACTCCTGGAAACAACCCTGAGCAAAAAAAGCATCACTTTGTGTTTTAGCCAAGAAGACGATAATCTTCCTTTTGATGAAGTGTGCCCTGAATCCAGCTGTGATGAACACAGAGACTGAAGCAATTGCTTCCTTTCCAAAGCAAAGTTGGCATTAGAAAGAGGTAGCAGAACTCTTTCATATGTGTAGTGTCTTTCACGGTTCTCAAATAATTGCTCAGAATTAGGTGTAAGCTCAACAGTGTGCTGTCTATAGCCGGAATGAGTAAGATTATAACACGAACCAGGGGAAGCTTAAGCTCAGCTGAAGTTTGCCTTGAAGTGTTTCAGATCCTGTTGGAAGGAACTAGCGGTGTGACGACAGTTTCTTTTAAGAGATCAGCATCCTAAAATCAACTTTACAGCACAGAACATGGGTTAATTCATTTAAAACCCATCAAAATAATTTCCTGCGTGTACTTCTTATCTAGAAAATTTTAATTTTTCTCACATTGTTTCCTAATGATTAGAAGACGATATGCAAATATACCTTAGATGGTTGGAAGTACTATCAATTTCAGATGTTTTAGGCATTGTACAATTCAGCACTGCATTAAGCATACAGTTTAAGTAAACTCCACTCCACTCCAACGTGACGTTAGAAGATTCATCGTAATTATGTTAACAGGGTAAAATGTAAACCCCTGTTTTGAAATTTGTGTGACCACCAAAGAAGAAGGAAAGGAAAGTGGGGAAAATCTACAGTAGTATTAGTAGTAGTAGCCTTGTGATATCTATTTAAGCATTTTAAACCTTCCCGAATGCATTCTGATAGGTGTGGCAGTGTGGAGCCGCGGCAAGGCTGTGGACAGGGGAGTTGCAGCTCTCTGGCTCCCTCTATAGGCCAAGTTGTGGTACTGGAAACCGGATTTGAGGTATAGGGTGGTGACTGAGGTTTGGGGGCCCAGCTTGACTTTGCCCTCAGCTGGGGAATCCAGGGCGTGTCGTCGCAGTCCTGAGAGAAGAGGAGGAGAGGTTTTTAGCGGGGGCTCCTGGTACGGCTGGTTGTGGCTGCTGTTTTTCCTGGCAAAGTGCCTGGAATATTTGCACAGCACCAGGAGTGTGGAGATTAGGCTGTTCTCCTTTGTGCCTCTAATTGTTCTAATGCAGCTTTGCATTAGGGGGTCTGAAATGAGGCACAACACACTAGTTTCCTTGGACAACCTCACTCTTAGCATAAGTCTTGAAACGCAGTGGCAAATCTCATGCTCCCATACTGCTACATTCGCTCAGGATTACACTGTTTCAATTAAATTCAAGTTATTTTAAAGGACCAAATGCCGGCTGAAATACAGCATCATGTACTTTTTTTTAAAAAAAAGTACTGAAATACCAGGCCAGGGATTGGACAGACATCAGAATCTAAGGGCCCAATAAAAACTAACAAGAAATGGTCCACATTTGTACATCACTTTTAACACAAGACCGGTAGTAAGCTCAGAAACACCCACCGCATACAGTAGTTATCAGGGCAGGAGTTTTTATTTCACACTGTACATGATAAATTGTTTAGTCCAGTCTTTCCTTTGTCAAAGGTCCTAATACATTCTGACTGATTGTATTTGTCTCTGTACGAACTGTCTGTGCTAGGAATCTGTGTTAGAGGCTGTTTGACTCAGCCACTAAATTTATTCAAGGATAAAACAACAAGGTTTTGAGGGAGGAAAAGGATCGTCGGACAGAATTTTAAATGTAATCATTCATTTCTAGGCATAGTTTTAACCAGCGACCATTTTATGAGTTCAAGAAGCTCTCAAACGCAAATGTGTTCTTTTTAATGTGTTGTGCTGAAATCAGTTTAGACCAATATAAAACCAATTCTTACTCCTCTTAAAACCAATTCAAATGTCTTAAGTTGGTCAGGCCTAATACACAAGTAATTAACATAGTGGCACATCCTCTACAAGAGTCAAGCATACCAGAATCTCTGTTTTTCCCAAGGCTGGTGGAGAGAAGGTCGTTACTCCTCAGCTCACAAGCTTCCAAGAACAGGAGGTTGCACTGGGCCTGAATTTCAAAGATGTTGGTAAAATTCCAACACCACCTGTTAATGTGGGGATTTTTACTGAACGGTGTTTGATCCTGAATGCGGTTGGTTATCCCACAGACCTAGCTTTTTATAAGGGAAATAAATCTTTCATTTCCGCATGGTCCTTAACAGAATCTTGAGTAGGCATGTACTATGGAAAACTGGTATAGTGCACAGCCTTTTTCTAAAATCTGAGTTTGGGGTCCTTTGAGTATAAATACACATTACAGGAAGTGCTCCAAGTTATAACTACTGTATGTGTATATACCCCCTGAGGCCTCCAGTAGTAGTTAGCTTTTGCACAAAGGTGTCAGATTCCTTTTTCTCAGCTCATACAGCAGGAGTGACAGACAGGCCTCTGGTTCTGTCTGAGTGTGGGTAAATTCTGGGACAGAGAGCACGTACTGAGACCAGGTCTGCTTGGTTCAGCCGGATGCCTGCTTTTTAGAAGACTGTCAGAGGTATGGCTGACGTGCTTCGGCCCAGGTGCCCCACTAAACGAACAGCACTTGTGGGATTTTCTCCATCTGAGGCTCATCAGCCGAATGTTTCCTTGGATGTCCAAGTTAAAAAAAAAAAGGCCAAGCTTGCCCGTATTTAGCAACTGGTCACACAGCTGGTAGAGGCCTTGGATTCAGCTCATGTCCAGTGTTCACACATTTTCTTGTCTGCGTTTAAAGCTCCCTTTACCTTTTACTCAGTGGCTGGTGAAAATTAAAAGGTCTTGCAGGGCGCGGCACACTGATCTCCTAAAATACCATTCCTCCAGGCAGGCTGAGGAATTCGAAACACTTCTGTGTGAAAGGTCAATGAGTAGATAGTTTATGATGAAATGCCAGAGATACAGGGTTAAAAATAGCGCGATCCTCTGGTTCAGTTCTGAATCCAGCAGCTACACAGCCAGCTCACACTCTAACACGACAATCAGGAGGCGAGGCGCTGGGTTTTCTTCGGGTTTCCATGATGTTTAGGGAAGGACTCCTGGTCTACTGGAGTAAAAGCTCTTCCCATTTCTTTCTCTTCAGTCTTTCTAGACCAGCTGCTGTATCACCCTGCAGCTCACAGCTGGCAGCCCACTGGAGCCCAGCAGGTGGGAACCTGGCCAGTACCTGGATGGGAGACCTCCTGGGATAGCTAAGGTTGCTGCTGGAAAGGGTGTTAGGGGACCAGTGGGGGGCGTTCACCCCACCCCACGGTCTGTGTGGCTCCTAATGCTCCAGTATAGTGATGGGAAAACGGTACTGTAAAAAAGGCATCATACTTCAGATGAGATGTTAAACCAAGGACATTACACTCTGTGGTCCTTAAAAATCCCAGGGCATTTCTCAAAAAGAATAGGGGTGTTAACCCTGGTATCTTGGCCATATATACTCCTGGCCCTTATCAATCATGGCTTCCTCCTCTAAACTGGCTTCGTCACTCTGTTCTCCTCCTGAGAGCTGGTGTGTGGGGAGTGTACTGGTGCACTATGGCTGCTGTCGCATCATCCAGGTGGGGCTGTACACTGGTGGTGGAGGGGAGTCCCCATGACCTGTAAAGCACTTTGAGTTGAATGTCCAGAATAGCTCTATATACGTGTAAGGATATTATTATTATAGTTGCACTGATAACTGGTTCCTTGTTAAAGGGCAGGTGGCTGTACAAGGAAAATGAAGTGACAATTGTCACTCCAGCACAGTTGAGTCTTGTCGGGCTTTTTGTTGGATTGTAGTGTCGGTAAACAGCACTTTGTTGTACACTTGATCCCTGCTGCGCTCAATCCACTAAAAAGCTGAGTGTGCAAGATCAGAGGCACATTGCGATCAGCAGGTGTCGCTGCTACACAGCAAACAGTCGACACCTTGGCAGGCTTCGAGCCCTCGAACCCCAGCAGCCCTGGGGAAGGTGACTGAGAAGCTCACAGTGAAAATCTCCAGATTGGGCAGAGCAGCACCCACTGTGGCCAGTGGGAGGAGCAGGGAGGGGCGGTTCAGGGTGGACGAGTGGTGTGTGGGGCAAGAATACTAAGAATGCCGCAGGATTTTAATCGAATTGTTTTCGGTCCCATTTCAAAAAAGCCTTCATTATCTCCTTGTCACATTCAAGAGAATTTGGTAAAATCTCGAGGGAAAGATGTGCTGTGCTCTCAACACTGCGCTAAGCACAGATCACATCCTACTCGCGATCACAGTGGGGCATGGAGCCTGGATGTGAGCCAGCAATCGCCAGGTTATAATGGCTGTTTCCAGGCGAGCAGCTCTGGTGATCAGGGCAGTTTGTACTTAGGATTGACCAGCAAACCATTGACCATTGAAACGGCTGTTTTGGACGCTTGGCCTCCCTTGCCATAAAAATGGGGCTTCTGGTGTGTTTTTTACAGAGAAAGGCAGCTGGAATGGAAAATTGTTCTCAACCCGTGTAAAAGAGCAGAGGGCTTGTTTTCATTCTGAATCATTTGCTTTTTATTCCTTATTTGGTTCTGCAGCACCAAGACACTGGCAGCTGGCAGGAATCCACACTCTCCTTCTCCCTCACATCCATTTTAGCTGAAGAGTAGATTCCACAGCTAGATCTTAACCCCATTGATACCTCATTATGATGAAGATGTCTTTGTCAGCCAGTTTATCTGCTGAATATTCCCACTTGTATTTGAGTTGATCCTGGACAGAGCAGTTCATATGTGTTGCTTTTTTATCTGTGGAACACTGCAGTTTTTTTAGTGGAGACAAAATTATTACTTATTACTCATATTAAGTGATTATATAGAGTTTTGGCAAATTGAACACATTTGTGCAGGAACAAGAATGAAAGGTAGTAGTGAACAAAATCAATAAACAGTTGCTGCTTGTTCAGAATAAGTGTATTGGATGCTAAGAAGTAATTGGGTGTGTACAGTTTCAGGATATGGAATAATCCAGCTTTCAGTGGGGGCAGTAGTTTTCAATAGAATAGTCTTTACAATAATGAGAGTTAAGTAACTATAAACTCGATAAAGATGATATAGCAACTTGCCACACTACGACAGAGGCTGCCCAGAAGTGTAGATGCTTGTTTAAGGACAAAGAAAGACTACTTGATAAGTTCCTTTATCAGATCTACAGTTCCTAAGAAATACTGATGAAAAGTAGTGTTTACTTCTTGTGTGGATGAAGTTAGATTTTGAAAGTTTTTGAATTAAACTCAAGGCTGGTTTCTCACTGAACTTCTTATTGCATTCAATGAAAATACAAAATTTACACTCTTCTCATGTGAAGTGGCCTTTTAATATGGTGAATATGCTTATTAACTCAAAGTAAGGCGATTATTGTTTTAAGTCATGTATACCTGATGGTCATGTCTTGGAACTCTTAACAGGAATTCCAGCCCTGAACATGGGATTCAATAACACGATCTTGCAGCTGGTGTTGGCTTGCATGCTGTGCATGTCTGGTTTATGTTGAGGAAAAATACTTGAAATAAACTTTGGAAAAATAGCACAAGTGATTTTCCTAACAAGACTGCTTTAAAAAATAGCCCTTAGGCGTTTAATCTGCCAGCACTTCTGCTTATGTCTTATTGGCAGAATGAGAAAACGCAAGTTCTGCATCTTCATGTGGGCTATAAAATGGATTTTAATTTATACACACAAGACTATGCCCTGCAGCTTGCAACCTGCACTGTAAGTGTACTGGTGTAATGGGTAATCTCTCCATCATTTGCTTAAAATCCAATAATTGCCTCGTGATGTCGGTAGTCTAGTAGGCAACAACCCTTCTTCCATACTGGAAATTCCACATCAGTGCCTGAATAATGATGGCACAAACTGTGCAATATGAAGAAATTCTACCATGAAGCAGAGAACCCACCAAAATGGTCTGAAAAGGTAGCTGTGTTGAACCCTAGCTGTATTCCGTGCAGTCAATCTGATCCGCAGCTTAGTGTAGTTACAGTAGCAAAGCAAACCCTCTCTTCATCTGAGCTGAGCTTTTGGGACAAAGTGTCTCTCGGGTAGGGCTTGAGTCTCCTCCTGTCTGCAAACTGCTCTGTAGGTGACTACTCATACCAGTAGCAGTAGCATTCAAGTTAATAGAGAGGGACTCTTTGTGTGTTTTAAAGCTCTTTATAAAGGCTTTAGAAATATCCTTTGCATATATGGTAAAACAACAATTATTAATAGAAAGTGCAATTATTATCATCATTATTCCCTTTTCAAAAGCCGCAGAAATAGGCCGAAAGACTTCCAGTTCTGGGACTAAAATATGCCTGTCTCTTGTCTCTTTCCCCAGGGTGGAGTTCCAGAACAAGTTCTACACGGGCCTAGGCTTCAAGTTCGTTCCGTTCTCCTTCGACAGCATCCTGGAGGGAAGGTTCGACGACTAGACGGCCCCCCCCCACCCCCCGACCCTCTCCCCTGCTGTGTCTTGCTCGTGAGCCTTCTGGTAGTTGCTGCTTTGTCCGAAATCCCGTGTCGCTGTGCCGTACGACAGAAACGCCGTCGCCTGCCCGTGCGCTGAAACACAGACAGCCTAATGTGTCGTGACCTTGTTTTGCTTTGTTTTGTTTTTTTTATCTGAGTAACTTATTGAGTCCTTCTCTTGTAACACTAGTAGTCATGTACAGGAACAGAAAAGGGTGTGCAGGGCTTCTTCATGGGATGAGCGTTCTTTATATCGAGTTGCATTGCAGCACGAACACAATCTGAACACAATGAAGGAACAGCGCTTCGGGCTGTGTTTTATTTACGGGGGTAAAAAAGCAAATGAATGTAGGTGTTTCCAAGGCCTCTGAAGATTTAGTTGCCACATATGGGACTGAAATTTCTCTCCAGCTACTGTATAAACAAATAAAAGGGGCTAAACTCATGAATTGTTGCTGCACAGATCATACTCTTTACGGACATTTGACTAGAATTACAAAATGAAGCATTTTTCATGAATTAAGCTCAGTGTTGACTGTGGGACCCTTTTAACGAATGTCAAAACAGATAAAAAACAGACTTAGAATTCAGTGCACATTAAATTTCCATGGCAACAAAATGCTTACTCCTGCTGTTTATAAAAGGAAAATGGATTCCAAAGTGTATTATACTTGTACGTAGTACGATCTGCGTATTCAAGCCTCAGACACACACTGATTTGCTTCTATATCTTTTAGGAGGAAATATTCCATATTAATTGTATTAATTTCCCACAGAAGACAACAGCTTTATTAAATTGGCACTGTTCCTCACAGCCTACTGGTTAATGTGGTCCAGATTAAGTGCTTCTCTTCCATGCCCAGAATGGACACTGGGGCTGGTTGAAAGAGAATACCTACTTCTGTTCACCTCTGTAGAGAGACACCCAGTGAACCGTTTCCTTCATGTGCTCTGGACAGCATTACATCTGAGAGCCTATCCACGTGTTTTATATCGTTCCTCCTCCGAGAGGTCCATGTCTTTCTGACCGGTCTTGCTGGTCCTACTGGCTTAGCGATGTTTAATAGCGTAGGTGAATTGGGTTAACATGCACACTGGTACTCAGTTAGAACTGGATTATTGGCTTAAAGAGAAGCCCGTTTCAGATGAACTGGATTGTAAAAGGCGATTGTAGAAAAATGTATAGTTTCTAGTGTTTGCTGTTGAGCGAGAAATGAATTTTTGAAAAAGCCATCAAGCGGTCTTATTAAGGGTACTTTGAAAGAAAATGGAGACTACCCCTCCCTCCAGCATGCCTATAACAATATGATCCACTGCCAAATTCAATTCACGCAGTCTGCAGGCCGCCAGATTGTGCTGGAAAACAGGTTGCCAACTTTTAGAGAAAAAAAAAATCAAGGTAGTATATCAGTAGTAGTCTGTTTTTAAAATTGACTGTGAAAATCAACTTAAGAAGGTAAACATGTCTAAATACAGCCCTAAACTCTGGTTTAACGTCATGGTCACCTTCAGTTTTGCAGGCAGGAGCTTGACCTGGCTTCCCTTTTCAACAATACTTATCAAGCCCTGCTTTGCTAAGTCAATTAGGCCGTGGAACTCCCATAGTTTCTCATTTTCCGATGCTTATTAATTAAATAAGGAGGTATATTATCATATCGGTAAGACTGATGTCTCAGTGCCTAGACCAGTGGCTCTCGCTGCTGGTCCTGGTGACCCACACACCTGCTGCTTTCTGTAGCAGCTCAGCCCTCAGTGATACCATCACGCCTTTCACTTCAGTTGACTTAATAATAAGATGAATTTGAACTGTTCATTCCCATCTCTTAACTATGCTGGACATAAAATCCCAAACCTGTGACTAGAAACAAAAACGCAAACAATTCTTTTAAGTATCTTCGTAGGTCACGTGAGGCTTCAGGTATCTGATGAAGGTGGGCTGGAATGAAAACCAGCAGGTGTGTGGGGCATTCTTCGTCAGCATAGAGGGTCACCACCACCAACAAGGCAGTTTTGGAGACTTACAGGGACAAAAGCTGCTGAACGCTGTTGAAAACAAGCTCATGTTGACACGGGAGGGTAACAGCCATGCAGCAGACTGCACGGAGTTGTAATCTGAGCTACTGTTTTTTTTTTTCTGAAAGGTTGCGTTTGAAACTGAATTGGCCCACAGGTTAGGCCTGCCCCAGTGGCATTCTTCTAGAAATGATGCAGTTCAACCGACACCTCCTGTTTTCTTGGTCATGGGTTGCGGTGGGGGGGGCGGGGGGGGAGAACGAGCTGAATAGAAATGAAGCATATCAATCAATCAATCTCTGCCGAGAATTGTATCGGGGGAGCCTGCCTGGTCCTGGGTCTGGCTCTGTGTAGTGCAGCCTCTGTGCTCTTGGATAATCCTGTGCAAGTGATTGTGTTTACAGTGCACGGACGTCTTTGCGTGTGTTTACAGTGTACAGTGGGTCTCTGTGTTTTAGCCGAACATTGTGGGAGCTATGATGTGGACTTCGATGTGAGATTTTGTTTCCGTAATTGTACATTGTGATGTGATTGTGTATATTAACATGATTAAAGAGGAAGCAGCTGGGGAAAATAATTTAAGCTGCCCTTTGTTTTTCTTGGGGTTAAACTGCGTTGTGAGTTGAAACACCTCACTTAACCAGACATAATCAGCTTGGTTTTTACTCATTTAAGTGCCCACCCACATTGGAATTGGCAAAGCAGGTCTGTACCCACTTGAGAGAACAATAATATACAAGAACACAGAACCTTTAATCTGTTGAGGTGGCTGACGTGTTTATAAATATGCTTGTGTGAGACTAGTTGTGCTCCTACCACACTAGAGCAGCCTGCACACCTTGGATAGCGATCTAATTATTTTTATTCCCCAGTTTACCAGGAACTTCATGCAGCATGTTAATTGTTCTGTTCCCAGGCCCTTGAACAGGGCCGGCGCCAGGGGAAAAATCTGTAGAGGGGTGTCTGAAATTCTGCGGGGGGCGGTGATATTTCGGTTGAAACAGAGCCGTTGCAACTACCCAAGTGAAATCTCGCAACCATGCCACTGATTAGTGCTTCATGATGGAAAAAAAGACGAGTCTTCTGGTATTTAGCGGTTAGTACAGTTTCACGTTCAACGGCCCTCTCACAGTTATTGCCTGGAGTGACAAAATGCCACACGCGTTCATTTTTGCAGCTACATCGACAGTAACGAGGTTCTGAATCGTTAAGAAAAAATAGTTGTTAAACCAACAGAAAGCACAAACGTCTGTAACTACAGTCCTAGCTATACAACGATTGTAAGTATAAGGATGAACTACTGCAAGGAATCGATCCACCTGAGCAAACAAGATGGTAATAATGTTGACACCCAATAACGTCGTAGACACTACGTAATGTTCAAGTTCACGTTTATTTGTAGACAGGAACACTGTAGACAGGAACACATAGTGCAAAGTGCCGAATATGTGCCGTTCCTGGACGGATAGCCCTCCTGCACATCAAACAGGCCGATGTACTAACTGTGAATTCGAAGTTAGTGTAGTTATCTGACTATTGACAAAGTACTATTTTTTAGGGCGCAAGTTAAGTAAGCAAAAGTGTTAAAAAAAATCCTTTTGTCCAAAACTGAGGGAGCAGGACAGCTCAGTTGAGGGGTGACGCCCCCCGTGGCCCCAGGTCTGCCCTTGAAGTCCACGTGATGATGTGCACGAAACTCCCTGCCTGTGCCCTGTGGCTCGGCGGGGCTCTGCGCGGCACTTCGGCCAGGCCGCCACAGGGAATAACCCCTATTGCCCGGGGCGAGCGATCAGAGAGCGGTACAGGAACGTGGGCGTTCCCGTTGTCGGAGCGCCGATCGGCTCGGAATTCTCCAATTGCCGGAGCTCGACAGCGGGACACTGGAGCACCCGACTGGCGTGACAAGCCTTTGTTTCTCCCGGAGCTTCCTGGTTGCGTTATCTGAGAAAACGCACGAGCTCTAATGGTATTAGCCGCACAGCCTTGGACACCCTCTACTCAACAGCACAAGCGGTGTGGAGGGGACTTGTTGGAGGAGACCCATTGCTTGCATTTGTGAGGAGGGGTGAGATGAGCACGACACCATCATCTTGAGTGAATCCTCCCTCCCCTTTTTGCACTCCAATGTTTAGATTGTCATTGTGCACCAAAATCCACTTTCTTTAAACGTCTACTAATTTTGGGGCTTCAGCTGGGGTCTCAGTGATGTCAGTTTTCAGGCTGGGGCGTACTTCTAAATTTGCTCTCCTCTCTTCAAAAGTTAGATGGGGTTTGTAATTGATATCAACTGTCTACTGAGTTGAGAACAGCCTTTATTCAGGTGTGTAGCCTGAAATGTAACTAATTGGACCTCAGTAGAAGGAAATAACACTTATTGTGAGTGTCTGATACAGTCATTCTCACCTATTACTACAGACCTATACGCTGATTAGTATAGACTTTTCTTTATAACAACCCCTCAGTGAGAATGCAGAGCTTTTTATTTATTTTGGTTTTGGTTTCTGGCTCATTTCATATTGTGAGAAAAGGTAGGAAATATTGGTGATTCCTGTTTTCAGCATTAAATTAATCATGAATTGTTTTTTGGAGGAATGCTGCCAGACTGAGTGATATCCAGACAGCTCAAACCTGGGGAAGGGTGTGTTTCCTGCAGGTACCTGAGGCCTTGACAACAATGATCTCATTCTGTCTGCTCCATGGGCTTTCCTCAAAGGGCTGGGCCGCCACAGGTCACCCCAACTCACATCACCACCACAGCAAAACACATCAGGCCGAAACTAAACAAAACAGGAATTCCTGCCCTGGTCAGTGCAGCGGCCTGCAGAATACTTTCCTTTGTGGAAATGAGTCGGGAGTCCTGAAACCGTTTGCTTTGGAAGACATCCAAATGTATTCAAAAACATAAACAACAGAGGGTAAGTAATTTTTTAACAAAACAGGAGCCGTGAAGTTCAGTAACCACTTCCAACAAAGCAGTGTTTACAGCCCAGAATGTAAGAGCCTGGGCCAGCATCTAGGCCACTGGGGCATTCAAAATACATGTACCTTTAGTCCATCACCTGCTGAAGATCTGGGCAAGACAGGACTTGGGTTCCACTAAGTGATAATTTAATTAGTGGAGAATTTGGGGGAAACCCAGAAGCATTGTAACTTTAGATTTTTACTGACCTAGTTTACAGCTCTGGGACTTAAGATTCCAAACAGTACTAGCACCATGTCTCTGGAACTGGAGCATCTCCTCTGCCTCTTATCTAGTCTGAGTGAGGGCTCAAAGGCTCATCAGTGGCTGATAAGTACTGTTTGACATAGAATTTCAGTAATAATACCTGCAACTGCACTCAGGCCAATTCCTTTAAACCTAAAATGCTGAGTTAGTTTTTTGTATAACAGTGCTTTGTGCAGTTTCTGTACATGGTGATGTTGTGAATACTTGTTTCTAATAATCCAATGGCTCTTAGTTTTATCACTCTACCCCAGCTGTGTTTTACACAGAACCTACTGGGTTCTCAGGCGCCACAATGTAACAGACAGAAATAAAAACAGTAAATAAGGGCAGGAATTCTCTTTTCACATAAGGCAAAGAATGTCTGTTCTGCACACTTTTCACAGTGCCAGGTTTACGCAACCAGGTCCAGGAGAAAAGCCAATACTAATATCAGAATAACACCACTGTTTCCATGCAAGTCACTGTAAACAGGCAGGACAATTAAAACATCAGACTGATTATGATAGTGGGTATATAATTATTTTTAATATTCCCATGTAGAAAAGCATCAAAAAAAGCTGTCAAAATGTGTGTATTGTTTGCTTTAATTGATGAAGCCAGCATCCCTCTTGGATGATGATAACAGCTGTTGTGCCTCTCAATGGCTGATCTGTGCCAGCAGCTATGTCACCCTGCAACTCACAGCTGGCAGCACACTGAAGTTCTGGAGCCCAGCAGGTGTGAGCTGGGCCAGTACCTGGATGGGAGACCTCCTGGGAAAGACTAAGGTTGTTGCTGGGAGAGGTGTTAGTGGGGCCAGTAGGGGGTGCTCACCCTGTGGTCTGCATGGGTCCTCGTGCCCCAGTATAGTGACGGGGACACTATACTGTCAAAAAAGGTGCTATCCTTTGGGGTGAGATGTAAAACCAAGATTTTGACTCTCCAGGATCATGAAGTGTTACTTTCAAAGTGTGTCTCGAAAAGAGTCCCTGTGTTTCTTTGGTTTTCAATATCAAGAAATCGAGGGTTAAATATTCAAAAGACTGCTGTTGGGTTTGTGGGGCCAGGTTTGAAATATTAAAGACACATAATGCCAGTAAGAAAGCAAACCTTGAGCCAGCGAGTAGGATTAGAGGGAAGGGCCTGGGGCAGACTGGCAGCCTGTAGCTTCTGTGCCAGATGAGCTCATTCAGTACAAGCCTGGAAAAAATGGTCTAATTGTTGCTGAGGGTTTTCCTGCCCTGCTCACAAACAAGAGTGCCCCTCCTGCTCCAATTTCCTCCTCTCCTGCGGTCTCAGACCGCAGCGCTGGGTACTCAACAGCCCATTCAGCTTGTCTCCCAGCCGGAGCCAGGATCACAGCAGGGCCTTGTGATTCTGTGTGGCATTCGTGTAGCCACCTACGCTCTTTGTGAGGCAGCAGGTTTTCGGAAAACGGAACTTCAGGCTGTACTGAGTCCATCCCCTTGGTGGGATAGGATTATAAATAATATTCAGTATTTGGGGCTAGAGGCCTGGACTGCTGTGAGAATGAGCTTTCAAAAATAAAACAGTGTCTTACTGGGAACACACTGATTTCTTTCATTATTGCTGAGACACCGTGAGGAGATGCAGTGCTAGTTTTGATCTGGGTAGCAAGGAGGCACAGTGGTTAGTCTTGCTGCATTCCTGGGTTGTTATCTGTGTGGAGTTTGCATGTTCTCCCTGTGTTCATGTGGGTTTCCTCTGGATGTTCTGATTTCCTCCCTCAGTCTAAAGACACACTGGTGGGTTAATGGGCTTCTGGGAAAATCGGCCCTGGTGTGAGTGTGTGCAGGTCTGTGTCCGTGTGTGCCCTGTGATAGTCTGGCATCCCATCCAGAGTGAACCCCGCCTTGTGCCCGTTGCTTGCTGGGATAGGCTCTGGCTCCCCTGTGACCCTGAACTGGAGGAAGAGGTTAGAAAATGGAAGGATGGTGTTGATGTGTTCAGTCCATTCATCTTTGTCAGGGTTGGCCAGTCCTGGTCTACATATATTTATGCACCATTTTTTTAAATGTAATCGCTTCTATAATGAGAAGCTTTACCTGTAGCTCCTTTGACACTCAATGACTCACACAGCTAGAACCACATCTTTATCTCCACATCCTCGCATACAAATTTCCTCAAGCAATTACAAAATCAGTATTTAACTTTAAAGCAAGCCCGCCCTCTAGTGACAGACCTGTGCTCTGACTTGGATGCTTGTAATGTGAAATGACTTGCAGTGTGGTTCTTCTCCATGATGTAGCGCTCTGTGACTGCACTATCTCACAGAGGTCCAGATCAAGAACAAGCCAGTATTTCATTGTGGTACCTTTCTGTCCTCCAAATTCCCAG
This sequence comes from Atractosteus spatula, assembly GCF_055471065.1. Taxonomy (NCBI): domain Eukaryota; kingdom Metazoa; phylum Chordata; class Actinopteri; order Semionotiformes; family Lepisosteidae; genus Atractosteus; species Atractosteus spatula. Next base: position 5,097,792 of record NC_142731.1, on the reverse strand, counting down.
AATAACATACTAAATTGTCAATGGACCCATCTGCCAAAACTTTTTCTTCCGCGCTTGTTAATTTTTACTCTCCCCAAAACAAACAAGGCTGTTCACACATGAGAAACGAGCTGTACAAATGTCCTAAAAGCCACGCAAGATGAGTCACACGGCAAGTGCAACAACAACCCATACATACGTGTTTAAAAGCTCTCGGAAAGGTAAAAAAGCCATGAGTGAATGACATTATTCTGTCCTGAGAGAAAAAATAATCTCCCACACCCCATATTGTAATCTGAAGCTTTGTAAGAAAATCTCAAAATTCTCTCTCAACACATAGATTCTGCCTAAGCAACACAAAATTGTTTTTAAGATGCCACTGACTGCTAAAACTGGAGCTCAGCAGGTGTGAGCCTGACCAGTACCTGGAAGGGAGACCTCCTGGGAAAGCTAAGGTTGCTGCTGGAAGAGGTGTTAGTGGGACCAGTAGGGGGTGCTCACCCTGCGGTCTGCGTGGGTCCTAATGCCCCAGTAAAGTGATAGGGACACTATATTCCAAAAAAGGCGCCTTCCTTCGGATAATGATGTAAAATTGAGGTCCTGACACTGCGTGGTCCTTAAAAGGCCCAGGCTGTTTCATGAAAAGAGTGTGGTTGTTATCCTTGGTGTCCTGGCCTTTACCAATTATGGCCATGACTGAGATGTTGCAGGCTCAAGTCCCTGCTGTTGCTGTAATATAGACTTTACCTTTTTTAATGCAACAGATTGACAAAAGGACAGGCTCTGAGGTTCTACACGGCTCATCTAGAAAGGTCACTTGGCTCAGATCCTGCAGGTTCTCAGGTTTTTCTCAAATTGACCATGACCTTGGTCTTGACCCTGCGACCATGTGCAATTGTCAGACTGCTGCTGGGAGAAGGCTTGGGATTAATTGTCCAGAGCTCATTTGGCAAATCAGTGACTTGTAACTCTCACTCACTGTAGGTCAGTAGTGACATCATTGAGAGACATGTCCCTCCTCTAATCAGTGACAACTCTCCTGTCAGATGCTGTGAAGATGCAGCCAATCATCTTTTGACACGCCGGGGAGGATGGGTGGGGCAGAAGAGCACATCTGCCCATCTACAGTGTCCTTGAGCTATAGTTGCTGTGAGCTGAGACACAAAGAAACAATTGGCATAAATAATCTGGGTGGATATGAAGTGAAAATACAAAGAAAGGCTGAAAAAAAAGCTAAGATAAGTGCAGTTTGCAGTTACCGAAAAAGAAGCAAAAGATACAAGACACAGCAGTTACAATACCAAATCATAGAATGTGAAGGTAGAGCTCACAACAGGTTGGTCTAGCACAGGCTCCAGCAGGTCATGAGAAACAGTGTAGTACTGGTTTCCCCGCAGAGGTGCCAGGAAGACGATCAAGAGGGCTTGGGAAACAGAAGAATGACCAGGAGAGACAGCTCAATGGCTGAGAAGAGGTGAGCCATGCTCAGGAATGACAGTACTATAGCAGTGCAGTCAGATTCCACAGATACAGAAAGTGATTTGCCTGTAATAGGCTAATCCACCATCCATTTCTTACTGTTATAAATGAACTTCATTTTATATCAGGCCTCTTAAAGTGGCCTCTCAAAGCACTTTGCAGAAAGATACAATAGCTGCACACGATCAGAGGAGACAGCAGACTTGCACAATTACAGTGACGGTTTGGAAAATACTAGAAAAGGCACCGAGGCAGACACAGAACCAATGAAATAAAAGCCATTCTGCAGAAGATTTAAAAGTGCTCAAATGACTCTCTGATATCCTTGGAGATAGAATTCCAGAGTTTGGGGATGTAGCTGGAGAAGGCCCAGGCACCCATAGTAAGTCAATGGGCTTGTGGGACAGACAGGAGTATTGTTACTGCATGAGATCAGCTATTTTGACACAGGATCATTGATCATCTGGGCCGAACTGAGAAACTGTGCTGAAATGCCAGAGAGTTTCTTGGAGAGCTTGGATTCTCATACCTTGTGGAGCCCCAGGAGAGCTCCAGTTCACAGAGCGCCTGAGGCCACAGTAGAACCCTTGACTTTTCCCATCCTGTACCGAGGGCTGCTGTTAAAAATAGGCCGGTCTGTGACGAACAAGAACACAATGTCCACAGAAACTCAGAAACTGCGTGCCGACTCTCCAGGGATCTCACCCCGCCTCAGCATTAGGCATTAGTAGTTTTATTAGTTTGAAAGCAAAACTATTTTTGTGACGTTAATTTGATATCCCCCCCTCCCCCATGTGTGTGAGATGTGCGCTGTTTTTCTGGTGGTTTCATCCCTGAGGCAAACCTCCAATCTAAATCTTGCGTCTGGCATTGCTTTTCTTTGCCTCGTGTTTCAAAGCAAAAATGTTTTTTTGGGGAAAAAAAGGGGGCTCTTTTACAGGAAATGTATTCAAGATCAAGTTTGTTGCTGTTTTGGTAACCTTTGTTTCCTCTTTTCAAAATACATTTTCCTCACAAAAATACATTTTCTTGGGTTTCTGATGCCGGAACATGTGCTTTTCATTTGCAGTACGTAAAGCAACGTTGAGCCGATGAGGAGTACGTCGGGCTACATCTGTGTTGTAAGGTGCCCTTTGCTCTACGTTCTGTTCTGGTGTGCACCCTGCATGGAAATCTAGCAAACAGGACAATTCGTTCTTTTTCCAGTACTTTTCTCAGCTATCCCAATTATCCTTGCTATCCCATACCTCTGTTTTACTTCCACAATCTTTGATCGTTCTCCCAGAGACAAAAGGCCTGCTTTGTGGGCATCCAGATCTTAAGGAACCTTTTTGGAACTGGTGATTACAGAGTCTGGTGTTACAGGGTATAGAAACAACATCAGGAAAGAGAATTTTATTCAGCTCATCTTTCTTGCAACCCAACTATGTTTGCTTCCATGCATGGAAGAATGAATACAAATAAACACTTTAGCACTTGCTAATTTTGCTGTGGGCACAATCTGTGCTGTGGGCATAATCAGACATGCTCCACGCTCTTTGAAAGAACTCCACACTTATAGAATGAGCAGCGTCTCAACCCCTGAGATTTAACAAAGAGGATATCCTGAAAAGTAAGGATGGGTCTTCTAAGATTTGGGGGTTCTTAACCCTACTGTGGTATAAAAGGCCTCATGACAGAAAACATTCAGATAGCTCACTCCTGGAAAAAGAAACACAAATTGAAATAAAGTGCAACGCTGGGAGTGAGCTCATATTTCCATCTCAGCCCAGCTGGTTGAATCTGAAAAGTCTGTTCCTGAAGTGAACTGGGATAGAGATCTGGGATGCACTTGATCGGACATCCAGGATGCACAGATCCCAGACAAGATTCACAGACAGAGGCATCTCCCAAGAACGATTAGAATTCTGAACAGTAAGAATACCAGCATTATTTCCAAGGTGTTGCACCCACAACCCTGTGTGCCATCTTAGCTGTACACCACAGTGCTGGCTGCTGGACTCAGCTAGCCCTCTCCCTACAAATCATAGCATGTAGTTCACTAGGCATAACAACACCCAAGAATAAGATGTCCTGAAAGGATTCTGGAGTGTACAGTGAAACTTTGGCCTGACCCACTTGGCTGAGGGCTGACCTCCTGGCCAGAGGACGAGGAGGCTGGGACCCCCTGCAGACTGAGGAGCGACCGGGGGGCAGCTGGAGAGGGGGAGATGGGGTGGAGGTGGGACAAAAAGACATATGCGAGGGAGAGAAGGAGATCACATAGGTATTTAAAGTCTTTTAGGAGAGGAAATGACGTCGGGAATGATTGCTAATTACTGACAGCCAAGTCTGATTGAACTTGGTTGTTGTCACCCCTCCCGAACGTTCGTTTCAAACTCCATTTAGGTCTGTCCTTCGTCAACACTAGACACATTTTCTGATGCACTTTTGGCTTGAAAGACGTCCTTTTAAAAAGCTGTTTTTGATAATAAAATCTGAAAACAATTCTTTCTAATGCATCATCATTCTTTCTGAACTTTGGAAGCACATTGCAGACATAGCTTTTGTGTTATTTTAAGTTCAGTGTGGATACGTCCAGCTGGCAACAGTAAAATCACAATGTTTATCCCCGTTTCTTGAGAGTTTTTTGAATGGGTAATTCTTCTGCCTCTCTTTCACGTGACTTTTCACGCTACCGCAGGAGAAAGAGGACCACAGAGTCATTCCCCAAAACCTGGTAGATCTCCCAGCACGTATTCGCAATACAAATCTACAGTAACGACAGGAAAGCTGAGTTATGCGTCTCTCACAGAGAGCTCTGCAAATTCCCAGCAAACCACAGGGGGCACTATGGCAAGGCAAGCATAGGACATAAGCTACCTTCAAACTCCCTGAACCCTGGCTCAGGTCCGGTTGTCCTGGGTAAATGCAGTTAATGACATAATCTCTCGATTCTTAACAGCACACCTGAACCGTAGGGTCCATCTTGAACTCTGTATGGATATCTTCACTCTTCTTGTTCCTTGGAACTTATCTAACCTTGTTCTGTTAACAGGTTTGGCCTATTTGTAAAGCCCTGGTTTACCATAACCAACTTAAGAGAAAACTGACCTTTTGAATTTTGTCTTGGCTCAAATTTCCTCGGTGATATGTCTGCAAGCGGTCTGGCGTCTGTTTTAAAATAATGTTTAGATCACAGGCTTTTCTTTTTGAAGTATGAGGTTGTTTCCAGGTCACTGGCTCTAGGATCTGACACTCTTTCTTTGTTGCACAACAAACCACAAGACAATCTGGCCCAGTCTACTCCAGCTCTCAGTATTGTTGTTGTGGACACACTGAAGAAAGGCAGCAGAGGCACTGAAAGAGCGCAGTCTCGTACTTCCCTTCAGAGAGAACGCTGGTGTCAGAATTACGTTTATTCACTCCTCCATGCATTCTCAGGAACTGTATATTCTGTATATTCATCCCAGTGTTATCATCAGTCTATGCCCTCACCTTAATTTTGTAGCTACTCTCTCCATTCCTCTGGCATTTTTCTTCTCTCCCTGTTGTGTGTCCACAGGACAGAAAGCCACTAGAAACCAGCCTCCTTGACTGAGCTGGGCCCAAAAGCATCACCATAATGTAAATTGTTTTTATCTGTCATTGTTGTCTGTGTAAGCAACCTGTATCTGTTTCCATGCGACATCTTTCCCTGGTTTTCTGCTTTCCGCCAGCACTCCCTGAAGCCATTTCTAAAGTATCCTTAAAGATAAGGAGGCTCAGAGCTGCTGTATTGTGAAGAAACACAGGGGTTTCCCAAGATGGAAGTATACTAGAGCTCCCAGTGTTAGAGACACTGTGGAATAAGAGAGAAAAGTGAATACTCACAGACATGCAATTGTAACAGGTCAACCTGACAAGGTTCTGTTCCAACAACAGAGGTACAGTACAGTATATCCACCTTTTACTGACCCAGTGGAGTTGGTGCCAAGAGGTGAATGGCTCAATATTGCCCATTTCATATCAATTAAGGATAAGGATCATAAGTAAGATTCTTACTCCCTGTGAGTGTCGCAATTGAAACAAGTTGATTAACAACTGGCAGATCTGAATAGGAGGGGTTTATGCAAAGACCAGTAAGATCACACCACGAAGCTTAGATCTGATTAGAAAAGCAAGATGACACAACTTACCAAAGAACTTCTGCCCTGGCAAGTGGGTCTTCAAAAGATGCAATCAGACTCCATCAATCAGAGCATCTTTATTTTCCTTCAGAGCGCAATGTATGAACTGCCTGTTTCTGCAAAGCAACTGTTAGGAGTTCACCACTCCAAATGCTGTGACAGACAGAAAAGGTGGGGCTACAAAAAGCAAGAACCACCTGCAGGTCAATTTTCTTAGGAAGTCTGCAGTCACTAAAGAAACGTCTCTCTCGGGTATACTGCACAATGATCAGAGTTTGAAGAGCACTGCTCTGAATACTCTAAATACTAGCCAGTGTGTTGTGTCTCTCAAGGGAGACTGCTTCTCACTATGCAATGGCCCTAAGGAATTTCCCTCTCAGTCACCAGCTCTTAATTGAATTTCCAGGACAGTACCGCCCTGTAGTCTTTCTAAAAACCCCGCAAACCCCCTGCAAATGGGTTATTTTGATGCCACGAAATCCTGAGAATATGTGATGAGGTTGCGTGCAGAGGTACTGCAGGCAGCTGAACATGAAACTATTGAGCACGCTCTAACCTGAGGGTGCTGGGAATCCCACTCCATTCGTTTCTGCCTCAAGATGGACTTGAACCCAGGCATTAGGAAACAAGTGGGATTCAAACTAAACCTTTTGTTGTTGTTTTTTTGGAAAAAGTGACACATAAATTAAACATGAGCTCCAAAGCATAGTTTTTCCCAGGTAGTGTCAGCAATAAGGGCATCTCCTTGGATCTTTAATGCCCAAGAAGTCAGAACCTCGATTTGGCATCACCTCCAAAGCACAGGACCTCCTACATGACCTTATCCCAGTCACCTTACTGGGGCAATGGTTCTGACAGTTTGGTCCAGAGGCAAGTATGCCACTTCCAAAGTCCATCCCAGGCCCGGGAGGAAACAAGAGCGGATCGGCAGCTGCTCTGACCCCTCATACTAACATACGTCCCTGGTTTCCTCAATTTCCCTTCAGGATCAATAAAGTCTTATCTATCCAGCTGGTTCCCCATCAGATACACAAAAATAATGGCTCTATAACTACATGAGGTAAGCTCTATGGAATATGTAATATATATGGAGTCTCTATTTCATTTTGAAAGACTATAGCCAAGTCAATGACTTTTATGCATATACAACCCGCAGGGGCGGATTAACGAACAGGCTAGCATAGGCCCCTGATTGGCCAGAGTATTTTTTTAAACGGGCTCCCATTGGTCCATAAAAACGTTGAATAATTCGTTAACCACTGATTGGTTAGATGCAATGGGCTCGCAGTTCAAATTTATTTTGGCCGATTCATCTGGTGATCTCTGGTGCAAGTTCACGGTAGCCAGCCTCATAATGTGCGATAGAAAATATGGTAGTGGGGCGCAAAAACGCAAAAACAAAAAACAAAAACGAAGAGCAGTATGAGCGGGATCTACTTAAAAAGATTGACTGGTTATTTCAAGTTGGCTGAGCCGGACCCCGGTCCCGGGTTCACGGTGAACGTTGCAGCCAGTGCTACAGCAACCGCGGTTGAAAAGCTAGCTGCAGCGAGCTCTACCCTGGGCGCAGTCTACATCAACGCCGCTCATGAGGACGAGCCAGCCCCCGCAACGGAGTTGCAGGAACACGAGTGGGAGGCAGAGCCGTCCGAAAAGCCGCCACCATCTCCACAAGCCCAATGAGCCGCCGCCATGGCTGTTGCACCTGGTGCCATGGAGCTAACAGCTCCGCTTCCTATAGCTCGGACCCAGCCTGCGGGCATACGGGGCTAAACTGGGCCCGAAATCGTGTCAAAACCATGACGCGGATGTTGCAGCATCGGAAAGACGACACAAACGGCAAAAGAGGTATTTCCCTAGAACCCTCTTCGAAAGAAAACTCGGAAATGGCGAGTGTGTGTCAAGAGAATGGCTGGTGCAGTGTTCTGCTTCGCATGTAAATTATTTGGGGGCGGTGATAATCAGTCCGGACTGACCGCAGGCTATAGTGACTGGGGAAAAATGCCGCAGCACGCTTGGTTGTTGAACACGAAGCGTCGGTAGAGCCATAGGAAGGCTGTGGTTGCAGACGTTTTGCGCTGTGCTGATAATGGTCTAATAGATTCAGAACTATTTTAGGGGACGCAGCGGCCCGATCACGGGAACGTCATTGGTGTCCTCGAAGTTATCAGCGAGGTTGATCCCTTGAAAGCCCATACAGAAAAATATCTACTCGTCGATGCAGTGTATTGACTGATTTGAGCCTGTTGACTGCAATGGAGTTGCACGAGTGGGGAGTGTCCTGCTGTTCTTGAAATAACGCGCTCAAACAGGGTGCTCACGGGTCTCTGCGGTGCTGATCTTGTTGTTGTGTATCGTCGGTTTCTAAGTAAGCGTGCGCATGGTTTGCGTTGTCAGCTCGCAGGTTGGCTGTGAATCTGATCTATTGGTTGCATTGCTGTACTTGCATTACAGGCTATTGTAGTGTGTGTGTCTTTGGGCTCCCTGTGTACGTGTGTGTTCCTACGAGTGCCGGCTGACATTCCGTTTGAATCGGCGGTAGCAGCTCTTGCTCCGAACGCGTCACTGAATGATTACAGTATTTTCTCTCGCTTTTTTTCTGGTAATATGATGGGGCCTCTGATCACCTTAATCCGCCACTGGCAGCCTGAAAACATTGTTTTATTGTGTAACACCTTGGGATCTCTTTGCCAGGGTTCGTTAGATCTCTGCCGAACACAAAAACATTCCTTTGCAAAGCATTTCTGCTCGATAACTTGAACCGAGTCTGGCTTTCAGACAGTAAAAGCAAGATTTAGGAAGAACTGCCCCCAAAGGAACAGAGAAGCACTAATACACAAACCTTAGACTTTGCTAAACAGTTAGATCAAGAGTGTCACTTGGCCCCAACGTTTTGTTGGTTTTTAGAAAAAGAGCAGTACCCCTGACTGATGTCAGCAATAAGATACCTGGAATTAATGTCCGTGATTAAAAATAAAACGGAAGAGCTCTTCAAAATCTCATACAAATATACTGGTACAGTATCTCAGCAAACAGCTCTGGACAAGTCAGTACCAGCAACTGCATTTTTATGTACAACGTCACTTCTAATGATGTAGAAATTGTATCGTTAGCCATAAAAATCACAGGCTTCTCATTCCAAAGTTGATTGGTTAAAAAAGTAGGAATAAGAAAAATACATATGTACATGTGCTTTTTTGTGTTTTCAACCTCTGAGCAAGTAACACTTCATCTGATCTGCGGTCCTGCAGGGTTTCTTGCTAAACTTGCCTCAATTTTAGTTGCTTTATCCATTAAAGCTGTGGGGGAGACGGATCCTATCCTGTCCTATCCTGGCAAGCAACAGGCACAAGGTGGGATACACTTATTGTGTATGATATATAAGTGTATAGTATATATTATTATACATACACTATTTAATATATGATTGACGTTTCACTGGGGCATGTGATCTTCACTGCATGGATTCTATGAGCTCTGCTCAGACCTGGAAGCATCATGGCCCCATCTAGAGGACCTGTGGCTCTACAGGTTTCATACCCACTCAGCTCAGCTGTCTCACTGGAAACAATGCATCAGCTTCTCTCAGCTGTTCTGGTGCTGGGTTTTAGGAGATCCCCACCATGCCTGCATACACAGCACCCCCCAGCACCAGGATTGCCCGTGCCTGTAGAGTCTGCTTCAGTGGGAGACCCCTTCAACTTGCTGAGGGGGGTCTGTTGGCACAGTACAGGACTTTCGTGTTTCTCAGATCTTGGGCTCTAGCTGGGGGAAGCTACACTGTTTTATTGCACAGTCTGGAAAGAGAGAAGATTGTAGACAGTGATAAACCAAAGATCCACTTTCTACATAGCTAAATATAGTCCGGATATTTCGCATCTAACGAAACAACACTACAAAGATGAAAAGTTAAAAAAAAAAAGAAGTGTCACTCAAGGAGAAAACAAGAAGGTAAAAAATATAATTAAAAAGTAACATAAGACAGCTAGAAGAAATTCAGTTCGCCGATTTGTATCGGGTTTATTTCACTTTCAGTCTGTGGCATGTCTTAACGATTTCAGCAGACACTTCAGTGAATCCCGAGGGAGGAAGGAGTAATGTCGGTATTTTGGAGAAAATGAGCTGTCACTGGCTGTCAAGGGGATAGGTTGCTGTCGGAGAGAAATAAAAGCAGAAATACCAACCCAGAGACAGCGAGGGAATAACATCAATTATACTTCTAAAAGGTGCTGACGCAGGAAGAGCCAGCTCGGAGAGGTCTGTCACCTTAGACATGACCAAGGCTTGCTCAAATACCAGCCTCTGACCTGTCAGACTCTGTTGGAGAAGGGGAGCCGTCTTGAAGTGATTATACCGAGCTGCACAAACAGCATTGCTCAACAGTCCCTTCTTTTCCTTGTGTTAGAAACTGATTGTTATTATGCTCTCTCCTGTCCGCCTCTGTGGCTCTTTTCCTGATTCACACCAGACGCCCAGAAAGACAACTGCAAGGACAAAAATAGTGACTTGGAAAGAAAACACACTGGAATTTTTTTGTTGTGCAACACAGCACTTCACAGTTTCTCAGATCTGTTTGTTTAGGCCCGCGTTATCAGTAAGGGCAGGTTGGATTTATTTCACAGGTAATCTGCCCGTGATACAACACCAAGCACTCGCAAACAAGGCTGTATGTGGTAGTTGTGTCTTGTGCATGAGGCAGGGCAACATGTAGACACTTATGCAGAAGAGAATAGCATCTGTGTATCACACTGTTCAGCAGCCTTTTTTGGCGCATCAGCCAAAGACATGTCATTTTATTTTATTAGACCCTTTTCTCTCCTTCCCTCTGGTGTGGTACTAACATTTCAAACTAGAGCAGGCATGCTACAAAAAGGGCTGACTCAGAAGTGGACCAGATTGTGTTGATGCTTTTTTCTGATGTCCTATCTAAAGCGAGATATAAAAAGAGAGATTTTATTGGCTCGAATCTCCTCCTTCACAGCGGTGGGTCTCCAATCCTGCTCTAGGCACTAGTCTAGCGAGTCTTATAGGTCGCTTGTTTCAAAAAACTAGGAGCATTTCTTAATCAATCACATTATTAATCAATACATTCTAGGAAACGCTGGTCCTTGAGAGCTGAAGATTGGTGTTCTGGATTATCTCCAAATCCCTTAATGTAACAGACCACCTTCAACTGATCACATGTGCATGGTATTAGAGCTTGCTGGTTAGTGACTGTGGTGTATTATGGTGAGTAATCTTTACAGTAGTAGAGGAAAATCATATTCTCCATCTCCAACCTCATCGACATCAGTTTTGTGGAAAGTTTTTTTTAAAAAACATGTTTCATTACAGTTCTAAGTGGCATGTAAGGGATTACTTTTTAAAAGTAATGGTGTCCAGTAGTTTGGTCAAACCCTCATTAAGGAGAAGAGGCGTGTTATAAGGGCAATACCTGTGTAAGGAAGGGGCTGGCGGGACCTCAATTATTTTGCTGAGGAAAGAACCATGGAGCAAAGACGAATCACGCAAGTCAATATGAGCTGTAGGAGTTACTGTTGCTCAGCTCCTCAGGTAGGCGGAAGTGGGTGAGATTAGGATTCGACTTGAACCCAACCATCTGACTCCATTTGAAGGAGAATTGGGAAGTCGACAACAGTGATCTACAGTACATAGACTGTGCATGACATAGTACCTAAAGCGCCATTACCTAGCAAAGCTTTTATTTTAAGAAGCTGCACATCTTATCACTCACTGCCCATACTCTCTCACTGCTCCTGTTCACTGGTCTGCTACTGCACTCATACAGAGACAATCACCGGGCTGTCCCGGGTCAAGGAATAGTTACTGGCTTTCTGACAGGGAATACCATTTGCCGCTCCGTTGTTCCAGGCTATTTTTCCCCCCATCTGGGAAGCTTTAATTTTTCCTGGTTTGCGCTGATCCGGGGCTTGAATGGCCTAAATAAAACACAACTGTTGCTGTGAACTCAGATTCACTGCAGGACCTCGGGGCTCATGTGCCGTCTTCCAACACACTTAATACCAGCAAGCAAGGATTTACTCTCACTTCAAAACATCCTCTGAGGAAAAAAAGATCCTTCTTTCAGTTCAGTTCCTAAGCAGCAGGATGTTTCTGAGGGAGGCAGATACACTTTGGATTGGGATACGGCACAAGCCCTAACTTGAGGCCAAGTTATTTGCTTCGCTGGAAAGACTCCAGACTGCATCGACCACACTGCTCAGCCACAGGAAATTCACATTAAAAGAGGAATTTGGGAGCCTTTGCAAGGCTTCCTGCTGTCCAACCTGCTCTGGGAGAACAAGAGACTGGAACATCATCCCCGTCCTCAGTCCACTTTGCCTGATGAAGATTGCACCAAGACAGAAATAATCAATAGAAACAGATTCAAATTTAAGACTGAAAAGGTGCTAATAATGTGTGAATACCCCTTATTGACATCAACCGAAACACAGGGCACCTCTCAGGTGGTTCAAATAGCCCCTAAATATGAATGCTTCTAACAGAAAACAACTGCTTGAATCAGCAAAGTCCAAATCTATACAAGGAAGGTGATCATGAAGCTCTAGACTTCACTGCAAAAGCACTGCGATTTGCATTTTAAAACTGAAGATATGGACAAGGTTTTCAATATTTTAACCTGGGAAAGCCACACCTGAATCAACAAGTGCACCAAACCCACCTCTTCATAGACCTACAGGTTTCCCCTCTACTGCCTTCAGTTTGGTCTTACTCTGCATGGGGGGCCACGTCACTGTTTGGCTGTGGATTGCCGAACCGGACACAGCCATCAGTGCTGCTGGGTGCAAGACCGGGGATCAGGTATCTAGGGCTCTCCTGTCCCCAGCAAAACAACAGCTTCCCAGGTAGCTTCAGGCTTGCTGTGGAGATCACAGAGTCATATGAGTCAAGGCTCAGCAGGGAGTCATTGGTATCCTTCTTGCTCAAATAGGAGATTCCAGCTTGGTGGGATTAGAATCCCCAAAACCTGGGGATTTTCTTTTTTTTCCCCCCCAATTATGTGGCACACTCAAATAAATATTTTATTCACCACAAAACAAAAATCATTATTACAACAAGATTGAGTGCTAAGAAAGAAAATTTCCAGAGCCCAGGGATGGGATGCTTCTGGGTGCAGGATGAGTTTTGTACGTTGTCTAAAATATTGGGCAAGCATGCCACCTCCTACCAAGTGACCACTGCTGGTGAATAACACACCCTCGTTGCCTAAAGCTCTGAGGTCTGTGCAGGCCTGCCAGGCCTCAGATCTGCACCGGTGACAATCAGACACCCATTATCATCAACCTGCGTCCCCAAAAGACCAACATGCATGAAAATCCAACTTACAGATTGTCTACTGGGGTCCAGCCTCTGTCTGCCAGGTTTAAGAGATGATTGACTCCTCAGATGAGGGGGTTGGGAATTCTGTATCTTTTAGACCTAACTCTTGGCAGGTATAGCCTCCGATACCCCTGCAAAAAATAAACCGGATTTTTGCAAGGGGGGAAAAAACAGGAACAAGAACTTGGCTTTAGACTAAGGCAACTGAAATGGCCCCTTGCTCCTTGGCTCATTGGATGTTTTTCATTTGGCTCAGGAGACTTACTGAAACTGTGATGTTATCACCCACCCCTCTGTACACCGGCCCAGAATGAGACATTTTGGCAACAACAAGGCATCATAAATAAGATTTTGTAGGATATTATGGCACTGAGGGCACCTGTGCTTTTCCAAATGTTAGAGGAGAAAAAGTTGAACACCACAGGCACATTGAGATGTACAGTCTTTATTTTCTTCATGTCCGAACGATGTGGGCACGTGGGTGCTACTGGTATTCATAAGCCCCTCGCTCATTTCTGACCTCTTGGCTCCAACTTTCCATAATTAAACAATTTTATACAATAAAAAAACCCATGAGGACAATAATGGAAATACAATTTATACATATATAGAATCTTAAAACAGTAACAACAATACACACAATAGAAAAATAGTTTCTGATAGGACAATTTTCTAAAAACATAACAGAAAACAAAATGTACACAACTCATTACCGATCATTCCAATTAAATCTGTGAATTTTCCTCCTCTCCCAACAGGGACACTGAATTTCTCCTTTAGGTAAAGCATTTGGATTCAGAAAGAAAATTTGTACCATACTCCGTTTCACACCCACCTACGTTTTTACATCTTTGAATTATTGATGTCTCTTTTCACCCACACTTGCCTGTTAAAATCTAACACCCGCACAGAAAAACCTTTAACAGCAAGAACTATTACATGGCAAACTTATTTTAATGAATATAGTACTAAAAAAACATAAAAAAGCAGAACAAAGAGAAATCATGTGCAATATTAGCAGTCGACATGACTGACGGATCTAAAGAGTTTAAAAAAAAAAGAACATCTGTCATGTCTGGCACTCTGTGGAATGTTGTAAAAAATAAAAATAAAACGTTTTTTGGCAGAAGGTGAATTTTTCTTCAAGATCCGTGACAGGATCACACAGGAAGTCTTTACTGCACTGCATGCATGCATGTCTGCGGAGGTCACCAAATATTCCACCGTCTGAAAAGTGCTTCGAAACGGACAATCCCTTCCAGCGAGGGGGACGTCTTTTTTGGGGGGAGGGAATAGGAAAAATGGATCCCGAAGAGGCAGCCCAACAGAAAGACTTCGCTCAGTTTGAGAGCTTTTTTTAAAAAAAAAATAGAAGCTGAACTGTCATAGCCCCCTGAGTCAACCAACCACCACCCCCAATATCGTCGCTGTGGGACAGTTTACAGTACATCTCCTGGGCCAGATGTTCCTCGTGTTCGTGATTGTCCACAGGCTGGGCGAGTTGGTACAGGTCTGACTGCTAAGCAGAAAAAAAAAAGAGGGCTTTCAAAAGCTCCACAGCTGAGATTTCTATTCATCCCAGACCAAGGGCTCTCCTTTTGAAGGAAACCGTTTTGCATCATAAGTCCTAAGGCTGGTTTGGGGAGAAGGGGGGTCACGAACAGAAACGGCAACAACAACAATGTGAAAATGTCCCCATTGTCCACACCCTATTCCTGTGATGACAATCCGGAGCACGTGGGGGGAAAACAACTTTTGCATTTAAGCCGCCCCACAGCCAGCTCCACCACAAACAGGTCGCAGCCTCGTTTTCTGGCCCAAATAAAAGGAAAAACAGAAACTGCCGAGCAGGCAAATCCAACTTTCTCCCTCCCCAACACCCACGCGGGCCCATGTGGATCACAGGACTGAGTCAGGAGCCCAAGAAGCAGTTTGTCCCTCCAGCCTGCTCATTACACACCGACTCTCACACAAGAGTCACGCGTGTTCAGGCCTAACGGTAGTGCTGTGGCGGCCCACAGTCGGGCAGCCGGCTTCCCCAGTGGCTTCCTTTCGGTGGGAAAGGACTCAGCAGTAGATCTGAGGCTGGATCTCGGAGTGGGCCCCGAAGGGCTCGTCGAAGGGGAAGGCGCCCCTCACGGCCTTCAGGTCGCTCTGGCTGGAGCAGAGGGTGTAGGACGCCATGATGACCAGCTCCTGGGCCGAGTCGGGGCTCTCCGGCTCGGACTCGGCCTCCTCCAGGGATGGCAGCAGGCCGACGTGCGGCTGAGGAGGGCCAGACAGCCAGGGGTGCTGCAGACACTCCTCTGCTGTGGCTCTTTTCCTGCAATCAATGAATCCGCACAGATCGTTAACTCCGCGCTTGGCATCAGAAGCAGCTTTCAAAAAAACATTTCATCCCTTGTCTGGGGTTTATCATAAACCTCAGGGCTATTTTTGAAGGACACTTGTAGCTTTGACCTCAGCTGTCCCTGCCACTGGCCACAGATGTAAATGGTCTGAATATATTTGTCTTTACAGGCCATTGACTCCGTTTTAGGCAAAAATGCACACAGCCCCACCCTGCTGCCCAATGCTGCTGCAGAGATTCCGATCCGATTCAGGCATTCCTGCATTTTAAGCCGCGGCCTTCCTTTTCCCCGGCAGAATGACCTAGGTTTTTAATAAACCTTGTCTTTCCGCACAGCCATCCGTGTATTTCATTCCGGCTGTGTTAATACCACTCCTGTTTCCCAGCCAGGGCCATAATGCCAGCAGTGACTTTGGGATTAGGCTAGGAACCAGCTCGACTTTAATCACTTGACTGCAAGCCACTCTCATAGTTCATCAGAGGAGGTGTGTGGGGGGGGGAGGGGAGAGATGAGATATACTTTGTTTCAGTTCTCAAGTAACGCCAGGCGGACAACACAATGAGGACTGGAAAACAAGTCCTAAAACCAAAGTGCACCCAGACAGAGGGACCTCTCTCCGAGCACTATCCTGTACAGTGCACTTCTTTTTTTCCCCTCCAAGCATTCCATGATGAGAAGGCATTTTCCCCCTAAATTAACATTCCATCGTCTCTGGCAATAATAAGAATGGCCACCTTCTTATCCAACCAATTATAGTGGTGCCCTGATCACTTGTGTTGGGCAATAGAAATCTACAATAGACGGCTTTTTGTTATGAAATTGATATCCCTCCCCCCAAAATAAACCATGGAAGCACACCCACCCCCACTCCTCCTACCCATCTTAGGATTTTCCACTTATTATCCACCAGGGAAGGTTTACAGGCATTGTAAAAGGTTCAGTGTTTAGCACAGCCAATCTGCACTTTAATGGTGTGCAAAACTGAATCATGCCTCCTTTGCCGGAGCCAAGAGTGTAACAAGGCATTGAGAGATCAGATCAATAACCAGCTGATTTAATGCTGCAGATATGCAACCCTTTACCTTGAATGGGGAGAGAGCAGCACTTTCAGCCAAAAGTGCTCAAGATTAAACCCTACAGCTTGGTTGTGTGCAACAGTTTTTCAGTGGCCATTTCCCCAACATGTGCATAAAACAGACCGCTCCATTACCAAAAAGGAGGTCTTTGTAAAGCTACGCAAATTCAACATGCTGCTTCTATTAGAACCATTGATATCCAAGCACAAAGCCCTATGTGTAAAAGTATCTTCACACAGTACAGTTCTGTGCAGTACAGTCCTCTTATTCACACTCACTCGCTCTCAGAGAAACAATCGTGGTCCAGGACCAGCCAGGCAGCAATTACTCCAGGGCCTACCTGGGGTTCTTGATGAGCAGGGTCTTGATGAAGTCGACAGCCAGATTGGACACCCCTTCGAAGACATCTTGGGAGTAGTCCACGTTGACCTGGGAGATGTTGAGGAAGGTCTCCTGCTTATCCTCACCCAGGAAGGGAGATTCTCCCGTCAACATAACGTATGCAAGCACCCCGATACTCCTGACAGGAGGAAGCAGTAGTGGAGAGGCCATTTGAATCACACCTTGTAGAACTTTGAACAAAGCAGTGACCTCACTAAATTGGTTGCAAGTATTCTTTGCTTTGGTCACATTAATGAACTGCATCAAATTGGGATCATATCTGTAAAAGTTTCATGCAACAAAAATGAACAAACATGTGGGTTCCAATTAGAATTAGACTTATTTTGCAATAAGTTTTATCTGGTTAAAAAATAAAACATCACACTAGTTTCCCCATTTTATATGGGGCTGTTTCTAAAGATCAGTCTCAGTTCAACTATGCTTATGTACTCACCACATGTCTGTCGCTGTGCTGATGGGCTCATAGTTCAGGATTTCTGGTGCTGTAAAAGAATTAGGGCCCACATTGAAAAAAAGACTAAAAAAATAGATACAAGAAGTGATTCAAGCATCATGACAAGACTAATTAAAAGACCAGTGAAGAGTGGGTTAAAATTAAAATTAGCTGATAAAGGTCAACATTTAAACTGCTAATATTTAACACAAAACATTGACAAGTGACAAGCTACGATAAACCTCCTGCTATCAATACAATACCATATACTCTAAATGAGTGCATGGGGAATAACAATAAAAAGATGAGCACACTCACCGACATACTCTGGAGTGCCAAGGATCTCTCGCACTTCCTTCACATTGTCCATCCGTCTGGACAGGCCAAAGTCCACTATGCGGATGTCCCCCAGGGGTCGAGAGCTTGTCAGCAAGAGGTTCTGAGGCTGCGGAGACCAGGATCGACATGTTCACTTCACATACTGTATAAGCACCAAGAGCAGTCAGCACATCCACAGAGGCACTGCTGGATCATGGCAGAAGATCGTTCACTCTGAAGGCTAGCCTCACCTAAAAACTAAGTCTCTCTATCTCACTTGGTTGCTCATAGCTTATCAATACAAAACTCCCCACAAAGGTAATTCTTAAAGGCTCTGTCAGTTTTTTTTAACTGCAATTCTGCATGACCTCATGTCTTCATTCACTCAAAGAATCCCACCTGCCAGCCCGCCTTTCCCAAAAGGAATCTAGATTTCATTGGACAATTTGAAAGTCCACTTAAGGTCTTGCCACTATTTTGTTCCTCAGAGAGAACCCTGAACTTTTCCATCACGTCACAGAATGTACCTTTTGAGAGTTTATATTCCCCATGTTTTTAAATTTTTAAAAACCTTAAGATTAAGCAATTCAAGGTGACTAAAATGAGCAGAGAAGGACAAATCTAGGTTGTTAGATTTCCCCATAAGGGCCTCAAACTACCTCTTAATAGATATTAGCAACGGCTTAATCTTCTCTGTAGGAGGTTGAGCTTTATCCTACGACAGGATCACTTAACTACTAACCACCAAATAGCCTCATCTTGCTTATAATCCCTGTGTGTTTTTACGAGAGGAGCTGGGGGGCCGGTTGCCAACAGCCTCCTCACTGAGAGAGCCCTTGTCCGGGTCACTCAGGACTGACCTTCATGTCCAGGTGCACCACATTATTGCGGTGCAGGTACGCCACGCCACTCAGGATCTGGCGCACCAGCCGAATGACGTCCTTCTCCGTGAAGGCCTCGTCGTTGTCCGCCACGCACTGGTTGAAGATCTCCCCACCGGCGGCGCTATTCGGAGACAGAAACCAGGAAGCATTGAAACACTCGACTCGAACCGCGTGTTGAGAAGCGCTTTCTAAAGCTAGAATCAAAGGCAGACGGTCCGCTGCCTCAAAGACGGCACACTGTAAAAATTCCATCCGTTCCCTCAGATCTTAAGCTGTTCACGATAAGAGTGACAAACGACCTGCAGGACAGACCTCCAAAGTTGGGGATCCCCCATCCCTATAGAAAATTGAGCTGTCCTAAACGTTTTTTTGCTTCAGAGCAACAAAAGACGCTTTGCATTTCCGAGACTGAACAAAGTTTTAGGAGTGCAAATCTGAAGATGTAGGTGTGCAAGAAAAGTGAATGATTCCCCCCCAAACACTTAGAATTACAGTTAGACCAAACTCCCTGAAGGAACAAGACAGATCCAGGAAACATCCATTAAGAAATAACTTCCACTGCAGGAGAAAAGCTCAGAAAATCGTTATGCATAACTCAACCCCTTCTCCATCTTCCATCAAACAAAAAAATAACTTCTGCTTTAAGAAAAGAAGTCTGGGACTCATCACATAACTACAACAATCCCAGCACTGCAAAAACTTCTCATTATCTCCCCTCCAGGTAGAGTCAATTTTGCAGCCCTGGAATGACCTCATATTACATCTTATTATACTTTGGCATGACAGAAAAAGCGTTCTTTTTGTTCTGTCTCAGATAGCACGTGATCTTCCACAGGTCTAAACAGCACACAATAAATCAAATGGCTTAACTGTGCTTTTGCTCCCTAAATTCTACAGACCAAATTGCAAAAGAAAGATCTGGCCCATGGGAAAGATAAGCACTGGAGTGCCAGCAAACTTGTGATAAGATAAAATGCAAACATTAGGTCTGGTGTTCCTTTGCATATCATGCAATTTACATGAGTAACTGGAGTTACTTGGACATCAGTGTGTCTCACTAAAGGTTAGGGAACTTTAGATGCATTTCCAAACCCCAGACCAGAAAAGGGCTCAGTCTGTTGCATGGGTCATGGATGGAAAAGGAAACTCTACAATAAACAACCTCAATAGCTTTTGCTCTTCGGCATGAAACACTGTAGATCTCTCAGCATGGCAGCAGTCAGTACACACAGAGGTGTTGCAACACTTGCATTCCAAGGAACTAAAAAGCAAAGGGTCACAAAAAGTTGCCTCTAGCGAGGGGGTTGCCCCAAACAAAAGTGTGGGCAACACCCGGCTCTCAGCCTGGTGGTCTGTTTTGGGTACTGTAGTTAAAATAACCACCCTCCCACTGCCCCCAGCTGTGAAAATGGGTCCCGTTTATTTCAAATCAGCATGTGCAAGTGCCTTAAGAAAGGATACAGGAAGGTTTACGCTGATGTATTGACCTCCAGTAAATAAAACATGCCAAGCCGACTGGTTCCACCCAGCCCAATCTGATGATCTGTCTCTTCCAGTGTCTTTATAACCACAGAGCTTTTTCACACATTGAGAACAATGGAGGGAGGGGGACTGTAGTGCAGTAAGGGGGGGAAAATTACCCTTTACTCTGTACACCATCTTCATTAGGCACACAGTTACATTGTAAAAGCCACAGCTCCTGGTTTAATTCGGATGCTGCAAGCCGGAAGCTCAATAGATCGGTTTGAAAAGGTACAAGAAGAACCTTGGAAGTTGCGTTCTATTCCTTTCAAACATGGGGAGCAATGCATATACTCTGGCTCAAGTGACATGCGACCAAAACCTTCTAAAGGCAGAGCCACGAAACGTCACCCCAGCGTTACAGCACGTTCTTTCCAAGCCAGATTCCGGTTCATTTGCGTCAGCAAAAAAAAACAAACTGGGGCTTTAAATTGAACATTCAGCAATTTAAGTAGACAGTCACTGCAAATCAGATAAGGAGGCTGCTGATAACCAGGGTGAAGGATGTGCCCTTCAGACCTTGAGACTAGTCTACTTAGAAGACTCCACACTGCATCTTAAGAGGTCCTGGAATAGTATTAAGTAGGATGTTTGCTCAGGATAAACCTAATCTAATGCAGTCTGCCAGAGAGGAATACATTCTCATTGACGTCCATCTTGACCGTTTCTAAATCGGTCCAAAGTCTTGATTGGATTCCACCCTATGGCGTGCATTAGCTGGAGATGGCAGGCTGGAGTTCATTGCAGAATAGACCTTCTGGTAGCTGCCAGCTAAACCCAGTTTAGATTAAATTTGTTTGTTGTTCCCATTACCCCTAAACAATCTGAAACACTGGAACACCTGAACCGAAAGCTAGCTACCAGCCCTCCAGAAGGCTGTACTCTTGCAACAGGCCTCTGGTCTCTGGCATCCTTTTATAACGTGGAGGTCTCATCAGTCCACAAAACAATTGTCCTCTGAGGAGAAAGGCTTTCTTTCGCTTTGGTGTGGAAAAAGGATAATTAATTGACGCTTAATAGCTTCCCACTACTGCTGCTGAGTAAATTTAACTTTTTCTTCGATTAAGGATTTAACCAAGTTATTCAGTGATTTCAGTTATTGACTGAAACAAACACCTTGAAGTTGTAAAACCCTTCTAAAGAGTGGAAATGAATACATATTCAAGTGTGCATTCCTTTATCCTTTTTATAGAGTATATTGATATAAATATATTGCATACAGTGTATAAGAAGGTACATGACAAATATGAAGTGAATCCAATGCTTAGACACATTGCCCAGGAGTGCAGTCGCAGACCAAAACATCAGATAGCACTATTTGAGATGAAAGCAACCTCATGCCCTTTATTTGAATTTTTAAAAAAAACGGGGGAAAAAAACAGATCTGAGTTAAGACCTTTAAAATAAACATCCCTAAACCTCAGGAATGCCTCCAGCAGTCAGAGAGGTTCAGCCAAACCTCTTGAGTTTCACAAGAGATGATTTTTCATAAACAGTGAGCATGTCATTAAGGCCGCGTGCACGCAGAGCTGTAATTTAAAAGGCAGGCTGGATCGCCGACTGAAGGCTGCAATTTCAAGCAGTGGCTCAGCTGGTTCTGTGGTCGATCAGCGCTGGGGAGGGTTGACAAAGGGGTCACACCAGCGCACTGTAACCCAAGAGCTCTTCTTTTGCCGATGCCCTGTTCTCTGCCGGTCAGCCCTGCTGTTAGCTACCCTTCCACTACCACCCCCCACATCGGGAAGAGGAGAAAAAGCAGCCAGACTATTAAACAGCCGGCACGCTTCCACTAATAAGTCACGAAAAAAAAGGGGCAAGTCTTTTTAAAAAAACACTGTGAAGGATTGTTTCATTCTTAAGCAATGAACTAGAGTCACATTCTATTTATACCTCATTACAGCACCACCAAAAGCAGTCTATTTTTATATTTAAAGGAAAGAGGTAAAGATGCTTCAAATGCAAAACTTAAGCTGACATTTTTTATATGAAAAACACCACATCCGTACACATTCTGTAGGATGACTAACATTTGTCTACTGTTCATAACCGATACTTCACAGAAAACAAATCTTACATCTGTGATATTTTAGTACCTTGAAAACTCCTAATTTATGAGATAATTTCCCAAGGTGGGTACAAAGAACTGGTGGCAGTCACACTAAAGTTACTGGGGAGAGCATCTATCAGTGTTATTTTGCATTTTTATGACTCAGAATGTGGAAAAATACAACTCTATTCTGCAGTAAGGACTTGGCTGGGGCAGCTCACTGGTCAAGAGCAAAGATATACAGTAACCTGCATGCCTTTCTGCCTGGCATTACAGTGCTAAGACAAGTATTTCACACGCGCAAGTATATAAAAATGTTCACAAATGAGCAAAACATTCCCATTCCAAAAAAACCACAAAGCCCAACCACTGATGAAAGTTCCTTTCGTGAAAGCAAATGTGAATCACTCGGTAGCATTCCTGAGAAGCAGATGCAGTAAAAACTTGTGGTCGGTTTGGGTACATTGTTCCAAAAAGTCTGTAGTTTCCCCGTCAGGTCAATTACGTAAGTAGAAATATGTATCTGCTGACATCAGCTCAGCAAAGCAAGTCTTAATGATCCTTCTCCATCATTACAAATCAGCAGTTAAGCAATATAAAAAAAAAATAGTTCGCAGTATTCTTGGAAGGGTTCTGATGAGCCAGTTATAGCAAGATAAAGTGATCGCAACAAAAACCAAAGGTCATGGCCTAATTACACGTATACCAGCACAGAGCAAAGAGCAAGCGAAACTTGGTGGGCAGAGAGTGAAAGCTGTGGTGCATGCTATTGTACAATAACCAAACAATGGAACAGGAGCTGTCCTGCTCATATGGCACCTTAAAACACAAGGCCAGGGGTTGTACAGTCCCCTGTCCTCCTTCACTTGGGGGGGGGGGGTCACTCATGTTTTCAAGTAAAATCCCTAATGCCGGTCTCTTTCAAAGCCCATTTTTCCTGCCATTTCAAGGCACAGCACAAGTATCCACAAAGGGCGAAAGATGAAACTCGATCACGCGGCTCGGCGAATGCAGCTGTGCCATTATAAGCTTCCCAAGAGCCCTAATCAATCAGCAGCAAATGGATCCCCGTTTTTAAAGTCTGCTTTAAGTTTGCACCTCTGCTCAACAGGCAGAAACTTTTTTTTAGAGAGAAAATAAATCACGCATTCTTCACATTTTCAAGACTCGCGTCAAGCGTCTAACTGAAGAAGAAAGGAGCTCTGGTTCTTCAGGCTGAAGGTGAGCACTGTACTGTGCAAGAGCACCCTAGACACAAAGACCAGAGCAATGTTAACTCTGCTGCTGTATCTCATTAAGGTCGGAATGTTTTCTTTTCCTTCTTGGCCAAACTGATCAGCAAACGAGATCTGGACCACAACATTAGCTGTAAGATTAATAAGGGTACAAATAGGTGTGGTAGGTCGAAGTAGAAAAAAAATAAATGGCAATCATTGATAGGTGGGGGAGCAGAAAAGCCTTTTCTATACAAACTCTTAAAGCCATGATGCAGCTGAAAACAAAACGCTTTTGCCAAGTCAGCTGCAAAGTTGCAAAAATGAAGAAAGCTCTACCTTGAGAAATGGCTCCTCAGACCAACTTTGCTTTTAAAATGGAGCGATTGTTTCTGAGGAGGTAATTTGCACTTTCAATTCGTCCAAACAATGTCAAGTGAACAGGAGCATGCTGGGAAAGTTTCTGTGGTCCTTGGAGTGTGGGCGTATTTTTCAGGGCCCCCTGATCCCCAGGACATGGCCATACCTTGAACGCCACAGGCTGCCTGTGATGAAGAAGGCTAGGAACAAGCCATCAGGCAAACACTCCACTCTTCATGAAACAAGTTTAGCTATTGTCAGATAGCTGTGTTCCACAAATGGATTAAGTTAACAGCTATAAACTGATTTGCTGCACTAGAGAATTAGGAGTGATGATCTTTTGTAGGCAATAGTCACAGCAAAGAAGAGGCTTCTGACTTAAGACCTAAGCGGGGAATTCTCCATATTAATAGAACAGGTCTTCCTTTATCCTTCTGCACGAGGTCTTACAGGAGTCAGTGATCACAGTCGTAGGACTTTGTAGGTTAATACGAAGCACCAGCACCTGCAGAGCTGGCAGAAGCTGTTAAATTGGTCCCATTATGCCAATAACAAACTGAGTTGGAATGAAAACCTGCAGGCCAGGACTACCCATCCACTGTTGAAGAAAAGCACATGATACACATCCTGGAAGACAATCAGAGTGGTAAAGCAGTGCATGGTAAATATGATGAATGAATACCGATGCATTTCTGCTTAAACGACAGCATGTGCTGCATCAGAAACCCTGCGATACCACACATCTTTTTCAAGAGAAATGCTTGGTTGTGACGGTCTCTACATTCACAGGATTTAAAACCCTATCAAGGTCGTTTTTGCTTCAGCCTCTCATGTATTATAGAAGGATGTGGTTGTGGCTGTGAATCTGTATGGCCTGCTTTTTTGGAACCCATCTGCTTCACGACTCGCGTCCTCAGCTGCGGATATGGAAATTTTTCTTGTGTTTTTTTTTCTTTGAATAACCCACGCGCTCCGGTTAAGAGCCCTGACAAGACGTACCCTGTGGCTGGCTATGTACACATGCCGACATTCATATACGACGCGGCATTTGGGGCACTTTAAAACAAAGATTGAGAAAGTCGCGATCACACTTGGAATGGTCAAAACGAAACCGGTCCTGCGAGCAGAATCTGTCCAACAGAACCTTAGCAAGTCGCACGGAAACCAAAGTGGTCAGAGAACATTTTCCAATCTTTCCTTTCAGCTTGAGTCTGAGCTGCGAAGCATCGTTCCCCAGTGAAATGACATCCTACAGCAGAGCAAGGGGCTCTGTAAGTTTGCTCTGACAAGCAAAAAAAACCACCCACTCCTGTTCAACACGTTTTAACCACAGGAGCTGCTCTCTGGATGGGTAAGATGGCATGGAGGCACTGGCAGAGAGCTTATTTGACTCTTGTGAACAGTAAATCCTAATATAAAGTCAGGGCACTGGGAGCTATATTTTATTTTCAGTCTAAATTGCCAAAAACATTGTCTGGATTCATAAACAAATGTACAGCTGCAGAGCTGAATATTCATAACCTCCATCTTTATTTCCAACCTATTTCTAGGGCAAGTGAGAGCACAATGAACACAAGAGATACTGCTGGCACATACACAAATCTTATCAGAATCTATACAGAAAAGGTATTACTCCCAATCCGCAATATATTATTTCCATTACTCCTCATAAGTGGAACATATTGTTTAGGATACAGGGATACCTGCATGTGCCTATAAAAATATCATTAAAGATTTAAATGCCATGTTATACAAGGAGATCTTCCAATCTATTGCAATAACTTAAAAATAAGTCAGACCTGAAAACCTATTCCCACTTATTTGCCAGGAGTGGGATTTCACAGGTGTGATAACAGACTTACTATATTGAATTTAAAACATCCCCATGCATCCGTAAAGGGGTCTTATTTTAAATAAAGGCTTTACAGATCTTTGAAAATGAGAAAAGTAAAAACTTTGCATAGAACTAGTCCCTTTTTAACAGAGCGCTGGTCTACTTCCTTAAAAGGTAAAAAAGAAAAGATGAACTTTGACGATCCGACAGTCTGAGGTGAGACTGCCGCACGTCAGTCTGTGCTGTTCTCAGGAAACCTGTGAAGATTTCATCTAATTTCTGCTAAATGCAACCAAAACCTGCTCACAAGCTTCCTGTACATTTCTGAATCGTGGTTAAAAACCGTGACATTCACAACACTTTGTCTGCATTCTTATTCTTCGTTATCACCAACCAGAGTTTAAAAAAAAACTAAAAAAAAGTAAATTACTGCATAATCCCATTCGCTGGGGAGTTTATCGCTTATCGCTCGATCCTTTTTCCTGGCAAATAAGTCAGGCGAGGTGCAAAAAACTAAAGGGAAACAAAAATGAGAAGCCTTAGAAACCCTGCATTCCCTCCCCAGGCTGGGTGCGTTTCAGTTTAACAAAAAAAAGCAATGGATTACTAACTGAAGTCGCCTGCAGTTCACAACGCACTCCCAAACTAAAGGAGAGTCGCAAGGTCCTTCTTGTTTGTAAATGATCTGATCAACCGCCATCCCCATCAAAACAAATCCACCAACGCCATAAAACCCATCTCTGTGTCAATCTTACTCACTGCTCGTCTCTTCGTCTCTGAGGGTTTTGCCTGTCTCACCAGAATACCAACGGCTCAGGGATCTTGAGTTCTCTTCCACAGGCTCTTAATGACAATTTATTTTCGGGTGGGGTTGGGGGAGACGTTGTGCAAGACTTTTACCAAGAGGCAAACGCCACCTCCTTGCCTTTGAGCACCAGAAAGATTCCCACATGGAACACCAACACCGTGCTGCATCACAAGCTGATCTACAGCACGTGCCAGGTCGCCCATCATGAACATTTCTCAAGACGGAGAGAGAGGGGAGGAGTGTGGGAACTTACTATTCCAGGACCAGGATGATTTCGGAGGTGGTCTCGTAGACCTCGTGCAGCGACACCACGAAGGGGTTGGCCTTGGCCGACTCCAGGATGGCGATCTCGTTGATGATGTCCCTGCGGCAGTCCTCGCCCTTCCGCCTCTTGCGCAGGAACTTGGCGGCGTGCTCGTTCCCCGTTGCCTTTTCCACGCACTTCTTGACCACCGCGAACTTGCCCCTGCAGAAGGAACCCAAAATAAAAGGGCCGTTTAGTTTCTGCACGTTGTTGTATTAATGGCCGGGTTGGGGGTTAATAGTTGAATTGCTTAGGCCATGAGAAAGCATGGAGTCGTGTACATATGAAAAGCAGATTAGGAAATAACCCTGCCTCTGCGTGCTTGATCACCCTTGATCAGTCACATTAAACACTTAATGGGTAGATATTTTTAAGTAAATGCATGCACTCTTATCAGTTAGGTACTTTTCCCTCCAAAAATTTCATTCAGGAGTTGCACCCCTCTGGTCTTAGGGCTGCAAACTACTGTAAAAACGCTCTGGACACTGATGATCCTTCACGGGAAAATGCTTTAGTTACCAATCTGAGAGGACGTCTTGGCTGTTTCGCTGCATAAGAGAAAGCAAGGAAAATAGTGAACTTTTCAAAAGCCAAGTCAGCTAACTTGTTACCAAATGCTGGCGTTACATATGCATCAGGTGTAGCTAAAAAAAACAGACAGCAACTCATTACTGAAAAGGCTGCAGGGACTGCATAACATTGCTTCTAGGAGGTGGGAAGACAGACCACTAATCATGTGCACAAGTTAACACTGTAGGTGGGGACCCCACTGTTCCTAGAGAGAAAGTGTCCTGCAGAACAGTGTCATTGTAAACACTGAGGCTGCAGTCACAGTGGTGCGTGTGAAACTACTGAAGACCTCACATCTGGAACCCACTCTCCCAAAAGAGGATAGGGGAGGCACAGATCTGACTAATAGAACAAGCAGCTATGTACTGCTATACATCCAAAACAAAAAAAATCACGCCACTGCTCCCCAAACCTGTGTTGTCAGACTACGACTAAAGATCCAAGGTTTACATATGGTACTAACTCACATTCTCAGTTAGCCAACATTCATTGTCATACTATTGAGGCACTCTGTCTTGGCACTAAGGCCCTAAGGTGCGATTACTAGAATTGCTCAATCCCTCAATTGCTGGCTGAGTTCCATACTTCAGAAGACAACCGCTAGGCCACTCAGACCAAGTCTGCCAGTCAGTGGCCGGGGTCAACGAATTTGGCAGTGACTCTTCCGGCAGTGAGCAATGAGTCAGCAAAGCACCACAGAAGGAACTGATAACGTTATCTCCTGGCACCCTCGCTCCTCCCGCCCAGCTCTCTAGCCAGGCAGCGCGGGCAAAGGACCCAGCGAGTGGACTGATAAAACCGTGCTGACAATGACAAGAGCATCAGTTCTCAGACTCAAAGAAAAGCGTATCGATCCTTTATCATGAAATAACATTCAAGAGTGCAAAGGAAAGTTAAAGCCACTGCCCTGGGAGTCTCCTAGTGCAAAACCTACATGATGCGTGTTAAAAGCCCATGATTTTGGTATTCTGTGGCAGTGTCTCATTCTTATTGCTGCACAGCAGGCAAACAATCCCCAACACCTCTACGGAGGCCTTTGTCAGCGCTTTGCCCCCCTGTGTCACTGACACAATGGGCTCTAATATATCCTACCGAGAGGCATCAGTCCCCTTCAGTACAGACCACCCAGACCTCAGTCCAGCCAGCACCACAGTGAGCCACTGGTTCCACTTTAACTGCTGGATTGCAGTTTTCAATCACCCTGAATAGCATTACAATATCAATGACACCACAACCCTAGCACATACATCTGAAGAAGCCCCCCTCACACACCCACCCTTTTAACACATTGGTAAAAAGCCCTTCCACAATGGATGCTCCCTCTGTTAATTTTCTTGAATGAGCGAGAAAGCTCTTGCACAGAAACAACTCCACGTCTGTTAGCACTATACTACATTTTTAGAGGGCTTTGCCTGTTTAAATCTCACAGTCACAGCACCCTATAAAATGTAAATCTCATCCTTGCTAAAAACAGAAGATTTGTCTTGTGAAAGCTGTGCAATGTTTTATTGAAGACCACATGTGGGTGGTTGTTTAGTACATAGACTGGATGGGAAACCCTTACCCCAACGTTCTTTGCACTGGATATTTACTTAACACTTCTACAGCTACAAGGTTAAAAAAAACAAGTGGACAACTCATGCTACAGGACCTGCTGAGAACGAACCTAAGATTGCAAAGCAAATCCCTGCTGCCTTCACAAACATTTGCAAAATAAAAGCGTCTCGCCAGCATCCATTTGGCCTCAGGTTAGGAGTCGCTTTGTGTAGCCGCCACAGCTTGTGGCTGTATTGATTGGCGAGGGCGACAGTCTCACGGGGGGAGGGCACTTCCTGCAGGTGGAGGAGGGGAGAAGGTGCAACTCCATTCTCATTGTGTGGGGGAAAAAAAGAGCCTTTAGTCACAGGGCACCTTGGAGCCAGAAGTGTTACCTACAACAAGCAGACTAAGGTCTACAGGAATGCATTCCAGCTCAGCTGTGAAGCAGCCCATTGCAGGGTTAGTTTAACGATTGGACCAAGATTTCAGATACTAGTGCTTTAAAGAGGCATAGCAAAAAGCACATCACTGGAATTTCTGAAGACCTCAGTTCTCCACGTAAGAAGACCTCAAAGAGCTGTCCTTTGGCTTGGAATGGTGGTTCACAGATGGACCTGGACATCATCAGAAGTAGGAGGGTGTGTAAAGGGGCCTCTATACAGGTCACTCTTCTTAGTTCCACCTGGACAGTGTACTTAGTAAGTTACAACAAACAGAACTGTGTCCACCGAAGCTCTGCTGTGCTGTCTTTGATTTCCAGATGGATTAATTGAGAACCTTGTTGTGGGGGTGGGGGTTCATGTCTTGTAAAGCAGATATATGACAGGTTTTGCCTGCCTAGATTTTTTGCATTTTGTTAATGGTCTCTCTCATTTGCGATTTATTACATACATTTAAGGAGCACAAACTCAAAGACTTTTTTGCAGGGGTAACTGCTCTTAAAAAAATATTTTCTTTCAGACCACTCCTTATTAATTCCTAAACTGGGCTGGCGTGAACTGCCAGGTGGGCACACAGGAAAGGAACTTTTTTTGTTTCTTCTACACCTGAGCAAACCTCCAAGCCCTGGGTGTCTTTCAGAGAAGGCAGTAGGAGAATTAATTTCCTCTTGCAGGAAGGAATTTTGATGGAACGATTAGTAAGACAATGCCAGCAGAAGCACAAAACAGGAGCAGATTAGAATTGCAGACACCTGCTGGGCTAAAGAGTTACCCGTTTGCAAATCAACTGTCAAGATCCCAAGTCTTTTAGGAACCCAACATCTGGATTTACAAGTTAATGACAGCCTTCATTGGTTTAGCTCTTTTTGGATTCAGTTACATGTGCTATTTTACTGGAATCTGGCTTGGTAGAGAATCAGCACAGGAAAACCAGCAGTAATGAGGCTGCATCAAACCGAGAAATTTGGTTTTCCTGTCATGTCTGGGTTTCGGCAAGCTGGCGTTCTCTCTCAGGAAGAGTGACTAATATCCGAAGAACGTCAACAGACACCTCAACTGCATCACTTTGCTGACCAACCTGGTTTTTCCAATCGTTATTACTGGTCCACTAATTTATGAAAGGATTTCTTCCCCCATCTATGCGTCTTAATGAATCAGCATTCTTCAGCCCCTTGCAAAAAGCTGACACTTCAGCTTGTCTCACAGATAAAGTAGGTTGGACACGCAAATTAGTGAACACGGATGACCGAGAACAAAAAAGTACGTCTAAATAAATGGAATATCCCACTAACAGCAGAAAAATACCAACAAGTTCTTCTGTAATCTTTGTCCTCCATCCCCAAACATTAATTACACCCAGTTGCAACATTTGGTAGATGATTCATGATATGCTTTATTACTCTAAAGCCCCACAATTAAGAAATTAAAACCCCATGCTTTGGTTATGTTTACAAGAAAGTGAGGCGAGCTATCAGAGACCTTGATCTGCAGAAATACAAAACGGTACAAACTGCACAGTGAAGATGCTTAAATGGAACAAGTAATGATTAAAACAGTGCTCACTACAAAACATCCATGTTCCAACAACAGTGCAAAGCCCTAAGGATCAAAAAGGGTTTCCTTCAAGCATCTGCCTGACTGTTCCAGATCAAAATGAATCAGAACAGTTATCTGGGGTTGGGGCAGGAGACAGGGCCTGCTACTGATTGAAAGGGGGGGGACATTCCTTTCAGTCTCTTGGGTTTCTCATATTAAAGTTTTGACTACCCACCAAACTTAGAAAATGCCAAAAGCGAGAAACAATGGGACTGTGGGTTTCACCACCACTGCAAACTCAATCTAAACAATGTGTAGTCCGGCACAACATATGAAACACCGACTGACCTCTTACAGGTGTGAAGTCTATGCCACTTCTCTAAAGGAACTACAGCATGAAAAACTACTTTGTGGTAAAGTTACACTTCTGTCCCAATCCACCTTACAGACGTTACAAAGACTGTTGCCTCCAAAGACTCTAGAGCATTGAAGGGGGAGGGCCTGGGGTCACTGGGGTCCACACAGCCTCCACTGACAGGAAAATGGAGTGTTTAAGAGGCTGCGAGCAAGGAGTGGATTAACTCCAAAACAGAAGTCACGCACTACAGATAACCCCCTTGTTAAGACAGTTCTCTAATCTCAACAAGCTGCTCTACCAGCATCAGCTGTGCCCACATTCCGCCAATTAATGAGATTTATGGTATGTTAGGGTTAGGGTGTGTGTGACCCCAAAAATCAGGGCTCTAACATCATGCACAGGGCATCCCAACACAGAAGACACAACTGACATCTGGGGCAAAAAACATTTTGTTTCTGGGGTCTTTTATTTACTGCTTTTGAAACCTCTCAATAAGCAGAAACATGCCAAAAGGGTTCTGGGGCAATCTGTTTATCCAGAAGCCCCACAGAGCTCCGATCCCGAAGAGCCCCAGTCTTCTGGGGGCATCTAAAGCACCAAAGCCCTGGAAAACTCATTTACGGGACCCTTTGGAGCACAAAATCAATCCAAACCACTTACAAATTCAGGCTATAATTTCACTGCTGATTAAAGCAACAGAAAAAAAAAAGCAGGGGCCCTGTTTTATGCTCTGCTGCTGAAATGCAGGTCGGATGAACATCTTGAATCAAAACAGTCCACCCAGTAAAAAGAGCACCCTTAACCCCAGAGTTCACAGCTTTGTCCACATGGATTCACCGCTGCTGGTGCTGTTCTGCAGGCACTTGTGGAGGTCTGGGTTCGAAAGCAGCTGTGGAGGACTGAAGGAGGGGTTGTAGGCAATGAACTTCAACTTTCCAGAGGGCCGTCAGAAATTGACTACAGCGCCGTCTCCCTCCGCAGGAGGTGTGACTGACAGTAACCCAATTAGCAGGACCAAAGTATCCTGAAAAAAAAAATTCCAGCACCGCGGCGCTGACACCTTCTAGCGCAGCAGAAAAAAAATAAACATTCCACCCCAAATTAGTAATAGTGCCAAAGCCACAGTCCTTTCAGAAATCTACGGGTATATAACGGCCAAGGGGGAACAAAATTGGGGCATCACCTTCTCTTGAAAACCAAAGAACTTCATACAGTAATTCACCCCTCTGAGCCTTCTTAGGAAAGTCAACACGGCCTCCCTTCATCAGGCGAATGAGTTTCAACGTGGTAGAACATTTAAGACGGCAGGAAAATGGATAATCAGGGAAAAAGCACTCCACCCCCCCTGCTATTGTCCTCCCACGAACAGGTTCTTCTTTTCTAATTGTTAAGCACGACAGCGCGCTCTTGCTAAAACCCCACAGTGTTCGTATTCGAAGAACCTCTTGACTGCCTTTCCACCCTACAGCAGGTGGACAATGAAGGCTCAGTTCAGAAAGCTTCCTGTGCAGAATTGGGACGGTAAACATCAGAAAGCGCAGTTCACAGCAACAAGTGCCCGCAAACCGGTCTGATGAAGAGACAAGAGAAATACTCGCATGCAGAAATACCAGCAGACCACCGAGTCAACACGGACACGCCAGCGTTTGCAGAGACTGCAGAAATTTGCGCTTTTCTGAGGACGCGCAGCACTTCATCAAGAGCAGAACGGATTTTGTGCACAGGGGACTTAAAAGAAACAGCGGTAGTACGGACACGACACGACACTAACAGGCTAATTTGAAACCTGGGGTGCTTTTTTCCCCCCCATTAAGCCCGAACGCGGACTTAATGCATCCAAGAACGCAGCCCTTAATGAAGCAAGGAATTCCGATGAGGAATTAAGTTTGCCCAGCTCGGTGTCAGGGAACCCGGCGACATAAACACTTAAAATAATCGGGTTTCGTTTCACGCTGTTGAACAAATCCCTGTACTTTCTCAGGGCAGGTCCGTGAGCACTGTAATGGTATTTAAATAGCGCAGTCACGGGAACATTTCCCACTTGGTGGTACAACAGTGGCCAATTCTGTCCACCCCACGATTAACCGTGGATGCATTTTTCTCCAGATTAGTGCCCTCACGTGCGGAAGGGATTTTTTTGCAAAGACAACGTGTTTTTGTTTATGCCGCCGTCCACACTTCATTAGAGAGATTATAAACCCGAGAACGTAGATCAGACTCCAGCCGCTCCACTCTGTGAAAAAGAAAACGTTAACATTTTGTTTTTGCAAGCGCTGTTAACTTACCTGCCCAGTTCTTTACCGACCAAGTCGTAATTGCTTTTGAAGGAGTCCGTTCTTATTCTGCTCTGAATCTTTGACACCATCCCGTTCCTGTTATCCATCATACTCGAGTCCGGCATTTGTATCAGTCTGTTTTGTAGAATTAACTTTTAAGTTGCAGTTGATGTGGGTTTTTTTTTAGATTTGTTGCATATCAAAGACCTTGTATGTACGAGATGCACACAAAAATAAAATAAAATTATAAGAGCCAGAGGCAGAAATCAAGTATCCGCGATATAGTTTGATTGCAGCAGCTGGTTAAAATTCCGTGTTAGGCAAACTGGTGGATTTCAGATAGGTTTGCAGTTTTTGTATCCTTGTAAAAGTTCAAAAAACCTCGCTAAAAACTTTTCTTTCCGCGGATTTAACTGACTTTATTTATCTTTTGATCATTCGAAAACGTACTAACCGCAAAACATAAAAATCAGTTGCCTTTTACGAATCCTACGGTAATATTCACTAGCCTTTTTGAGCTACAACCATTGTCTGCCTTTTTATGTTTGAGAGAGAAGTGTTCATTTGAGGATAGCCGGACATACCGACCACAAAGCAACTTTACAAAGACCAGCCTTTTCGTGACGTCATACTGCGACCAATGGGTGAGCGCGAGCAAATTGGCGAGCTGGGGGGGGGTCACAATTCAAGTTGAGAGAAACATCTATAGAGATATAGAGTATCTATATCACAGACCGAAACATCGCCTTTTTTAACTGATATTAAATATGCACATTTTTAATAAGACGCTAAGTGTACTACAAGATGTGTTAGGGTTAGGAAAATATTTTTTTTAAACGAGTGTTGATTTCGATGTCATACCTGCAGGTAACTTCAATCTCTCAAGCTCCTGCAC
Source organism: Atractosteus spatula (assembly GCF_055471065.1). Taxonomy (NCBI): domain Eukaryota; kingdom Metazoa; phylum Chordata; class Actinopteri; order Semionotiformes; family Lepisosteidae; genus Atractosteus; species Atractosteus spatula. The sequence continues at coordinate 5,063,679 of NC_142731.1, read as the reverse complement.
AGTCACACAAGAACTCATCGCATTCCGAAATTATAAAACGTGAGTGTTGAACCATGACAGATGAAAGATCATATATATTGCACTGCTTTTGTGCTGTGTGCAAAGGATATTCGAACCTGCCATCTGCGCAGTTCAGCGCATTTTTGTCTAAAAGGATATGTACTGTACAACACAGAATGCGCTAGAAATCATACGTTTCCGGAAGCTGATTTAGTAGACCTGGTTACAGAAATATTGTGAAATAAGTCTTTAGTCATTGTGTACGATATTACCATGGTTTCAACATTTTTAACAATCAATAGGCAATACGGCAGTAGTTAAAACACATTTGATCAACTTCAAGTACAATCACCTTTGTGTAGGAAAAAAACAGTAAATTTAATCCTGTATCCAGAATAATAGAAAATTGAAACTAATGCATTCACGTCCGTCTAGCTCTTCACTCAACCTATATGGCGTCTGTGCCAAGAGCAAAGCTTGGCAGCGAGGTAGACGCAAGGACTTGTCGGGCAGGATCGAGTGTTAGTTTTGTCTTGGACTGAGGCAATGGATTTCCTTTTGCTTTCCACCCAAGAGGATCTGGCGCTGCATGTCGGCGCTAGCCAGGCTGCAAATAATGGCGAAAGAATGAGCTCCCAGTGCACAGTTACCGCTAAACACAAAGGAACACGCCGAGGAAACGTGTGTGTGACTGTTAGGCAGACACCAGGAGGAATGATTCAAGCATTTAGGAACGCTTTCCTGCTTTATGCCATGCAGTATGCCTGTACAGACATACAGTATAGTGGAAAGCATTTGTACTGTAGAATGTTGCAATACATGCAGGGCCTTTTGTGGAAATGAGTCATTCAGCCATAGTGAATTCATATAATGGAGAATAAGCAGTAGAAGAATTGTGAAATTGCTGAGAATATGCAAGGATAAAAGTATTTTCTGGAAAGCCTGTTTAAATGATGCATTTTTATGCAATGCCTTTTGCTGCTCACAGTATGTCGGGGGAATGAAATTGCAGCAGGTGAATCCGTGCAGAACAAAATAAAAAGGATTGAGTGGAGGTTAATCCCACTGTCAACAGCAGAAAGAAAGAAAGAAAGAAATGAACAACATTTCGGGTGTGGGACGTTCTTGGGATCTGCAGAATGTGTTTCAGGCTCTCGTTTCCTACTTTTCAGCACAGGATTAAGTGCCAGTGCACAACGATGCAGCTCCCCACTCCCACAGCTGCAATTACAGCTTGTTTTGGTTTAAGAGTTTTAGATAAACAAGCTTCCCATTGCTCATTTTTAACACTTCTCCCCTGAACGTCTTGCAAAACTCGATGAATGAAAATGAAAGCACTGTGCTCCTGATTGGGAAAGTTGAAGAGGAATTGTGGCCGATCATGTTAGCTGCAAACATACTAACAAATTAAAATGTGGGCATTTAGGAATTCTGTCACCTAGACACTGGGAGCCTTTAGATGTACACAGTATGTACCACAGTCTACCTGGTACCTGAATAGCAGCACTGATAAACCCAGACAAACAGTCAGCAACAGGTTTTTATACTCAGATGAGGAGTCAGTAATGGTGGATCTTGTTATTAGGGGCACTGATAAATGCTACTGCATTGTTTTAGGCCGAGGCTAATGTCTAACATACAGACTAAGATGCTCAAAAAATAGAGTAAAAGGACAGGGTGGCAAGCATTTGTAGGGTCATCAGTACTGACATGGACACAACAGATTAGCTGTGTGCTTTTAGGGATCCTGGAATGGGCATTCCTGTCTCTTGTCAGAAGTAAACAGGCCTCTGATGATGGATGGATCACATACAGAGCCAGGAGGTTGCATATTAACGATCAACTTGAGAACACTGTATGATGGAAACAGGCCATCTACCACAATGACAGCCATTCTCCCCTGTTGTAAGTGATTCTATCACAGCATCAAGTGCTGGTGTGTCATTTATTTGTGACTTGGCCTATGTTAAAATAATATTTTCAAGTAACAAGCAAAGAACTGATTTTCAAGAAAAGTCACAAGAGTTTCCGTTGTGTAATTCACATTTAATTTGAAATACCTGCAAGGTTCAACCTTGTTTCTTCTCCACTAAATCTTTGCAAAGCCATGATCAAATCTTTTTTAAGGGGATGTCCTAAGCAGTGAAGAGTAAACCATCCAAACGGGAACATGTAAAAGTTAGAAAGACAAAGGGACTGCTGCACCCATCTACCTTATCTGAGTGGTGGCAGCTTGCTGATAGGAGGATTTCATTCAACAATTCCTTTTTTCTTTTTCATTTTCTTGTTAATTTGGAAACCAGCTTTTAAATGAAGCAAGAAGTGCATATTAAAAAATATGGGAAAACGTTATGGCACACATTACAGCAAAATTTCCTCTATAACTTAGCAATGGTAGACACATGTGAAAGAATGTTTAACTGCAAACATATGTTTTTTTTTTAGGCTGAAAAAGCCAGTTTGCATTTTTGCAAACAGATTCTGCAAAGGGTTTTTTTTGAGAGAGGACTCTCATACACGGCATTCCTCAATTAGGCCCAGTAATGGCAGGTTACATAACCTTGTTATGACTCTCAAATTGTTACCTTACGCCTGTAAGTATGCCAAGTCACAACCCCAGGTTTGCCCTGTTGTAAGAAAAAAGGTCAAAGTTCAGGTCAGTCACATTAACGAAAGCTCAAATGGTCCCCTGAGCCCCTCAAAAGCACATACCAGCAAATTAGTCTGTCATTCGCATGGGTAACTAGTGTAAATTGTAGAGTTCATCCCTCACTAAGAAAGCCTTCCAATACAGATCCGTTTTGTGCTCAGTGTTTTGTCCCTGTATTTTCCCAATCTCAAGGTTATTTATTTTAATATGCCATTCCTTGACTTGATCTATTAGCGTAAGGGGAGTATTATTTACGTCAGGAAAAAAAGCAGCTGAATATTGCAATGGCTAAGTTCTGTGACCTTTTTATTTTCTTAATGCAGACTCTTCCTGTGATTATATAACAGTCCTACACAATCGAGATCCCCCTAGGGAGCATGAAATGGGGTATTCTGTACTTTAGTTTAACTTCTTTAAATAAACTAGATTGTTTAACAGAAAGCCTTTTGTTCCCAGGATGAGACTTGCTCTTTTTTAATCATCTTACAATAAGAAGTGATGATATAACTGTTTTCTCTTGAGATCTCATGACAGGCCCTGTGGTGATGCTTTTAAAAAGCGACCAGGAGACATGTGTGAAGAATGACTAATTGTTCATATTCTCTTAGCTCGTTGCCCCATGCTTTTTTTTTAATAAAGAGCATGGTGGCCTGGCTTTCAATTCACAGTGGAAATCCTTAAATGTCTGTGAATATGTGACTCTGTCCTGGGTGGAGTGGGTATGATGACAATTGGATGGGCTAACACCGCAAGTGTTACAGTTATGGAAGTCAGATCTCTGCTCTAGGCCAATATTACATGCTGCGTTTCCTACCAAAAGCTTATAATTCTTTGAACACATGCAATACATTGCTTAAAGAATCGTCAGCCTGGATCTTTAAACCAAGTATGGGGGGATCCTTGCTCAGAAATAGCCATCACACTGCGCACAGGCCGAGCTCCGTAATTCAGAAGCTGCTTGTTCACATCTCGGCCAGTTGTGATCAGGTTTTTTCCACAGGGGTGTGTAAGTTGGGTTGAGGCCCACTGGGTCCGGGTGGTATCACTCTCAGCTGACTGGGGGAACCTTGTGTCCCCCCTGGGCATCTGCAGGGCTCTGTTACTTCGCATGTGTGCTCCTTGGTGCCTTCGCTCTGCTCTTGGTCCATAAGAACATAAAGGGTGCCGAGAGTATGAGTACAATTACAAACAAAAGGAGGCTTTTTGATCCATCAAGCCTGCTTGAAGCCAACGGCCCTACGGCGTGTGCTTTGGAATATGTGTGGAACCCTTCTTGATCTCTCCTGCCAGATGCTACCTGGTTTCTTTACTGTTCTTCCCAATCAGCTTTGAGAACCCCTTTCGGAAGAAGCCCATTTTGTGGACCAACTAAGACGAGTGAGAGGTTTAAGCACAGAATGCAGATCATCACCTGTTATAGGTTATGCAACATAACAGAGGCCTGTGGGACAACGCAGACAATATCAACAAAAGCGTTTGATCCTTTTGTGAAAAAAGCAGTGTGAAATTGATACTGTAACTGCATCTAAGGATCTGTGTTGCCTATTGGAAGTAGTCATTACACAACAGGCTGAAATGAAATTATTGCTGGGTGTCGCCTGAATTTGCTTTAAGTTCTTAAGAATAAATTATTAGTTACAGCAGCTTGTATTTTTAAAATTAAGGGTTTATTTTCAGTTTCAGGGAAGCTGGTGCTCTATCCTCTAACTTCTACAGTACATTTGTACTGTAAAAAAGTGATTATTTGTTGAAGGTGCATACACATCTTTTCAGACCACTCCCTCTGAGTGTACATGGTTTTTACTCCTGGGTTTGTAGGTCTTTGTTGCGTTACAGTATGGCGCACTTTTATGTGGAATAGATACCGTGCTTGCAATCAAGTAGAAAAAAAATATAGAGATAGAAATAAGATCTCCATTTCTTACAAACGGGCCCTTTTACAGCTTTAGACTGCTGTTTCAGCAGAAAAGCGCATATTTAAAGTATATGTATCTCTTACAAAGAAGAATGGAGTATTTTAAGAACACAGTCACTGTCATTATTAATTACTATCACCATTTCAAAACCAGACCATCTAAACAGATTTTTAATTCCACATTTACTTTTGCATATATAAAATAGAACTTAGCATAGCTATATCCGTGTCACTTTGTACAAGTTTTACAAACTACTACAAAATTGTCCAACTTAGCAAAGCCTCACATGTGCACAAATTGTCTTTATGGCTCATGAAAGTGAGTGTGCTTGAGGAAGGGCATTTTATGTCTCAACCACTTGTTGTTTCTTGGCTTGACCTTTATTTATAGCAATGCTTATTATGCCATATCCTGACCTTCATTTGCCTCTCATAACTGAACTTGTGCCATCACACAGTTTGCTTCCCTTAACTTTGCATGGCACAGCTGTGTGCTAAGGTTAAGAACAAGGGCGTGATGATTTCACACGCAGGGTGTACTGCACAAACACACTACACCCTGGGAGGCATTTTCCAAATACACGCTCTGAGGCAACGTACTGAGCATCGCCCTGTAGGCAAAGGAAGCAAACATGCAAACATTCCCTGGATCGGAATGTTCCTGTCTAGTGTTGATCATGTGAAAGACATAGAACAAACCTGGACCTCACGCATCACTGAACACTAACATTTAATCACAGGGATGATGTGCTGAAGTGACGTCTGATAGTATTTTTGTTTCAGATATGTTTTGTTTTCTTTTTGTGTTTGTTTTTTTAAAACTTTCGCGTGTCACGTGAAATAGTTCAGGAGTCACTTGCATACGGGTATAAGACGGTTAATTTTCTTTAGTAAATAATGAGGTATTCAAATTTAAAGCTTTTATAAGAATAGTAAAAGAGTACTACAATAAGAAAAAAAATTAAACAATGTGGTTTTTGACAAGCAGTCAAAACATTTGCCTTCAAGGTAACCTCTCAGTGTTGATTTATTTTAAAAATGAAAAGCTTTGCAAAAGATTTTCAGATGAGCCTCAGCCTGCCATTTGCACCTTTCTTATTTTTGCTGACTAAATCCCAGGATAATTCCTTATAAATTCCAGGAATTTGCAATAATAGCTGGCCAGTATTAAAATAGCAACATCAGGAATTAGTTTCAAGAATCTATTTTGTGTAGAGTGAATAACAGCTAAGCAGAGTCCTGTAACTATGTTTTATTTAAAATAAAAATGTTTTTGCTGTTTTGCAGGGCCTCAGGTGTTAGATGACACCTTGCTGTGCCTTAGGCCACTCAGGAGGAGCAATTTCCCCAAGTATAAAGGTGTGAAAAAAGTAGTGCTGGATTTCTTCTTGGATGTGAGTTTGCATTTTGTTTACATTTTATTTATTGACAGCAAGACCATCATCTGCAAAGAGTTTCCCACTTCTCCTGAGGTCCACTGCATGCAAAATCAGAAAACAATGAATTTCATTGACTCTTTCACTCTAGTAAGATAAATACTTAACAAATATCAAAACTATGAGAAATATAACAAGAAATACATTATTTCGTATGCCACCTTTTCACTGACACCAGACTGAGATTTTGTGCACTATTGGAAAGCATTAGTGCAATAACATAGTTTCAAATCACACTGCCTCTTAAGAGATTCCTTGACAACAGTTCCAATATGAAGCTTCAGAGAAATGCATTTAGCAAAAGTTTTTACTGAGTGCAAAAAAATAGTATTTTGTAAATGAGAAGATACCTTTGGGGATTTCTTGTCTTTCTTTTTTTAATATTATATCACAGTGTACAACGTCAAGAGTACAATTTGTGAACAAGAGCAAGCAACTGCAGCATTTAGAAAGGCGGGCTTCAGTGGCTATGTGCGTTGATGAATGTCACTGTGGTTGCAGCCTCAGGTGATATAACCCTTCTCACACAATGGGAAATATTTCAAGGTCTGAAGAAGAACAAAAGCTTTTTAACCCTCTGAGAGATCTTGAGATGCTGGGTTCAAGCTACACAGTTTTTGTAAAGCAATTCATTTGGAGACTTTGAATACAATGTCTTTCCGATGCCTACAGAGTAGTTCCCTTGACAGCAATCTCAATATACATCCTCACAGTACTGTGCCTAGCATAAGCCTTGACCGAATGCAATGATATTAGTATTCAGCAAGTGAGGAAATACCTTTGAGGGTTTCTTGTCTTGCTGTACTTTTTATATTATAGTTTTATTTTCAGACTGCATGGTGGCATGGCTGTTAGTCCTGCTGCCTCACAGCTCCTGGGCTTGCAGTTTGATTACAGACAGGTCCACTCTGTGGACTTTGCATGTTCTCCCTGTGTCCTTTTGGGTTTTCTCCTGGTTTCCTCACCTCCCAGAGAGATGCTGGCAAGATTAATCGGTAGCTCTAAACTGTCTAAATTGTGTCCTGCGATGGACTAGTGTCCTGTCCAGGGTGTTGTCCTGCCTTGTGTCATTGTGCATAGGATAGGATTTGGATTGCTGTGATCCTTAGTAGGACAATTTTATCTGATAACGGATGGAGCTCAACTTTTATTTTGTTTTTTTCCTCAGTTGTACTTCTGTTGTTGCTTTCCCTCGACCTGCGTTTTTGTGTTGACACTGCAAGCAATTAAGCCCTGAACTGCAGTGTGCTCGCAGCAATCAATCAGCTTCTGCTTTGGCTGGCTGTGTTTAGCCCTTCGTCTAAGTTGACAGGAGGCTGCAGCACTGTAAGCACTGAACAGACAATCATTTGTTAGGCAGCCCACTCTGGGACTAACAACCTCTAATTACTTAAAATCTCACCTTCTTGAAACCCAGCCAAAGCTAACACTTTGGTCTATATGCATATACATTAGAAACTTGTGCAAGGTTTGTTCTGAGCTCCATAATTTGTTATTGGAGCTCAAGAACACAGACCATGCAGGAATGGACTATTAAACATGCATTACTCAAACTTTCATGGTTTCACTTCACTTATACAGAACAACTGTTACATGGAACCAGTGATTAATGTAAGAAATAATGTCTTATTACTGAAAATTAATGCATGGTGAAAAACAAAACTAGACAGTGAGTTAATAACTGTTCAAACACACACTGTTGGTGGAAAAGTCAGTTAAGTCTTTATGTGAGAATTTATTTTCCATATGGTTGATGCTACTGATGTTCTTTCAAGTTTAGGACATTAGCTAGATTTTTAAAAATCTCACACACCAAATGTGTATATATTTTATCTTGCATGCAATGTCTCTGCCCTTGTAAATGTACTTACTGTGAAAACAGGAAGAGGTTTTTTTCTGTGCAAGGTCTTGAGCAGTGCTGGTTAATGCAAAGCAGACACAACACAGGAAAAGAGTGCACAGATGTAACACAGTCAGCGTCAGGTAAAGGTAGCTGAGAGCAGCAACAATCAAAATAACATCACCACATCCTGTCTAAGTGTGACTTCTGTTTGCACAGTTTCAGGTTTTGGATCAACGTTTGTTTGACATTTACTGCAACCGTGTAGCCATGCTCCATGAAAGAGGTCATATACCTCTTTGCCAAGATTTGTTGGAATGGGCCAAATGCAGCAGCAGCTGTGTCTGACATCTGAATCGGTGCATGCACGCAAACGCATGCCCAGACCCCCTGTAAGGACGTGGCCTGGTATTGTGGCACGTATCCCCCATTCTTGTCGTCCCGTTGAACTTGAGCTATGGGGTAGCGAGGCAAGCTCTCACTCGGGGTTCGCCCTTGCGTATGGACATTGGAGACATTCACAACAGCATGGCCCAAAAAGAGCAGAAGGCAGAAAAACATCTGCTGGTTTTGCATTCTGTCACTGTTAGTCTGCCAGACAGTGGAGGCAAGAACTATAGCCCATTGTCAGCCTTGATTGTAACTAGGAATAGTAACTATGTCTGCTGGGGAAGCTTAGGGCAGTCTGTGACGAACCTGCAGTGCACACTGATGTGATTAAGCCACAGTTCAAAAGAGGCAGCGGACAGCTGAGGGTCTCCCAGCCAGTTTCACGTTTGGACTGGGCTGTTGTGTTGAACCAAGTACCTCATCAGACAGGAATATAGGAGTGATGTGTTGCATATGAGCACTCAACAGGGTGATTTTCAGAGTTTACAGTGTGAAAGGCCCTCATTTCTGCGTGGTGTTTCACTTTACAGCAGATGACAGTGACAGATGTGGAAGAAAGAGATATTACAGCTATTTTATCTGGACCAGACCTTGCACTGAAGTGAAAAGCTTGGAAAGTTCTTAGCTTGGCCCTGTTACAGTTTCTTTTCTTTTGAAATTCAGACAGATGCTTAAGTGCATCATAATTAAATTTTAACATGCACTCTCATAAACAAGCGTTCTATAAAGTGCAATGAAATGACCGAATTAAGTTGCTTCTTTTAATTTTTTTGGTGTTATTTTAGCAAAAAACTCAAACAAAATGTCATGCGACTTGTTTCATTATACATCTGTATGTCATAGCCTTTGGCTATTTACTAGACAGAGACTTTTGGCTCCAGCTATAACACACATGGAATTTATAAGTTACTTAAATGTCTACGGTGTACTAAGGCCTAAATAAAGAAGAGCGATCACAAACTGTTATGCATTTTGTGGAAGCAATTCAACGCTTTCCAAGACTTCCATGAGTCACTCAGGATTTGGAAGATCAGCTTGAGCAGATGGGCCTGTCCGTTCAGACAGGCAGCTGCATGAGACCCGTCTCTCAGTACAACACATGGACTGCCTGTTAATGTGAGTGTATTCAAACACGTGCCCAAGTTCCTTTAGCAGACAGGCTCCTTTTCTGCCTGGTCCTCCCCCCTCCATCAGGCTGAGTGGCTGACTTGAGTTCAAAAGATGTCTGTGCATATGTAAGAGTCTACTCCCCTCTGCCCCCCCCCCACTCGACTCGCCAACAGTGCAACACTGTAATAAAAGCTACGTCCAGCTTGGGGTCTGTGTTATTCACTGAGAAGATCACCCCCGAGTCGAAACAAAACCGTTAAGACAAACAAGAGATTAATCAAGAAATGCTTTGATTGCATGTGCAGTAACTTACTTGTCCACCCACTTTCAGGGAAGAAATAAATAACCATCGCATTGTTTGCATGGACTGCTGTCGGAGAAGGAGTGTGAGAAAATCTGCAGAAGAGTAGAGTGAAATGCACAATAGAAATAAACAGCAAGGGAGCCCATAATGGTCTCCAAAATAGCATTGCAATCAACTGAATGGCTCAAAACAAACTGGTGGAGCTGAGAGTAAGGTATTGCTGCAGGGGAAACCTGTGCTGTGTCTGACAGTGATGGGGACTTCTCCCAGTTAGCACCTTTGGTGATGTGTGAGGTTAGCCATGCGTGTCGCATAAGGCAGTCCAGGCCTACCAAGACCTCAATCCTTGTTGGGGATCTCAGAGAAATTTAAGTGAAGTTTTATCCTGCACTGAGGGGCCTGACTGGGCAGCTGGGTCCTGATTGTCTGCTACCGTGGGGCGGAAGTGCTGTCAACACTGTCGAAGCAGCCAGGGATCTCTGAGTCATTCCACAGAAACGCCAAAATATTTGACTTGGCTGCTGAGGAGCTCATCACAAGAGAGAGAGAAGCCAGCAGAACCCTCAGCAGCTGTTGACATGTTCCATTTCTACATTTACACAGACGCAGATCCCCTGCTACATTACAGAGAGCGAGCTCTCCCGACACTGTAGTCCAACTTTCCTATAGCACCTCCACTGCCCCTTCCTTGTTGAGAATATCAGAACTCTGCTTAAGTGAAGTACCTCACCAGCAGAGGCCGTTCACTGGTCTAGCTCAGTTTGTGTTAACCCTTCTGTGTCAAGCAGAGTTATTCCTGTCGTAATGACTATCTCACTTCGTTTAGTCAATTTTTGCTGACTTTAACTTATTACAACTAATGAACGACAGCTAAATCTCTGAAAAACCCTAACACATTATTCCCTCTCAACATTTGTATGCCCCACGGGGAAATTAAACCAAAAATATAGTTTCCGCCTACATACTGTGGCTAGTAGCTAAGTGTATGTGTCTGGTCATCTGCATGAACAAACGCGGCTGTATTTGGGGCGGTTGGGTCTGCTCAGTTTTCTGCTTGGTGTTGTGTCACGTACACATTGCTCTGCGTGGCATGGCACATTTGTAGTTTGGCAGGGCTCTTGCATGTGTAGCTGCACATTCCCAGGGTAAATGGCTTGCAAAGACTCCTATTGTTTGTTCTGCCTTAGCAACTGTCAGGATGGAGTCCAGACCCACCCTCCAACGATAACCCACACAAACTTCTGCCTTTGCTGTTTCTGATCTTGTTTGAGCAGCTGCAGGGAGGACAGAGATTTAAGCAGGACACTTGCTCAGAAAAGGGTCATCTTCAGAATCTGGGGCTGTATAGCCAGTTTCCAGACCCCTTTATGTGTCATTTGAAATGTTGCTGCACAAGGCGGACAGATTAAATGGACTGGAGAGGGCTGATTTAATTACACGAAGTGTCACCTGAAACAATACAGTGCAAAGATATATGATGCCTTATGTCATCACCTGAATACAACTGAAGTGCCTAGGATGTAATTAGCACATGACAGGTTCAAAAAATACTCAATGTCATGACTTCTTTTGCAATATATTTCTGTCTTCATATAATAATAAATGATGGCCTGAGACTGATACACAGAGAGGACAGGTTTTTAAGTTCTAAAAGAAAATGTTTCAAGAGATTAGTGTTCTCAGATCCTTTGTGTGAGCAGAGCCTGAAGTACTCAGGTTGCTTTTCAAGCAGAACTTTGTTTTCACTGGTTTGCTGCACCTACAGTAGTGTCTCAGCTATTTACCAGTTCCACATCTTGTTATAACAAATGTTCTGGTGGAGTATTACTGGCGATTTAGTATGGCCTCCAAATTACAACAATGCAACATTATCAGATTTTTAAACATCTTTTATTTAATTGAATAATTGTCATTGGAGAACAATTTAACACCGAAGACCAGGGGAGTACTACTGTATGTATGCAGAAGGACATTTCTGATAGCATTCTGAGAAAAGTACCTTGCCCCACCGCCCAACTCCAGCGTCCCAAACAGAATCTGAACCTCTGTCCCACCAGAACCGATACCCCAACAAAACAGGGCAAATCTTATGAATTTAATTCAACTCCCTGTTCTGAGTGCTGGAAGCTTTTGTTACAAATACAAGTTCATCCTGGTTAGAGACAAAGGACTTGAAATAGCTCCTATGGACCAATTATAACATTTTGATTGACCTTGCTACCTAACCAGAATAATAAAGACTAGGTGTTACAATGACTTTGAATTTATATTTTATTTAGGACATAAGAATAGTTGCAAACTAATGGCATTGTGGTCAATTGGAATAGCAGCTTCCTTGCTGACAGCAGGGACCTTCATGAACTTGACAGCTGACTAACTAACTAACTTAGACTTAACTTGTCTATCTTTTTCAGCAAAGCAGATTCATCTCTTGGCACGTCTTTACCCACAGGAAACAACCTCTGACAGGTGGCCTGTGTCCAGTTGACTGGAGCAGGAGTTTCCAGAAGCTGCTCAGTCAGTGGATAATCGAAAGAGCTGTGAAAAAGACGGGTAGAATGATGAAACATTGTTCTCCATGCTACAGGGTAATATGTTGTTGCTGACCAAGTGGGGCCCATGTGGTTGGGAGCAGGAAGATTCAGTGACTGCCAACACAGCCCCAGCAATGACTGCTTCCGTCTGTTGTTTTCATTGATGTCGTTCAAAAACTCGTGAAGAGAGAGGCTTGTGGCCTGGGTTAAAAGGAAAGTCCTAACTTCAAACGCTATTAAAAATAATAATAATAATAAAAGAATGAGACAGAAATCCAACTGCTTTGTGCCAAGCCATGCCTTGTGTTTTTTTCTATGATGTTTTAAGGTTATGTGTGAACAAAAGCCAGCAGTTGAAAGGCTTGTCAGTTACTCTTTAAAAAAATCCAGAGCTTGTTACTACAGTCCTCCTTTGCAGCATAATATATTGGAAAAACAGCAGAAAGAATTCAGGGCCCTCAGACCACACAGTGCCTGTGAGGTGTCAAGTGTCTGTGTACAGCGATAGGAGTGTTTTATCTCCTCTTGACCTTCGTTTCACACCTGGGTGAGGGTTCTGTGTGGTCCCAAGATATGTGTAACTTTGTGTTTCACTTTGACCAATAAACTATACCCCCCCCCACCACACACACACACGGAGAAACAGAAGAAATTAGCTCTCAACCCAAAAAATCCTCTTTTACTTTTTGCTAAATGCCGTGCCCACTTGTAGGCTGAACAGAATGTGAGGATTGTGATTCCTCAAGTGCGAAGCTCCCAAGTTCATTTTCTTGTTCCCATCATTTTCTTTTTCCCGTTTTTCCCGTTTTCCAGCATTGCAGCCCTCCTGTATTGCAGGAAAGGTCTCTTATCTCTGCAAGCCCGGCTCCATTCCTCTCTCTCTCTAGCTGTGGCCGTGCAGTCCTGCCTGCTTTCTGCCTTGTTACTGGCTTATTTGAAAAGACGTCCATTTCAAATCCTTTCCTAAGACTCCACCAGACCACCTCCGGGAGCTCCTCACAGACACAAAAGACCTTTCTGGTTCTTTTCTGTTCATTCTCTTCCACTCCTTCCTGGCACAGGATAACACAGCCCTGCTGAAACCAGTGACCAAAAGCAGGGCCCATTGGCGAAACATTTCAAGTTATGATGAGGTCGTCACACTTGGAACACAAAGAACACAGACTTAAGGAAAATCCAGAAAGAAACTTATGAACCAGCACCTGATGTATCAGGTTGTCATGTTACAACTCAAGTGAGCTGTTTCTGTATTGAATTATTGAATGAACATTGAATCAAATTAAGTGCCGTTTTATTCAAAACAACTTACTGAGATAAGGTGTATGTGTTGTTCCTGTATCTGTGAAAAAGCTTGACACTTGATTATTGCAAACTGCACAATTTTGGAGATTGCTAGATTATGGCTAGGAGTGTGTCTCGGACTATGGTCAGATTTCAAAGGCATGTTTATGGGCGGTCATATCTGCCACACTTTAAATATGATATTTATATATTCAATTTATAAAATGGTGTTTAAACTGTTACAATGGAAACTTAGTCCTGGACAACCCAGTCCAGAAATACATCACCTTACATCGTAACGTTTTTTAAATCATTAAGTTGCAAAGCATGCAAGGGAGAAGTCAGTAACAAATACTGGACCCTTTTTCTAATACATACTGCAGAACATCATTCTAAAAGTGGCTTGCAGTGTAGTAATGCACAGTGAAATAATGGTACAAATGTGCTAATGCACAATCAAATCATGGAAAATCACAGTCAAGCAAATGCATGGTAATGTGGATAAACTGAGATCTGCACAAGACAGCAAACATAGTACAAAAATGAATGTGCCAAACGTTGATTGAGTTTCACCTTAACAGTTATTTCAATTGATGCGGCAAAGCTTGTATACAAAATCTAAAACAGTTCAACAATCACAAACTTGAGTTCCCCTGCTTTTATCCTTAATTGTGCCTGAACTGCCACATACTGGACGCTCACAAACCGAGCTCCGCACGTGAGACACGTAACTCTCTCGCTCGCTGGGCCGTCTCCGCTGCACGCTTGGGAGCTCTTTGTTCGGAGGGCACATTGCCGAGCCTGGTGGAAGAAACCGAAAACAACCCCCTCATCACCTCCGACCCCTGAATCGGGGCTCCTAATTGAGGCGGGCACTATGACATCAGGGCTGTCTGTGAGGTCCCTCTCCTCACAGCCCACTGCATTGTCCTGGGATGGCAGGGCTCAGTTCAACCTGTCTCTGCCTCTCTTGTCCTTTAATGAGCCTGAATTTAGTACTGAGGCTGGGGCCTCTGCAGCTTATTATACTAACATCAGCTGCCACTTGAGAACTTTCCAGGCACCTTTCTCTCTGTAAGCCCTATTTCTAACACTTTAGCACCACACTAAGTTTATAACGGTTTGCTCCATACTTCCACAACCCTGAGGGTAGAGCAGTGCGTCCTGTTTTCAGTTTTAATTCCATTATCAAATAGTTTCCACTTGCGTACTCTGGTGTGTGTTTCACTGTTCGTTTTTTCTTTAGCAATGTTTCACTGATATTTATCAATCTTCTGATCAAGACTAAAAGCTTCAGTTTCTTTAGTCTGTCAATCTAGGAAAGTCCCTGCAGCTCCAGAATGTCTCTTGTTGCTCTTTCCTGGACGTATTCCAAAGCGATGATGGAATCTGGTCTACTGTAAATTGCTCACACTGAAAGTCTACACGTACGGTATGCTGTTAGCTCTCAAGGCTGGAAGACCTCTGGTGTCACTGTAATTGCTGTGTGGTGTTAATTGTGACATCTTGAACTGTTTGGAATGGATGGGAAGGGGAAATTTTGACTCTTGCTTTGCTGTCTCCACATACTGCTCAGAAATCTGGTTTTAATTCTTTGAAAACCTTTCAGAAAGACATGTAAAGCATTTGAAATTGTCGGGAAGCTGGCCCCTCTTAAGGAGCTGACCATATGATTAGATTCCAAGACAGGAATTGTAGAATTCCCCAACTTTCAGCGGGTACTTGAAAAAATCTAGGAACACAAAGGACTGCACTTCTTGAACACAATTCCTTAAGGATGGGGATTTCCTGTGCCTTCTACATGTTTGGTGTACCATCATGAAAGGGGAGTATGAAACAAGTTCTCCTTTATGCTGACTTTCCGTAAACTGAAGGGAGTCTAGAGGTATACAAACATACTGCCATATGTAGATTATTATACGTTATCCCTCAGTGCATCTGGGCATCTTAATTCATAAGGAAAAGACACCCGTACATCTGTTTATGTGTGGACCTGCAAGATACTCCTTTGCAGGATTGTGTGTGTTGGGCCTTTTCTTAGTTCAGTAGTTGATTCATTTCACAAGAGAGAACTAAAATCAATCAGGTGTTATTTCAATGTCTAAGTGTTCAGTACCTCTACAATGAGCTTCAGAACACGGTGCAGCACTAAATTGCTTCCCCCTACCTGACCTTAGAACACCAGAGGCCAGTTCTGTCTGAATATTTAGCTTTGACAGCAGGCAAGGAAGAAACAGCATCAGATGATCTTGAGGTACACGTGCAGAAACAGCCTGCAGGAATGAAGAGATGATGTAAAGAAACTGGAGTTTACAGTCACAGAGTCTCTACTCTTTGACTATTTAAACCATTCTATGAAAACAGGAATCTTTGCTTCCAGGGACACAGACCGCTGCTCTGCAGACTCTCCTGGGATTGTCAGTGCTATGAACTTTCCTGAGGTTGATAATGAGTCTTTTGTTCTAAGACTTACACCATTCCTGTGAGAACCTTAAAAAGTCCAGGAATGCTTGATGCTCCTTCACTCCATCAATCTTTGCAATATAACCTTGTCTTTATGCCCTGTTCTTAAATAGAGTATATCTGTTTGTCAAATTAAAGATGATCAGTTCAAAGTTAAGATGATTTTTCTCAAATTATCTGTATTTTTTATGGAACCTACTACTCCCGAAAGGCAGCTTATATGAAAAGATTTACTGCTGGAGATTAGTACTGTTGTTTCGTGTCCTTTCAGGAATACAAAAAAGGAGACACTGGGTATTTCATTAGAAACTTGAAATACAATCATGTGCTCTTGGAATGCTATTTTTCTTTTCTGTAATTATTGCAGCACATATTCCACATGAGAAACACGATCTTGCCAACAGCAGGGCAGTACTGCAGTTTCAAATTTAACAAGTCTGGTTTTTGCTCCAAGTCAGGCGTGAAATTTTCAGTAGACTGGAGTTTCACCTCTCTTAAACACATCGACATTAACTTCCTCCTTTTATATCAGCAAACTCAGGTATTTCAATGCCAAGATTATCATACCCAACCAGATTTCCTTCTGATTTACAACCAGCAAGTTTGCACTAGGTACATATTGCACAATGCACTATGTGGACAAATGTATATTGCAAGTTAAAACACCAGATACGTGTCATCATTTATTTGTGAAATACCCATTAAGGGTGACCATTAAAGCACTCATGCAGTGATATGTTTTTTTAAGCATTTCCTGATCCAGTGTTGCATTCCCCATATAGTTTGCAACTGAACTGTCTGCTTCATGGCACTTACCCTAGTAAACTAGAGCAGCAATACTTTTATACACTAATAATCATGTTACTTTTACTTTTATAGATTGAGTCCAAATAGGTGTTCACCTATTTTTATGAGAAGCACTTAAAGGATTAGTACAGCAACAAGGTTTTTCAGCTATGGTGATAAAATGCAATGGACCATTAGAAAGATTTACTTCAGCGACTTCTGAGTGGGGTGACTCTGGGGCTCTGGGGTGCTGTCTGTGTGGAGATTGTGTGTTTTCCCCAGGTTTGGGTGGGTTTCCTCCCCCAGTCCAAGGACATACTCTACTGTATGCATTAAAGACGCATTAACCTTAGTGGGAGTCTGAATGCTGTAGAAGAGATGACCTAGCAGGGTTAATGCAAGGAAAAGACTTCTTCACAATCTGAGCCGGGTGACAGATATAATAGCAGAAACAGCTGCAGACAGCAGCCGGCTTTGGTACAATGGGACTCCGATGGATTTTACATGCTGGACCGTGAGTGGACAGACTCCAGGACATTTATCTTCATCTCTGCCTCTGGGGTTTGGAAACATGAATACGCCATTGTCAGCTGTCTTAGTGAAAGGAGTTTTTGGCTTCTTTGCCATTGGGAAGCAGCCCACCACAGTAGGCTTGCTGGCTTGACTCTGTGCCACCCAACCCCGAGCCCAGATTTAACTTGAAGAAGCAGTTTTCACCAACATTCTTACACATGAGCCCTGAGAGGGCTCGATTGTTTCCCTTCCACACAGTGCGCCGTTATCGCCACGGGAGTGTTGGCATAGCAACCCCGCTGGGGATCAGGAAGAATGCAACTTTTATGGACAGAGCTCTCAAGGAATCCTCCTATGATGGGGGCTATCTACAGCAAATAAAAATAATTCCCAGAACCAGTATGAAGCCCTTACTGTACTTCATACTCAAACAGTTTTCGACCGGGGGATGGCACAGTCCTGAAGAGGCTTGTGTCTTGTGGTTTTTGGTCCAACCCAAATATCCAATTAAACAATTGTCCTTATTATTCTCTCAATTAGACGATATAAAGGATTTTTCTTAAGGCGTTTTGCAGTTAATCACTGCAAAAATGCACCTCAATAGAACTACAGTTACCTGCTGTATAAAAGACCTCCAAGTCTGATTAGAAGTATTAATAATTATCCTGCTAGTGAAATAATGAGACTAGCTATGTCACTTGGCTAGAATAAAAACCTGAACACAGCAGTCTCCAGGAACAGTGATGGACTCCCCTGCTGTAGGTCAGTACTAAAAGTGTTCAAGCTGACACTCTGACACCAACATTTATCTCCAAAAGATAAGCTGGGGCCTAGGAGATGTGAGACAAATACAGAAAGGGTTATGAGGGGACCTGATACAAGTGTTCAGAATTCTCAAAGGCAGCAAAACACTCAGTCCAGAGGACTTCCTCACACAGAACAGTGAAACACAGACCAGTGGACACAAGTGAAAACTCCATAGACGTGTATTTAACACACACAACAGGAGAGAAGCTACCCAGCCATGTTGTTGAAGCTGATAATTTGGTTTTCCTTTAACTAGTCAGGTTAAAAGAAAATCAGTTAAAGGTTTAGTTAACTACCTGACTACAAAACAGGCCAAGAGGGCCAAATGACTTCTTCTCATCCTTAATCTTTCTCATATTCCAAAGCTGCTTCACCACTGCCTCATTCTTGCGTTGTAACAAGAGAAGAATGAGAACAGTTGTCAGCGAAAGGGATAAATAAAACTCTTAAGTGAGTTAAAACATTTCTATAGACTTCAGCAGACCTCTTTCATGTTTCCTTTATTTGTTCAAGAGACACGCTGCAGTTTCGTATGTAGTTTTAAAAGAGTCTTGTACACATACTGTAAGTTGAAACAACATGTTGAAATCCTTCGAATGCTTTCTCATATCCGTGGGTGAAACCTGCTATGTTGGTTTTCACTAGAGGTGAGAATGCCCTGAATGTGACTATTAATAACTTGTTTGTCTGAAGGGTTTCTTCTCTGTGTCTCCAGTGCTCTCAGCATGGGTACAGTAACTGAATTCTCTGTAGATGTGTGCCTCTGTACAAACACACAAACATTTCTATTTGACTCCCGTTTTCATCTGAAATTTACCATTGCCTTTTTTTAACATATAATATTTAAATACTAATCAATACAGGTGAATGGACAGCACAGTGGCACAGTGGTTAGCATCGCTGCCTCACGGCGCTGGGGCCCTGGGTCAGTTCTGGATCTGGTGTGCTTTCTGTGTGGAGTTTGTATGTTCTTGCATGGGTTTTTTTCCAGGTGCTCCTGTTTCCTCTCACAGTCCAAAGACATACAGGTAGGTGCATTGTCCAGAGTGGTCCTTGACTTGCCCCCATTGCTTGCTGGGATAGGCTCTGGCTCCCCCGTGACCCTGAACTGGAAGAAGTAGCATGAAACGGATATATGATACATTTGAGTAAAATACCCAACTGAAGGATAAAGATAAGTTCACTTTATTGGTCATATACAATTTCTTGTATTAGGAATTTGTATTTTCACATACCCCAACTTGCTCTCCATGAGAGACATAGACAGGGAGAACCGGCAACCTTCCAGCCACAGGCGCAGATCCTGAGCCACAGAGCTACTGCAGTGCCCTGTGGCTAAGGGGTGGCTATATCCCTACCAAAGAATGAACCCCAAACCCTCTGATCAAAAATCTAGAGCCCTAATAATTATGCCCCACAAGAGAATAACAGAATGTGCACCCAGTAGCTGTTGGGCGAATTCACAATTTTGACACAACCGACAAACAAGTTTGAATTATCCCCCAGGTACATGTGTACATGTCTGTGCGTAGGTGGGCCTACATCACACACATTCCATAGAAAATAAAATAAGTCCAGATATAAATCAGAGTCGTTCAGAGTGCTTGCTACATGTCACGTTTCCACAGAAGCTGAATCGTAGGAACAGACTCTGGTGCTCTTGAATCGGACACTGATGTATGTCCTAGAGGATGTCTGAAACTTCCGAGGCTGAAGCACTTGGCTGCATTGTATCTCATTTGTTTCCCCCCCTGTTTGCTGTGAAGCTGCTGCTAAGCAATAAGATAGAGATTTACTCTGAAACGTGCGCTGTGCTGCGTTGTGTCTCTTTTGAACCCACGGAAAAGGGGAACACGGAGAGGAGGGTTCCGGGAATTTTAAAAGGAAGGTAACACGGGATTTTGCCCATGTTCTGCCCTACTGGGACATTGTGCAACAAGATTTGAAACAAAAAAAGAATCTTTACTGGGACCTCCATAAGCCAATTCAACAACTTTCTTGTGAAGTGGTTTTTCAGATCTGGTTTTGTATATATTTAAATTAATGGACTGGCTTACAGCTTCAAAAAGACCCACACAGAAACCCAAATTCTGCATTGCCACGTTAATGTGATTTATTTTAATACAGTTGTATTTTTCTTCCTCTTGTTCCCCCTCAGTCTTACTGTCAACCCTTCTGTTTTCCTTGATCAATCTACACCCATCCTGTAAAATAAGCGCACAAAAATGTTTTGCAATCACCTGCTGCTGATCTGCAGCCAAATCCAGTTAATCTCTCTTCTCAAAAATCGCTCTCTGCGCATTGAACAAAGCACCTGACATACTTCTCATTCTTATTATTGGAACAAGGTGTCTCCTTATGAACAAGGAAATTAAGCATGCACTATTGTTTGTATTATTGTCACATGAGGGCACTCCGGTGAAGAACTTATTTGAAAAATGTAGCAGGAAATTCGAAGAACCACAGGTATGATAATACCAAAGGAATAGCATTTTTTAAAAGGTTTTAAAAAACGGTAGGGGAATTTCTGAAGTCCGTCATTTTGCCCTTGGGGGGGGGGGGTAGTAGGCGCTCCGCCTAACGAGCGGAGATTGTTGAAGGCAATTGACTTTCGGTAACATCAGCGAAACTTGATATTCAGATCTGTCAAGAGGTGAGCCAAATCTCTAACGCCTGCTCGCACCCAGGGCAGGTCTGTGTGTGATATCACTACTGTGGAATCTGCTGTAGATCACCTGCTATTCCTGGAGTTTAGGTAACTCGCGAAGATTGACTTTCACTGATCAACCCGGCCTGTTTCTGCTCTGTGACGCACAGTGTTCTCCAAGTTGCTGTTGCCCCAAAAATATCCACTCTGGCAAACAGTTCAGGGATTTCTACCATTGGTCATCTCCCCGAAACAACCGAGCAATCGAAACTGAGGGGAAAACAAACAACACTCTATCTTCCAGCTCGCGGATTCGCAGCTTTCTTTCATTCAAAACTTTTTTTTTTTAAAAGGCAGATGTAAACACGGCCGTTTTATCCGCCAGTACTTATAATTTGTAACTGTACATTTTGAAACCAGAAATGAAATTCAATAATTCAATCCCTTTCCAATGCCTTCCTGACGTGCTTTGAAGTTCTGGACTCTTTCTGTCTGCGAAATTGAACGACTTCCCGAATCTCTCGATTTTGAGTTCAGCGCGGAGACTCTAGCAGCGTCTACTCAGATGACCGAGCTTTTTTTATTATTATTATCGCGGTTAAAACAATTCAAAACAGCTGTACATTGGACACGGGCTTTGTGCATTAACTGAAATAAACCACACTCAATTGGCCGGGCGCTTCTCGGTTAATGGTTAACCTTCGCTGTGATGGACCACCTCACCTCTAGAGTACCTCTGAGGTATGCACACGAGGCGTGAGGCGGAGAGGTTGTCAATACTGTCGGTTTACTGTTACTATAAATACATGAAAAAATACATATACACACTGATACTGATCTGATAATGACTCGATTAACCTTGAAAACGGTGTTGTGAAGTAACAGCTACACATGACTTGGCATTAATGAACATGAGCTAATAAAAATGGTAATGCCCATTTGCAAGCTTTATAATAATTAGGTACATTGCGCTGTCTGTTAATATGAATTCAACTACCTGTGTAACAGGAACGCTGTCGGATAGATATCTGAGCTGGTTGCAGTGGTGTTCAAAAATACTGGTTTTTCTTGTTTCTCAAAAATAGGGTTTTTTCTGCTCGTTTATTTTCTATTTCTTCGGTTTCTTTTTTTGTGAAAATGAAACAAAAGTAAAAGCGAAAATAAATATTTTACTAAAAAAAATAACTACTTGTCATACAGGATTGAATAAAAAACAAAATGCAGTCATAGAGTAACATCACATTAACACCAGTTTTTGGTCATTTTTAGCGATTTCCAGGCTATTACCAAAAATGCTCAATTTTTTCCCCCAACTGCTTGCTCCCGTTCGGCTCGTAGGGATGTAGAAAGACATCAGTTGAATTATGAATGCTGGGCTGACCCCCGATAGGTCAAGTCCATGTTTTGTTGCTTTTATAGAAATGATTTCTAATGATCAAGTGCGTCCTGCTGTTGCTATGCCCAAGATGGTTTACAAAAGCTACTGAGAAACAGGATGTCCAGACAGACAGAGCAGGAATGCTAAAACACACGCCATTATTCCCACGCCATACCCAAAGCATTTCCTGAATGCTGAACTTGTTACAAACTGGGAATATGCAATTCCCACACAGACCACGGAATGACGTGAATATCCCCCCCAGGGCTGACCAGGACCGAGCATCTCCTTCACTGAAATCACTGGGAAACCAGTGGCCCCACTGTCCCAGTATGAGAATAGACCCCCTGCCACCATTGCCAAGGGTTTGAAAGCCCCACACATACACTGGGGGGGTCAAGCAGGAGATTGGCCGTACACCAAGAAAATGGGGGTAACTGAGGCTGCAATGCTGTAAAAATAGCATGAGATCATCTCTGGAGAAGAAGAACAAGCACAAGGGGAGGAAGAGGAAGCTGCTAACTGCTATTCATTGAAGAATTGCTGCCTTGCAGTTTCACATTATTGTTCTGTGACTTTAGTCCAGGTGGGGCTGCACACTGGTGGTGGTGGAGGGGATCCCCATTACCTGTACAGCGCTCTGAGTGGAGTGTCCAGAAAAGCACTATATAAGTGTAAGCAATTATTATTATTAGTTCAGGTGGGTAGATGCATCAGCATGTGCAGGCTGCAAAGGAACGAGTAATAGGTTTATTCCATGCTGAAAAAAAGAAGAGAGAAAACACAACGTTTCAGCCGTGGAGCCTTCTTCAGCTGTGAGAGGTGTTGCTCTTCTTCAGGTGCTGCTCTCACACCTGAAGAAGGCTCCACGGCCGAAACGTTGTGTTTTCTCTCTTCTTTTTTTCAGCATGGAATAAACCTATTACTTGTTCCATTATTATTATTAGTCAGCTTTAGCCATGTCTTCAGTTTGCTGCGCTGTGACATCATGCACACCCAGACAGCACTCTTTCTTGCTCTGATGACCACTCTTCCTCAGGCCATGTGGGCTCTGTGCCGCTCGCTCTGTCTGCGTGCATGCTGCGGTGTTCTGCAAGACAGGCACTCCATTCTGCTCGGCTGGCCCCTGGCGTGAGCGGTCTGTGGGGATTGTTGCAGTGGAATGCAAGAAGTGGACACCGGATTCTTTTCCAGCATTTCTTTCCCCCCTTTCAACATCTGTTTGCAATAAGGCCTCTTTTTGTTACTGTTTAAAACGCTTTCATTTTTTTTTAAACTGTTCTGGCTTGAATTCACTCAAGAACGAGCTTTCAGTCTCTTACTGCAGTCCCACAGGCCTTGTCGTGCTGATGTGTTTCGCAGGTCCTCAGAAACCCTCTCTTTCTCATTCCAAAGCATTTTTTTTGGTTTCCAGTTTTCCTGTGAATGCTCTCCCTACTAGGTCATTATTCCCTTGAACACAGTGTGATAAACTCACCACAGTGTTTGTCTTTGCCAATGATAGACCCACATGCTGGCTCAGTATTTACTTTTGCTTTTTACATGTTGTTCAGTATTTTCTAGCAGCTTGTCAGTCAGAGTGTGATACAAGAATTTTCTGTGTTTTTGGCCTCTAATGCCTTCAAATCTACAGCAGTTTATTCATGATTGAAAAACAATAACAGAAATAACTAAAGGTCTACACAGAAATGTATCAGGTCTTAATGGAAACATCCACTTTTTCCAGCTTAGTCTGTATGTGTTAAACGTTCCTGATAGTAGATTGGGAGCAGTCTTTTCCATTACGTATCTCATTTACAATATGAATCCACTGTTCATTCGCTGGAGATTTTTTAATACACTTTTTCCTCATAACTGCTTTTTTAACTAGCAGCTAAAATTCCTAATATAATATTATCTGTCTTTTGGTTCAATGTGATTAGCCAAACAGTTTCCCAAATACCTAACTGAGACTTTGAAAGCTATAATGAGGTTAATTATCTTATTGAGGTCTTTGTGGATAAATAGTCAGTAACACTGTATCCATGGGCAGGACCAGAATAGCTCTGAGTGCTTTGTTACCTGCTCTGCACGTGCCCTCCAGCACTGGGGAATGGATCCCTTTGGCTTTACTTGTGTTTTGTGGTTGATAGAAAACAGAACGTTTTTTCTAGCAGAATTTGCTCCATGGAGTTTAACTTGTGGAGCTTTGTTGAAATTTGCATGTTTATCCACCGATCAGTAGGTTTCGTGTTCTCAGTTTCTTTTTCCCATTTTGTTTTAATATAATCTGTTGAATCTTTTTTCATATCCCCAATACTAGTGTACAGTTTTAAGATTATTGTCTTCTGATTGCTTTGTTGATAAGTAGCTATAAACGTATTAAGCATTTTGTTATCAGTTTAGATATGATGTTTCATACAACTTTTTTATATGATCCCTAATCTGAAGGTGAAGAATCCTTGTTTTTCTCAATTATATTCCTGTGAAATGTCTTCAAAGGTTTTCAGATTACCTTGTTTCATCATGGTGCATATTGGAGTAATCGCTCTGGCTGTCCATGTCTTGAATTGAGCCTCTGACTTCCTTGGGAAGAAATATGAATCATAAGCTATCCATCTTAACACTTTTACATCATTCTCTAAGTTATAAGTTTTTATAACAATAAACCATATCTTCATTGCTGTTCTATCCATATATTGTATGTTTTTTGCCAGCAATCTATCCTCCAGGACAGTTTGCATGGGAAATTTCTCTTCAAAGATTACCATATTCTCCTTTTCTCCTTCCATTTTGCATTACAATTTTGATTACACCAACAAACAAGCAATCTGACTTGGGTGGCTTGGTAATACATCATAATGTGCTTGAGTACGTTGAAAAAAATTTGGGGGATCTAACAATTAAGGAAGCCTGAGATACAGCATATTCCAATTTCAGCCCAGAGCTGAAAAATCTCTTAAAAGTCTTGAAAGAGTTCTAGAGTTATGCACTTGTAACTTTTTCCTGCTACATAAGAATTAGATAGTGAGCAGTCAGTGCCACGAAGTGTCACTTCATGGGTTCTTGCAATGGAACTGTATTCTTACCATCATCTAATAACTATTACTTACAGCATCAGGGAAGCTCTGCATTCCAAGCCTTTTTGTGACCTAAGTATGATGGAAATTGGACTCACGAGGTGAGGACTGGGGCAGGGGGATCTGTTAGTGCTTTAAAATCTGAAACGACTTGCCAGACAGTGATCTGTAAAGATTAGTTTTATTTTCTCTGAATTTGCTACCGGAGGGGGTCTGGGGGTCTCTGGTTTCCAGGTCTGCTCTTTATCAGTGTCAGTCCGCAGAAGCAAGGAGTAACCAGATATGACAGAATAGAAAATGAGACAGGCTCCGCGCAGCTGGGAAATGAATAGAGATGCAATCATTCATTCATGCCCTAATACCCAGAGCTGCAAGAAAGGCTACAGCCAAGTCCACAAAACTTCTCCAGCTTATAGCCTTCCACCTCACTTGAGCTTCATAACGGAGAACAATTATTGCCAGTACGAGTTCGGTCAGCGTACCAAAGTGGAATTAAAAGGACCCTTGTTTTGCAGGGTTTGCTTTTGTAACATTTTTATGTCTTTCTGCAGGCACTTCAGCCCAGCCACTTATTAATGGAGAGCTTTTGTTTGCTGTCTCTCTCCCAGTCCTGTGTCATTTTGCTTTACAAGAGGTTCCCTGGACTTGTCTGGACTACGTGCCCATTTAGTCCACTTTGTCCTGCTTCCCAGATCCTCTAATGCACATGTCCAGTGAGTTTCAGGTCACCTCAAACCACCTGTTTCTAAAGACTGAGAACACTTGGAAGTTATTAATCTCTCCAGCCTGTAGTTTTTTCACTTAAGGGGGCTCTGATCCTTCAAGGCTGGAGGTTTGTGTTCCATATGAACACTTCTAAATTAAAAAAGCGTGGTGACGCAGTGGTTGGCATTGGTGCCTCACAGCACTGGGGCCCTGGGTTCAATTCCAGATCTGGGGTGCTGTCTGTGTGGAGTTTGTATGTTCTCCCTGTGTTCATATGGGTCCCCCCCCCCCCAGTCCAAAGAAATTCTAGTAGGTGAATTGGCTTCTGAGAAAATGAGCCCTGGTGTGAGTGTGTGTCCTGCCCTGTGGTGGACTGCCCTGTGGTGGACTGCTGTCCCGTCCAGGGTGTACCCTGCCCTGCGCCCGTTACTTGCTGGAGTTCAGCAAATCAACCCGAAACATATCACAATTAACATTAGAAGTTGATGGTTACCTTTACAAACCTGCCAGATGGGGATTTCCCCAGTGCAGGAGTGGAGATCCCTGCTCTAAAGGGACAATTCTTAGATATTTTTGTTTTTCCCTTTATTGGGGTAATTTAGCACCAATCGAAAGTTAAAAAAAATGTGGGATGTGTTTATTTCGGTCCGTAATTTGTGGTTTTGCCAAGCAGCGAGACCACAAGTATTTCTCTGGCCCGGCTTGCTCTGACTCTGATTCAGCTGGGTGGTCAATGTCTGCTGCCAGATTAATCAAGAAATCGACTGAAAACAGTTATATTGCTTTGGTTTTAGTACACATATTTGAACAAGGATGTGCCTGGTGCTTTTGTTCCCATCTCCTTGTTTTCAAAGCTCTTCCCTTGTGACCAGATGTGCAGCCTTCAAACTGGTGAAAGATTATGTGCATAAGAAAAAGACCCCAAAATGGTTTGTAGTCCGTCTGGATAAATCTGATTCTAAAGGGTCAAATTCTTTTGTGCCTCAAAACAGGGGTTCCTAACGCTGAATTGGGGACCCACATATCTGCTCATTTTAATTGCCACTGAGATCTTCAAATTAATCTTTAAATGAAACAGGGAGTCACTTAGTTAGATGCTCTGCAAGCTTTTTTTTCCATTCAGAGGTTGGAGATTTCGATGTTATTTAAGGGATATGATAGTAGAAGCCCTCCATGTTTAGGAAGTGAAAGCAGTCCAAGAGTTCAAATAAAACCATTATTAGGTCTCTTAAGGGCTCAATTACTTAACTGAGTGATCAGGTGGACCAAAAGACAGCAGCTGTGTGGGACACCAGGACCAGGATTGGTTAACTGTCTTAGTTAAAAGAATGGCCTCTGACCCATGTGTGTTGTTTGTACAAATGTGGTTGAGAAACCTGGCTGCTGAATGCAAAAAATAATAGTGATATAGCAGGTCACTCAAAAAAATGTGAAAATATGGACCTGGAATAACACAAAAAGACAAAAGGAGACCAATGACAAAGGGAGAAATGTTTTCAGTCGATTTCTTGGAGAAAGCGGTAAGAACAGAGGAAGAAACATCTCTACAGTAATCCAAACACTGAAACAACAACTACCTGGACACACAACAGCAAGCGCTGACCATCCTGGACCAAGGACAGCTGCACTAGATCCCAACAGATCCCCCAGAATCACCAAGAACATGACCTCCTGTAAGATGCTCATCAGTACGTTTGCAGGATCGCAGCTACAGAGGCTCATGGAATAATCTTGGGGAAGATGTTCATCCTGCAGTGGATTGATAAAGGCTGAATACGATGACAAAGAAAGAACTGTACAGTACATACATGTATATAATATAGAATACTTGGTATTTACCTATATTCCTGCATATTTGCCTACACACCAATTATTTTTAACACAAGCAGAAAATGTTAAGTCATATATATAAAGAATAAGGAAGCTTATGGAGATGCTTAATTAGACATTTTCACTTCATGTCCATTTCTCTGCAATATTTAAATTACTTTTTCACCTTTCCAGATTGCCAGTCCCAGCAATCCATTCCCAGAACTCCATGTTGACTTTCTACTGCAGTGCTTCAAAGCAGGCATTATACTTTTCATCTCTGCCTACAGAGCTACAGTTATACAGCTATATCATTAAAGAACACAGACTGAATAAGATGAACAGACTCAGAACTAAGGTAAGGACAAGTCAGTTAATTAGTTGTTCTTTGTTCCTGTACATATTGTTGCAAGACCACAGACCGATGTTTCCACAGCTACCAGTTCAGCAAAATGTGCTGCTCTGAAATGCTCGTCACCCTATGATTCAGAGTAGCAATAGTCTTTGCACAGTCAGACCACAATAATGCAAATTCAAAACTGTCTCCATCACGAAAAGCATTTTCTATTTAGGACCTTGAACTTGAAGGATAAACAGTTCTCTCCTCCTCTATGATATTACAAGCTTTGCCAGGCCTGTAATTTACAGTAACAAATCTAGGGCTGTTTAGTTAACAGAGTTGTCGAACCTGCAATTATGGCTTTCATCTGTGCTTTGCTGTCAACTGCAAAGCAAGGCAGTGGCTGCTTTTCCTGGCACTAGGGGCTGCTGACATTTTCCCCAGAAGGAGGACTACAAAGCGAGAGACGCGACCTGTGCCCCCTTCTCTGGACTTCTCTGAGAAGCACTTCTCTGGCAGGCTGGAGCTCAGGAGTCACTCCTGGGTAGCAGAGTCTTGCAGTAACAACCAGTCATGGGCCTTTAACAAGGCTGAGCTGGGCATTGTTTCAGCCCACCTCAGGATGGCAAAACATCTGTGCCATGGGATGGCATCCTTGTGGGGGGGCAAACACTGGGCGTGGTACTCGGCTTCTGTGCCAGCGAATGTTTTTGCCAATAAAAGATGAAAAGGAGCAACTTTGTCATCTAACATACTGGGGAAAATAGTTATTTTTAAATGGCTGGTTACCCATTTAAGGTGGTTGTAGCGTTGGTGGTGAAGGAGTCCTGTCAAGTGTTTGAAACTGTTGAGGAAATGGATCAGCTCTAATTTAAATTAACTACACCTCTTGGCTGGGATGAATAATGTCTCGTACCTCTCTGATAAATGCATAGTCCCCTTTAAATACATCTTCAGCCCTTCTCCAGCGAAACCTGGCAGGTTTTGAGAGGTAACCATTCACAGTTTACATACTATATGTAATACTGATCTTCAACAATAAAGTAAATCTGTGATATAGCATGTTAATTGCTCTTAATGAACTAGTAAATGATCTAGTTTTAGAATGCAGAATGGAATACAAAGGTGCAGCACTGCCGTTTCATTTTAGTATTTTAATGTTCCTATTGTACACAGTTGCAGTGTGAGAAATGGCAACAGAGAAAATAGTTTGTTTTTAAATGTCACAATAAAACAAACCTCAAGGCCTCTTGTACTTGCTACAGCCGAGTGGTTTTCTCATGAAAAAAAACATAAAAGTCTCTTTAGAAAATTAGTTAGTGGTATTAAGACTTGATTCAAAAGGCCTCAATTTTTCCTTGTCAAGTTTTGGCACGCATTGCATTAAACAGTTTAATGCTCCACTTCCAAAACTATTAAGGTAGGCTTGCCAAGTGTGAAAAAAAATGAATAAAATAAAAGATCAAAGAATCCTTTAGGTGTGAAATCGCTGCAAGATAGGGCTTCTTGTTGCAATCTGAGGCTTACAGAAAGAATGAGGAAGTTGCACAGCTATCAGAAAGGTATAGCGTGCCGAGGAGCTTAACCTTCATGACCACAAGGTATCTGGGTCTGTTTCAGTTCTGCTAATCAAAGGCACAGCTGTGCAGCTCTGCTCAGACATTTCCCACATTTATGATTGTTTTATTACTCTACAATAGAAACACACAGAAAGACAAAAGCCTCCAACCATATCATTTGTCATCAAAACTAAACTATCGATTCCCAAATTTTTCTATAAATATCTTCATGTCTTTTTTAGTCTGCAGTCACTTTGATTATAGGGCTCATACATACATATATTACAGTGAGGGCATAGATTTGCAACCTTAATGTAAACGGAAGACCACAGTGATCATTATAAATTTGAACACAAATGCTTAATTTCAGTAATCACACCCTTTGTGGGATTAGTGTCTTTGTACTGTCTTTCTTGAAGCATTTTTCAGTCAACAGTTATTTTCCTTTTTATATTCTTCACCCCAATTTAGGATCTAGTCATTGATCAACCCAGAGCTGAAACCTTCCTTGTCTTACACAACAAGCCCTCTAAAGCCCACACCTGTTACAGTAACAGGGCTCAGTGTACTGAGCATGCTCTAGACATGACATCACCTCTGTGAAGCCTAGACAGTGTCGAAATGCGCCATGGAAGAAGACCTGGTCCTGTACTGCTCTCTGAGGAGTGGTGCTTTGTGGCTCTGGCCCGGCCGTGATGAAAAGCTGGCCTCATGGCTTCAGAGTCCCAGGTTCGAATCTCCATGTGTTTGTGTCAGTTTTCACCTGGTGCTCCCATTTCCTCCCTGATCGTAAAGTCATGCAGGTTAGATTCTAAATGGTCCCTTTTCATAGAATATATACAGTAGATCTTCATCTCTGTGAGGTTTGGTACCAGTACTGTCTGTGTAACCATAGAGAAACAATGGTCTCCTCTCACTTGTGCTATTTCCAAATCTCTAAATGCACTATTTTTTTTGTTCCTACATTCCTGTTTTTAATCCATTATCTACTGATGTTTCTGCTAGGCATGTCATTCATACTCCATGTAGCTATTCCAGTATCAATTCAGTAGCTGTTGCAGTAGCTATTCCGAACTACAGCTATTCCAGTAGTAAAGCTAGTTGCGTCAAAATCCAGGCTCATTCAGAAGCATGTGCACACACCCACCCCCAACAAAAGCAACCAACAACCAAAGGGAAATAGGTGTAAAAGGATGTCCAATTATTTGGAATGACAGGAAGAAAAGCCCATGTGCCTCCTGCAGTCCAAAGATATACTGGTGGGTTAACTGGCTTCTGGGACAAACTGGCCCTGGTGTGAGTGTGTGTGTTGGTGTCTGTGTGTGCCCTGCGATGAACTGCTGTCCTGTCCAGGGTGTACCCTGCCTTGCACCCATTGCTTGCCTGGATTAGCTCCAGCTCCCCTCCGACCCTGTACTGGATAAAGTGGTTATAAAATGGATGGATGGAAAGACAGGCAGTGTAACCTCAGCTTTGTGCAAGGTAGAATTTACCATTGTCTTATTTATCAAATCAGATACTTCACCTGATTCCTCAATTCATGGCACTCGAGAGCTCCAGAGCCTTGGTGTCAATGGGATTGTATGCATTAGCTCCCTCTACCACAGAGGTGATGTGTACACAAATGGCAAAGTCGTCTCACCCCTGCTCTGCTTAGTTTTCATGCATATGTGTGTCTTTCACAGAACGCTAGCCAGAAGACCAGCAGCAACTAAAAATGGAGTTGTTTTTTTTATAAGAACATGTGTCTTGCATTTAAAAAGAGGATGAGCTTTCAGGTGAAATTTATTCGCCGTTCCCCGGAGAGGATCTGGTTTGAATCGGCGAATTGTTTAAGCGCATTTCCAGACGTGTGGTCCTAAGAAGGGCCGGCTGTAAATCCTGAGGCATGAAGCTCACGCCCATGGGACACCCTGCGGGCACAACTGGGGAGCTATAAACGGTGCCACCAAACTGCCGTAATTAAAAACAAAGTAGCTCTTATTCACACGTTAGGCTTTCCCTTTTTTACAACCTCGCCGATCTGAAACGGTTCATCTACCATTAAGAATGAATCGACCGTTAATCTTCGGTGCTGGCAGTGCAGCGCTCGCGGGAAGAGTGCAGCTCTTGGATTGGATTTGTCCACAGTCACTGGCCCCTCATGCACAGCCTCACGGAGCCACTCCTCTGCCAGCAGTGAATTCTGCCACATGGGAAGATTGGGTGGAACGGCGAAGGGAGCCAAGGGAGAGATCCCATCTTCTGCACCAGGTGCATCGCCACCGAATCTATTCAGCCCGCTGAGCCTATTGTACCCCCCCAGCTGGGGAACCCCAGTGACAGTCAGCCAGGGGCAGGACCCAGGCTTGAACTCAGATCTTCGCTAAAGATCCCAAAGCTGGCCAGCAGAACCAAGACAGAGCTGTGGGACATGGTAGCCATGTTGACCCAGAACATCATAGCCCCAGACATACTCATACACATACTTATTAACTAAAACGGTTCCTTCGTTTTTACTTTCATCCTATTTTTTCGGTTGTACAGGAAGTCCAGACTCACAAGTGCTGCACTACTTGTTCTATTTTCCATGCATTGGGTGCCAAAACATTTTCAATCAGTGCCTGACATTGCACCGGGTTCTGAAACCTGCGTGGGTTCCACTAAGAAGAAAACATTATCTGCTCCTTCTCTTCTTATACATGCTTTGTAATGGAATGGCAGCCCATCCAAAACAAAGTCCTACTGCCCTTTGAATGCCAGATTAGACTCTGGTTCACTTTGACCTTCTATAGGATAATATAGTATATAGAATGAAGCATCTATGACTAATGGATGGATGTTAATACATGCTGAACTAACATTATTGAATAGGACAGGATACAAAACTCCATAGTCTTTCAGCTCCTTTTCCCATCACAATGCACTCTTGTACACTACAGTGGTCACCCACTATCCTACCCCACCAGCCCAGAGCTTGTTAATATTTTTGTCTGCCCCTGCTTTTAAAGGGGGTTTATGGGAAGGTGTTCCTGCTGTGCCGTTAGAAGCTGACAGAAACTGAAAAATGGGTCTTATCTCCTCAATTGCTCTCTGGCCTGATGCCCAGCTGATTGGCTCTCAAGGGGATAAAAACAGAGGGGAGAAATGCTGTAAAATGACAGGAAATTCCTCTCTGGTTGGCTTCCACTAATATGTTCCGCCAGCAAAAAGAATGCTTTCAAACACTGGCCATGTAATGTTAAACAAGGACAAACCAGAATATGGAATTCAGTTTAGAGCTGCAGAGGTCTTTGTTGCTCTGAAACCTTTCCTTACCCACTCACCCTGAAACAGAATGAAACAAAATGTCTAGAGTAGATAGATACTTTTCCACAGCTGGAGCAAACTATATCCATATTAAAATCCATAGATCTGGTACACACAGAAATATAAAGATAGCAGCCTCAGCACAGCCTTAATACAACTGAAAAAAGCGACACTAAGCACATAATGGAGCTCACACAAACACATCCCTGTCTGATTTCACAACCTTGTGTTAAGTAGTCAAAAGATTGCTATCATACCACAGGCCAATATTAATAAATGTGCCATCTAAATGCAAATCATTGCTCCTCATTTCACGAGTGAAATGGTACCATTTTGGAATTGAAATGCAAGTGTAACACTGAGTGTAAAACAAGGTAGAGCAGTAAACTGACCTCACAAATTTACTGGAATTTTGTCACCACCTTCTGGCCAACTGTGTGAAAAAGGCATCTGTGTCTGAGCCCTGAAGCCACTACTGACTGAAGTTACAGTTGGCAAAAACAGGCTCTTCAAAGGGTGTGACTGGATAGTTAATGTGGAAGGAGTGTGCTCTGAGCTCCAAGGTCAATTCCTGTGCTGAAGACAAGGAATAATGCGTATGTTATACAAAACAAGACATCACAGTACAATATTGTACAACAGAGATCCACCATTTTAGCACACTGGGTTTGTCTTCCATGGGGCCTGGGATCAGCCAAACACCCAATACAGGAGGTTTTTTACAAAAGATGATTAATGGCTTTGCATGAAGATTTAATCTGCAAATATCCGCACATTAAATTAATAGTCTTTAATGGCCAGAATTTAATGCTGCATTCTTAGTTATGAAAACCAAACTTGAGGGTGCAGACTGTGGAACGGATTTATATGAGGGGAAGTGATCTGTATCAGAGGAAGCTGAGGGTCATTTGGACAAAAATGTCTTGGCTGGTAACCCATCTTCCCAGGAGGGGCGGGGGAGACAACTGTGGTTGAGGTCTAAGGGGTGAGATCACGGGCTAGCAAATACTTGCATGATTAATAGGGGCTCCGATCACGGAACAGGGCTTATTTGCATCGAGAAGTGCACTTATGTTTTATAATAACTGGGCACGATGCCACAGCGCTGAATTCCAGACTTGTTAAACATCCTTAATGGAGTGTTCCTACGTGCATATTTAAGGAAAATCAAAATGAATAATCAGATGTGAGATGATATTTTTGTGTAAGTACAAAGGAATAATTCCCAGCCCTTCCAGATCTTAGGGTCGTGAGTCTGGAAATATTGTAGTTCATTTGGCTATACTTTTATTTAGCCCTTCCACTCTTTTCACCTATAGAGCTGACGTGTACTACACAGGAAAAGAACCAGAAATCTGTCCCCCCCAAGAACAAGGGGTGATTGCATCTGGAATTATGCAGAACTGACTGAGTGCCTGGGTGGTTTCTTTGCTGGACTTGCATGACTGAAAACATAACTTATGCATTATCGCAGACGTTCAGCCCCAGTGCTTTTCCTGTTTTAACACAGGGAATCCAAGGAATTTAGGGGGTTTTGAAATGTTCGAGAGGCCAAAGGCAAGGCTGGGCCGGTGAGCGACATGCGGCTATCTCACAGTCTCAGCTCTGCGGCTGGCGTGACGTTGAGCCCAGCACTGCTGTCACCTAATCTCCCCTCTGACACTGATGCGGAATGATTGCCCCCTGTGGAGATTCTGAGGTGGACGCAAGCTCCGGTAATCAGGCCCTATTGTACACAAGCTGTCAAAGAGCACAATGAAACGTGCTTCTGTGCTGCTGAGGCCCAGCCTGCAGCTCCTTCCGTTCAACTGGCTGTTAGGCCTCTGTCCAGAGCAAGGAGAATGTCGATAGCTGGGATAAACAGGGCAGCCGAACCCAGACCATGGGAATGAGCACACAGGCTGAAGGGGGCAGAATAGGATCATCGCGAAGCAATCCTGCTCCGATCCAAATGCCGTGATGTGCACGTCTGCTTTCCGGCTTCTTATTACTTTAAAAGACACTTGACAAAAAAAGAAAGAGGTCAAAATTCAGGTGTACCGCGCTTTTTGAAGAACTGGCAATATGTCTTCTGGGGTCTTATTCTTTCCGAACGCTGCTTGATGATACAAACGGCCTCGTCAAAGTGAAGGCCAATGCGCTGCTCGCCCCCTGGTGGTCAATTGAGGAAGTGGCGGGGCTTCGCTCTTTGAGAATCAAAGTGGAAGGACGTTGTTCTTGTCCTTGTATCACCCCGTTGCAGTTATTTAGTAGAAATTGTTATATTGCATTTTGATGTGTCGGCTACTAGTTCACTCTTTCAGCACTTATGATCTTGCCCTGCAATATTAGAAGCCTGGATTAGTAACAGCACAATGTGCTTATCTGTTATGAACGTTATTTGTGTGTGCACAAAATTAGATGAATTATAGCTAACAGCGGCGTATATATGTCTTCAAAGTTTTAATTTTAGCATTAATTTTAATTACGCATTGAATGCCTTATCTATCTCTTCTATAAATATTAATATATATATTAGTTATACTGCATCGTAAATCTGGTGATGGAGTTCTTACAACTCCTCACATTCCACAACAGAGCGCCATGTGATCAGCTCACTCCCCGCGTCTGTAGTCAGTGACGTCACAAGCACTCTCCGCCATGATTGGCTGTGCGGTGGTGTCTTCACGGCCGGACTGTGCGCTGATTGGTCTCCGAAACGAAGGCTCTGTGCGCTTCCTGTTCCTCAGAGTTTGGAAAGAGCAGCTGAGAGTAGGGCATCACGGGTTAAGAGAGCCATCGAGGCTTCTGCCTTGGGGTCGCACTGTACCGCACATCCAGGGGGTCCGTGACACAATGCCCCACGAGAGCCTAACCAGTTTCGCCATCATCATGCTCGTATCATTCTCCGCCGTGCTTTCGGCGCAGCGGGAGTTTGACACCCTGGCGCATCTCAAGCCACAGGCGAGTGACGACACGCAGGCTAGAGCTGTAGGCGACCTCCTGACGCGGCTGATCGGGCAGAGGGCTGGCGACTTCATCGTGTCCGTCAACCGGTCTCTAGCGCAGGCCAACGGCAGCCCGGACGCCTGCGAGCTCTGGTCTGCGAAAGGGGACAAGATCGCGGTGGTGGGGAGCACCGGGGTGGCCGCGGCTGCTGGGGTGTACACTTATCTGAAGTATTTCTGCGATTGTCACGTCTCCTGGACAGGCAGACAGCTGAACGTCCCGTCTCCGCTGCCCCCGATCACCGGCGTCCTGAGAATCAGCAGCCCGCACAGGTGCGTCCTACCTGGCTCAGGTACGAGCCGGACCCTTTAACTGCGCTTTCAGTTAAGTAGCAGTGCGCGCGATCGATCGGGATCCAGTTCAGCTCAGTAATGTGCATCACACTGCATTGTCTCCGTACCTGATAAACCTGTGGATCGACAGTGGCAGGTGAAGGTTTATTCCGTGCTAAGAGGAAAAGAAAAGAAGCAACAACTTTTCGGCTGTGGAGCCTTCTTCCGGTGGGGGGGAGTAAAGCATAGGAGAACAGAAGACAGAGAATGAGTGTCCAAACGGAGGGAGAACAGGAGACCTGTGGAAAGCCAAAGTCTGCAAATGAACAGAGAGGATTGAAAGAGGACTGAAGTTGAGAGAAGGGACAGTTTTGGTTTGGGGTGCCTTTGTGCGCTAGGAGTTCAGAAACCCCTGTGTGAGGACGCAGGCGGAGGGATCGGTGTGATCGTGGCTGTCGGGGGCGAGACTGACGATCAGTTTGGAGAGGTCTTTGACCCTCACGGCTCTTTGGCGTGATGCGAAAGGACATCTTTCTATTGGCATGTTGGGGTCCAGAAACTACGATAGCTAGACGTTTCTGCCTGGGCAGAGCTTGGTTTTTGAGACCCAGGCAAAAAGCCCCCTGAAACTGGGACACAACTGGCAGCTTTTTTGTTGTTCATAGAACCACAGTTGTTCACCAGGGGGACTCTTCCCCTGTGGCGTCATTCGGGGGCGGCGGCATTGAAGCCATGTCCAATTAGCTGCAGCTCGTTAGAGGTGCTGCAGTTGGCAGCAGCTAGGCCACGTGCATAGTGACCAGTTAGTCAACAGCCCCCACTGCGTGACTGGCAGCTCTTTGTCAGAGGACAGGTGATCTACTGTGTTATTTCCCTTGAGAAAGCAGGGCCTCACTGGGCATTCTTATGTAACTGCAACAGTGATTATTGTAGTATTACTGACTCTGCAACTTTCACGTTAAAGCTTGATGCCTCAGTTGTGCTGTGGAATGAGCAGAGCAGAAACTCCAAAGCTATCACCTGCTGAGGTAGTTCATGCCCACTGGTTCTGACAATTGCTGGTTTGTGTTGATTAAAGTTAATTCCACTAAAGTGTTGTGCAAGAAAACCATCTCTCTTTGTGTTGCATCCTCACCATTCTTCCACTGCAAGTGGCATAGTTTCTTTCTCTGGTAATGTTGGACAGTGCAACTCATGGGAAGCCTTAGCTAATTGCAGTCTTCCTGTGGAATGTCTCTGGTATTGTGCATGTGCCTGTTCAAGTACATTTTAGACAACCCTTGCAAACAAGACTTCATTAATAGTATTATAAGCCTGAGGATAACATCACCTTCAAAGATGCAACTATTCTGCTGTATAGAAAAGTAAGGAGTACACCGATGTTGCATATACGAACCAACAACACAGATATTGTTTGAGAGCCTGTACAATACCTACAGACAGAAAGCCATGACAGCCTGTTTAGGGCATGAAATCCAGACATTCCTCCCTGACATTGTGGATACACTGTGTGCCAATCCTGCAGAACAGGGGATCCAGATTCTGGTCCTGGAGCCCTATACACTTGCAGGTTTGCATTACAGCCAGGCTTCATGCAACTAACAAGTTGCATGAATGGAATAAGGTTTATTGTTTTCTTCTCAAAAGGGTGTGCTTTTGTGGCTTATAAAAGGCATCTGCAAACACGTTTAAGAGCTGAAGTCAGTCAACCAGTTTAAATCGATGCTTTAATTAACTCAGTGAGGGAATCGATGGGGTAACTGAGAGCTTGGTTGGGACAAAAACCAGGAGGTGTGTGCGTGATCCTACAGGGACCCCCGCTGTAGACGTCTCAGTTTAATCCTCTGTGATTCCTCTTGGCAGGTTCCGGTATTACCAGAATGTGTGCACTCAGAGCTACTCCATGGTGTGGTGGGACTGGGCACGCTGGGAGCAGGAGATCGACTGGATGGCACTGAATGGCATCAATCTGCCCTTGGCATTTGTTGGGCAGGAAGCAGTTTGGCAAGAGGTGAGCTGCCAAGCCCCGATAGTCCAGTCCGTACCCAGTGGGCAGAAGACTGGAGAGCTTCATTATCCTGCTTGCAGTGCTTCCAAACACATGAGCACCTATTGATTTTTCTTTCCTAACGGCACAGGCCTGAATCTGATTCTTGACAACTCTGACTGTGAGGCAGGCACACAAGTCAACATCAGTCATTAAATAGAGAAGACACAAAGACAGCAGCATTTGTAAATCTAGTCAGGTATATCCACTAGAATGTAGTCCAGTTGTTCGTAGAGGTGGCTTGTTAATCACGCCAAATGCAAAAACATTGTTGAAAAAATAGAGATTGCATTGTGTTTTTACACTCTGAATGTGACTTCAGTTGCCATTCAGTGCACAAATCTAGATCTGAATCTGGATGCATCAGGACAAACATTTATTTTCCTTCACTCTTAGCGTGAAAAGGAGACTGGTGTTGCGTTGCAAGTGTGAATGCTCCAAAAGTCTGTTGGTAATTGACACAAGGCGGCCAGGAATTGCTAAGCATGTGTCTCACGCCTCCTCCTCTCCCCTGTGCTCAGGTGTACTTGTCGCTGGGCCTGAATCAGAGCGAGATCGACAGCTTCTTCACCGGCCCCGCCTTCCTGGCCTGGAACCGCATGGGCAACCTGTTCCGCTGGGGTGGCCCACTGCCCCAGTCCTGGCACCTGAAACAGCTCTACCTCCAGGTGCGGAGCAGCACACAGCTTCGTCCGCCTGTTCCTCCACTTTCTTTTTTTTTAAGAAAAGAGACTGCAACAGCAGTATGATTCTCTCTGTTTTTTCTCCCCCCCCCACAATGTTCATATGCAGTATAGGATCCTGGACCGAATGAGATCTCTGGGCATGATCCCTGTCCTGCCTGCTTTTTCTGGAAATGTTCCTGAAGCCATTACCAGGTAAAGAGCTCAAGTGCCACTACAGCAGGCTTCCAGGATCCCCTATTATTATGATGATTATTATCATCTACATTTTATATAGCGCCTTTAAGGGTGGCTCATCAAAGCGCTTTGCAGAATGAAAGAAATACACCATGAGTGGAGACAGCAGGCTTACACAGTTACAGAAAGCACAGGGGCTGGCAAACGAAGGGTTTGAGTCTGGATTTGCAAGAGCTCAGAGAAGGTGACTCTCTGATATTCTTGTTGAGCTCTGGGGCGTAGCAGGAGAAGACCCTGTCACCCACAGAGTGCAGATGGGCTTGGAGGACAGACAGGAGTGTCCCCAATGCACCCATCAAGATAATAAGGAGCAATCCTTATATATAGAGTTCTTTTTTCTTGATTGCCACAGCTTAGTTTGCAGTGCCAGAACACCTTAGCCCACACATCCCCAAGTAAGTTGGTAAAGAACTCTGTATCAGATACAGCTTTGTTACACTTGTGCCTTGATTAGGTTGGGATCACTGAGTTCTCTGGGTCTTGGAAAGTACCTAATAATTGTTCTGACTCAATTCTGGTGTGATAAATTTAGCTGCCTTTCCTCATTGGCACCAGGTGGACTGGTGCTGGTGCAGCTTAATATGCTGACCCAAAGCTGATTTTGTTACATTTCCTGTATCTGACTCTGCTGATCTGTAACCAGCTGATCAGAAACGAGTTTCACAAGTCCTGGGGTGCCTGCCCAAGGAAAACCTTCATACAGGAAAACCTCAGCAGCCGCAAGTCAGAAACATTTTGAAAGCACATTCTCCGCAGCCCTGTTTTGTAAGGTTGGTGTCAGCATTTCTTACGTCAGCTGACACCAGTCACTCCTGAATGTTGGAGGATGGCTAGGTCTTACTGTAGGGAAGAGAGGATGTTTGTGATAAATGATCGTTGTCCATACTCGTAGGATTTTCCCCCAGGCTAATGTGACCAAGCTCAGTCCCTGGAGCCACTTCAACTGCAGCTACTCCTGCGCGTACGTTCTGGACCCACGAGACCCCCTCTTTCAGCGCATCGGGGCCCTCTTCCTGTCCCAGCTGCTCAAGCAGTTCGGCAGCGACCACATCTACAACACGGACACCTTCAACGAAATGACCCCCTCCTCGTCCGATCCCACGTACCTGTCTGCGGTCAGCCACGCGGTCTTCACCTCCATGACAGCAGGTGAGCGAGTCCCCCAATTCATGGCCTAACTGTGACAATAACTTTTCACCCAGAAATTGGCAGTTACATCTTACTGGAAGTTACCATTCCTTACTTGTTTTATCCCCTAGGATATAAGAGAAACAAGTAATAAGTTTATTCCATGCTGAAAAAAGAAGAAAAAAAAACCACAATGTTTGGGCTGTGGAGCCTTCTTCAGGTGTCATAGATATGTTATACAGATTGCATAACACCAAGCAGAAGATGGATAGGCACATTTCCACATGAAAATTGGATGTGCAACACCACCTTTTAATAAGGAAGGTTACAGACTGATTGGGTGAGCTGGAATGCACCTGTAGCACAATACATACAATGGCACACATCTAGCAGCACTTGGAGTAGACTGAGATTTACACCTTAATATCAGAATATTATGGGCAAACGACATTTATGCTGTATGTGTGAAATGTCAAAGTACTGTTCAACATGCTAAATACAATTTCTAACCAAGGTGTGGGACAGATACAGACCTCAGCTTCTGCCAATCACTGGCTCCCCTGGGTGTAAATAAGGGCATTTTGACTTTCCATCCCAACATTCTTTGCACACGCAGCCCCCCCCCCCCCCCTCCAACTGCATCCTACTGCGCAGCTCTGGGACAGCTCTGTGCCCGAGGGCCTGCAGCCCCCCCTTAATCCCAATCGAAATGTGAAAAGCCAGGGCTGGCCTGTCGCCGCCCTGCTGGCGGCTCCTCGCCACCCCCGCCGGCCCTCCGGCTCGTGATGGGAGCCTGATTCCTTTTCCTCTCTTCCTTCCCTCCTGCTCCCCCAGTTGACCCCCAGGCGGTCTGGCTGATGCAGGGCTGGCTGTTCGTCCACGACGCGGCGTTCTGGCAGCCGGCCCAGGTGCGGGCTCTGCTGCACGGCGTGCCCCTCGGCAGGATGATTGTCCTGGACCTGTTTGCGGAGTCCGTGCCGGCTTACTCCTTCACCCAGTCCTTCTACGGGCAGCCCTTCATCTGGTGCATGCTGCACAACTTCGGGGGGAACAGCGGGCTCTTCGGGACGGTGGAGAGCATAAACCGGGGGCCGTTTGAGGCCCGCCGCTACCCCAACTCCACCCTGGTGGGGGTGGGGCTGGCCCCCGAGGGCATCGAGCAGAACGCCGTGGTGTACGAGCTGATGAGCGAGCTGGCCTGGCGCCGGGAGCCCGTCCGCCTGGACAAGTGGGTCTCCCTCTACGCGGCACGGCGCTACGGCAGCAGCCACCAGAATCTCCCCGCCGCGTGGAGGCTCCTCTTCAGGAGCGTCTACAACTGCACTCTGCCCGGCTACAAGAATCACAACCGCAGCCCGCTGGTGCACCGGCCCTCCCTGCGCATGGCCGCCGACCTGTGGTACGACCCCCGGGACCTGTACGAGGCCTGGAGGCTGCTGCACGCCGCGGCCAAGCCGCTGATGGCCGTGGAGACCTTCAGGCACGACCTGGTGGACGTCACCCGCCAAGCCCTGCAGCTCCTGGTGACCGAGTTCTACCAGGAGGTCAGGAGGGCTTTCCAGGGCCAGCAGCTGCAGGAGCTGCTGACCGCCGGGGGGGTCCTGGTGTACGACCTCCTCCCCGAGCTGGACCGCCTGCTGTCCAGCGAGAGCCACTTCCTCCTGGGTGCCTGGCTGGAGCGCGCCAGGTCTCTGGCCCTGGGCGACGAGGAGGCTCGGCTGTACGAGTTCAACAGCAGGAACCAGCTGACGCTGTGGGGCCCCGCTGGAAACATCCTGGACTACGCCAGCAAGGAGTGGGGCGGGCTGGTGGCCGACTACTACGCCCGGCGCTGGGGGCTCTTTGTCGCCGCCCTGGTGGAGTGCCTGGACAGGGGGCGGCCCTTCAAACAGGACACGTTCAACCGGGCCGTCTTTCAGGTGGAGCAGGGCTTCGTGCGCAGCCGGAGGAAGTACCCCTCCACTCCCGTAGGGGACACTTACGAGATCGCCAGCAGGATCTTCCTAAAGTACTACCCACAGGCCATGAAGAAACTGCAGGAAGCCAGCGGATTTTCGGCAGAAGGCCTTCATCGTGTTTGAGGAAGCACAGTGAGGAAACTCCTTTTTGTAGAGTAACCCAGCTGCTCCCCACCGAAGGGCACTAAGCAACTGTGTTAGAGGCTTGTCAATGGTGTAACTTATTGGCAGCTTTTGATATATTTAGTTTTGACAATGTGGCCCTTCTACTCCTCTGTGCCTTTTGAACACTAAATTATAAAGGCCGTAGCTGAAATCCAGTTTTTCCTTTTATGTACTGTTGTATTTTTATAGAATATGAATTTTTTGGGGGGACGTATCACATGTAGGCTGAGTAAGTCGTTTTAGATTGTGCTGAAACTGACACGATCAGTTCAACCTCTCTATCTGAGTAAGACCCTTCAGCTGATATGAACTTTTGGATGGACTGTCTTGTCAGCAGCAGGTTAAAGCCTGGGGTTTTTCCTCAGGTGCAAAGAGTAAAAAAAATCCTCAGAGATCTCCTCTTGCTCTCTGGTAACCGGAGGAAGTGTCAGGATTCTCAGTTACAGCTGCAGCACATCAGGAAATTGCCATTTTTCCAGAAGAGAGGGTTATTTTTTTTGTTTGTTTAAGTCTTGGAGGATTTATCAGTGGGGACCTCACCTCTCTCGTGTTTCTTAACTTCAAGTCTATAAATTGTTTAAAAAAAAAAGTGCAACATGAAAAAAGAACACTGGAAATGCTGTTTGGGAACTAACAATATCTTGTTGTTCTAGGTAAAAACAAATGGCCTTTTTTTCAATATTATGGCCAAGATTGCACAATTTTCATACTTTATAGCACTTTATCAGGCTTGATTCCAAGTGCCTTGAATTTGAGATGTGAAATAAGGCATTGTCTTAGCAGTTAGGAGAACCATCATTTTTGCTGCTGATGTTTAATAACCCGTGGATAGACAGTTGCACAATGCCCATGGCCTTATAACAAGATGAAAGCCATTAGACATTTGTTCATGAAGATGAGGACTATTGTGCCATATTAAAGGTCTAATGGGCCAGTTTCAAGCACCTGCTAATAATGAGCTGTATCTGTGTCTTTAAGAGTCTGTCTTGAGAAATAGTTTTATCTGGAAACTCCAATCCAGAGTCTGCATGCTACTGAGGTTAAAGGGGAGCTGCAAGGTTATTTTTATATTTTGGGTGTTAGAAAGAAATGGCATTGATGATGCATTTCAAACCGCAGTGAAAGTATAACCTCCAATTTACATCACAAAATAGACCAAATTTCCAGGTATGTGCAGAGTCATATTATAATTCAGAATGAGGCAACAAAACTTCTGAAAAGGCTTTATTACATTGTAAACAAGCATACATTTCTTTTAATCCAATAAAATATTTCTCTCGACTTTGGGATGGTTTTACGGACAAATACTACTTGTTAACTCTGCATGCAGATCACGCTGGGACATTTCTGCAGCGACATGTCTGCTGCACAACCTGTACCTATTTGCTCACACATCGCAGTACATTAGTCATCACCGTGACTAGTGAGCAGGAAGGGCTGCATCGCGTCGCAATTCTCGTGAACTCTCCGTCTCTCCCGTGGCGAGACCAGGGAATTGTGACATGTCGACCACGCCGTACATTCACAAAGTTCACGGTTTTGTGCTTAATTCAGAATTGGTGAAATTTTGCTATGCCGTCAATTAATTTATTTTGTTGCCAAGATTTAATAAGCGGTCTGAGAAATTGGGACTGCAGTTCCCCTTTGATAACAGCATTTCCAATTCCAGTTTTTGACACTTGGTGGGGCTACCGGCTTTTGCAGGTCCCTGGTGATGGTTTACTCAGTAGTACTGGGGAACTAGGCCTCCTGTGAAGAATCTGCCTGTAATTGCTAATATCTCTTTAAACATACACTGTAAATGTGAAATACAAGGGAAGGAATAACCTTAATCCTTCCTTGATTTGTAATAGTAGCACAAAAGTATGTTTCTTTACTGGAATATGTCTCAGACTAGGAGAATACAGACCCAGATGGCCCAATTCCTGTATATAATGTATATAATAATGATCTTTTTCTCGTTATGCCTTAACTTAGGGATCAAATATAGCTTCATTTTCACATATTTAAACCATTGTTCCTTCAAGAGATTTATTATTGTGATCCTTAAAACTTGGATCTGTGGTTAGTCCTCTGTTTCCACGAGTGTAACAATAATAAATGGTTCCAGAATCCCACAGTCCTTTTTGCACTTGGACTGCAGTGTTTTTGCTGCATGAGCTCAGACAGGGGGTAGGCTAATGGTCAACTGCATGCATAATCTGTCCTAACCCGCGAATCGGTCATTGCTCAGGAGGGTAATCCCTGCAAAATAGGGTGAAAAGGTCCACATATGGCACACACTTTTATTTCTCAAAGGGATCCGTTCACCTTAACTGCTAAAGTCGTAATGTAACAGTGTAAGACATTTGTTTAGTTGTGAGAGAGAGCCCTGATGCCAGTCTGTGAATGACAGTGCCAAGGTTGAGACTATAAAGTCAAAATTACAGGACCTGTCTGAAGTGTAAAGTGTGATGTTGCATTCTGTGGAGCAGTGGTCAGGATTCTGGACTTCTAACTCAAAGGTGCTGGGTTTGAATCCCAGGTGAGATGCTGCTGTTGTACCTTGACCAAGATCCTTCACTTGAATTGCTCGTGCAAAATGAC
Organism: Atractosteus spatula; assembly: GCF_055471065.1. Lineage (NCBI taxonomy): Eukaryota > Metazoa > Chordata > Actinopteri > Semionotiformes > Lepisosteidae > Atractosteus > Atractosteus spatula. The sequence goes on along the minus strand of NC_142731.1, from coordinate 5,018,801 downwards.
CTGAATGAGGATGCAAATCTACCTCTGGTTAAAAGTGTCAGCCAGATAAATTGCAAATAACTGGAAACCCAACAGCAGGTATTTCTGATAGTCTTTTTTTTCTGCAACTTCACAATCCTAAATTAAAATGATAGGACTGCTGCTTTATCAGAAGGTCTTTGTAATAATATTAAAAAATAAAATCATCATGGCAGGTCAGTGTGTTTTTTATTTTATTTCATTTAAATGGGACTCTTTGCAAAGAACTGGTAGAACATTTTAACTCATAGAGCACACAATAACCTTCCTTTCATTTTGCTTTCAAGAGCCTCTTCTGCAGATGTGATTTGCCAGAGTAATGCTTTTGGTGGATTTGTATGAATTTGTCGTCAGCAGTAGCCCCCGCATTGCCATTGATATATAATGGAGCATTGTATCATGATCCCCATGCTTTTTTTTCTACAAGGATGCAGGAAAACAAATTGCTAATGGTTATTTTAGAAAAGTGAGTGCTCTTTAAAGTGAATGCCTGTTTACAATAGGTCTTGTGAAGGCTTAGCTTATGTCATTTCTTTGTGCAGTTGTGCTGCATTGACATTAATAACCTTGGCTCAGTGATATGTTCTGCAAGCCACAAAACCATGCTCAAATGGAACAAACTTGGATTTGTCTCGTATCTTAATTGTGTCCTATGCGTAAACCTGGTATTTCTATAGCACAAGTAATAGAAGTAGAAAAATAGATCATTCCTTCAGGTGTCAGTGTGTTTGTCTGAATGCAGCAGGGCTCTATACTGTCTTCCTGCTGTGTTTCAAGTTGTGGTTTCGTCTGAAAACATCCGGAACAACAGCAGAAGACAATTACAAAGGCATGTGGGAGGTGGAAACAAGTTAGTGATACTCGCTCAGTTACCTACAACTCTTTACTACTTTCACAGTTCACTTCTTTTAATTCACAGGAAACCCCAAGGATGCCGTTCTCGCTGGACTGAGCTGTATTTAAGAGGAGCGTGACTCTTAAGCAGGAAACTACAACAGAGAATCACTAAGTAGATGAATAGGTATAAAATACAAAATACATAAAATTAGAAGAATATTTTATGAAAATAGTGTGCTTTGTATGAGCCTACTGCCTTTATGATCCTTTGTTCTTGCTTCTATTATTTTAAGTGCTGATTTGGTCAGAATTGCACCGTTAAAGAAATCAGTTAGGTCTGAACACAGTTTGGAAGTTGTTGGATTGAAAAGTGATGTGGAAATGTAGTGCGATTTAGCAATGACTGATGCCTTATTCTGTTTTGTCCTTATTCTGGCTTTTATGGTGTATTGTGTTGCGTTGCTGAACGTCTTGATAATGTTCTCACCTTGTCCGTCTCTCACTACAGCAGTCCGCTGTCAGTAGCCTCTTTGTCCTACAGAGGTCCGCACTAAGTCTGTGCCAAGCCTGGTTCAAGGTAGGATTAAACCTAGGAGGATACCAATCCCAACTGGGCACACACCCTCGTAGGCACCATTTAGACATGCCCTTTTATCTGGCTAGCTTTTGAGGATGGGTGGAAGCTAGACCAGAGGACATTTCACCATGATGCAAAGAGAACATACTGTACAAGCTCTGCACAGATTGAACCTCAACCTAGAATTGGACCCAGGGAGGCAGTAGCACTAACAGCCATGCAACTATGCCATCTGAAAATAAAGACACAATAAAAAGCCAGAAATCCCCAAAGGTATTTCCTCATTTGCAGAACATTAATGTTTTTGCCTTCGGCCACGGATTAATGCGGTTCTGTGAAGGTTACTTGTACTCTGTAGGCATTGCAATGACACTGTATTCAAAGTGTCCAAATTATTTCTATTGCAAAAATGTGTAGCTGCAACCCTGCGTCTCAAGACTTGTCTCTCGCAGAGTTAAAAGGCTTTTTTCTTACTTCTTTAGACCTTGAAATGTTCCCTATTTGTCTGCCCATGTAAGCGAAGCTGTAACACCTGTGGGTACTGTGACATTCATCAGTGCATATAGCCACTGAAGCCCACCTTTCCAAATGCAACACAGTTGTTTGTTCTTGTTCACAAATTGAGCTCTGGACGCCTTATGCTGTGAACCAGCTGAAGGCTATGGGGGAGCTTTTGTTCCCCGAGCCTTCGTGACGCACATAGCTTTTCACACTCAAGGAGCTAATGTTCTCATTCCCGTGCGCTGCAACATAACAGCCACAATTACCACCAGGAATGTGACACTGTGCATTCGAAAGGATCTGATCACCTTTAAAAAAAAAAAACACATTGCTGTTAGCACAATGCTGAGGGGAAAAATAGGTGGGCATTCATGATGTCTTTGCTTGCATTTAATTCATCAGTCGATAAGGCCATGAAAGAATTGCAAAGTCTCCTTTAGCCAGATTCATTAGATTATGAACGGTGCGTAGGTAGCTGTTGATGGGAATAGGAATAGGTCAGACCCTGCTTCCTCAGAGGACATCGGTGATCATTACTCACCTTGGGGCAATAGGTGAATGTAAGACCTCAAGAACAGGTTCTCTACCAACTGCATTTATAAAACATTAGATGGACACACTGGCAGAGTTCTCTGCACCACCCTGTCCAGTTCTTGTAATCGCTGTTTAGATCTGCATCTGTTTTCAGTCCAGCTTTCCAGGCTTGGTTGGAACTATCATCTTGTTTTTTTCTTTAAACTTCTTCCAGACAGATACATATAAGCATATGCTATTGATTCCTTTTTCTAAATATCAATAACTCCTGATTACCTACTGCAATTACATTTCGCACCACGAGAAGTTCCTAATGGTCTCAGTTTTACACATATGCTTTGTTCACCTGTGCAGAGCCCTGAAGAGCAATGCAAAGCCACTGCAGAAGACAAAACGACAATGATGTTCCCTTGCTCTGTAACGTGAGACCACACATCTGTGGTCTTTCTTGGGATCAGATTGGATTGCTCCTTTGGGAAATGGGGATGCATCTCAAATCCGCAATGGGAATGTCTGTAGTACAGGACTAGGAATGTTGTTATTCTGAAAATATTTAGACACGCAAAACCTTGTGATAAAACTGGAAGACTAAACAACTCTGAGATGAGACGAAGGGGTTGTTGTCTCTCCAGTGCTGCTTTCAGCTCAGTGCCTCCAGAAGGAACTTTATGATCCACACGCATCCTCAAGCACAGGAAAAGACATCTAGGAGCATCCTGCAAGCTTCATACTGTATACAGTAAAGGCGGTTGTTTGCTATTTGTTTTGCTTGCCTCCATGTTATAAAGTTAGTGGTGGATTATGGATAAAACTGTGGTCCTCATCACCGGCTGCTCGTCAGGAATCGGACTCAGGCTGGCTGTGCATCTAGCCTCTGACCCATCTAAAACTTTCAAGGGTGAGTGCCTCACTTCACAGCAAGTGTGCTGTTGTCGGTGGTATAGAATGACTCTAGCTGTAGTCATTACCACTTCAGGCTTAGGAACACCTGGAAGATTAAACAGCAGTGCAAATAAATGAAAAGTGATTGACCTGTCAGGAAGAGAAATATCCTTTATCCACATCTTCAATTGTGTTAAGACATCTAAGGGCTTCTGATTCTGTGATGTGCTGCTCCAGCAAGAAAAGTGATACCTGGGAGTCCCTGGTTCTTTAAAAATCTTCTAAACAGGCTTAATATATCTCAATTGTTTTACAAATCACTGCAATCTGATTTATTGAATTTATTGATTACAAAAAAATCTTTCTTAGTGTATGGGCAGCAGAGATTGACTCCAGGTCTGTTTTGCAGTCTATGCCTCGATGCGTAATTTAGCCAAGAAGAGGCGTCTGATGGACTGCGTGAAGGATGTCCACCCTGACACCATGGACATTCTCCAGATGGACGTCACTGACCAGCTGTCCATTCTGAATGCCAAAGAAAAGATAGAAGAAAAGAGAGTGGACATCTTAGGTAATGCAACATCTTACACAACAGATGACAATTTCTTATTACCCTTGTGTCAGAAACAGTATCTACTTTTCTCAGATGGTCATCTATCAAAAGTAAAGTTTTGAGAATCTGTATCGCCTATTGAAGGGCCAGTTTAGATAAAATTCTGTTTTGATGTTGAAAACGGAGTGCTTTCTAATTCTGTAATGGATATCGGTTAATAAAGTTGTTGAGTGCTGTCCAACAGAAAGACACCTTTGTTAAAAGAAACTCTTCCACGTCTAGCTGTGAAAAGCAGTATGTCATAGCGATCCATGTGTTTAAAATCCGGTCGTGCTGTGGCCCGCAAATTCAAAAGTAAGACCAAAGCATTTTCAAAGCAAGTTTTTTAGTATGGTGATTTTTTTAGGCATTGGCACAAATTGCTCATGGGTATCAAAATAAGATCAGAAGGAATGAACAAGTTTACGGTGAAACTAAAATGGAAAATTTGCGTAGGAGATCATGATAACCAAATACAACATAGATCAAAGCCCCACAGGCAACTGGCTTTGACCCATCGACGCTCCTCCCTGTCTCATTTCATCACAGACAGCATTCAGGACTCTGTTGAGGAGCTATTGTCTTCTCTGGGGTAATTAAACAGTCTGCTAAATAATCGTAAAAAAACAAAGTAGAAACGTCACGGCTCTGTGTCTAAGAGCACACATGTAAGAAAATAAACAGCAGGAAAAGAAACATTACAAAATGCAGTCCTGTGTGAGCAGGACTTCGTCAAAACCTGAATATTAAGCCATGATTAAATGTTTTAAGTTATAAAACCTCTAATGTACATCTTTAGTAGGAGCAGGTGTAGCTAGATGGTATAAAAATTGACTGATCTCATCGTCATTCATTCATTTACACATCTTTTTGGAAAACTGCCAGTTCAATCCCATGGTGGCAGGCACTGATCAGGGTTTCCCGAAGGAGCACACTCCAGTGGCATGGAGTTGCCGGGCACCTGCAGGATACCAGAGGCTTAAATGAGAGAAATATGTTGACCTTCAGGAAGTGGACACCTCCTCATCTGGCCTGACCTCTGACCAATTCCTTAAAGGCACCCCTAGATATTACTTGGCTCTTTCCTTAAGGGTTCCTTGAGGGTCAAGGTGTTGACAAGGTCTCAGAGTAGTGTCCTGTAACTCATTGTCATGACCAACACATTTCAATTCAAAAAATTGTTAGTTACTTCATAATCTAGGCACAGAGCTACATGCTTTGTAGATCATCAAGACTCTCTATTTTCTTGACAGTGTGCAACGCTGGTGTGGGGCTGATGGGTCCGCTGGAGGCTCAGTCCTACGAGACCATGACCCGGATCTTTGATGTAAATCTGTTCGGCACCATCCGCACCATCCAGGTCTTTCTGCCTGGGATGAAGGCCCGGAGATCCGGGAGGATTCTCGTGACGGGCAGCCTGGGGGGGCTGCAGGGTGAGGAGACGAGACGGCAGGGGCAGAAAGGGGGGCGGAGGGGGAGGGGGGCGCCCCGAAGTTGGGAGTGTTATAAAAAGGGCATAATAAAAATGAGCAGGCTTACACTGCTGGGATGTGCTGGTTTTTATGACCCGTTGTTAGTTCCAAGACGAAACGCTCCACATTTGCAGAAAGAATGGGACACGTGCAGAAACAGCACAAAGAAGCAATGTGATGAATCGTCCTTTCTGTCTTTAGTCGCAATAATCCTGTTCCGAAAACTGGGGGCAGTGCTCTTCTTTGTGTGAAAACATATTATTATCCAGCTCTTTGGAACTTGTGAAAATCAACAAAGAGCCGGGAGTTTTATACTCAAGGATGTATGTTATCAGTACCAGATAAATATGTCTCATAATAATGGGCTTCTCTCTAGAAATTGCAATGCCTAGGCTGTGTCTGTACTTTTAAAGACAAGCACATAAGATACATGAAGGGGTCCTCTAACTATGAGCACACTGTAAGGAAGAATAGAGCTTTGAAGCTTCTGTGTCTCTGTGGGCTAGGTTTGCCTTTTAATGAGGTGTACTGTGCCAGCAAGTTTGCAGTGGAAGGCGTCTGTGAGAGCCTGGCCATCCTCCTGCAGCAGTTCAATGTCCAGTAAGTACCGGGGGATTGCACACCTGACCACAGTCTTCCTGTGCGGAGCAGGAGAGAAGATGTGTCTGAATTACCCCTCAATACAAGAACGCTGATTTATTATTATAATACACCTTTTTGTATCACTTTCATCAAACTCTGCTTGAGCTATGATGAATTCCTAAGAACAGTCACTGTGTTTCCTCTGCACAACAGCAAGGTCAATGGCACCATATGCCAATGAAATATAACTAATAATAAGCAATCTTATTATAATAAGCAGTCAGGCGTACTGCTTGAATTACTATATCGCTTAATGGTTTTGTATTTTAATTGTTCTGCATTTGTGTAAGAAAAAAACAGGTAGTCCAAAATATCACATTGTTTCCTTCTTGAATAAGAATCTGAGTGTCATTCGTGATGATTGAGGGAGACCTGAACCTGATAAGCTATTTTAACCATTTCAGGAGTCTGTTCAGATATTGCAGGTTTGGTGGCATCCTTTCACCTAAGCCTGCATCAACGCTGCAGAGTGACCTTCCTGGAATCTACTGTAATGTACCGGCTTATGCTCTTGACGAGAGAAGCTTATATACAGCCGCTTGCAGCTTTTAAAACCCGAACCTTCCCGCTGTCTTAACGCTCGATGGATTGCTAGGCCTGGCTCCTGGGCCTGGGGGCTCTCTGTGACTGACAGCGGGTCTGTTGTTGGCTCTGCAGCGTCAGCCTGATCGAGTGTGGCCCCGTCAATACAGATTTCATCGCCAACCTGCGGAGGGCGGAGGCGGAGGACGTGTCCCTGCGGCAGGTGGACGCACGTACGCTGGACCTGTACCAGCTGTATCTGCAGCACTGCGACAGCATCTTCCAGGACGCAGCGCAGGACACGGCGGACATCGTCAAGGTGGGCTCCTTCAGTATTGGCTTCATCCACCCATCTTCTCTCCTTCCATCGCAGAGCAGGCACAGACACAGACGACCCCACACTCACACCAGGGCCAGTTTTCCCAGAAGCCCATTAACAGAGGAAACCCACACCAACTTGGGGAGAACATGCAGACTCCACACAGATGGTAACCCAGGTCCGGAATTGAATCTAGATCACCTGGACCGCAAGGCAGCAATGCGCCACCATGCCTCCCATATTAGATTTAGTTGATATATAATTGCTTTTAGGATTTGTTTCATGTTTAAAAGCAATGTATTACCTACAGTTTCATTTGTCTCTGGATCAAGGAGTGCATAAAGCCTGGCTTTATAATCACACTGTTACTTATCTCTATATACATATCTGTTTTACTCAGTGAGATTTACAGTTGGTGTTGAGCATGTGTCCGATCTCAATCGTGTCTTATTCCCTCAGGTGTTTTTGGATGTCATAGGGGCTGACTCCCCTGCTTTGCGCTATTACACCAGCACCGCCCTGATGCCCCTGAGCACGCTCAAACTGGCCCTCCAGGACGGATCTCAGTATGTCCGAACCATGAGCAAAATTATCTTCTCTGCCAACCCGACAGAGGACGCTTGAAGAGTCTGCAAAGTTACGGACCTGTTTCCACGAATGTAGAAACTGAGTCACAAGTAGCAATGTTAAATTAAATCCATATAGCAGCTGTACCTTCCTAACTTCACAAGATTGTATTTTTATAACCAAGAATGCGTGAAAATGCACTTGCCAAGGGCCCTAACTTGGTAAGCCTCCTGTACTTCCTGTTATAAAACTGTTGAGAGGCGAAGATGGTGGTGTTTTTTATTTCTTCCAGTTGCCACATCAGGCTGTGAGGTATATACGTCAGTGTATATACACTTAGTGTGTGTACAAAAAGTAAAATAAATTAATATTTTCTTTAACATATCAAAGCTCTTGTTGTTTATGTGAGGATTTCCATGAATAAGCTCTGCTAATTTATTAAAACCATTATTTTCCCGCATTCACCACACTGACATCCTTCCACAATCCCCAGCAACCCCTCCAGTACAGAAGCCTTTTAGTTCATCATAGGGGGTTTCTGAAAATCTCCGGTCCCTCACACATCATAAACCCTTTACCGCAAGCACATTATTGGTCTATATCTTTTCTTTTCAATATGGTTTTATCTTAATTTACCAGAAACATGCATGGCAGAAATTATTTTCAGTTCTATTCTAGTTTAAAAACTGTCAATGTGATCTAATTCATCATATTAGAAAACCAGTTAGCCCTTAAAAAAGGTCACTTGTATTACTGTTACAGATACTTGTTTTCGCTACTGTATAAGATGTCTTGGTCCTGGGGAAAGCATTTGACATACACAGATGCTAAAGACGGTTCTTTATTTGTGAAAATAGAAAGAATAGTATGTTCCAGGTTTTACAGTTACCACCATTATAAAACAATGTAAGATGTCTTCCATTTCATTTGCATTATCACCCTGGCAAGGCTGTCCGTACAGAACGTGTTCCTTCAGTATTTAAAAATCCAATAAGAAAAATGGTGTCCGTCATTCTAATTCACCTGCAAAATAGAAATACACTGTGTAATGAAGACATGAATTAACAATCAATGTACAACAATAACTCTCCTTTCCATGAGTGTATATGACTACATTCATATAGTAATAAAGGAATCAGTAGCTCATTAAGCACACATTATGAAGGAATTTAGGAGGATTTAATTTCTACTTGTTTCACTTTCACTCCTCCTCTAAGTCTTCATTTGCTCATCTCCCTTCATTCATATGAAAACACAGGTATGGACTCCATCTGCTGTCTGAATGGAGTTTGCATGCTTTCCCTGTGTATGCATGGCTTTCCTCCTGGCGCTGCAGTTTCCTCCTACAGTCAGTGGCTTTTGAGAAAAACTGGCCCTGGTGTGAGTGCGTACTGTATGCATTTGTCTGTCTCTGTCCTGTGATGGACTGGCGTCCTGTCCAGGGTGTATCCTGCCTTGCACCCATTGCTTGCTGGGATAGACTCCGGCTCCCCCAGTTGCTGAATTGGAAGAAGCAGTTAGGAAGTGAATGGGTGGGTGGAAGAGAGGCAGTAATACTGCCTGAAGCAAAGGATCTTACCCGATGCCTTCCAGATGGGTAAGGCTGTCATTCCGACAGATCCATGCCCTCCCCTGGCATCTCAGACTCCAGCAGGGCATCCTTCCGAGTTTGCCAGCTCTTTGGTGGGAACAACAGGAAGGCAGGAGCTGTCCGGTCAACGCTGACCCCTCTGTTACTGAAGTAGGACTGCAGAGCACTCAGAAACTACACAGGGACACACAGGAGGGGCAGGAGTCATTGTCACATTTTACAGTGCCAACAAAACGCTCCGGTGCTCTGTTCTCCACACTGCCTCCTCCCTGATCAGGACATTAAAAAAATATCTTTGTCGGTTGTGCCTTTTACAGTGCTGTCAACATTCTGAATAATTCTTAGGTTGGTACACTGCCTTGCTTATTAATGGTAAGACACTGTTTATGTGCTCTATACTGCAGTGCTATGTAAGTAGCTTGCACTATATTAATGCACTAAAGAGCAAAAGCATTAGGGAGTTTCTGAACAGACATTTTCAAAGCTACTCAGTCCAGGTGTACTGGGTGTTGTGCAACACAGATTCTGCTCCCCAATTCATTTCCTTAATGAAATACTTCTGAAGTTAGCAAGGGTTGCATATTCTCAGCCTAACCAGATATTGTAATAGGGAATGTGTTCAAATGCATCCTTACTGCAGTTTAATTGCACGGTCTGTAAACTTTATGCAAGTGTTTGGCAAGTAACATGAGGTATTAAAAAGGTCTCAAAGGCACAGACTTACCAGCTCTCTGTTCCTGGCCAGGTCCAGTGTTCTCAGCCTGTTTTCAAGAAAGTCCAGCTTGTTGTCCCATAGTGGTCGGCTCTGAACTCCTCCCAACAGACAGGAAACCCAAAACACGGATAATAGGGCAGCCAGCTTCATCCTGGACTGTGTCTAGGAGGAAGTCGTCTGTCACTCAATCAGCTTGGGCGACTGTCACCGTATTTCACTATATTTCCGATCTCTCACAGAAGGATCTTTAGCTGCTGTTAATGCTGCTAAAAGTATTGCTGCCGTTTAATAACCTGTTAATCCAAAGCTGGATTCCTGAATTCTTACCATCCGAGACAATTTTTGCTTATCAATCCTGCTTCTGCTTTTAAAGAAGGAGGCCCATACTGGTGCCACTTTTCAATTGTGGGATAACTGGATTTCATCTTATTTCAGGTTTTATTCATGGTATTCATAATTTTTTAAAAATATCCACCATGTTCGTTCCATGTGACAATTAAACAATAACATCCAGTTTATTGCAGGGGTAATGGTTAAATGGCATAATGCTGACTCCCTGTTTAAGGATACGTTTAAAATCCTGTGCAGTCTTAGCGTATCCCTGCTGATTGTGATGCCAAACAATCATTTTGAAAAGTTTCTTCTGGCGGGGAGCTCCATTTTCTACAGCACGTCTGCCACTGGATTCCTTTCTGGCATCCAGAGCTTCTGCGCTAAAACTAAAACAAATATTTTTTTTAAATGAATCCAACTTAACTCAAAAATAAAATTTGGGCATGCCTCCACTACATCTGTGCTAGTTGAGTGTGCATGCTGAATGTCCCAGAATCAGTTTAACACCTGAATTCGATAAGATTTAGCAGCAAGAAGAACAGATCTGACTTGAATTCTAACTCAGCCTCCAAAGGTCAGACGAGAGTATAAATCTTGGAGAGAACTGCTTAAGGCTAATGAGGACAGGTGAGGTGACAGTGAACGGCGAGGAGACTTTGCGTCAGTACATCCAGACACTTCAACCCGTTTTCTTTCCACAGATCTGCAGTACGTTTTATACATCGGTCATACTGTATATCCTACTCAGCTATATCCTCTTTATTTCGCAGTAATCTAGGTTACTCCCCTTTAGGAATACGACACACCTGTATTATAGTTAAATAAAAGAACATTTTAATCAACTGTACCCGCGTAATGAAAGATCTGCCGCACCTCATTAGCTAAATCAATTCTGTATATTATGTATAATTGCAAATGAATTATATGCGACCATTCACTGACCTGCAGACTGGTTCATTTAATAGGGATGTTTTTAAACGCTATTCATATTTCTTGTCAGTAAAAAGTAATTAACAATTTAATTATCCATATTATTTTTTCATATACCGACTAGTTATCCTTTCGGTTTTTTAGTACTGATCAAAGCAAAGGAATTCGCACTTGCGCGACAGTGCTTATCATTTTTCTGCCCACTTTGGGTAATATATTGATGATGAACTCGATATTTTATAATAAAAAGCAAATGCTAAACATACACTTGTAAGAAATCTTTAGAGAGTTTGCATAACTTATTAAATCTGAAAAGCATTCGTACGCGCCGACGTCCAAGGTGCAGTACTGTTATCTCCGTTATAACGAATAAATTGCATTGTTACTGTACACTACATCTATTCTTATCCATTGGACTGCTTGTCTTCTTTCAACTCCATCCAAAATAAGAATAAACAGCATGCGCACCTTTTGAACACGGGCGAAATTCCTTTGCAATGAAAACAATTACGATGCGACCTTAATTCCACAGCTCCAGTCATAAAAAAAAAGGCGAGAAAAAAATAGTTCATTCGTTTCTGCATGAATGCTATTAAAAAAAGTTTAATTTGTTTTAAAAAAAGGCGACTCTCTTTCATAAAAAATCTATCTATAGGCTTATCGGTGAGAAAAGCACCCCCACGTCCCTTACATATTTGTCTCCTGTAATACAGCGCTCTGTCATTATCGCCGTCTGCCGAGTTCTTACCTTCACGCGCTCTGGGCTCGGGCTCGGGCACGGCGAGTGGAGGAAGTCCAGCGCGAGCTACATGGCCGGCGCTGCGCGTCCCTTCCTTTTTATAAGCCGCTATGAACGCATGATGGACCGCGAGCGCCCGGCTGCTCCCCTCCTCCCCGTCCTCGCGGAGGCCGTTCTCGTTCACTCTTATCACTGCAGGTGACGGTGATGCGCGTGCCGTGGGGGAACCGGGGAAGGCAGACCCTCGCTCGTGCGCGATACCATTGTACCTGCCGCCGGTAGCCTGGTTGTTTAGGGCAAACGAGTTCCCCCTTTTTTGTCGTGGTCTTTTTCCGATGAAGCTGGCTTTTAGTGCAGCCCAGATAAGGTCAAGTTGGTGAGGTAAAGGTTTTTGAGTCCAGGTTAAAACCTCGATCGCATCTACCTTGCCTGTCCTATTTTTTTCTTCATCGATCAATTAATCAATCAGAAAAACAACGTGTCCGCAGTTAAAGTCGAGCCCACTGTATGAAAGCTACACAGAGTTGCTATACCCCTTGAAAAAGATGTAAATACCAATGTTATACTGTGACAGTAGTCATCCTTTAGTCCCTGAAGGTCATTTATGGGGGTACACCTACGATGTTTCTACCCGATGCTTTGATTGTTGCCTTTAATGAAAGCCGCTATATAAAACGAAGAGTATTGTTATACTAGTACAAATGACAAATGAGTCGTTGTTGAAAGTTGAATTATTCTCACCGTTATTCTCACGTGAGTTGTACCGTCTTACCCATGTCAGAGTTATGTTGGCCTCTAATAAAAACTTATCGATACTTTTATCGATGGGACCCAGTATTTTCCAAATCGGACAGACATGGAAATACACCGCACGCAGCATGCCAGCAATAACAGATCTCGATAGCTTCTGGAATATAGCGCGTCAATTCTGTCTCCACATGCAAAACGCCAGAAAAAAATGGACCAAATCTCTACCACAAGAAAACTGCGCAAAAAACAAACAAACAAACGCAACACAACTCTTGTGAGACGACGTGGGAGATCGGGAATTTAATCGAAAGCAGCCTTTTGGGAATGCACTGCCTTTTATGCACATTTTTAATCTAGTCGTTTGAAACCAACCAAACAAAGAAGATTTGTGTTACATTAGCTTTGTAAAAAAACAGCACAGAAAAACCTTCAGCAGAATCGATCGGGACTGCAAAGCTCTGCTTGAGGTACGTGTGCGTGGGCACCACCGTCACAGGCAGGAGGATCTCCGTCTACCTGGAATTCGAAATGACTTTTCTGTCGTGTCCAGCGGACGGTAGGAATGATGCGCCGCGACGACATTGAAAATGCGGACTCTCGAGATTGAATGACAGGAACCGGCCTTTTGTCTGACACACAGTCCGACTGCATCCCTTCGCGCACCTGAAGCCTTATTGAAGTAGCCCGTCACAATCTGCTGACAACATTAATTCATCCGCTCTGCCACAGCCGCGGACGCTGTTACTTTCAGGGGAGTTGGTAAAATGATTTGTGGGGATTTAGACACCGGTGATTCGAAACACTAGACTCTTAAAGCCCTGTGTTCCTTATTAGAAATGTAAACCACGGTTAAGCTTTCTAATAAAAAAAACAACTCGTGCAGAAGCTCATGCAAATAGCGACCAGTCCTGACTCTGGAGGAACGCTGTTGTTACAAGAAGGGTATAAACGACTATTTAAACTCCCTGAAGACTTATGCGTGTACACACTTCATACGTTTCAGTTTGTAATTGTCAGTAATAGCGAATTCACGTGAAACCCGACATAAATATAGGCCACGATTCTACACGGAAGAAAAGAGCTGTACATTTCTAAAAGTGTGCTCATAATTGTGCAAGGACGAAACAATAGTTATGTCAAACAGCATTGCAGACAAAAAAAAAATTCAAGAACTTCAGATATTCGAATTCAAACGATCACGTTAAAAGAAACCCATTTTCAGCAATTTCTAGCTCGTGTGGCCTGGTGCTGATTCGTGATCCCATCTAGGAGCAAGAAAA